>NW_028317802.1:9574318-10197500 GCF_062004578.1 Staurois parvus | reverse complement strand
CAGAGGCTACAGGGTGAAGACATGAATCAATAGGAGCCGAGACCCTCTCTACGTTTTGGAGAAATGTTAGAAGATGGACTTCTCATGTGCAGGCTTGTCCACCAGGAACTTGAGAAACTCAACATCAGACAGGGTTCTCAGTGGTTGAAAGTTCAGAGGCTACTAGTTCCATGGACAACTCAGATTAAGGTTGTGCAGAAGGTGCTAAAGCACACTTAGTGTTGAAAAAAATTTAATTCGTGAATACCTCAAACATAAATAAAATGTATTTGCTGTCCCTTTAAGAGAAGTAAAAATATTAATATGTACAAACACCACCTAACATATAGTGCATGTTAGTGTACTTGTGAGCAATGTCACGATTCTGGACTTGGAATGCACTCCATGGTTAACTTAGCCAGTATACACAGGTCTGGAAAGTGCCACAATGCAAAGTACAGTGCCCAAAGGTAGCATTCTAGGCTAGATTTGCAATATCTAGTTTAGAGGGGCCTGGGTATAGCCCTCAAAGAGAGGCTGAGGATAAGCTATATAGAGAGACCAGCTCAACAGCGATGAAACACGAAGGGCCATCTCACATTTCTTTTTTTTGACAGTTTCCAGTCCTCCTGTAAGCTGCCCTATAACTTTGACAGTATCTGAATTCCTGTGTCCCTCAAATGGAGATAAATAAATATTTTCTGTATTGTATACATTACAGTCAAATAAAAGTCTACACATGAAATCAATCAAAATGCTTCTTTAAAAGATGAGCACAAACAATGTCAAACAGTTTGCAGATTACAATGGACTGTAGGAAAAAGACAATGTTTGTTTTTTAGTTTAATGAAGCTAAGTGTACTATTAATTTAATAATTGTGCTATTAATTTGAGGCAATGTAACAAGAGAAAGAACAAGCTTCTAAATGATGGTCTTTTGATGGTTAGAGTAATTTCATTTATACCCACTGTTCCTTTAATTTGCTAATTAAACACTATACTTGCCTGCAAGAAAATGGAGTTTTCATGACAATCTACTGAAGTAATGCACACATTTTAGTACCATGCATCTTAAACGCACCACTCATAAGAATTAGGTATTCATCCTGCATAGATGTGCAGCCCTTGGTAGTGTTCTCTGTGTCTAAAACCCAAGAACACACTCTTTCCCCCCACCCCACGGGAATAAGGTCACTTTATCTGCAGCAAGAAACACACAGAAATCTCAAGTACTCACCTTTGGAAGCTGTGATTGCCACAGGAAATTTTCATACAGCGTCCCACAGGAAAGAGAAGGGGAAAAATAATAAAATGTTAAAATTCATGAACAGTCTACTTTTAATCCTTGTAATGACAGTGAGACAACATTGTAATGCAAGAAGAGAAAATCACAGTAGCACCTCATCCAATGCTTTGTTAAAGATTGTTTCATTGAAGGAGAGCATTTGAGATTCTATATTTTGCTAGGTAGTAAACCAACATTTTACATAAAGGTTTAAAATCAGTCAGCTGTATCCTCAGTGGGAATATGCCCTTGACATATAAGCTTGGTCCACAACCAATAACTATCAATCACTAGGTGAAAGCAGGTTTTTGGTATGCAGACAACACATGTATTTGGAGTATTTGTAGGTTGCCAGTTGAAACTTGCTCTAATTACAGAAAAGATCTTTATTTTATTTTCATTTTTTAATGTTTTCAACAAAAGAGCACAGAAAACATTGAATTAATAAAAGAAAATGTAGAACTGAAATTAAAGATGAGAGGCTCCATTAATCAATAGCTTAAGGCGAGCTAAAAAGAATCTCTGTTTAAAGCTGTAGATAGTGCATATTAAATACTAATGGACATATAACCTACTGCTGTCCTTCAGTCAATTTATACAATAGGAAAAGAACGGGCAGAGATGTATCAATGGGCCAGAAAGAAGACAAAAGCAGATGAACCTTGACACATACATGCTCTTGGAAACACAGAACTTTCAAATTCTTCATTGGGCAAAAACAAAAAAAAAAAGGAAAAAAGAAAACGCATTCTGTTATAACATTCTGACCTTGCTGTTCTGACTTTGGAATTATTTTGAAAAAAAAATGTGGAAATATAAAGATGGCTGTGGTAAAAAAGCGGATTTACTTGGAAGGAAGTTGTCGCTCCCACCCACTGCCATGCAATCATCTGTGGTCAGGGCATTCCCCACCCCACATCTAGAGTACATATACATAAAGGGGAGTGGATGCTCATGACATTGTTTATTATGGGCACAGAACTGTTGCCAAGAAAGCCTGTACATACATAGTGGATATGGTCTGTGCTGAATTCCGTTTATTACTTAAAATGGACTTGTTTTGCCCTATAGTGTTTGGCAATGTTCCTAAAAAACACTTAATGAGAACCAATCTTGATTGGGCTTAAGAAAATACTTTAAAGCATTTGCAAAGTATAATTTTAAACATTTTATACTTGCCTGCTTTGGGCACAGCGTTGGATTGAGTGAGGGCTCAGTTAAGTATAAGGAGGGCGAGGGGGCGATACAGGTAATGGAACATTTTTACCTTAATGCAGGGAATGCATCAAGGTGAAAAAAATGTGTAGGCTTTTTAACCATTTCAAATATTTAGTGCAAAATTATTTATATGATTTATGCGTAAAAAATTAGTTTCACCTATTTTATGCGGGGAGCTGAAAGTCAGATATGACTTTAAGCGGATAACTGTTGACCTGTCAGCTGACTAAGGCCTGGTTTACATTGGTGCGGGCCATGAGGAATGCGTTTGCTTGGGCATTGAATGGGCTGCTGTGCCGTGTCTCCCGCACAAAAAAGTGCATGCACCTTTTTTAACCACCTTTCCACCCGCCATATAGTACAATGACAGGCGCAAGGTGGTTCTCTCGTTCTGATAGGACGTCATATGACGTCCTTACATTCTCACCGCGCATGTGCATCCTCGGACACATCGGATCACGGAAAGAGCCGAAGACGTTGGCTCGGTCATGTGATCAGCTGTGTCCAATCACAGCTGATCACATGTAAACACGGAAATGCCGGTTACCAGCATTTCTCTCCTCTCGAGCTGTCAGTGTCAGGAGAGCCGGTAATTGGCTTTCCGCGGAGGGGACATGTACACTGATCATCAGGGCACTGATGATCAGTGTGCCCTGATGATCATTGTGGCCCCAGAAGTGCCACCTGTCAGTGTCCATCAATGCAGCAGTCAGAGCTCATCAGTGCCACGTGCCAGTGCCCATCAGTGCCACATATCAGTACATGCCAGTGCACATCAATGCCACATATCAGTGCCCATCTGAGCTGCCTTTCAATGTCACCCATCAATGCCAATCAGTGCCGCCCATCAGTGCCACCCAACAGTGTTGCCAGTCAGTGCCGCCTAACAGTGTTGCCAGTCAGTGCCGCCTAACAGTGTTGCCAGTCAGTGCCGCCTAACAGTGCCAGTCAGTGCCGCCTAACAGTGCCAGTCAGTGCCGCCTAACAGTGCCAGTCAGTGCCGCCTAACAGTGCTGCCTTTCAGTGCCCATCAGTGATGCCTGTCAATGCCCATCAGTGCCACCTACCAGTGCCACCTATCAGTGTCCAGCAGTGCAGCCTATCAGTGCCCATCACTGCAGCCTCATTAGCGCACATCAGTGAAGGAGAAAAATCACTTATTTACAAAATTGTATAACAAAAACTAAGAAAAAAATTTTTTTTTCAAATTTTTCAGTGGTTTTTGGTTTAAGAAAAAATAAAAATCCCAGAGGTGATTAAATACCACCAAAAGAAAGCTCTATCTGACTAAAAAAAAAATGATAAAAATTTCATATGGGTACAGTGTTGCATGACCGCGCAATTGTCAAAGTGTGACAGCACTGAAAGCTGGAAATTGGCCTGGGCAGGAAGGGGGTATAAGTGCCCTGTAGGCTAGTGGTTAAAACCGCGGCCACAGGGAAACCACAAGGTCTTTTTTTTTTACCATAAATGAACCATATTATTCAGAATAAATGGCATTCCTGCGTGTCTCGCAGGAGTAGCGTGAAACGGTTGTGGGTGGTTGCAGGTACTGATGCAATTACTGCACCTGCAACCAGAATGCACAGTGCGGGCTAGTATGAACCTAGCCCTGCCATACACGACTTGAATTTTGGACAATTCCTGCTGAATTGGCTGAAATTCGAGTTGTGTGTAACCGTGTTTGCACCTTCTAGCTAGAAAAACTTTAACCGAAAAACAGAAAGACTGGATGTAAAACTGTTGGCCAAACAAAGTCTGCATCCAATCAGATTCAGTCACTGTTTTGTTCAGTCCAAATAGCCAGCAAGGGAGATTCCACCATCCAAGAAAATGCAAAAAACCAACAAAAAAACCAACCCAACAAACATTAAAAAGAAGAGTGCATACATTTTCTGTCCCACTACCCATTTATTCAAGCTCTTTTAACAGAGCAATTCCATCTCTACATCCAGCAGTTGCAAGTGTTGAATGCACAGTTCACCCTTGCTTTGTGGTTGCTCTCGCTGGCCCCTTTTTCAGCAGTGATCAGTCAGGGGCTAAGCATGCTGACAATTCTGTGTGTCAAATGTGAAAATTTTTTAAGTGGCTCTATCTCATAAACAGAGTGAAGATCGGAGGAAAGGCCAGTAGGACAGGTGAGCATAACCCCACTTTTTAATTCCTTCATTTAAGTCATGCTTTAAACACTTGAAGGAGAATATAGATAATTACAGGGCTCAGTTATTAGATACAGTGAGGCCAGGTGTCTAACTCTGATTCATGACTCTTCCTTAAATCAGGTTTTAGATAAATGCATCTTTCATAAGTAAACCTTCATACTCTGACTATTCAGATTTTTGAATAACCTCAGATCAATTCTCTTTAAATAAATACTCTGATGACATGAGTGAACAAGTAAACTGAGATGCCACAATCTGCACCTGACACATGTTTAGCTTGTTACTTCTCTGTGAAATGGCAACCAACGCCAGCCTCAAAGAATTAAAAAAAAAAAAACAAAAAAAAAAACACATCTCAGATCACTCACGCTTGGTCTGTGAAGAGAAGGTGAGGGTAATCTTTGCAAACAGCTCATCTTTTTCAAACCTGTCTTCTTTTGCTTGTGTCCAGAAAGATTTCTCCGAGAGGTCTTTGGGAGTAATCTGAAGAAAAAAAAAGCAATTATGTGTTACTTTGAAGGAACAAGTGCAGACTACAAAATCTGTTTTCATTTTAGAACTTTGCCATGTGAATAACTGGTGAAGAGCTGCTTTCTGGATGAAAGAAAAGAGCACATTAAGGATTAGGGAGTGTGGGAATATGTGGAGATGTTAGGTCTAAGAAGCTGCAGCTTTGCTAGGCTTCGGAAAAAAAAAATGAATATATGGTGAAATATATTAAAGAGTAACTCCATCAAACAATAAATCAAAACAATTGACATGTTTACAAGGCTCCTGCTTACAAGTAACATCTTTCATTTTGCCTTGCAGCCAGTCTTTCATCCTTTTTGTATTAGCCACGTGATATACCTTAATCAATATAAAAGACTGAGGCTCTGTTTTCTTTATCCCTTCTCTGCTTTCTTCTCTTATTTCAGTAGTTAAGTAATCACGTCAATTTAAAGTATGTTTGGCAAAATCAAAAAATGCAGTACATCTCAATACATGCACATTTTCCAATTACTTTTTTTCCTGATGACACAGCTTGGAATTTCAGCACTGCAGGAGCAGTGTTGTCAGGAAGTTAACAGAACACGGGCAGGCTCAACAGGTTTTTCTTTCATATTTTCTGCATTGTTAAATGTAAATCATCATAAAAAATATGTATGCACTGCATATGCTTTTTTCTTATTTTGCCCAAACAATTTAAATTCCATCCATTTTTGGTAAAAAAAAAAAAAATAAGGATAAATTCACCTTAAAAAAATACACATCTGTTTTTTTTCAGGTAACAAAATGTGCATTATTTTTTATTTTTCTTGGAAGCATTAAAGCATTGCACCTGTGATCAGCAGATCATGGGAGCAATGTCAGGCTTCTGCAAACTCTCAGGAGAGCTGTCTGTCTGTACCTCTGATACAGACAGGCAGTTACTGTCCAGGAAGCCCAATGGACTATGAAAGCGTTCTCCAGCGACCTTGCAGTTCATTGAAAACTACAAGCCATGAGCCACAATGACTGATGGTACTTGTAGGTATTCATTCATAGAATGGCCCAGTCAAATTCTGACAGACGGTCCCCTGCCCACTCTCACAAGAATGGGATGGATTGGGCAGGGGGTTGGAGGTGATGGATACTCAGCATGTTATACCCTAAATACAGGTGTAACATGTTGAGAAAGGTGAATTTATGCTTAAAACTGGAGGGTTGAATATGACTATTTTGTTACTCTAAACTTGATGCCAGAGAATGTGCAGACGTGCTCTCTCTCTTAGTATCAAAGACGAGACAGAGGCTGGAAGAAGGCATGTTTCTTGATTTACAAGTAAATAAAGGTGTTGCGTTGCTCGAAATCAATAATTATGTGAAATGAACAATTAAAAAAATCAAAACACAATTCCAATGTGACTAGGTCCACACAAATAATAATGAAAAACTCTTCAATAAATACAGAAGGAGAAGAGCATCTTCCTACTGGTGACTGCAGTAACACCTGCCTATTTCAACGACTACAAGAGATAGTTCCCACCACCATTGTAGCGTGCTTTCATTTATCTCTACCGCTATCTATGTGGATTGTCTGTTTTACAGCACATTCTTGCCAAAAAGTAACATTTCTAAAGGGATACAGGGGATGCCAAACTGCATTTTCACTGTATCAGTAGAGGAACTGGCTACTGTATAAAGCAGCTTTAGTAAGCCATTTTTCCCCCTTTCTTTTGTATTGTCAGATAGGAATTTTGAAAAACGGAGACACTAGAGGGCCAATTTCTAATGAAGAGCAGATAGCTATCTGCAGGTCAGCGCAGTAAATACTCTAAACTGTGCAAGCATTTTCTTATTCCAACTAAAAGTGCATGCAGTGTGGAACCTACTGTGTCCTGAGTATTCTCTGCATAACATTCTAAAAAACACTCTGGTTGGACAGCCCAGTCACATGATATGTCAAAGTTGAGTGATCGTATTCCTCCCTATGCTGGCATCCACCCCCAATGTACTTCACTCACTTCAGGATTCTGGATAAAGCACAATGCTGCTTTGTAAAAATGTGGCAGAAATTTATTTGCCCGCGTTTGCGTGGGTACGGCATCCCATTCATTTGAATGGGCTGCTATACCCACATTTTACGCAAGAAAAAGGTGCATGCATCTTTTCAAAAACGCATCCACAGAGAAACCACGTGGTCTGTTTGACCATGCGGTTTCCCTGTAGTTTCTGCACCTGCGATCGTGGTGTGGGCCGAGATGCGCAGGGTTGCCTTTCAGAACGGATGGCAGCCCCGCACAACTCGCAAAAGAAGAGTGATTTGGTTGCGGGAACAGGTTTGTTTCTTGCACCCACAACCAGCCCACAGGCTAGTGTAAACCAGGCCTAAGGCCATACCACTGCATTAGAAAGTCCTTGTGTTAACAAAAAAAAAAACAAAAACAAAAAAAAAAACCTTGCCTTTCATTTTCAAGTTATATTATTATTATTATTATTACATCGAGTTTATATAGCGCCAAAGGGTTTGCTCAGCGCTGTACAATGGGGGGGGGGGGGACAATACATGGCACAGTACAACAATAACAAACAATGTACGAGGGGTAAGAGGGCCTTACTCTTTCGAGCTTACAATCTAGGAATATTGAGCCATTTTATTTTTTATGAAAATACATAGCTAACTATACAGCTCAGTATTAAATAAAAAGCACATTTTATAATCTATACAAGGTGGGTGTTAGGCTGGAAGGTCTATACAATCCCTCAAGCAGCAGTTATAGGGTGGAGGGTGTTACGATCGCCGCCACCAACATGCGACAATCGCACGCCCGCGGCGTCAGACCCCAGACCTTCTCACCAAACTTGTGACCAAAGGACCGGCCGATCTAAAACCTCAGTGTGACGCGCGTAACAAGGCCACACCCAGCTGCACCTTGCGCAGCGATTGTCCAGCTAATGGGCTACAATCGGTGCCTACAGCCTGGAGGCGCTTGTTAATGGGTCGGGTTAATTACGCAACTAACCCTCTACTGCCACCACCACTTTTGTCGGAGACTGGGAAACTCCTGTTATCAAATATACACTATAATGATTGAAAAGTCGCCTGTCCAATACGGTCACCGCAGGCCGATTGGGCAGAGGATTAAACAAACACAGTAGCGTCTCTTCAAAGGCAGGAATTTGTGAATTGCAAGTAAGCTCTTAAAAAGATTTTAACACTTTCAGAAAGAAAGATTTATTACTAAAAGAGTCAAACATGTGCAATAAAATATATACAAAGAAAATGTAACTAGATATATGCATATAAAGATACAGCAAAGGAATAGGAAGGAAGTTACAGGGTTAAGTTACTTGCCAACATGCCTTGGTTTGTAAGCAGATCCAAGTTGCAGAGCAGGAAGGGTCTTTGATCTCCTCTGTTACGATGTTAAGATCAGGAGATGTGTTTAGCTTCTCTTAGGCTTGTCAGCCTGTCTTTTTAAAATCCCTCTGCAAGGGGGGGGGGCGGCTCTGAACACTGGCCACTACGCTGTTTTGGGAGGGGTCAGTCGGGAGAACTCTGAATTAGAACCAACATCTGTCAGAATCCATGACATGAAACATAGGGGAAAAAACCTGACTTGAGGAATGTTCATTTCATTCTGTCATCTTTAACTGTTAAGTTTTGTGAGGTTACAATCTTTCAATTCCGGGAAGAAACTGCCTTATCTGTTTTATGATGGGTGAGCCTATGCAAGTTCTGGAGTCACGCTGGCCTTATCAGGACTTTAGGTGAGGAAGGCTACACTTTCACAGACTGCCTGGCACTGGACTAAGGATGCATTAACCTGGGTTGACCCACACCATCTGTCAGGATATAAAGTTTGCCTCTCAGGAAGGGAGGGGGTAGGGAATGAAAGACTGAGGAATACTTCTAAATAAAAAAAAGGGGAACTCTGCGTCCCACTCTGATGAGCAAGTTTGCTACAGAGGGTCTTATACAATCCCTCATGCAGTATTTGTTATAGGGTGGAGGGTCTTATACAATCCCTCAAGCAGCAGTTATAGGGTGGATGGTCTTATACAATCCCCGACATAGCAGTTTTTTTTAGGGTGGAGGGTCTAATACAATCCCTCAAGCAGCAGTTGTTATAGGGTGGAGGGTCTTATACAATCCCTCAAGCAGCAGTTATAGGGTGGAGGGTCTTATACAATCCCTCATGCAGCATTTGTTATAGGGTGGAGGGTCTTATACAATCCCTCAAGCAGCAGTTATAGGGTGGATGGTCTTATACAATCCCCGACATAGCAGTTTTTATAGAGTGGAGGGTCTTATACAATCCCTCAAGCAGCAGTTGTAATAGGGTGGAGGGTCTTATACAATCCCTTACGCAGCAGTTGTTTTAGTGCGGAGGGTTCTTTACAATCCATCATGCAGCAGTTGTTAGAAGCCTCCTGACATTGCCCCAGAATCAAAATGGATCTGCCAAATTACTAGTCTGTTTAAGCACAGCAGGATTTAACTAAAAGCCTTGGTCCTGAACATCACTTGGCCTTTTAATGTAGGTAAATCACCAAAAAGTCCTCCTTGACCAAATGAAAAGCAATTAAAAACATCTGCAAAGCCAAATATATGGAAGCTCCCCTTACAGGCTTGGTTCATACAGCTGCAATGGGCAACATTCTGATCCTGCCCTCACTACTCATTGAATCATTGCCCTTAAACAAGCATGCAGCCAATGAAGCCTAAAATGTCTGAAATACCATTCTGCATACTTGTTCCAGTAAGTGACTAACTAGGTAGTAAAGCCAGAACAGCCCAGGAGCCTGTACCTATGAAATCCAAGTCAGTAATAGTAAGTTCTATATACAGTATCTATCCTCACAAGTTAGTGGCAAACATCAGGCTTGAGGAGCCTGTTAATAAGGGCACTTTCACGCTGCTCCATTTAAAAAAAAGTGGTAAAAATGCACACTGTACAGGTTTTTGGTACATTTTCTGGTTGCCGACTTCAACATGCATCTGTGCAACATGTGACTTAAAAAGGGCATAAAAAAACACAGCTGCAATGCGTTTTCAATGCATTTTCCATTAATTTCAATGGGGAGGTGTGCTTTTTTGGTGCATTTTAAACATGCGCCAAAAGAAATTCAGATTGCAGTACTTAAAAAAAAAAAAAAAAAAAAAAAAAAAAACACTTCACCCACAGCACATTAATGTGAAGAGTTTCATAAGATTTAAAGGGATACACTTTTCATGCATTTTAAACACTAAGATCGCATCAAAAACTGATCAGTGTGAAAGGGCCCTTAAGATTGCTGGTGTGTACTTAGAGCTGAGAAACAGCTACATTTTATATTGAAGTTTCATTTATTATTTACTTTGGAGCCCATGCACAGCACAACTATATATAGCTTGTAAACACCAAAAACAAATGCACCATTGTTTTGCCAAGACATTACTGGAAAGGCATATGTATAAAAACTAGCTCATCCCAGGAAACATTACACCTGCTACCTTTTGCTAGCTAAAGCATGGCGATGGACCTCTGACAGTATCTGCTATTTAAAAGCCACTAAGTGGAATGACAGAAAATGGAGGAATTGATAAAACCCATTACACAACAGTACATGATGCTTGCTGTGCAACAGCAGCAGGTGCAAGTGCTATATAGACAGATAGAGGAGCGGATAAATGCTCTTTAGGGGTAAATGTGGGCACTGCACAAACTAGCACAGCAGTAGATCAGTGCTGTAAAAGAACACAAACAAGTACGGTTCGAAAAATTGGCACGTGTTGTGGGCATGGACTGGAAGACCCTGACGGAGGTGGTATAGTTGCTTGCACTAAGGTTTCCTGAAAAAGCAGTAGGTGCTCCTGACAACTATTCATATTGGTCACTTCCTTTTGATAGCTGAAGATGCCCCAGAGGCATTTCTGGTAACATAAAAAAATAAAAACCACTGAGGGGAAAGGCTAGCCTAAAAATCAGAAAGTAGGACTGGTGGCACCATCTGCAGATGCTTTGAATTATGATGAGGTCAGTTAGGAAATACTAGCAAGGCTGGGCACTACCTTGGCAGCAAAAACACAGGTCAGCAGTTGGTCACAGCAGGCTGAAAAAACTCTGCAGTCACAGATGTTTGACCTCATCCATTTGGTCCTGAAAGGAGTGCAACCAGAGTCCCTGTCTGAGCTGCAATGGAGCCCCAGGTGCTTTATTATTGATTAAGCTCCTTTGGGCAGGCCATAGAAGATGCGATTTTCTTTCTTGCAATGATGGGTCAGTGTTGATGGAGGAATCCCGTGCAAGGAGCTATTGTGTTCTCCTGGTGGGAGGGGGGGAGCCATCCTGCCTGAAGAACACAGTGATTATTGCTAGTGGCTATAGCCATTGGCAATAATCGCATGTGAAAATCAGAAATGCTGGCTGTACCAAAGTCGATTGATGGACTGATGATGGGATGATGGGAAGGATATGTGGCAGAGTGCCTAACAGGGAATTCTGGAAAGGTCCAGTTTGGGGTTTACGTCTTGCTCAGATTTCTGATGCATTCCAGAACCTCTGATCTACCCCTGGAATACACCTCTCCAAGTAGGTAAATTAACAGGTTAGACACACAGATACTGCTTTGCAGCCTGGGGAGCAGACAGGTTAAGCCTACAGGAGTAAGGTTTGTGTTTCTTTTTTAAAACTGTGTTTCAGGCTGTCAAGCATTAGTCCTCATGCACACTGGATGTTTTTACAGCTGCTGTTTTTGGCTTTTTACATTATTTTACTACAGCCAGTAAACTCCCCAACATGTTATCCTGCGTGTCCATGCACACAGACTGTAATCAACATTTTTTGGCTGGAAAAAAACCCCAGAACTAGTGAGTTTCTAGAGGAGTTTTTTAGCTGGAAAAACACTCTGAAGCTGAAAAACACAACAAAACTCGGTAAAACAGCATTTTTGGACTTTTTTTGACCAAAAAAACTGTAAAAAAAACGTAAAAACACAAAAATAAGCCGCTAAACGCTAATACAAAAATGATAAAAAAACGCTGAAAAACTCACTTTTTAACATGACTTTACACAGCTAACGTTACCAGCGTTATTAAAATGCCCAGTGTGCATGGAGCCTTCAGAACTGCCTTAATTTTATATGATATACATTCAACAAGGTGTTGGAAACATTCCTCACTGATTTTGGTCTATATTGACATGATAGCATCACGCAGTTGCTGCAGATTTGTTAGCTGCACATTCATGATGCGAATCACCTGTTCTAGCACATCCTAAAAGCTACTTTATTGGATTGAGATCTGGTGACTGTGGAGGCCATTGGAGTACAGTGAACTCATTGTCATGTTCCAGAAACCAGTTTGAGATTATCTGAGCTTTGTGACATGGTGCATTATCCTGCTGAAAGTAGCCATCAGAAGATGGGTACACTGTAGTCGTAAAGGGATGGACATGGCCAGCAACGATGCTCCGGTAGGCTGTGGCGTTTAAATGATTCTCAATTGATACAAAGGGGCCCAAAGTGTGCCAAGAAAATACCCCCCACACCATTACATTACCACCACCAGCCTGAGCAGTTAATACAAGGCAGGATGGATCCATGCTTTCATGTTGTTTACACCAAATTCTGATCCTACAATCTGAATGTCATAGCTGAAATCAAGAATCTTCAGACCAGGCAACGTTTGTCCAATCTTCTATTGTCCAATTTTGGGGAGCCTGTGCGAATTGTAGCCTCCATTTCCTGTTCTTAGCTGACAGGAGTGGCATTCGCTGTGGTCTGCTGCTGCTGTAGCCTATCTGCTTCAAGGTTTGACGTGTTGTGCATTCAGAGATGGTATTCTGCATACCTTGGTTGTAACGAGTGGTTATTTGAGTTAGTGTAGCCTTTCTATCATCTCAAACTAGTCTGCCCATTCTCCTCTGACATCAACAAGGCATTTTCATCCACACAACTGACGCTCATTGGATATTTTATCTTTTTCAGACCATTCTCTGTAAACCCTAGAGAGGGTTGTGCATGAAAATCTCAGTAGATCAGCAGTTTTTGAAATAATCAGACCAGCTCATCTGGTACTAACAACCGTACCACATTCAACTAATCACTTAAATCCCATTTCTTCCCCATTCTGATGTTCAGTTTGAACTTCAGCAAGTCATCTTCACCACATTTAGATGCCTAAATGCATTGAGTTGCTGCCATGTGATTGGCTGATAAGCAATTTGTGTTACCAAGCAATTGAACAGGTGTACCTCATAAAGTGACCAGTGGGTGAAGTTTGCAAACAGCACAAATAAATGCTCTCACACCAGATTCTCTCTCTCTAAATATAGTGTGTGTATGTATGTATGTATGTATGTATGTATATATATATATATATATACACACACACACATACATACATACACGGAAATTTTCCTAGTAAAACTCCATTTGATACTGACTCTACAAGTAAAAATAAATACTGTGTGTGTCAACAAAGTCATCCACACACTGAGTCAGTGCTATTTTCCTGCAGGTTGACTGCAGGATAACGATCCCTTGAAAAGCCACATTATTTTCTGTGTCCCCAAAAATATCATAAAAAAAAGAACACAGAGGAAATGCAATTTAAATGACAAAAGAAACTCGTTCTTTTTTATACTGAGGTAATTATCTAGTGCTTGCATATTTTAAATGAAATGCGATTATTAAATTGTGCGTTACCATGGTACTGGCTTCAAAATGTTTCCTATAAGGCAGAGGGCAGAAACATGAAATAAATAATAAAAAAACTAAATTAAGTGAAATTAAACGCAAGAGAGTCCATTAATCAGAGGCTTCAGGCAGAGAGAGAGAGAGAGAGGAAAAAAGAAAGATGGGAGTTTCTCTGATGTTTAACAATCCCAGATCTTAAGAACTAAACTACAAAGTAAAGAAAATATTCTAGAATATCGATGATACACTACTCTTCACTGCCACTAACAGATAACAGTTCTTAAAATACTACATATTATGTATGCCATGCACACAGCAAAGCATCCCCCCTGGTGAAAGAAACGGATATGTTCAGAGAACCCCGACTCCAAGACTCCAAGCAGTGTATAAACATATACGTATGTTTATTAGCATAAGGCAGTGCTGCCCAAACAGGAACATGGTCCACTGGTGGTATACCTACAGGGAATATTTGGCTACTGTGGTCACAGACACTCCTAGTGCCTACATGTGTTATTGTTTACTTACTTTGCAGTGCCCAGGTGCTGCATTAGAGTTAAAGTACTATTAAGTCCTCTGTTTTTAACCTGAGATACCAGGAGCCAGCAGCATTGCAAGTGTTGGAATAAAAATTAGTTTACTGTGGAATGTTTCTTTTATTGTGCTCATGTGCTGGAACTACCCATTGAGGGTTTAAAGAATACGTTCACCTTTTGACAAAAAATAATAAATAAAAATGATATTTCTGTCTGTGTCTCCTGTGCTAAGACAGCCCATACATTTATCATTATTTCCCTCATCCACACATTTGAGGTGGATGAGGGAATCACTCCCGCAGTGGTACTGTATTCTGACAACGGATGAGCTTTCCCCGCAGTCAGAATACAATGATCAGTGTTCCTGGTAGTACTAATCGTTCAGGGAAAAACAGACAAGCGTGTTGTACGTGAGTTGATTGATTGACTTATGCACAAGCAGCCTGCCCATACATTGAAATTCTACCGGGTCTCCTTTGCCAATAAGGATAAGTGATCCAAAGGTGAACAGGAAATAAATTAAATGCGCACTCACCAGAAGTGCGTTTAAAATACGCATGAAAGAAGTTTCCTCTCTCATCAAGTACATCTAGGCCCTCCGCACTCAGGTCAAGCTGCGCTCCCTGGTCCTCACTAGTCATCCATCATGGCCAGGTTCCCTGGTTCCTCAGACACTCATGCACCTCTGGGGTCCCTCCTTAAACTTGATACTGTGAAAGGGTGGCGCTCATAAAGAGCCCAATAAGGGACATCACATAGCGTGATACTGCATAAAAGCACTTTATTCCAGAAGTAACTATGAAAACATGAAGGTAAAATACTGACCACAATGTTTGAAGAATAGCCATCAGCGGTAGCTTAGATGTCCAAATGCTGTAGCCTTCTGACGCGTTTCGTGCTATGCACGTCCTCAAAGGGTACAGGGCTTATAGACATTGTGGTCAGTATTTTACCTTCATGTTTTCATAGTTACTTCTGGAATAAAGTGCTTTTATGCAGTATCACGCTATGTGATGTCCCTTATTGGGCTCTTTATGAGCGCCACCCTTTCACAGTATCAAGTTTAAGGAGGGACCCCAGAGGTGCATGAGTGTCTGAGGAACCAGGGAACCTGGCCATGATGGATGACTAGTGAGGACCAGGGAGCGCAGCTTGACCTGAGTGCGGAGGACCTAGATGTACCTGATGAGAGAGGAAACTTCTTTCATGCGTATTTTAAACGCACTTCTGGTGAGTGCGCATTTCATTTATTTCCTGTTCACCTTTGGATCACTTATCCTTATTGGCAAAGGGGACCCGGTAGAATTTGCACATCACATCCTTTTATGTTTTTGGACATTAGACTGAACATCGAATTTATCTTAAGACGAACAATATGATCTAATGTCCTCATCTTTATACTCTTAAAAATTGAGTGTATGTTGATATTTCACTATTTTTATTAATAGCGCTGCACCTTTATTGTCTATATATTGTCTTGGACGGTTATGTTGGTTACCTTTTTGGTGTTCTAGCGGCTTGTACCAAATTTTAATTACAGTAAGCGCTCGCTACACAATTTATATCTATTGATCGAAATTCATCTTGTCCCTGCTGAACTAGCTGAATTTTGATCCATGTATGGCTGCGTTAAGGTCTAAATCAAAGAGTGAGAGGCCAGAAGTCTCAAATGAAAAAAGAATGGGCAAAAGCTTGACCTTTGGAAGTACTAAGAGCCAAACGTTGGTCTAAACCAGGCTGCAGGAAGGAGACTAAGTCATTCCATGGAGAAACTCCAAGGGTGCAGTTTCCCCCGGAACCTCTCCTGGTTAAGTTTGCCTTCCATTTCTGATTATTATTATTCATTATAGATATTTATATCTGTAGAAAATTTTTTTTAACGCTTTACCTATTGTACATTAACATTAGTCCCTGCTGTCTAGGGGCTTACATTCTAAGGTCCAGATTTCACAAGCATACAAACACTAGAGCCGATTTAGACAGAAGCCAGTTCAACTTACAATGGTAGACCTTGTGGAAGTAGCTTTCCTAACTTTTAACACAGGAGGAATCAACAGAAATGTCTCTGTTTCTCAAAAACCTCAACAGCAATACCATGAATAGCAGTGACTGTGAATGAGGATGGTAAAACAGTCCTCGAGAAAGAAGAGCCAGACAATTTGGCAGAGCACACAGAGTGTCTGCCAGGTACTGTAGGTGTACCACATCCACTGGAGACAGTCCAGAGCTAAGAGATCACCAGAATGCCCTCTATCTCAATCCTGCAAAGCACTAAGTTTCAAAGGAGGAAATATATAGGTCAGGGTGTACTGATCCCACTGAACCACCAGAGCATCAACTGCTTCTGCTACAGGTCTGGAGTTAAGGAGACAAAGTCCATTGAAGAACATGTAAAACAGACACTTCTTGGATAGTTTCATCAGTACAGAATTTTAACAAAAGAAGGACTGCAACTAACAATTATTTTCATAATTTTTTGGTTAATTATTGTTTTGATAAATCATATAAAAACCTAAAAAAAGTGTGGTGTATAAATTAACTTTAAAAAAAAAAAATTATTCTTGAATATCTAAATGCAGTGAGTTTAAACTTTTTATTGAAAGAAAAAAAAAGTAAAAGACCTAAAACGCCATTTTAAAGTTTTTCAGACAAGATTGTAATATAATATTACGCATGGCAAACTCCCTTGTCATAGGCAGGTAGCTTGATACAAGCTGCCTGCACCTGCTGTCATTTTTGCTGGCCATACACAAACTAATTTTTCCTTCGAAAACTTTCATGTTAAGGGCGTTCAATTTTCCAGTCGTTAAAGGAGTCAAATCAACGTTCTTTTTTGACCACAGTGATAGAAAAAGTAACAGTGACTGTCAGTCAGTGCTCTGTCTCTCCAGCGCTCAGCAAAGCACCGGGTTGTGGAAAGAGCTCAGGCTTCCAGTGGTGCACCAAGAGGGTGAGACAGCTGCTGATCAGGCATCAAGGTGGATCTCGACAATAATCCATACATCCAGAAACTGGACCGGCTCTGTGACATCAACCGACAGCAGACTTCAGCCCACTGTCAGCTAATTCTCGGTCACAAAAGTGCACTCCTGTACCCCACATGAGAAGTATGACCAAAAAACTTGGGCCATACTTCTCTTTTAAGCTGTAATTATTTGCTACAAATGTTCTATAACCAAGCAGATCTTGCGGTGCTAAGATCTATTTTAATGGATTTTGACCAATCAGCCTTGGTTTAAAAAAAAAGCAAAGTTCCAAACAAAATGGAGCGATGACCAGGGCATGCCAAAGACAACGGAACTCTAGAGAAGGCTTCCAACTCTGCTTCTCAGTTGGGTCTTAAAGTGGCAGAAAAAATGGTATAGTTACAGCTCACTAGGGCTGCAACTAACGATTATTTTCATAACAGATTAGTTGGCTGATTATGGTTTCGATTAATCGAATAAAAAACCTCAAGAAAAGCGTGGTGCATCATTTAGTTAATATGTGAAGTTTAAAAAAAGACAATTTATTCTTGGAATATCTACAGTTAGATCCATATATATTTGGACACAGGCACAATTTTAGTTTTTTTCAGGTATTTATGAAAACATATTCAACATATTCAAGATATAGTTATATAATGGATATGGGCTGAAAGTGCACACACACAGGTTTAATTTGAGGGTATGTACATCTAAATTGGAGGAATGGTTTTGGAATTACAGCTCTTAAGAGTAGCCATCCTCCCTTTTTCAAGGGGCCAAAAGTAATTGGACAATTGAATATAATCATAAATAAAATGTTCATTTTTAATATTTTGTTGAGAATCCTTTACTGGCAATGACTGGTAATGTCCATGGGTTCCAGATTTCAGGCAAAGACTGGGTTTCCACCTTTCTGATGCATTGCCAAGCTCTAACTGCAGCTGTTCTTTGTTTGTGGGTCTTTCTGCCTTTAGTCTTGCCTTTAGCAAGTGAAATGCATGCTCAATTGGGTTGAGATTAAGTGATTGACTCGGCCATTGTAGAATATTACACTTATTGTCCTTCAAAAGCTCCTGGGTTGCTGTTGCAGTGTGTTTTGGATCATTGTCCATCGGTACTGTAAAGCGCTGTCCAATCAACTTTGCTGCATTTGGCTGAATCTGGACTGACAGTATCTAAACACTGCAGAATTCACCCGGCTGCTTCTGTCTTCTGTCACATCATCAAAAAACACCAATGACCCAGTGCCACTCGAAGCCAGGCATGCCCATGCCATCAGACTGCCTCCACCATGTTTTACAGATGACGTTGTGTGCTTTGGATCATGAGCTGTTCCAAGCCTTCTCCATACTTTTTTCTTCCCGTCATTCTGGTACAGATTAACCACTTGCCTACCTGGCACTTATACCCCCTAAGTGTCCAGGCCAATTTTCAGCTTTCAGCGCTGTCGCACTTTGAACGACAATTGCGCGGTTATGCAACACTGTACCCATATGACATTTTTATTTTTTTCACACAAACAGAGCTTTCTTTTAGTGGTATTTAATCGCTACTGGGTGTTTTATTTTTTGCACTATAAACAAAAAAAAATTTTGAAAAAAAAATTTTTTACTTTGTTTCCAGTATAAAAAAGTTTGCAAACAAGTAATTTTTTCCTTCACTGATGGGCACTGATAGGAGACATGGATACGCAGCACTGATGAGCTGGCACTAAAGAGGCAGCACTGATATGCAACAATGATGGGTACTGATGAGCAGCACTGATATACAACAATGATGGGCACTGATAGGCAGCACTGATGGGTGGCACTGAATGACGGCACTGATGGGGGGCACTGCTGGATGGCACTACTAGGCACTGATGGGCAAAGGTGGGTGGCACTGATCATTAGTGCCCTGATGATCGGTGTTGATCTCTCCTCTGACAATTGCCAGTTATCGGCAGTACTTTCTCACACTGTGACAGCGCGAGGAAAGTGTAGCCGATAACTACCAACTGCATTTACTGGTGATCTGCTGTGCCATTGAATTTGTATAGTTTTTGAAGCCTTACAATGGCCTGTTTTACTTGCATGGACAGCTCTTTTGAACACATGATGTAGGTTCACAGCAATAGATTCCACATACAAATGATACACTTAGAATCAACTCCAGACCTTTTATCTGCTTAACTGATGAAGGAACAACGAAGAAGTAGCCCACACCTGGCCATGAAACTGCTTTTAATTCAATTGTCCAATTACTTTTGGTCCCTTGAAAAAAGGGGGGTGGCTATTAAGAGCTGTAATTCCTAAACTCTTCCTCTAATTTGGATGTACATACCCTCAAATTAAACCTGAGAGTGTGCACTTTCAGTCCATATCCATTATATAACTATGGCTTGAACATGTTTTGGTAAATACCTGAAAAAAACTAAAATTGTGCCTGTGTCCAAATATATATATGGACCTAACTGTATTTGCAGTGGTAAATACAAATAACCAACTTTATGGTTAGGGAACAAAATACACTATATTGCCAAAAGTATTGGGACACTCCTCCAAATCATTGGATTCAGCTGTTCCAATCACCTCCATGGCCACAGGTGTATAAAATCAAGCATCTAGGCATGCAGACTGCTTCTACAAACATTTGTGAAAGAATGGGTTGCTCTCAGGAGCTCAGGAAATTCAAGCGTGGTACTGTGATAGGTTGCCAGCTGTGCAATAAGTCCATCTGTGAAATATCCTTGCTACTAAATATTCCACGCTCAACTGTTAGTGGTATTATAGCAAAGTGGAAGCAACTGGGAACAACAGCAACTCAGCCATGAAGTGTTAGGCCACGTTAAATGACAAAGCGGGGTCGGCACACGCTGAAGCACACAGAGAGCAGAAGTCGCCAACTGTCTGCAGAGTTGATAACTAAAGACCTCCAAATTTCATGTTGCATTGAGATTAGCACAACAACAGTGCGTAGAGAGCTTCATGGAACCAGTTTCCATTGCCAAGCAGCTGCATCCAAGCCTTACATCACCAAGTGCAATGCAAAGCGTTGGATGCAGTGGTGTAAAACACGTAACCACTGGACTTGAGCAGTGGTGACGTGTTCTCTGGAGTGACGAATCACGCTTCTCTGGCTAAAAAATATACATAAATGAGAGCTTCTGAAAGAAAGCTGCTAGCACCAAAAAGGTGACACATCAACCTTATAAAAAGGTACAGGAAAAAAAAAGGATAGTGCAGCGCTAAATCAAAAAATTACCTAATACATGGAAAATCATCAATACATGATATATGTGCAAAGAAAATCACTCCCAATATCAATCCATACATCACATATGGACTGATACTGCAAACATTGATCAAAAAGTGATAACAAAATGAAAAAGTCCAATCAAAGTGTATATCCAAATTCATATGGTATACAAAACAGTGCAAAGAAAAAGATGACCAAAAATCATCTTCCCATACCACCAACAGTGTGCACTTGTCCATCCATATGCACTCACCAGAGGGCTAGAATACAAATGCATGCAGCAAAGCCAACGTAGTAATTCCAGCGTTCCAATCCCAGGTCATCTATTTGAAAGTCCTAAATAGAAAGGAGCTCACACCACAGAGCCCAGACAAAAGCACATAGTGCAGTACGTTTCAATAAAAGCTCTATTAAACTAAGCTAAAAAACAACCACATGGATGCATCAAACAATCTGTCCAGACCCACAGAGATGGTAGCCGCTCCGAGTACTGGAAACCAGAACCGGCGCCATGATGTTGGGATGAATTAGAGTGGAGACTGTGAGCCAGGCCTTCTCATTCAAAATCAGTGCCTGACCTCACAAATGCGCTTCTGGAAGATTGGTCAAACATTCCCGTAGACACAATTCTAAATCTTGTGGACAGCCTTCCCAGAAGAGTTGGAGCTGTTATAGCTGCAAAGGATGGGCCAACTCAATATTGAACCCTACGGACTAGGACTGGAATGCCATTAAAGTTCATGTGTGTGTAAACGCAGGCGTCCCAATACTTTTGCCAAAATAGAGTATCCAAGCCACTCTGAGAATAACAGACAGAAGAGATATACTGTATATACTATTCAAGGCTGAATCATATACATATTAGACTCCAAAATCAAAGTTTTTATTGAAAGAAAACACATTTTTTTAAAGACTTAAAACGCTGTTTTGCAGATTTTCAGACAGGATTTTAATATAATATTATGCATGACAGACTCCCTTGTCATAGGCAGGTAGCTTGATACAACCTGTGCCTGATGTCACTTATGATGGCCATACACAAATAAATTGTTAATTTGAAAATTTAGAAAGTTTTTAGAACGTTTGTTCAATTTTCTAATTGTTAGTAGGGTCATATCGACTTTTTTTTTCTATCATAGTGATGGGGAACTTCGAAGATGCAAAATACAAAACTTTTGAACCAATTTTCAGAAAGTGTATGTGGTTTTATTTCAGAAATTACATCCATTTTAAAATTGAATGTTAAAAAGACTTTCGTCCATTCAGTTAATGTACAAAGGATTTTCATATGAACATTATATTTATAATCTTGTCTGAAAATAAATATGTGTATGGCTAGTATCAAACATTTAGTAGCAGCAGCTTGCTTTTTATCACCTGTCATGATGGGGTTAAAAAAATTAGCCCTTTATGGTACATAAACAGCACATAATCACTGCTAAAAGGGGTTATACATACACATATATTTATATATATATATATACATACATACATATATACATATATATATACATACATATATACATATATATACATACATATATACATATATATACATACATATACATATATATATACATATACATACATATATATACATATATATATACATACATATATATACATATATATATACATACATACATATACATACATACAGTCATGGCCGAAATTGTTGGCACCCTTGATATTTCTCCAGGAAATCATGTATTTCTCACGAAACGTATTGCATTAACACATGTTTTGCTATACACGTTTATTCCCTTTGTGTGTATTGGGACAAAACAAAAAAAGGGAGGAAAGAAAGCAAATTCGACATAATGTCACACAAACCTCCAAAAATGGGCTGGACAAAAGTATTGGCACCCTTTCACAACTGCGGATAAATAAGAATGTTACAAGCATGTGATGCTCCTGTAAACTCACCTGGGGCAAGTAACAGGTGTGGGCAATATAGAAATCACACCTGAAAGCAGATAAAAAGGAGAGACGTTCACTTAACCTTTGCATTGTGTGTCTGTCTGTGCCACACTAAGCATGGACAACAGAAAGAGGAGACGAGAACTGTCTGAGGACCTGAGAACCAAAATTGTGGCAAAATATCAACAATCTCAAGGTTACAAGTCCATCTCCAGAGAACTAGATTTGCCTTTGTCCACAGTGCGCAACATTATCAAGAAGTTTGCAACCCATGGCACTGTAGCTAATCTCCCTGGTCGTGGACGGATGAGGAAAATTGATGAAAGATTGCAACGCAGAATAGTCCGGATGGTGGATAAGCAGCCCCAAACATGTTCCAAAGACATTCAAGCTGTCCTGCAGGCTCAGGGAGCATCAGTGTCAGCGCGAACTATCCGTCGACATTTAAATGAAATGAAACGCTATGGCAGGAGACCCAGGAGGACCCCACTGCTGACACAGAGACATAAAAAAGCAAGACTACAGTTTGCCAAAATGTACTTGAGTAAGCCAAAAGCCTTCTGGGAAAACGTCTTGTGGACAGATGAGACCAAGATAGAGCTTTTCGGTAAAGCACATCATTCTACTGTTTACCGAAAACGGAATGAGGCCTACAAAGAACAAAACACAGTACCTACGGTAAAATATGGTGGAGGTTCAATGATGTTTTGGGGTTGTTTTGCTGCCTCTGGCACTGGGTGCCTTGACTGTGTGCAAGGCATCATGAAATCTGAGGATTACCAAAGGATTTTGGGTCGCACTGTAGGGCCCAGTGTCAGAAAGCTGGGTTTGCGTCCAAGATCCTGGGTCTTCCAGCAGGACAATGACCCCAAACATACGTCAAAAAGCACTCAGAAATGGATGGCAAAGAAGCGCTGGAGAGTTCTGAAGTGGCCAGCAATGAGCCCAGATCTAAATCCCATTGAACACCTGTGGAGAGATCTTAAAATTGCTGTTGGGAAAAGGTGTCCTTCCAATAAGAGAGACCTGGAGCTGTTTGCAAAGGAAGAGTGGTCCAAAATTCCGGGTGAGAGGTGTCAGAAGCTTATTGATGGTTATAGGAAGCGACTGATTTCAGTTATGTTTTCCAAAGGGTGTGCAACCAAATATTAAGTTAAGGGTGCCAATACTTTTGTCCAGCCCATTTTTGGGGTTTTGTGTGACATTATGTCATATTTGCTTTTCTGCCTCTGTTTTATATTTGTTCCAATACATACAAAGGGAATAAACATGTGTATAGCAAAACATGTGTTAATGCAATACCTTTTTTGTGTGAAATACTTGATTTTCAGGAAAAATATCAAGGGTGCCAACAATTTCGGCCATGACTGTATATATATACATACATACATATATATACATACACATACATACATATATATATACATACATACATATATATACATACATATACATACATATATATATATATATATATATATATATATATATATATATATATATATATATATATATAAACACACACATATACACACACCACTCAAAATGTCCACTTGCCCGCTCGCATTGGGCGAGTGGAAATAAGGGGGGGGGGGCAGCGCAGGGACTAGGGGTGTGTGGGAGGGCCGGTGACCAGCAGCAATCTCCTGTACGGCTTTCAATGAAGCAGCTGGAAGCCGCGGAAGGGAGAGGAGCAGCAGCTTGTCACTGCCAATAGAAGAGGAGGGGAGAAAGGCTGGATCTGCTCTGCCTCCTCCTGTGCCCACCCACACTCCAGTCCGTGCAGCTTCAGAGGATGTGTGGGCGGGTAATTGAACAGAGAGCAGTCGAAAGCTGTGACGCTTCTGACTGGGTCATGTGAGTCTGATCTCCCTTCCATCCTTCTTTCCACCCACCCCTCCCCCTTTCCTTCTTTCCACCCACCCCTCCCTTAATTCCCTCCTTCCTCCCTTCCACCCACCCCTCCCTTAATTCCTTCCTTCCTCCCTTCCACCCACCCCTCCCTTAATTCCTTCCTTCTTCCCTTCCACCCACCCCTTCCTTAATTCCTCCCTTCCCACACCTTCCTTCCCTGTCTTCCTTCCTTCCTTCCACCCTTCCCACCATTTCCTTTCTTCCTTCCTTCATTCTGCATTAAACATTTAACAGTGCCATTTCATGAGATAATTTAGAAGTGTGTGTTTAGGGGCAGAATTAGGGGTGAAATTAAGGGCGGGGCAGGGTAGCGGTTGGGTGGGGCAACTGGTGGAGAGTAAATTTTGATCCTCAATTCCCAACCCAGAAGTAGGATATACAGGGTACAGTATATGAAGACAAAGGGTGGAGGGGGGATTTAAATATGTTATATTTTTTAAATTAAAGTAGTACTAAAGATTAAGACTTTTTTTGTATTTTATAGAGTGTCCACATATCAAGGTAAAAAAACTTCTGCCTTTATCACTTCATTCTCCTGTCCAGGACTACATGTCCTATGAGGCATTGGTCCTCACACATTCATATTCACAATTTCTCAGGCACTTACTGGCATGTATGAATGGTGTACTGAGCTGTATCTGCGCTTCACTGTTTATACTGACATGCATGTATGCAGGCCAACTAATCGGCTGACCAACTAATCGATTATGAAAATAGTTAACATCTATTTTCATAATCAATTATGTCAATTAGTTCTTTCCGGCCTACAGCCTAGCAATCCATCGATGCAAGTCCTTTTTTTCAATTTCTCCCTTTATTTCACCTAGTGATTCAGCCAGTAACACGTCCTGTCCTAGGGTGTCTGCATTCTGGATTAAGTAGTATAGCAGACAGACCCCTTTGCACACCAGCATGTTAAGTCAGGGAAGAGGATAGTGTTAGACTAGCAGGTTTAGATTACTTTGACTAACAAACTGACCTCCAGCTAACATTTTCCAAACAATTACAGCAAACTGCCAAGTGCCAAATGGTTTGGCTCAACCTTTTAACTGTCACTTTGTCTGGACAGCTTTAAGAATTGGTGAGATGCAACTTAACACATTTTTGGGACCGCCAAGACAAACTGCAGACTGCATTTTCACAAAGTCCTCTTCAAACGGGTAAATGGTTTTTAAACACATGGGGGAGCAAACAGTTTGCCAAGGTGTTTTTAACCTTTGTACAGAAAGATCTGAAGCAGCAGGTACATTGGGAAAATCTTTGCTCTATTAGGAGTTCCAAGGGACCAACACTGGTAATGGCACTGGTGGAAGCAACAGGTTTTATAGTTTCAAAGTGGTGTGCACCACATCAATAGAAGATGAACAGTCTGATTTAATTTGAGAGTAATTATAATCGGAGTCTCCTAGGAGAATGCTTGTGACATCTGCGGTCAGAGTCAATAACTGGGTGATTTTGGTCCATAAAGTCTTGCATGACAGTAGTAAAAACTTCAGCACAGGAACAGAGGGCACAGGAATCAGCCATCCCTGAGCATAAAAAATATTTTAAAGATGGAATAAACTCAAGGCTGCAGATGTACGTGTCAAAAGTCCAATGCAGCAAGGTCAGGACATGGCACTCCAAAGGCCAAGCTGAGGGCAACCACACCAAAAGCTGCTACTACAGAAACTAGATCTAGCAGCAATGTGAAGAAGAGTCTTGATTAAAGACAAAAAAAACCTGAGAATTAGAAAAACAGATGATAGCAAAATTAAATGTGCCTTTTGTACAGAGGACCTAATTAAAAGACAACCATCCTTCTAGAAAAAATCGGAGGCATTATGGCTAGTATAAGGGGTTATCCTGGGCTGGCCTACAGTTTCTTTTGTTTGCCAGTATCCAATCCTCCTGTAGGAGGCAGTATAACCCAAAGGTGAAAAACGTCCTGCATCTCCTGCCCGATATAGAGCTCTGCTGTATGGCAGATCTGTGTAAAACTCAGGACTGGATGAACAAAATACAAATCCTGTGGCAGGTAGAACAGCTGTGTTATATGTATTCCATCTGTGTATTTAGCTACTTGCATTTAGTTCAGTTTTAATAGACACAGATTCACTTAAAGGGTTTAATTTTTGGAACAGGAGTAAAAGGAATGCATGGGTGGAAAAACCTAAGGAGTTTGAAAAGAGTGTGAACCTTCGTGGAACCTGAGGTACCTGCTGATGCTGTCAGCTGTATAATTTTCTTTTACTCACAGATATGCATTATAATCAGGATGGTTCAGTTACAAACTATCAAATGAAATATTAGAAATAGTCAAACAATGCAATATAGCATGCCAATACAAACATATAGCATGCCAATACAAATCTCTACTTTAATATGCAAAAGTGTGTATGTATATACACGATATACATATATATAAAAAATATATTAAATAAAACTTTCAAAGTGAGCTATTTGGACTTCTACATAATAAAAGTTTGTTAGTGTATGTACGTATTTCCTCAAGAAAACTTACCTTTGACCAGTTAGGTCGTTTTAGCTGCACTTCTGGTTTATAATCCTTTTTGGGTACTAGTCCAAATGGTAAGGCAGGAACTGCAGGTACCCCCCAGCCTCCAAAACCTGGTGGAGGAGGAGGACCACCCAGCATGCCAGGAGGTGGGGGTGGTGGAACTCCAGGACCACCAGGGAAAGGAGGAGGTGGTGGTGCCAGCCCTGGACCTCCGGGAAAAGGAGGAGGTGGCGGGGCTCCAGGAAAAGGAGGAGGTGGTGGGGCTCCTGGAAAAGGTGGTGGAGGTGGAACCCCACCAGCACCAGGCATTGGTGGGGGTGGGGGTATGACACCTGGAAAAGGTGGTGGAGGAGGAACAGACCCACCAGGCAAAGGAGGAGGGGGAGGAGGCATAGCAATTTGGCCAGGAAATGGAGGTGGGGGTGGGGGTGGAGGAGCACCAGCACCCATGAAGGGAGGTGGAGGAGGAGGAGGTGGAGGAGGAGGTGCTCCCCCTGGAAGTAAATTCCCTGGAAGAGGAGGTGGAGGAGGAGGAGGTGGTGGAGCTGGTCCTGATCCACTGCCTGGAGTAGAAACCGGAATTAAAACAGATGATGTTGACATAGTGGCCATTTCCTTTTTAGTATCTTCAAGTTCCTTTGAGACTTTTTCAATCTGCAAAGAGAAAAACAGGAATATAAAGAAACTAAAAATGTAAAAAAAAAGATAAAGTTAAGAACTTACTTTTAACCCTTTTACTGCCAAGTATGTTACCATATTTCTGAAGCAGTGGGGGTTTTACACACACCCCTGGCTTTCAAACTCAATCTATGTCCCCAGTGCAATTAAAAATAAAGTTTGAATAATAAAGTCACACCCATTAACCATGGGCATCCCCCCCTTCTCCCCCAAACACACACATCAGGGGAAAGCCTAGACATGGAAACGTTCATTGTGCATATCATTGCTCATGCCACAGTGCGATCAATAATTCTAGAAACATTTTTCATGATTAGTGCTAAATTAATGACCTGTAGGGGCTTTTAAAGCATCGCCGAAGAAATTTGGGGTACCAAAGTTTGTTTCATGGGCATACGCAAATTTAAAGATGTATTAAACATAAAAACCAAACATGTAATATCCTGCGGCGGGTACTTGATCTTGATAGATAGCCGCCGCCACGTCCTCTCGGATTTCCTAGTGCAACTACCCCCCCCGCAGTCTTCTGGGACACAGCACAGCAGGACTAATAACAGTGTGCTAAGACGCCGAAGACGGCACCCGGCACCCCCTTGGGTGAGCACACTGCTGGGTCTGGGGACAGGAAAGGTCTGGTTATTAAAAGTTAGCAGCTAAAGTGTCTGTAGCTGATGACTTTGAATTTTTACAAAAATGACTGAAGCTCCTCTTTAAAAAGAATCTGCCACCTAAACACAATGATTATCTACTAGTCTTTATAAGGTAATGGTTTCCAAAATCCTGATAGACAGTACTCCTACATGCTGAACTTTTCAAAATATGGATGATATTGTAAGAAATGACAGCCGCATACCCAATGCAATATAGCCAACTATAATCTGTTGACTCTTATAGATATATACTGTGAAACACACCATTCTTATAGCGGTTTCACATGCTATTTCCTGTATTCACATAACTCTGATATATTACACAACCCTTTTCACATCACTCATACAGTGAAGGAAATAAGTATTTGATCCCTTGCTGATTTTGAATGTTTGCCCACTCACAAAGAAATGATCAGTCTAAAAATCGAATGGTAGGTGTATTGAAACACAGAGACAGAATAACAAAAAATTCAAAAGAAATGCATGTCTAACAAATTATGCACTGATTTGCATGTTCATGAGGGAAATAAGTGTTTGATCCCCTTCACAAAACATGACTTAGTACTTGGTGGCAAATCCCTTGTTAGCAATCACAGAGGTCAGACTTTCCTGTAGTTGGCCACCAGGTTTGCACACATCTCAGGAGGGATTTTGGCCCACTCCTCTTGGCAGATCCTATCCAAGTCATTAAGGTTTGGTGGCTGACATTTGGCAACTCGAACTTTCAGCTCCCTTCACAGATTTTCAATCAGATTAAGGTCTGGAAACTGGTTAGGTCACTCCAGGACCTTAATGTGCTTCTTCTTGAGCCACTCCTTTGTTGCCTTGGCCTTGTGTTTTGGGTCATGGTCATGCTGGAACACCCATCCACGACCCATTTTCAATGCCCTGGCTGAGGGAAGAAGGTTCTCACCCAAGATTTGAGGGTATATTGCCCTGTTCATCGTCCCTTTGATGCGGTGGAGTTGTCCTGTCCCCTTAGCAGAAAAACAGCCCCAAAGCAGAATGTTTCCACCACCATGTTTGACAGTTGGGATGGTGTTCTTGGGGTCATAGGCAGCATTCCTCCTCCACCAAACACGGCGAGTGGAGTTGATGCCAAAGAGCTTGATTTGGTCTCATCTGACCACAACACTTTCAACCAGTCCTCCTCTGCATCATTCAGATGTTCAGTGGCAAACTTCAGAAGGGCCTGGACATGTGCTGTCTTAAGCAGAGGGACCTTGCAGGCACTGCAGAATTTCAATCCTTGTCGGCATAGTGTGTTACCAATTGTTTTCTTGGTGACTGTGGTCCCAGCTGCCTGGAGATCATGGACGAGATCCTCGCGTGTAGTTCTGGGATGATTACTCACTGTTCTAACGATCATTGACACTCCACGAGGTGAGATCTTGCATGGTGCATCAGACCTAGGGAGACTGACAGTTGTTTTGTGTTTCTCCCATTTGTGAATGATTGCACCCACTGTTGTCACCTTCTCACCAAGCTGCTTGGTGATAGTTTGGTAGCCCAGTCCAGTCTTGTGTAGGTCTACAATCTTGTCCCTGACATTCTTGGACAGCTCTTTGGTCTTTGCCATGGTGGAGAGTTTGGAATCTGATTGTTTGATTGCTCCTGTGGACAAGTGTCTTTTATACAGGTAGCAAAATGAGATTAGCAGCACTCTCTTTTTTAAGAGACTGCTTCTAATCTCAGCTTGTTACCTGTATGAAAGATACCTGGTAGCCAGAAATCCTGCTGAATGATAGGGGATCAAATACTTATTTCCCTCATGAACATGCAAATCAGCGCATAATTTGTTAGACATGCATTTCTTTTGAATTTGTTGCTATTCTGTCTCTCAGTGTTATAATACACCTACCACTTGATTTTTAGACTGATCATTTCTTTGAGTGGGCAAACATTAAAAATCAGCAGGGGATCAAATACTTATTTCCTTCACTGTAGATCTATTCACATTCATGTTACATCATGCTCATTCATATAACTCAGCCTGTGGAAATGCAGAAACATCATTTCTTTGAGAATATGCAGAGACGTCATGATTAATGATCTCAGCAGCATGGAGGAAAATGGTGTGCAAGCTGGAGTGGCAGGACTCCTCTGATGGTTTCTAATGAACCACCATTTAAAATGCCTGAAATAATTATGTAAGGGCCAGTTCACACTACAAAAACGCACTACTTTTTGTCTGCACCGGAAATGGACTGGAATTGACTGCACTGGCGTAAACTAGGAACATTGGAATACATGGAAAACACTCATGCATGCATGCATTTTTGTTGCAGAAAAAAAAAAAAAACGCACTGGACTGCATCTAGTGTGAACTAGCACTAAAGGAGAAATATGGGGAATGTCTTTGTTGACATCCTGCTGAAAATGCTAATGTTTAATTGTTAGGGGTTTAGTAGTTTTAGAGTCAATGACCTGAAAATATTATTGAATGAAGAACACTGGCATTTTAGACAAGAATTACACAGCTGTGTGGCCACGAAAACTGCAAGCCAGCCCTGAAAAACCTTTTCTACTACCAACAATCCTCAGTTTTCTGCTAGTGTCCTAGGAGACTGCTCCGTTTGGAAAAAAGTCTTGCCATTGTTTTTGTCTAGCACTCTCTCTTTACATTCTAGATTTTTTGCACACCACTATTTGAGTTGGTCTCTACATTATCAGCTACCCTTAGCCGGAGTGTCGTGCTCAGACCCCGCTGGAATGGACATTGTGCGGATAGCCTAAAAGTGACAATCAGGCACTGGATTCCATGTTGGGTACATTGTGAGCCAGCCCAATTTGTCGGGCACTGAGGACCAGGTTGTCTCTGACAAGCCACCTCACGAATCCAGTTCTGGAGTTGGGGTAGTCCTTCCTCCCCTCTTTTCAAAGATTTTTACAATGGATGCCAACCTGTTGGACTGCGAAGGAGTACTGGGCACCCTGACGGTGCAGGGGACTTGGAAACTGGACCCCTGTCCTGAGCAGAACTTCATGTTTCAGCTCTACCCACCATTTACATCCTAAACATGGACAAATGGCAGGCAGACTTTATTTGGGAAACATTAATTACAGGTACTTGTATAGCACCATCGATTTTACACAAATGCTTTACATATATAGTGTACATTCACATCAGTTCCTGCTCTCGAGGAACTTACAATCTAAGGCCCCCAACTCACATTCACACATATAAGGGTTAATTTAGACAGGAGCCAATGAACCTAACAGCTTTTCTGTGGGAAGAAATAGGAGTACCCGGAGGAAACAGGCACAGGGAGAACATGCAAACTCCAGGCAACGAGTGCCAAGGGCTGGGATTCGAACCAATGGCTCTAGTGCTACTAGGAGAAAGTGCTAGCCACTCAGCCATTATGCTGCCCAGTTAATGACTTTGTGTTCCTCAATGTAAAAAAGAAGAATATTTGTATTTATTGCAAAAATCCATCTAGGGAAGCAGATCCAATCCCTCTGTGTTCATGGCCAAGCACGTTACTGCTTGGCTACAAAATTGGGACAATGGACTCCAAGAAAAGGATTTTATGGTAACAACAAAATCCTATTTTTCTTTGCTTTATGGAAAAGGAAAGGATTGGTCATTGGTCAGCAAGAATTTTCTCAAAATGCTTTGGAGCAGCTGCTTTTTACAACTTCTCTATTTTGAGCAACTATGTTTGAAATCGCCATATTACTTGACTTCACAGCCACTCTTTTACAACTGAGCAGTACATATTGAAGCCTCAAATGTAAAGCTTTCAAGCACATCAGCCAAGGCAGAGCGGTAAAATGCAGTTTCCAGTCAAGCACCTTTTTTTTTCTTTAAAAGCCTAAAAAATTTGTTACATCGTACAAATCTGGGCCCATTAACGTTTCTTACTTTATAGTCGACTTAAATAATTATTACAACATTTCAATGCTGGCAGTGTAATGGTAAATATATTCTGAAGTGCTCCAATATCTTTTCTTTACAGATGTAAAAATATTTGGGAGTGATTTGTACTTTTGAAAGGTGCTTTCAAAGTCTTCATCCAAAGTCATTTCTTTTTGCAATTATATTTCTTCTAACTATTGTATTATTCATTTTACAGCTTAAGTATCAGACTGAGGTGAAAGCTTTTCAGATTTCCATTTTCACATTCTTTTTTTCTCAGTTGCTGGCAGAACAAAGAATAATAAAAGCTTCACGGATAAAGCAGGAAAATCCACCAGGCCTTTCAAAGTACGGCTCAGCCACCATATGTGCTTTTGTTAAGCCTCAGTTTGCCATCGGAAGATGTAGCAGTAGTCAGCATTGAACAGGTTAATGTGACATACAATATTATGACTTTCTTTGGAAGGACAATATATCATACACAGTGACGTTTATGTCAGATGATAAACACCTCATACATTTAACAATGTTTTGTTCCAGGGTATCACTTCACAAATATTTCTTAAGAGGGAATTTGTAATGTTTTTTTTAATAGTAAATAGTAAAGAATATGTAAAGCTTACCTAATTTTTTCAGTAAGATTAGCATCATTTCACTACACACAAGGTACATTTTTTTTGTGAATCTGTTGTAAAATTTCTTACCTGGATATCCTGCCTAGACCTGTTTCACATTAGTGTGATTTAATTGCATGGCAATGGAAATTACATTAGTTTTAATGGTGCCCAGTCACATCATTGCATCGTGACCACAACACATTTTTGGAACACTACCGGTGCTATTTTGGTGCCATTGCAACACGATTTTGGCCCCATAGACTTCAATGGAAATGCACGAAAACGCATGTAAAATGCATGAACATTTGGTGCGTTTTTGCCAGTGTTTTGTGCTGGCTGTGCTGTGCTGGCACACCTTGGATTCCCAGCTGACAGCTGGTTCCCTCACATGGATTTTAAAGAGCACCTCACATCAAAAAAAAAAAAAAAAATAGGAAAAAATGAAGTCCCCCCCCCCCCCCCCCCCAAATCTATACCTGACCCTTATTCGAGCATGCAGTCAGACAGGTCAGGAAATGTGGGGGTGACAAGCATCTGGCAATGCACTTTGTCTCAATATTAAAGACAAGGGCCTCTTTTCCACAACCCTAGCCCATGTAGGAGAGAGGATTATGAGAATCTGGAAGGCCTCTTTAACAAAAAGGGTCCTCCCTAGATACCACCCTTCCTCCATGTGAATGTGTTTTTATTTTTACTTGACTTTTTTTCAGTGAATGTGTAAGTCTAGTACACATGATCAGAAAATCATACGCAAAATACTGCCTTTGAAGCAGTCGAACAATAAACTGATGAAAAACGCATCAAAACACACCGATGTCACACTATAAAATCGCACTGAAAATCAGATCATGTCGCTGCTTCATTAGTGTGAACCAGGTCCTATTGTTACAGGCTGACAGCATCAAACCATTGCAATTAGCAGCAGTGTTGTGAGCCTGGTGTTTAAGCTCCTTCAGTTGGCCACTGGATACCTAATACACCCACTAGGCAGTCCACTGGCAAACAGAGAGAGCACACAGCAGGCCTACATTGTCTGTACAAGTTAGCCCTTCTGCTGCCAGAGCCATTTTCTCGATTTTTGCATATGCTTAAAAAATAGTATTTTAAGCCTGAGGATTACTAAAAATTCCCAACACATTATGTTTATGTGAGGGCTGATTGAAGGAAAGTGACACTCCCTCCCCTTTCACAGTCTCAGAGAAACAAAGCTGAGGGTAGGAGTCATCTGCTGTGTGCTCGTGGGGGCGCAGGCCATCTACCGGGAGGCTGAAGTGTTGGCTTAATTTATTGGCACTGAGACATGCAGATAGCAGAGACTGAAAAGATCAGAGAGTACCCATACTCATTGCTTAGGATTCAGGTTCACACTTGTGAGGGATGTGCTTTGTTAATTTTTCATGTCTGAACTTTATAACCAAGGTAAAAAAAAAAAAAACACTTCCTATGCCTGTTTCCCACCCCCCATTCCTAAACATTTACCCGAGTCCTCTCATGCTCCTGCGTTGTCCTGGCTGCATCGCGGCTGCTCCCTAATCTTGTTCTCACAGGAAACTCCGAGAACAGCAAGAGCCATTGGCCGTTAGTCAAATCCTGTGAGAATGGAACAGGGGCGTTGCCAAGTCAGGCTGTTTGTGTTTATGGACGCACATAGCCAGGCTCAGGAGAGGACACCTGCATGGGCGACCTCTCAGCAAAAGACGGTGGGGGCACTAATAAGAAGGAGGAGCAGACACCATAGGTGAAAGACTCCAGAAGAGGAGGCAAGGGACCACTCTGTGGGATATCATAGCTCAGAGCAGGTAAGTAGAACATCTTTATTTTCAATTAAAAAATTCTTTACAAACCACTTTAACTAAAAAAAATCAACCCAAAAATACTGCTCTCACACCGGTGTGCATGGCAGTATGTTACATATATCGAGAGTGTCTGGAAGTGATCAGGTAGTTGTGTATTCATCTGATCACTTCCATCTGACAGCCGACCCTTGGTCTGTCAGATTTAAACACATTCTTGGTTGCTATACCGTACCAAAAATTTGGTGTAAACAATATCCAAAGGATTAAGCAAGGCAAAACAAAACTATTTTTTATGGATTAACATTCAGACCATTGATCAAATGCTCAATTTAGTTCCCATTTTTAAACAGTTCACCTTACAGTGTTCTATCATCCTATTAGCCCTGACATCATCACTGATATACTTTGATCTTCAATTTAACTTTCCTATTAGCTTGTTTTACCTAAGCTGCATCCTTTGAAATGCAAAACATCCTAACAAAGTAGGATGGGATGATGACATCTTGGGGAGTTTTTCAGTCAGGTTTCAGGAGGTACTTAAATAGCCTACACCTATAGCACGGGTATTATCCAACTTTAGTCAAAGCTGTGCAGTTTGTTTTCTACAGGTGCCCCTTACTTGCATAGGTAGTTCTTTTTTTTACCCCACTGACCAGGTCTCAGCAGAAGTGACACTGTATTACTTTCGTGCCAGGTTTCCCAGGTCTCAATGATGTCACTGGTTTGGACAAAACAAAGGGTCTCTATAGCAACTTACCTTTTCAGAAAGTTGTGCAAATTCGCCCTCAAGCTTTTGCTTTTCAGTGAGGACTTCTTGTTTTTCAGAATCTAGGGCTTGCTTCTCTCCATGAAGTTCTGTTAATTTTTGTTCATATTCACTTTCCTTTGCTTTCATTTCCACTTGGAGCTCATGTCTTGTAGTAAGCTCTAAATCCAGCTATTAAAAAAAAAAAAAAGTCAACCATAGATAATTAAGGGACAGAAAATACACTTTACAAATTACAAGATGCCAGAATTAGACTGCAGGTGTTGGGGGGGCTAAACGCAACACATTACAGAATTAACAGCTTATGCTTTTTCAATGCAGAAACATTCTAAATACTTCTGGGTGTGGGGATCATGTGACTCACTCTTATAAGAGCACAGACACTTGGCGATTGGCACAGCACTGTCATATTGGGGCAGGAATAGAGTCCTCAGACTGTCTTAAAATACAATTAAAGGCAAAACTACTTTTTTTTTTTTTTGTTTTGGACAGAATGGAAATGGATAAGAAAACCTGTCAGTTTTTATTGCTGCAAAACACACAGAGAAGGTGACAAACTCCTAGCGCATTACCACCATCAGCAATTATGTGATCTAAAAACAATTTTATACACACAAACACATGTAAAAACAGGTGTATCAAACTAAAACTCCAGCCACAGGCAACATCATCTTTTCATGTGCCAAGTGGTTGGAAAGCGGACATGTTTCGGGTGTAAACCCCCTTCCTCAGAGCATTGAGGAAGGAGGTTTACCCCAGAAAGACGTCATCTTTCCAACCACTTGGTACAGGAATAGAAGACATTGCCTACAACTGGAATAGTAGTTTGATACGCCTGTTTTAACGTGTTTGTAAGTAAGCAATTGTTTTTAGAAGCATAGTTTCGGATTTTTTCTGAACCGTGTTTAATGCTGTCTCCCCATTAGGGAAATTCACCCTCTCCATTTGTCCTGTTAGCCATTATCATAGAAAGTAAAAGAAACTCCCAAATTTTGGGCTGTCCCCTGAAAAGCAATAAACAGGAAATCTTCCAATAGGGACACTACTTCTACTGACCAAGGGGTCCCCAAGGGATTGCTCTAATTTGCAGGGATTTCCTCTCACTTCCTGTATTAGCTATGGGACAGGAAGTAAAGGGAAATCTCCACAATATGACACAGATGGCACAAACCAGACATGAGCTAAAGTCCTCCTTTACTTTATCCAAAATAAAAAAGAAAACGTTTTGCCTATAGTTCTACTTTAAGCTCTAGTGAGGATTGACTCAGAGCATACACGCAGTTTCTCCTCAATCCTGACATAGAACAGTATGGTAGAGACATCCCAAAAAAGACTTGCAGCTGTAATTGCAGCAAAAGGAAGTTCTAAAGTATTGACTCAGGGGGCTGAATACAAATGCATGCCACACTTTACAGATATTTGTAAAAAAAATTTGAAAACCATTTATCATTTTCCTTCCACTTCACAATTTTGTGCCACTTTGATCTATCACATAAAATCCCAATAAAATACATTTACTTTTTTGGTTGTAACATGACAAAATGTGGGAAAATTCAAGGGGTATGAATATTTTTTCAAGGCACTGTAGATACAGATACTGAGTGAGTTTTGTCACCCTAGGACAGGACGTGTATTATTGGCAGGATCATCAGGTGGGAGTAAAGGGAAAAAGCCTGGTAAAAAAGAAGCAATGCAGCCACCACATTGAAGGACTAGATAGCTATAATATATTTTTGTTCTTGGGATTACATATATTTTACATGAGCTGTATTCTGTTCTTTATATCTACCTACACCAATTTATCTGCATGCATTTTAACTGTACTGAGGCCTCAAAGAAAGCGCAAAATACCTCATTTTCTGAGGACTCCAAGGTCTAAGTGGGAAACTATTTGAAAAGTTGAACCAGAGGTTGTGCACTTCAGCTGCACAACAACTTTGTACAAATCTTAAGTGGATACAATTTTAATCACACAAAAATGTCCAGCTATAGTTCAGCTTTTGCAAAAAAAGTAGTAAATGCAGTTACACTAATCTCGTAATTACTGTGCATTTACTACTTTTCTATTTTTTCAATGAACTATGCAGATCATTGCACCTGCAATCAGTGTCCTGTGTGTAAAGCACAGACCCTTGCAAATGGCCATCCCACCCTCAGGTCTGTACAGATTGAAGACAAATAATACTGTTGATTTTACATGACTGGATCACTACTTGCTCGCTATAGTTAAGTGAATAACAAAGTTTTAGTTTGTATTCTGTAACTATTTCCAGTACTGAACAGCAGAGATAAGAGAAGAGGTGTTATAACATTCTCAAACATCAAATTTCTTGTTTTTAAGAAAGGCTTTCTATAAAAGAAGGAAATGTAGCTAATCCTTGTTTATCTGACACTGGTCACACCATGCATGATGAAGTACAGCAAAGTCTGTCACGTCAGAAGCTGCGCCCTCAAAGTCACTGCGTCACCTGTGAATCACATAATAACTTTACTATGTAGTTTTCCAAACTGGCTTTAATGTAGGGATGCACATTGGTGAAAAAGCAATTTACAGCATACACTAAGCTGTTTGCAAACAGAAAGGAATAATTTGTCCTGCAGTCGCAGGACACGAGAAACACCAGAGAGCTTTTCTGACATACAGCTGGCTCCTCTAATTACATCCCAGTCACAACTTCAATTATCCCCTATCAGCCTGGGGCCTGGAGGTCATTCTATCAGCCCCATCGTGCTTGGGAATGAAATTTCCAGGGTGAGGCCACCCGACAGCTCGGCCAGAGCACTATCTCTTCTCACGCTGACAGCTAAATTATTTTTTTAAATTGAAAAAGTAAACATGTGGGCTCCGCTCGGCTGATAAGGGTCAAAAATGCTGAGCTGCCAGACTAATAAACACTGGGTACCTGTGATCCTCGCCAAGTGTACTGAGCAAAAATAAATAAATAATGGTATTTCTGGAAACAAATAAATAAATAAAAGAGGTGACGAGCTGAAGTGTCCTATGAGGAACTATGCAAGCTCTGCCAGATAGGGGATGCCTAATAAAATACGCACTGTTCAGAATGCTCTTATGAAGAGAGTCACCATTACCAACATGTATGACAACTGACACCGAGGGCCCATTCAAACTTGTGCATTGTCAAAATGTACCATAAAACATATGCTTAAATGTGCATTGCCACAAGGTATGGCAACACACCTGCTCTTTGTGTGGTGTGGTGCAATGCAGTGCTGTTGGGCCATCAATTAAATGGCCCAACACACATCACAAGACTGCTAAAAAAAAAAAAAAAAAAAGTCATGCTTTTTTTTTTTATTCTGTTCTGGTGCATTGGTGTGTGAATGAACCTTCCACCACCACTTAACATTTAGGAAATAGCAAACCCAAATACTCCTACACTTGGGGATGGACTCAGCATAGGCTATGGCCACATCTCGGATGTCCTGGAAGGTGAACTCCTTGCCGTTTCAAAGGACCGGAGAAGTCCAAATGCACTGGATATAAAGAAAACAAACTGAGGGCACACTGGCCTAGTGCATTACCTTAAAAAACATTTATTAAAAAAATAAAGAGCGGTATTGTACTCACAAATGACAATGTTAAAGGCACATCATAAAGAACAGCACTGTCCAATCCACACTACGCGACTGTCTGCAATGGGAACCCTGGACTTCCAACAGGCTAACGCGTTTCGAGAACTTGCCTCTTCCTCAGAGAGGTCTTCGAAATGCGTTAGCCTGTTGGAAGTCCAGGGTTCCCACTGCGGACAGTCACATAGTGTGGATTGGACAGTGCTGTTCTTTATGATGTGCATTGTCATTTGTGAGTACAATAAATATCTTTATTTCTTTAATAAATGTTTTTTTAAGGTAATGCACTAGGCCGGTGCTCCCTCTGTTTGTTTTCTTTTTACTTAACAGTTAGCACTGGGTAATGTTTAGCGTGTAAAATTACTAAAAACTCTGCGTTCAAACGATCATATAGTATAGATACCGGAGATGAAGTTCACTTCCCAGTTCCTAGTGGTGTCAATTACCTGATGTAGCCAATAGCCGATCCCCGGACTTTTGTAACCTGATTCGGGTCTATGCTTTTCATTGAGCCAGCTTTCTCAAGTTTTGACACCACCTTTTTTACTGGCCTACATTTGATACTTACCTAGTGACTTTACATTTTGTATGCTTTGTACACTCTCTGCACACCTTTCCTTTTTTTGTTATATGTAAACTACCTGGTGCTAAGAGACCTTTGTTCTCATCTCTTGTACTGTTGTTTCTCTTGTTTTATTGGATGCCTTATTTGGATTAAAAATATTGATTTTGGTAAAGCTTTTTTCAGGGCACTGTTATGCAAACTTTTATCCCCAACTTCTTGCCCCCCACCGTATAGCAGAAATATTGTTACAGGGGGCAGGGCTGCTCAAAGTCAAGTATATATACATGATTTGCATTTCCGGGTAGGGAGCATGCGCGCGTCACTCTACCTGCGCCGCCATTGGCGGCTACGGATGTCAATCACCGGGCCCCTGTCGGAGATTCTCCACCGGCACCCAGCAATCGCCGAGTAACAATGACAGGGGAGAGACCTGTCTGTAGTCTCTCTCCAGCCAACAATACCATGCTGCTGTGTATTTCTCTGCACAGCAGAGAAATACACAGCAGCATGTTTTCCTGGTAAAACACACACAGCACACAGAGTAAAACAGCACACAGTTAACTCTTTGATCACCCCAGATGTTAACCCCTTCCTGCCCAGTGTCATTAGTACAGTATATGTGCTTTTTATTAGCACTGATCACTGTATTAGTGCCATTGAGATAATCAGTGGCAGTTAGTTCCCACCCAATGTCAGAATGCCCGACACAGTCCCGCTATAAGTCACTGATCGCCACCATTACTAATATGAAAAAAAAATTAAAATAAAAATTGCAGTATATATGCCGCTATTTGTAGATGCTATAACTTTCACGTAAACAAATTAATTAATCCAGGGAGGAATCCATATCAGATGGGAGAGGCCCCCGACAAGAAGCTTCAGCTGACCTACTGAGATATTGTTTTCTCAAATGCGCAATAACTCTGCATCTGGTGAGTGAGCAAATTTATTTATTTATCACCAGAAATTTTTTAGGAAGAAATCACCATTGATATCCTCATCACCATATTTCACTTCTGACCTTTTATGTGGACTTTTATTTTGTGTACCTTACACATGATTCCATTTTATAAGACTATATGATTCATACTGTTGATTATATAAGCGCTGCACCTTTATTTATAAACTGGTAACTTCAGTCAGAGAGGCACCAGCTAAGTGGGCACCAACAATTTGCCCTCTTTGAAGCTCAGCAAGATCTGACATGACTCTGTATTACTAGCAGCACACGTAGTGCATGACGTAAATGAGGCTGCACACCTGTTAGCTAGGTGTCTCATCACACAGCCAAAGCAAAAGAAAGTCACATTACTTTCGCTTTCAACGCAAAACATGTTGTAACTTTTACACCAGCAAATAATGTAGAGTCTAACCTCTGTAAGTTAACTTGCACTGTGCAATCCTAAATATAGCGAGCATTTTACCCTTGTAGCTTGAGGGACAAATTTTTTTTTAAATTGTGAGGTTGGACTTTAAACTACTTTATCCTGTATGATTTACCTTTTTGATCAACTCTCTTGATTTTAACTCGCTCGTTTCCACCTTCTTCTTATCAATAAAATGATCTGAAATAAAACAGAAGTACAATAAGGGACATGCTGGACAAATCTGTACGTAGTGTGGTTCACGTTTTACACTGCTATGAGATCCATCAGACAAAGCTTATTCTTTGCAACTATAAACTTACAGTAAACAAAAATTAGGTGTAAATGTACCAGCACAAATTAGGATTTTCTTTTTAAATTCTAAAAAAAGATTTTCTCGGAGTACACTGAAGGACTCAGGAAAAAGGGGCACAGGAAGACTTAAAGCCCCATTCCTTAGTTCCAGGATAACCCCCCCCCACCACCACCAGCAGGCTTTATAATCCCCCCCCCCCCAAAGAAAAAAAAACACACAAAACCGCGCACTCTCTCAAAGTCCTTTTGTTTATGTCCTGCATGTAACCTTCTTTGGGTGTTCACATCACTATATCTATATAGCCTATATGGTATGGACACTTCCTATCAGATGGCCAGCTGCAGGGTCATCCCAGGATATCAAGAAAGGCAGATATCATCAGAGGGGAGTAAAGGGGACTGGCGTTTCAGAGGAACCCTGGAGAGCTGGAAACAGATGGTTTGGGATCTGTCCAGGAAACGGGATAGTATAGTAGGCTTCACAACATAAGCCTGACAAGATGGGTTAAAGGAGGGGTAGTAGAAAGATCTATTTTCAGGGATGTTGAATTCCTATCGCCCATTGCCTGGGACATGTAGTTCCAGGCGCCGGGCAGGTAGTTTTTTTTCTACCTATAGCTCACCTGTCAGGTGCTGCCCAAACGCTTCCACACAGTGCCAGCCTCACACCCCCCCCCCCCCCAATGTGAACCTCCCCCTGCCCACTCTCTCCCGGGCTCCGCTTGCCCATCTCGACGTTATGATGTCACTTTCAGGTGCCCGTTGAGAGATTTACGGCCATGGGAAAGAACGTAATGCCGGGAATCCCGATTCCCGGCCAAGAAAGAATGTACACTGCATTACATTCAGCGGAGCACAGGGGAGATATCCAGGGTCTTTTAGACCTTGGATATCTCAATAAAGAGAACCTGTCACCAAAAATTATTACATAGAGGACTTTGTTCCCTATGTGATGAAGAAAAAAAATTAAGTACAAAAAAATAAGTTTTTTCATAATTGTAAAAAATGAAAGTTACACCCAAGCACATAACAAATATACAAATGAAAAAGCACAAGCTGGGGTGCCTACGCATGAAAATGTTAATTCTGATACACGTCACAAATCGCCGCGCACGCCAGAATGAGAGTAATAATTCTAGTACCAGACCTCCTCCATAACACTATACTGATGACCTATGAGGGGCTTTAAAAGTGTCATCTATAAAAAATTTAGGGTACTAAAGTTCAATGCCATTTCACGAGCGCCCACAAATTTAAGGTTTGACATGTTGGATATCTACTCGCTGCAACCTCATCTTTTATATTTTACAAAAGAATAGGGTAACTTATTGCTTTTTTTGTGCCCTAAAATTAACTTACTTGTATTTTTTACTGAAATTTTGTTGTAATATCATGCAACATAAAAAAAATTGGAACTACCATTATTTTATTCTCTAGGGTGTCTGCTTTCGGAAAATATACAATGTTTGGGGGTTTTGTGTAATCTTCAGGCCTAAAATGAACTTTTAAACGTGCAAAAAACGCAAAAACGGCTCTGGCAGCTAAAGGGATAAAAGATAAGACAGATACTCCCCTTTCCTGAGGAGCAGCCAGTCGGTACTCATTACACTGCAAGTTCTCTTCCCTCCCTGCTAGTCCCCGGGTGCAGTGCTGGAGACAGGTAGGGAGGGGATAAATAGTGCAATGTTAAAATTATTAAATGTTTAAGTCGCCATAAAACCCCTTTTGTTTTTAAAACATTCATAAAATCACCTCAGATTTAAATAAGGTTTGGGTTAATTTTTTTTTTTTTTATCTGGACAAGTAGATTGTCAGGGGGGACAAGTAGATTGGGACACCAATTTAGTCCCTGGACAAGCAGTTGTTTCAAAAATGTCCACACCCCTGTATTTTGCTCGGAGTGAAGCTTTAAAGCTTTAGGTTATACTGCTGCCTATAAGAGGATTGAACACTGGCAAAGAAAAAATTGTAGACCAGCCCAGGATAACCCCTCCTTCCACCTGCATGTCCCAGTTTTGTAGCAAAGTAGTGTCAATATATTTAGTACCAACAGCATGACCAAAATACAGATGGGTAGGAACCTGTGTTGCTCAATGTACTCCAAGAAATTTGTTTTAAGTATATTATTTCTCATCCTTTGAGGGGCACAAACTGTTTAAATCTTTAAGATGTCCCAAAGCAGTCCAACATAGTGGTGGGCAAGACAGCACTCACTAAGAAGCCCAATGTAAACAGGACTGCTTGCATATCAAAGAGCCGTTTAAAGGACCTTATGCCTGAAGCTGGCATGAGATGAGGCAAAAACGTAGAGAACATAATGGGCAGAAAACTTACAAATCTGAGAATCTGTTACCTGATGTTGAAAAAACACAAAAAAGGTAAGGACAGAGTACAGCAGGACCTCAGGCTGTAACAACTGCAAAATCAGCAGGCACCCATTGGAGAAAATTGAGCTAGGGGCATGCGGTACGGTACTCTGCAGAAACCAGTGCCCAAAAGTCAGTTCCAGGCTATGTACAATCCAGTGGGGTCTGAATGCAGTATGGTCCAAAAGCCGGGCTGAGGAGGACCACACTGCTGCTGCTCAGAAAGGAAGCCTGCAGCAGTGGTGTAGAGAAGAGTCTTGACTGAAAAAAAATTAAAGAAAAAGCTAGCATAATACTGCAATAGGCTGGTATTTACAACAACAGAACGGAAGAAATACTTCCATCCTCCTAGGACACTAGAAAAAAAAAAAAACTGATAGGAGGGGTGGGCTTATAAGTTTTTTTTGCTTTGCCAGTATCCAATTCTTCTGTAGACAACAGTATAAGGCAAGCCATAGATGATTCAGTGATCATGGGGGAATTCCTCCACAGCACTTTTGCGTTTGCTATTGTGCTGCAGCCACCAGCAGTAATAGCACGTAAAAAATACAACACGTTGTACCAAAGTCGACAAATCGACTTGGGTACAACCAGCTTGCCCATAGAAGGATCGAATCTCGGCCGGACCTTGTTGAACCGGCCACGATCCAATCCATCAATGACTGGCTTAAATCTAAGATCTCAATGGATGAGAAAGAAAAACTGTTTGCCCCTAAAGAGAAGGCCATGTTAAAAGGCATAAAAAGATTCTCAAAAGCCAATTAATAACTTTTTGAAATCGGATAAAACAGGATGGAAGTTCAGGGCTTTTACGACCAGCCCACTGTGTATGAAAAAAAACAGCTAGATCTTAACCCTATGGGGACCCTAGGTGAACTAATTTGTTGTATTTAACATGTTGCGTTTTGGCAATCTTTCCATATGAATGGGCTGCCAATATATCAAAAGGACCTAAAATCCGACAGGCACCTATTTACTCCAACACAGAGCAACACAACACTTGGTAGTGAGTTACCATGCATTGTGGAACACGCAACACAGGTGCATTACAGGGGAGCTGGTTTAGTAAGTTTGAGTGCCAATAAAGTGAGGTCAGAGGACAATCAAGCATTACTTGAAACATATACATATCATATGGAAAATATATACACACATATACACATATATATATATAATGTTCTGAAGGAAAGGAGTTAATTTTTTTTTCATAAGTGGAATTGGGCTAAAAATATTAACAATGACTATGGAAAGGACATTACCATATTAAAGATTATATAAGATTTTAATGATTGGAATCACATCTACTTTAACTATTTCAAGGAGATGTACCTCTGTCTTCTACATTCTACATCTACACTGTCCTAATGTTCTACTTACTAATAGATAAGTCTAAAGTACATAACTGTTATACTCATTTACTCCATACAATACACCTCACCCATTCATCCTGTCAGCTAGCATTCTCTCTCTAAAAACCCAACAAAATTACTCAGTTCAAGACTCCCTACTCGAATTAATAAACTGATGTCTGTATTCTGCGTTCCAATGGCAGAAGCCAAGCTTGATTACTGTCATTCATCTCAAGATTCAGTCACTATTCACCCTTGCTCATCTCTATCAAACTCATCTTTATGTAACACATAAGATCCTCATCTAACCTTCACTGCCTATTTTCTACATTTTTACTCTTTTTAGTCTGCAAGTGCCAGGCAACAAGAGCCTGCCCAAAAAGGAACAAGAAATATGATTCTAAATCTTTTCAGCAGTTGTGACAGTGATCATACTAGTTTAGCTTCTGAATGCAGAGATCTTGGGAAACTTTTACCAAAAAAACTTAACCAAAGACGCAGCTGTGTTTTATAGGGAATGTATAGCGGTTTTGTACATATATTATTCCTTTAGGTTAGATTAGAGGATGGTGGATGGAAGTGGGGATAATATTTTCCAAGAGTGGGCCTTTAGTTAAAAATAAAAAACCCTTATTAGTGAAAGCCCCCTGGTAATCTCCAGAGTGATGAGATTCTCAAAACTGCTCAAAATACTTGGCAATCTGGTGTTCAACTGGAAAACCAAAGTTTAGCTAATGCAATCTCTCTCTCTCACACACACACACACACACTGTTGCAGAACCTAAGATATGTGGGAGATAATTACTACAATGTGGGATCCCAAAAAAACAATGTTTAAAGGTAAGAAAAAGGTTCCTCCTGGCCCTTCACTATAAAGGGCTGCCTCAATGGTAAACAAGAACATGTGGGAGGGAAGAGGGGCTCATCACATTGTCATTGTTAGATTGTACTGGAGCACTTTCCATTTGCAGTGCTCTTTAAAGAGGAATAGAAACGCAAAAAAAACCCATTAGTTTGATTAGGGCTTTCTGCAAATAGAGTTAATCTAGGGAAGCTATTCAAAGGAATAAGGGCTGCAGGACTAAATGCACACCAAATAGATCATGTTTATACAGTGAACAGCTGCACAGGATCTCTGTGTGCTTCCATCTCTATCAAGCCCTTAATAAGTCTTGTACACCAAACAATTTTCTTTAGGGGTGTGTGTGCGCAAGGCCTTAGGCTGCTGGTCTTTAAAATGGATGTTTCTGCAGTTCTAGTCTTATTTTAAAACCATCTTGAAAGAAAAAAACAAGACAACAAACTTTCTTTCACTTACCAATCAAACCTTCTATATCTATGTTTACATGTCGACATTTAAAGTCTGGATCAGCTCCATTTTTGTGCAGGATTATCTGGGACACAACTTCATCGATCAGCTTATAATACTGCGGCCTAAAAAGAAAAAGGGAAAGCAAATATTGCAGCAAGTTGTAAACTTTATATGAAACCAACTTTCTCAGATAAGAAAGGAGTGCTGAAACGCAAAACATGAAATTTCATGAGATATATTTTCATGCACACAGAATAACCTAAAGTGGTCAATATCAAGATAGAAATGGGGAAAATGCAAAGATCTAAATAATCAACTATGTAAATCCAGCATCTCTCTCCACATATTAAAGAGGCTTTACTGAACAGACAACTTAAAAACACACCATTTCAGACATTGTGTTCTTTCACCAGCAAACATTGACACAAAAAACAGTATTTTTGTACTCCTGTAAAATCCTTTTCTTGGAGTGCATTGAAGGAGACAGGAGGTCTTAAACCATTTGAGTTAGATCACCATCTACAGGAGGAATGGGCATTGGCAAACCCCCTCCAACTATCTGCAAGCATAGAAACATAAAAAAGTGTCGGCGGGGGGGGGGAGTCCAAGTTTGCGCCCCCCCCTTTTTTGCGTTATATACACACCGTACAGGATTTTCTTCTTTTTTTTTTTTTTCCCTCCCCACTTTTTTTTGTCTGAGTATAGATCTATGGTTGTCCCAAGCGTGTTTGAATCCACTTCCTGTTGACTGACTCACTACCTATGCTGGAAGTATATTCCATGCATCAACTATTCTGTCGGTAAAATAATGCTTTCTAAGATTACTTTTGAACTTTCCTCCTGTTAGTTTGAGGTTAAGTCACCATGTTCTTGATCATGACTTCATATTGAAAATACTTCCTTCCTGAATGTGTTTTGCCCCCTTGATGTATTTAAAGGTTTAAATTATGTCTCCCCTTTCCTTTCTTTCCTCCTGTAATATCCACAACTCTGTGCAGGTAGATGCACTATATTGCCAAAAATATTGGGACACCTGCCTTTAAACGCACATGAACTTTAATAGCATACCAGTCTTAGTTCGTAGGGTTCAATATTGAGCAGGCCCACCCTTTGCAGCTATAACCACTTCACCTCTTCTGAGAAGGCTGTTCACAAGGTTTAGGAGTGTCTATGGGAATGTTTGACCATTCCTCCAGAAGCACATTTGTGAGGTCAGGCACTGATTTTGAATGAGAAGGCCTGGCTTGCAGTCTCCGCTCTAATTCATCCCAAAGGTCTTCTATTGAATGGAGGTCAAGACTCAGTGCTGGCCAGTCAAGTTCCTCCACCCCAAACGCACTCATCCATGTCTTTATGGACCTTGCTTTGTGCACTGATGCGCAGTCATGTTGGGACAGGAAGGGACCATCCCCAAACTGTTCCCACAAAGTTGGGAGCATGAAATTGTCCAAAATGTCTTGGCATGCTGACGCCTTAAGAGTTCCCATCACTGGAACTAAGAGGCTAAGCCCAACCCCTGAAAAACAACCCTACACCATAATCCCCCCTCCAAACTTTACACTTGGCACAATGCAGATAGGAAAGTACCATTCTCCTAGCAACCGCCAAACCCAGACATGTCCATCGGATTACCAGACAGAGAAGCGTGAGTAGCCACTCCAGAGAACACGTCACCACTGCTCGAGTCCAGTGGCAGTGTGCTTTACACCACTGCATCCGATGCTTTGCATTGCACTTAGTGATGTAAGGCTTGGATGCAGATGCTCGGCCATAGAAACCCATTCCTTGAAGCCCTCTACGCACTGTTATACCAATCTGAAGTTCACACGAAGTTTAGAAGTCTTTAGCTATTGACTCTGTAGACAGCTGGTGACTTCTACACACTGTGAGCTCAGCATGTGCTGACCCTGCGCTATCATTTTACGTGACCTACCACTTTGTGGCCGAGTTGCTGTTGTTCCCAGGTTGCTTCCAATTTGTTATAATACCACTAACAGTTGACCTTGGAATATTTAGTAGCAAGTAAATTTCACGGTTGGACTTATTGCACAGGTGGCAGCCTATCATGTTACCACACTTGAATTCACTGAGCTCCTGAGAGTGACGCATCTTTCACAAATGTTTATAGAAGCAGTCTGGATGCCTTGGTGCCAGAGTTTATACATCTGTGGCTATGGAGGTGATTGGAATACCTGAATCCAATGATTTGGAGGGGTGTCCCAATACTTTTGGCAATATAGAGTAGCTGATGTGATGAAACTGTCAGTGTTCACATAGTCAGCAGGTATATGGGACTCTCTCACTCAATCAATGATGTCTAGCAGAACATAGTGGTCTGTCCTTCTCTTTAAAGGGGGCCCCCACAAACTCTCCGGTCCTGTTCCAGCATCCCGACTGGTCTCCTGTGAATAGACTGGCTCGTTGGGCAGTGTGGCAAGACGGACGATTGGCAGGCTCTTTTCCATTCTTCCTCCCTCTCTCCAACTCTGGCTTTATGGCCTGGTTCAGCACTCCAGCTGTCAGCATACTTCATTCCCTCTTGATCTCTCCCCTCACACTTCCTGCTCAGTCTACCGGGCTTTGATATTTATATGCCCCTGCCCACACTCAAGCTCCTCTGAGAAATGTAGTTCCCCAGTGCACTGTTCTTCAGTCAAGTCCTGCAATTCAGCATACAAGGTCCACATGACTATTCTTCAACATGTAGCTCCTACAGTTCTGCAGAACACTCCCATCTTGTGTTGGATTTAACATCCTGCATTAGATATTTATAGCAGGGAGTTACAGCTCTACATAGGTGAATCAGGACCTCCTTCCTGGTGTTCCTTCTAGTGAAGCATTCTAGAATTTTATTCACTTTTCCCACTGCATGGCCACACTGTTTGCTCATTTTGCAATCATGTGAAATAAGTACCCCCAGACCTTTTTCCTCTGTAGTGCTGGCAAACACTGTATCTCTGATTGTGTACTCTTTCAACTGATTATTTTTCCCTAGGTGCATTATGTTGCATTTAGAAACACTGAACTGAAGTTTCCATTACGTTGACCAATCTTCCAGCAATGCCAAGTCATTTTCCATGTTATAGATACCTCCATAGATGTCAACCTTATTGCGTACCTTTGTGTCATCAGCAAAAAAAGACATACCTTGCCCACCAACCCTTTACTTATATCACTTACAAAGATTAAAAATGACAGGACTTCGTAAAGAGCCTTATGGCATACCACTAGTGACTGGTCTCTGTTCCAAATGAACCCCATTTACACACACTCTGGTATCTATCCTTTAGCCAACTGCATATCCATTGTACCACCCAAAGATTAAATCCTAGCTTGTACAACTTTTGTATTAGAACATGATGTGGAACTGCGCAAAATGTTTTGATGAATTTAAGATAGGCTATGTCCACAGCACCAGATCAGATCACCTGCATCTGATTAGTCTGATAGACCTATCTTCAGTGAAGCCATGCTGCTTTGGGTCCAGCAAGTTGTGTTTTTAAGCGATCAACGATCCTTCTTATTAGGAGTGATTCCATTAACTTGACTACAATAGATGTTAAACTCACTGGCCTGTAACTGCCAGCTTCTAACTTGCTACCCTTCTTGTGGATAGGTTTTAATATTACCTGTCTGCCAGTCATGGGGAATTTCCCGTTAGGAGAGATTGATTTAGGTCTGGTTCACACTATGGTGCAGAGAAACCAGTCTTTCTGCACGTGTTCTGCAAGGACACAACAAAATCAATTGTTTTCTATGTGCTCTGTTCACACCACAACACTAGTCTCACAAACAGATTTTTTTCTGCGAAGGAATCTGCAATGTGTATAAAACTCATTGGAATGCGCATGAAAACTTATGTAAACTTATGTATCTGCATGTCAGTTTCCATTAGTTTTACTGCACATATGGTGTGAACAAGGCCTTAAAAAAAAAATGGTCCAACAACTATAACTCAAAGTCCTCTTATAGCTCTGTGATAAAGGCAATTAGGACTCATTGCTTCATTAAGCTCTAACTGAGCTAGTTCCTCTGCTACCTCCGTCTCTAGAAATCCTGAATATGAACCATCATTACTAGAACCAATATGAGCCACCAACTTATCATTTATTTCTGAGAAGACTGAACAGCAGTAATTGTTTAAATGGTTAGCTACATTTAGGTCTGCTTTAAAGTAAGTGTTGTACGCATTTTTCATTTTATTGACCCCATTGCATTTTTTCCTTCCATGACTGATGTACCGAACAAAGGTTTTTCCTCCTTTCTTAATCAATTTAGCCGTTTTCTCCTCTTTCTGTGCTTTGGCGGCACTAAATATGTTTGGTCTCCTTATGTCTGAGAGAAGATAGGGGATTTGTAGATAGGCACTTTTCATGTATACCGGTAATTCCCTTTGTCTGACAGAAGCAATGACAGATCTTCTTGATTCCACGTGGCTTTTTGGTGACTGAAGAAAAATTTGTTTTAGAGATTTTAAGTCTAACATGGGGAGGATTCGTCCGTTTGGTTTGGGGATGGTGAAAAGGTCTGAATAAAAACCTTTGAACCTTTCCACTGGAGGGACAGGTACAACCACTTCTTGTAACTGAAGTTGGTGCAAGATGGTCACTAAATCTGCTGTTTTTTGAGATGATTCCGTTAGACTAGACGGTATGAAGCGTGGGGGGGGGGCAGAGGCTGAAATTATATTTGTACCCTTTGAAATTACAGATTGGACCCAGACGTATGGCATACCTTGGATTCAAGCTGGTGCAAATTTCAACAGACGTCCCTCCACTCCAAGAAGTGGGAGCACTCCGCCATTGTAAGGATGGCTTCTGGGCAGATGTGGTGGACTTAGGGGTCCAAAAGTTGAGAAGAAAGTAAGTACTAAGCTAAGGATTCAAGGTTAATGCTTGGGGTGAGCAAAAAGTAGAGGTAGTAGCAGTAGTCATTTTTTCTTGTGGGGTAAGACCATTTTCCCTGTGAATTAATTTATCAAGGGTTCCTCATATAGGCGTTTACCATCAAAAATCATGCATATAAGTTGCATTATGTGCGCATGAGAGAGAGAGCTAGAATCAAAGGAGATGTGCGGTGTCATAGTGAGACATTGCTCTGGGATATGGGAAAAGCTATCACCTTGAGTGGTGTTCTGAGTTTCCTGTATTCCAGCAGCAGAACATGTACTATTTGGCCCAGCTTCCTTGCATCTGTGATCTGCGAATGCATAAGTTAAGGAATCTTCAGTGGGGTACTCATGGAATGTATGCAGAGGGAATGGGGGTTTGCGTGTCCAAAATGCAGGAGTCACTATAACCCCGATGCTGACCAAGTTCTTGTTGCTGTGTCTCTGTAGCAGACGGCAGCATTGGCTGTGTCTCTGTAGAAAAATTCAGAGGTGGTGCATCAGCCACAAGGCATGTCATGACTAAGTCACCATCCCGAGATTAACAGTGGACATGGGAGTATCTGTCAACAGGACAACTTTAGGCCATCCATGTTAGGGTTGTTTCAACAAAAATACTTTTATACATGTGAAAAAAGATGCTGGATTTACTTCAGTGATGATATCTTTCTGGAACCTAGCAAGCTTTCCAGGGAACAGATTGGAGGTTCAGAAAAATCAGGTGAACAGATACATTTTTTGCTCCTGTTACAGAAAGAAATCACTGAAAACGTACCTCTAACTAAACCTTTTTTTGTATCAAAGGAGAAAGCATCTACACCGTGTTCCAAATTATTATGCAAATTCTATTTAAGTGTCACAAAGATTAAATATTTTGTTTTTCAGTTTAACTCATGGATGGCATTGTGTCTCAGGGCTCTTTTGATCACTGAAAACAATCTCGGACACCTGTGATAATTAGATTGGCCAGTGAGCCCAATTTAAGGAAAAACTACTAAAGGAGGGTGTTCCACATTATTAAGCAGAGCACCATTTTCAAGCAATATGGGGAAGAAAAAGGATCTCTCTACTGCCGAAAAGAGTGAAATAGTTCAATGCTTTGGACGAGGTATGAAAACATTAGATATTTCACAAAAAAACTTAAGCGTGATCATCGCACTATTAAGAGATTTGTGGCTGATTCAGAGCACAGAAGGGTTTGTGCAGATAAAGGCACATTGAGGAAGATTTCTGCCAGATCCATGCATCGGATCAAGAGAGCAGCTGCTAAAATACCATTACATAGCAGCAAACAGATATTTGAAGCTGCTGGTGCCTCTGGAGTCCCACGGACATCAAGGTGTAGAGTCCTCCAGAGTCTTGCAAATGTGCATAAACCTTCTATTCGGCCACCAATAACCAATGCTCACAAGCAGAAACGACTGCATTGGGCAGAAAAATACATGAAGACTAATTTTCAAACAGTCCTGTTCACTGATGAGTGCCGTGCAACCCTGGATGGTCCAGATGGATAGAGTAGTGGATGGTTGGTGGACGGCCACCCTGTTCCAACAAGGCTGCGACGTCAGCAAGGCGGTGGTGGAGTCATGGAAACAGAGCTGGTCGGCCCCTTTGGGGGCCCCGAAGGTGTAAAGATGACCTCTGCAAAGTATGTGGAGTTTATGACTGACCAATTTCTTCCCTGGCACAGAAGGAAGAACTATGCTTTCTGTAATAAAATCATCTTCATGCATGACAATGTACCATCTCATGCTGCAAAGAATACCTCTGCATCAATGGCTGTTATGGGGATAAAAGGAGTTAAAAGTCATGGTGTGGCCTCCATCCTCCCCTGACCTCAATCCTATTGAGAACCTTTGGAGCATCCTCAAGCAAAAGATCTATGAGGGTGGGAGGCAGTTTACATCCAAACAGCAGCTCTGGGGGGCTATTCTGACATCTTGCAAACAAATTCAAGAAAAAACTGTCCAAAAACTCACAAGTTCAATGGATGCAAGACTTGTGAAGCTGCTATCAAATAAGGGGTCCTATGTTAAAATGTAACGTGACCTGTTAAAATGTTTAAAAAGTTAAAATGATGTTAAAAGTTTGACTGAAATAGCTTTTGATTTCAGTAAATATGCTGCAAACACAACAAATGACAATTTTCAGTTCTTTACAACCTATAAAGTGTTTTGAAACTTACTGTGCGTAATAATTTGGAACAGTGCATTGTAAGTTTATGTTTAAAAAAAATACTGTTATCATTAGGAGGTTTGTGCAATAAAATTTGAGTTGTACTCTTAATAGTTGATAACATGAGAATTATGCTGACTGTTATTTACATCAATTATTTAGGTAAATAAGAAAAATATCATTTGCATAATAATTTGGAACACGGAACACCAAAAACAGAGATCGCCCATACAGATGTCAAATTGGGAGCAGTGGCTGTGTTCATGCATGCCAACTGACATGAACAGGACTCCCTGCACATAAATGCAGACAACACCTGTGCATCCCATTCAGGCAAAACATGGCCCTCCCAATGGTGTATACTTAAAAGTGTTACTAAACCCACATCAGTAAAATCAGTCTGTATATGCAGTAAAGAATGCTTATTATTTTAATCACTGTGGAACCTAAGGGGTTAATCCTTTGCAATTTGTAAAAATGTTTGATCCTGTCTTCTCTGATCTGTCCTTTCTACTGTCCCCAATGCATCTGCTGATAGAGCAGAGCCTTAATGGCAAGCTGCACATGCTCAGTTTGGTGTCTATTGCTAGATACGTTTTTTGTTTCTTGGGAGTGCGCATGTGATCAGCACAGGGCCAATCAGCACTGTCTAGACAGAGGGTCAGGGGTCCTGCAGTCTCGTAGGACAATCGGGGGAGAATGAAAACTCCTCCTACAAGCTTTAACTAGTGCTCTGCTGGACACTGATAAGTCACAAGACTGCTATATGCTGCTGATGAGAAAAGGTTTTTAGCCGTTTATATTTACTAAAATAATTGCATTTCCATGTTGTGTATTGTGGGAGACCAGATATAGTAAATGTTTAGTCCTGGGTTTAATAACACTTTAATTATGTCTGTGTGAATTTGTCCTTATTTGTCTTGGAGGCCAATGTCGACATTTTACAGTTGTCACCAAAACAAAAATAAAGAAGGAATATAATGGTCACCTGATCCAGTGATAACTAAGATTTTTTCCATTCACTTTGGACATTTACTATTATTTCCTGTTTTGTGCCTGAGATAGGAAGTAGGGAGAAGTCATCTGAATGGGTCACTGACAGCAAACACAAAAAATCTGACAGGTGTTCTAAGCAGTTCCTACTCTACCCAAAAATTAAAAAAAAAAAAAAAAAAAAATTATTTTGCTATAGACGCCTATCAAGCACACTAGGTACTGTTTTGAACATTTGTTGTGTTGTCTATAGCACAGAAAACCACTGTTCTGATAATCCTAGAGAATACTTAAAAAATAATATAGTTTATTGGAGTGGCTTCCCACACAGTTAAGAGAATTATAAACAATCTAGAGAATTAAAATGGACCTATTGATAAATATATAAAAAAAACACCTATACGAATCAATTGGACAAGTTAGCAATATTAAATCACAATATAACAATTTTTTTTTATAAAAAGTACCCACATGTTGCTATAAAAGCTACATATGTAACAACACCCCAGGCAAATGTATTGTGGTTAACATAGTTTGACACTGAAAAGGGTCTACTGCTTTCAGACCCCAGCAGTGATATGAAGGTATCAGCAGAAAGCAAAGTCTGCCTATGTAATGGCCAAATATGACTGCCCCAATGCAAATACTTATTTTACATTACCAAGTTTCTAAAAACAAGTTTTTAAAAGATTTGTACTTTGATAAAACTTACTCTTAAATTACTGCTTTGTTTTGACATGAAATCAAGAAACACAAAAAGGCCACATACTGTATCCTCCAAATAAGCTATAATACATAAAAACATCTACACTTTAGATCTAAAAGATGGACAAAGAAGGCAAAAAAAGGGGGAAAAGGAACATAGATCCAAAAGAGGGACATTTGGGAGGTATACTTTAAGTAAACCCATATGCTCTTATGCACAGTCAGATCACTCAAACACATTGAAATTTTAGTTTAATGGAAAGTTTCGGGGGGAAAAAAAGCGTTGTAAACCTGCTGAAATAAATAAGACTGTTATGACTGTCTTTCAACATGCTGACCAGAGGCGTCTCAGCATGGTACAAGGTTTTTCATGAAAGATCACTGACCAAGCCTCTTTGATGTTATGTGTTTTGAAAGTTTAACTGGTGAAGAAAGTTTGCTTTAAAAGAAGATTCTTACAAGTTATAAATAGAAAAGGGCATTTTTTTTTTTTATTCAAAATGTTAATATTTTCCTGAAATTAACACTTTTACTGAATAATGCTAATGGGATCAACTATTCTTTCATGCTCAAAAGCTCAACTGTGGCATCTGTTTATTTCAAATGAAATCATTTATAGCTACAATTTCCGTCCGCAGTGTTTATAACTGACCTTGAGAGACTGCATTTTTTTTGGGCAACAAAACTGGAGTTTACTTTAAAGCCCAACTGAAATTTCAGTTAAAATCCCCTAAATAAATTTCAAGTACGTCAAAACAAAAGGCGTGCCAAGTCTTACAGTTTGCTTTCTTTAGAAAGCAGCCTACAGTAGAAAAGCCTGGCCACTGCCAGCAAGCTGAAGAGAAGCACTCTTCTTATTTGTGTAGAAACAGTGGTCTCTCTGTAGAGATCCAACTCCCCATATCCCCCCATCTGAGTGACCGCTAGAGTTTTCTAATTAGAAAACAGCATGAGCTTTGCAGATTGGTCATTGGTCTGACTCTTAGCGGGGAGCATGTAGAAAATTGGAGAGTCCACTGTTTCCAGAGAGTGCAGTGGAAGGTGGACTTTTCTGTTGAAAAATCAGCTAAATTTATAACCAGTACATCAGAATAGGAGTTCCTTTTGAAGGTTTAAATTGGGCTTTAATTTCCAGTTCCAGACATTTTTTTCCCTGACAGGAAGGACGGGGGGGGGGTCAGTTTAGGGTTAGAACCTGTAATGTTTCTATTGCAGTATGTATCCCTAATGGGAGAATTAGCTTTCCCTTCCTGACTTCATAACAGGGTTCACTAGGGGAGTGATGAGATATTTATCCCAAGAGGACAAAGACAGCAACCGAAGTACACATCTACAGTGGAGGTGAAGTAGTTGGAATATCTTTCAAGTTTTACTGCTCTCAAAGTCTTCCTGTCCTGGGGACACTGGCATCCTCTTAATTCTTGGTCTGGTGTCGCTGGGACAGCAAGTGATAAAAACTTAGCGCTTAAACCCAGGACCCTGCATTCACTATATCTGGTCTCCCACAGTACACACAACATGGAAATGCAATTATTTTAGTAAATATAAACTGCTAAATACCTTTTCTCATCAGCAGTATATAGCAGTTGTGACTTCTATCAGTGTGGAGCACAGCACTGGTTAAAGCTTGTAGGGTTTTCATTCTCCTCTCACTGCCCTATGAGATTGCATGGGCAGCACAGTGGTTAAATGGTTAGCACTTCTGCCTGGCAGTACTAGGGTCGCCGGTTCGAATCCCAACCACAGCACCACCTGCCTGGAGTTTGCATATTCTCCCTGTGCCTGCGTGGGTTTTCTCTGGGTACTCCGGTTTGGCCCTAGTATGTGTATGTATGAATGTGAGTTAAGGACCTTAGATTGTACACCCCTTGAGGGTTAGGGACTGATGTGAATGATATATATATATATATATATATATATATATATAGCACTGCGTAAATTGACGGTGCTATATAAGTACCTGAAATAAATAAATATAAATAACCTCTGACCCACTGTCTGGACAGTGCTGATTGGCCCTGTACTGATCACATGCAGACTCTGGTAACTGACAACTCCTCTTCTGGTCCTCCTCCAGACCCTGCACTTTATGATTTCCAGCTCTTCCCCACAAAGAGGGGGGCACGGTGATGTTAGGGGGGGTGGGATTCTTGACATCTAATGTAATGGGGGGGGGGGGGTGCTCTGGACATCTAGTCTTAAAGGTACAACCAGCCTTTTGAGGGCAACCATAATGCTGAGAAGGCCCGTGATGAAATGAGTTTGACACCCGTTTTACACCAATGCCATGATGCTATATTGCTAATATGCCACAAGACAGCGTAGAAGAGGCATTGGTCACTGCACTGAATACTGCTGGAATCAACCAGTGAATTAAGGCACAAACACCTAACCTATGTAGTTTTACTTTATTACTCTACTGATTTTAATAATTGGGTGATAATAACTGCTTAGAAGCAAACTGACAAGCACTCCTACTTTATAGTGCTGGGTCATGGGTTCAATCCCTCATCAAAGACACGAGCTGCATGGAGTGTACATCTTGTGTATGAATTTCCTTTAGTTTTCCTTTGCAACCTCCAAACAAACTTATCAATAAGCTTCCACCTAAACTAACCCTGCTATGTGTGCACATACAGTGGGGCAAAAAAGTATTTAGTCAGCCACCAATTGTGCAAGTTCTCCCACTTAAAAAGATGAGAGAGGCCTGTAATTGGCATCATAGGTAGACCTCAACTATGAGAGACAAAATGAGAAAACAAATCCAGACAATCACATTGGCTGATTTGGAAAGAATTTATTTGCAAGTTATGGTGGAAAATAAGTATTTGGTCAATATCAAAAGTTCATCTCAATACTTTGTTATATATCCTTTGTTGGCAATGACAGAGGTCAGACGTTTCCTGTAAGTCTTCACAAGGTTGGCACACACTGTTGCTGGTATGTTGGCCCATTCCTCAATGCAGATCTCCTCTAGAGCAGTGATGTTTTGGGGCTGTCGCTGGGCAACACGGACTTTCAACTCCCTCCAAAGGTTTTCTATGGGGTTGAGATCTGGAGACTGGCTAGGCCACTCCAGGACCTTGAAATGCTTCTTACGAAGCCACTCCTTCGTTGCCGGGGCGGTATGTTTGGGATCATTGTCATGTTGGAAGACCCAGCCACGTTTCATCTTCAATGCCCTTGCTGATGGAAGGAGGTTTGCACTCAAAATCTCCCAATACATGGCCCCATTCATTCTGTCCTGTACATGGATCAGTCGTCCTGGTCCCTTTGTGGAGAAACAGCCCCAAAGTATGATGTTGCCACCCCCATGCTTTACAGTAGGTATGGTGTTCTTTGGATGCATCTCAGCATTCTCTCTCCTCCAAACACGACGAGTTGTGTTTCTACCAAACAGTTCTATTTTGGTTTCATCTGACCATATGACATTCTCCCAATCCTCTTCTGGATCATCCAAATGCTCTCTAGCCAACTTCAGATGGGCCCGGATATGTACTGGCTTAAGCAGGGGGACACGTCTGGCACTGCAGGATCTGAGTCCCTGGCGGCGTAGTGTGTTAATGATGGTAGCCTTTGTTACGTTGGTCCCAGCTCTCTGCAGGTCATTCACTAGGTCCCCCCGTGTGGTCCTGGGATTTTTGCTTACTGTTCTTGTGATCGTTTTGACCCCACGGTGTGAGATCTTGCGTGGAGCCCCAGATCGAGGGTGATTATCAGTGGTCTTGTATGTCTTCCATTTTCTAATTATTGCTCCCTCAGTTGATTTGTTCACACCAAGCTGCTTGCCTATTGCAGATTCAGTCTTCCCAGCCTTGTGCAGGTCTACAATTTTGTTTCTGGTGTCCTTCGACAGCTCTTTGGTCTTCACCATAGTGGAGTTTGGAGTGTGACTGTTTGAAGTTGTGGACAGGTGTCTTTTATACGGATAACAAGTTCAAACAGGTGCCATTGATACAGGTAATGAGTGCAGGACAGAGGAGCCTCTTAAAGAAGAAGGTACAGGTCTGTGAGAGCCAGAAATCTTGCTTGTTTGTAAGTGACCAAATACTTATTTTCCACCATAATTTGCAAATAAATTCTTTCCAAATCAGCCAATGTGATTGTCTGGATTTTTTTTTCTCATTTTGTCTCTCATAGTTGAGGTCTACCTATGATGCCAATTACAGGCCTCTCTCATCTTTTTAAGTGGGAGAACTTGCACAATTCGCGGTTGACTAAATACTGTTTTGCCCCACTGTATGTACCTTTGCAAGAAACATTAAGTTGTAAGCTCCTTGAAGGACAGGGGCTCATGCTCAGTGTTGGCTGTAATGCACTGTGAAACATGTGAGTGCTAAATAAAAAAGCAAAATGCTACAAGTGAAACTCTCCATATCCCCCAAAATACAAAAAGAAATGTAATATGGTTGTATAATATGGCTGAACGATCACAAGAGGCAGCAGCAGGAGGTATTTTTATAGGTACACAGACCTCTCACATACTCTCTGTACAGCCAGCAACACCTTTTGTTAAGAAATCTGCAAGGATACACTTTCTACTTCAATAGCTGCTAAAAAAAAAAACACATGAAATCCTTATGGGAACAATGTCTAGGATGACAAAGAGATGAAAGTACAAAAAATTGTTTATCTATATCCAGTTTAAATCTAATCTAATTTTAATTATGCCTTTGCCAGTTCCTGCTCAGCCAGAGAATAGACCATAGTTAATACAATTAACACTGGACCATTAGCTATCAAACAGCCCCCACTGTGGATAGCAGTCTCATCTAACCTTAAGTGTTATCTGAAAAGTAATGGTCCTTTGATGGTCATGCTATTCTGTAAATAACCAGCTTAAGGTGCTGTTGCACATGAATAAATAAAATAAAGAAGAAAAAAAGACAATGAATTCATTATGGAGTAAGATCATCATCTGCTGGTGGACCTGGGAAACTACATGTATTTTAAGCCCACAAGGTGAAGAACTCCTACCAAGTGAGGGGAATGAAAGCCATCTAATACACTAAATTTACTATACTGTTCCCTTATATCGATACAGAGAACTGTCTTCTGTCTATCCTTTCTTTCAATATTAATCAGCATGTATACTCAGGTTGAAATTGATAAACCTCTTAGTAGTCTAAATTCTGCTGCATCAAAACTGATTTTTTTTCCTGATGAGAAGTGAGAGACACTTTGGGGTTCAATTACTAAAGCCAGAGAGTGAAAAATCAGGCTCACTTCTGCATAGAAACCAATCAGCTTTTAACCTCGGCTTGTTTAAATAAACTTTGGCAATAAAAGTTGGAAGCCGATTGGTTTCTATGTAGAAGTGAGCCTGATCTTACACTTTCCAGCTTTAGTAAATCAACCCCTTAGCGTCCTTATACTTTCCCCACAGGAAAAATATGAAGATCAGATTGTATAACATATTTTTATTGAACCTTTATTGCTGCATTTCTGTTTAATAAGACTTTAATATTTTTACTAGTGTCAACATTTTGTTGTTATACTTAATTATAATATTTGTATTATATTTGTTAGTATATTATATTAAGTCAGTTGGATTAGACAACATTGTGAAAAGGCCTGCTGCAGCTTGCTGTCTGTTGTGTAGGGCAACACACTATTTATGTACATTTTATTTTAACTTTGGAATGTAATAAAAAAAAAAAATTCACCTCTATCTTATGATCGCATTCATTTTATGCAATGTCTGAAGGAAAAACTGAGAAATCCAGGGGAAATGGAGCGGGGAAGAGGACCTCAAGCAGTAACTCCTTCAATTACATTTGAAGATGCATTTGATTTTGAAATGGCTGTAAATCCCTTCTACTGACCATAAAGACATGTACAAGAGGAAGAAACCGCAGCTGTTCCTTGACATTTCTCTTCTTTGTGAAACAAATATGTAGCCATATTTATTCTCAACACTGACCTTGTAGATTACTTTGGAGTTCAGACTCATTAAGCAATGCATTTCATGTTTTCTTTCTACTTTCTATAACTGTATATACATTGTTCAAGTGGAACTTAAGTCCTGCTAGATCACTTCAGGCTGGCCCCTTTTGAAGGTATAGCTATGTAAAACATGAAAAATAAGTGCCCATACTGTTTAAAATCCAGTAATACACTGTTTCAACCTGCTCTGCACATGCTCAGTTGCTCTCCATTTTTAGGCACTGCCAAAATTGAATTTTTCGCATCATTAGTGTGCAAGCTGCAACATGTGATTTTTGTGCCGCAATTGAAAGTACCTGATCAATTTTCGCCTCATCTACTGTATGGCCAACTTAGAAGAGATGAAAGATTGTTGGCAGATAAACAAGAGATTATGCAAAATTAGGACCCTGTTAGATTTACAACATTATTGGACATCAACTTTTGAATTCATTTGCGTGCTTATGTGTTTTAAAGTGATAAAATAAAGGCTTTTGTTTTTTATTAAAACAAAAATATGTTCTACTTACCTGCTTTGTGCAATAATGCACAGAGCAGCCCCTTACCTCCTCTTTGGCAGTCCCCTACCAGTGCTGTCGGCTCCTCCTTCCTACGGGTGCCCTCTTCAGGAGGCTGTGTACTGAGGGGGGCTCCTGAGCCAGGCTGTGTACATCCGTAGACACACACACATCACAGCTTAGCCATGTCCCTCACTCCCTCCTCACAGGATTTCACTGACAACAGTAGCAAAAGCCTATGGTGAAGGAGCAGTGAGGGGTGTCAAGTAAGGCTAAATTCCCACAGCAGTGGAGAGCTGCCATAGCGCCTTACCATTCCGGAAGCTGTCCATTCCCAACTGCCATAAACGGGCACTGCGGTGTGTGATTTCTGTCTTATTTTTGTACAAACTTTATCTGAAGTGTATAAAACATACACCATTGATGGTGCTGCACAGCAGCTTGATGCATTGCGCTGCTCTACAGTGCCATGCGATTCTGTACAGTGGGCTGCGTTGCAGTGAGAATGGGACACATAGGAAAAAATTGTTTTCTGTGTGTCCTTGCAGTGATAGACGTTTTACAATGCAGTAAACTTCCTGTCACCGCACTCTGGGGGAGGTTTACTAAAACTGGTGCACATGGTAGCCAATCAACTTCTAACGTCAGCTTGTTCAATTAAGCTTTGACAAAACCTGGAAGTCTATTGGTCTCAGAGCTGCACCAAATTTTTCACCCTGCAGTTTTAGTAAATAACCCCCACTGTGTTAATTTGCGCTGGGGGGGGGGGGGGTTGTGTTTTTTTTTTTTTTACCCTTTTTACCTCAAAGCAGGGAATAGGAAAATGATTTGCATCCGCTGGCTATTGTTAGAAGCACACTAAAGCAGTTTGGGGATTTATATGTGGTAGGTAGTGCGCTGTACAGATTCACGTAATTGTAATCCTATTGTGCACAGTTTGACACAGCTACTGATTTTTAGTGTTTAAAATTTTGAGTGGAAATATCCTGAGAGTATAAAAGTAAATTTGGTGTGTTTTTCTCTGGGTAAAATAAATAACATGTTGTAGAATTTAGGCAAGCCATAGAGTATGTGATTTTCTTTCCTGCAACCACAGGTTGCTCTCCGGTGTGCGTGGCGATATGCAACGTGTGTATCTCAGTCGACGGTTTCATGCATAGGGGACTCTGACGCGTGCCTTTACGTTCGAAAGTGCGTGAATGTGGGGGTTTCAAAATTTTTTCTGGGGGGGATATTATGTGCTAGGGTAGAACTAATTTTTTTAATTAACTTTTTTTTTTCCCCCATCACATAAGGGACACAAAGTTCTCTATGAGATGATTTTTAGGTGACAGTTTCTCTTTAATGTGATGTCTGGGGTATAAAAAACCCTGCATGTCTCCTCTGGGGATCCACTGAATGTATTGCATTTCAGTGCTATGCTATTCTAGCCAGGGAAAGCGACAGGTGACCTGTAAGTGAAGTTATACATGTCGCTTTGCAGGTCACAGTACGAAGGGGAGAGCGGACGTGGGTCCGCTCTCCTCTCCACCTGCCGGCACCCACCATGTCGGCCCCAGGCCTGCACATGGGCAAGCGGAGCTAGGAAAACATGGTGGGAGTGCGCAAGTGGGGAGAGGGGGCACCGTTACCAGGGGCTGTGCAAGCAATTGGGGGACAGTGCAGCTGCCCAACTGCTTCCACCTAACAGGAAGAAGTCTGCCTGTCAGTTTTAGACAATCCCAGTGACTGCAGACTCCGGATTTTGTGTAAAACGCCCTGCTGTCAGGTCAGTACGACATACGAACCTGCCAGCGAAAGGGTTAAAAGTTTTTTGATCCCTGGTGTTTCATTAAAGAGAACCTGTTATCAAAAAAAATCCTCACATAGGGCAGGGGTGGGCAACTGTGGCCCTCCAGCTGTTGGTGAACTACAAGTCCCATCATGCCTCTGCCTTTGGGAGTCATGCTTGTAACTGCCAGTTTTGCAATGCCTCATCGGACTTGTAGTTCTACAACAGCTGGAGGGCCACAGTTGCCCACCCCTGACATAGGGGACTGTGTGTGCTCTACATGAAAGAAAAGAAAAGTTAAAGGATAAGTTCACCTTTCATAACATGAAAGGCCCGGTTCCCTCGCTTTGATATCTATAGGGGGGATCTTTTCCTCTCCCTGTCAAACTTTTTTAAAAAACAGCGTCACTCATTAACAGTACTCTGCGAATGAGAAATCTACAAGCCCAACAGCCTTTGTAGCAATCAATGAACTACCACTGTGAGCGCTGTGGTAGTTCATTGATTCTTCCTGTGTGTTCACACTTCCCATAGGAGCAAGCTGATTCACTCTGATATACTGAAGTGTCTGCAGGAGTCTTGCAAGACACCGGCGATCTGATCACTGGTGCAATACTCTCCAGGCTTCAGCAACCACAAAAAAAAAAGTAAACGCACATTTTTTTTACCTTCAAAAAATGTGCAATTATTATTTTTGTCAAAAGATGAACTTTTCCACACATAAAATCACCCCCCCCCCCCAAAAAAAAAACAAAACAAAACTTAAATGCATGTGTCAGGGGAGCCTGCACACGAAAACATTGATACAGGTTACACACCTTGCACGTCAGCGCAAAAGCCATCTGAGGTTCCTCAGGCCGTGCCGATGTTATGGGATGTTTAGGCCAAAAGCTGCCAGACCAGAGCAAAAACAAGGAATCAATATTTTAAGGTTTTTAGCTGAGCGTATGTCAACCCCATAACATCAGCATGGCCTGAGGAGCATCGGATAATATACGTGATCTGATACATATGAGTCTGGATGGAATTATATTTATCAGGCAAGTATTGACCCCCTGTAATTAAGGGGGCAAAGGATCTGGTAAGCCTTCAATTTGATATCACGGTGGTGCAATTCTCACGTTGGTGGTTATTTTGGAATGAAGATTTTCTATTATTCACCACAGAATAAGGGGATTGTTCTATATACCTTATAAGGACTGTTTCATATGTTTATTCAAAATATTTACTTTTGGCAGTGGTTCACTATTGAGCATTTTTCTGTTTTATCCTTTATTGGATACATATCATTTGTATAATATTTATGTGAATTTTTAATGTATTTATATATTTCACTTAGCGCAACACTTGCTATTTATTTTGATTTAGGGGGGGTATCCTCTTGGTGTGTTTGCTGCTTTGTACACAATTAGGTTGGGTATTTGTGCGGTTTATCTTTTTAATATATTCTGCTTTTAACGTACTGTAGATTTAACACAGTGGCCTAACTTTTTTGGAATTGGGGTTGTCCATTTTTTTTTTTTTTTAAATTGGGTAATTTATTGTGCGAGTGTGCCCTAAAATTCACTTTAGTATATTGTTTTAATTGAAATTTTGTGTTTCCGAGACCTTTGCGATAACTTTGTGTATCAAAAAGAATTGGAACTACCACTATTTTATTCTCTAGGTTGTCTGCTTTCATAAAATATATAATGGTTTGGGGGTTTTTATGTACTCTTCAGAGCTAAAATGATTTTTTTTAAACGTGTGCAAAAAACACAAAAACAGCTCTGGAAGCGAAAAGGTTAATGTGGAACTAAAGGAAAAAAGTTTTTTCCCCCCCATTTCGGAAAGCATATGGGAGGATTATAAAGTGAGGGAATCACAGGTTGTCACCAGAGTTTCCTCTATTTCTGTTTTGGTGACAACCTGAAATTTCAGATTTTCTCTCACTCTCAGTGATAACAGTAAACAGGACAAAGAGAGCGGCGATTCTCTCTAATATGGAAACACAGACAGCAATAAAAACCTGACAGGTATTCTAACCCTCTTTTCTCTAACCAAAACAAAAAAATAGTTTTGCCTTTAGTTATATTTTAACAAACCAAAGTGTCCAGAAAGAGAGGCAGTAAAAGGTTTTCGACAAATCATTTACCCTGACAGGGGTGCTAATATTAGCCAGCTTTTATTCCTTTACAGTGGGGAAAATAATTATTTGATCCCCTGCAGATTTTGTAAGTTTGCCCACTAACAAAGAAATGAAGGGTCTAGAATTGTTCTATCATAGGTGTATTTTAAATTATAGAGGCAGAATATCAATCAAAAATCCAGTAAAAACACAGGATACAAATGTCATAAATTGCTGCAGTTCAATGAGTAAAGTAAGTATGTGATCCCCTACCAACCAACAATAATTCTGGCTTCCACAAACTGGCTATGTGCTCATGTGGTACAAAGATAAGTCCTGTCCATTCAAGAAGGTACTCCTAACTACAACTTGTTATGTGCATAAGACACCCGTCCACAGAAACTCTTTCTTCTTTTCAAACCTCGCATTCATAGGCAAGACCAAAAAGCTGTCAAAAGGATATCAGGGTAAAGATTGTAGACCTGCACAAGGCTGGAATGGGCTACATGACCATCAGCAAGAAGCTTGGTGAGAAGGAGACAATATCGACCAACCGCAAATGGAAGAAATACAACATAACCATCAATCGCACTCAATCTGGAGCTCCATGCAAGTTTTCAACTAATGGGGTAAGGATGATCATGAAAAAAGTGAGGGATCGGCCAAGAACTGCATGGGAGGAGCTTGTGAATGATCTCAAGGCAGTTGGTACCACAGTCATCAAACAAGCCATTGGTAACACAATACACTGCCATGGATTAAAATCCTGCAGAGCCCACAAGATCCCCTTCCTCAAGAAGGCACATGTACAGGCCCATCTGAAGTTTGCCGAAGAACATCTAAATGATTCCAAGAAGGACTGGAAGAAAGTGCTGTGGTCAGATAAGACCAAAATTGAACTCTTTGGCATTAACTTGACTTGTGTTTGGAGGAAGAAAAATGCTGACTATGACTCTAAGAACACCATCCTGCAGAGCCCACAAGATCCCCTTCCTCAAGAAGGCACATGTACAGGCCCATCTGAAGTTTGCCGAAGAACATCTAAATGATTCCAAGAAGGACTGGAAGAAAGTGCTGTGGTCAGATAAGACCAAAATTGAACTCTTTGGCATTAACTTGACTTGTGTTTGGAGGAAGAAAAATGCTGACTATGACTCTAAGAACACCATCCTGCAGAGCCCACAAGATCCCCTTCCTCAAGAAGGCACATGTACAGGCCCATCTGAAGTTTGCCGAAGAACATCTAAATGATTCCAAGAAGGACTGGAAGAAAGTGCTGTGGTCAGATAAGACCAAAATTGAACTCTTTGGCATTAACTTGACTTGTGTTTGGAGGAAGAAAAATGCTGACTATGACTCTAAGAACACCATCCCTAAAGTCAAGCACGAAGGTGGAGACATTCTTTTGCGGGTTCTCTGCTAAAAGGTACAGGCCAACTCTGCCACATTGAGGGGCCTTGTATTGTAAAATTTTGGATGAGAACCTTCTTTCTTCAGCCAGAACACTGAAGATGGGCCATGGATGGGTCCTCCAGCATGACAATGACCCAACACATACCACCAAGGGAACAAAGGAGTAGCTTGAGAAGAAGCACATTAAATGTCATGGAGTGACTTAGTGTCCAGACCTTAATCCTATTGAACATTTATGGTGGAAGCTGAAATTTCAGGTTGCCAAGTGACAGCCAAGAAACCTTAAAAGTATAACTAAAAGACAAAACTTTTATTTTAGTTTTTGACAGAGTGAAGAGAGATTAGAACCCCTGTAAATTTTTTATTGCCGTCTGTGCCCCCCATTAAGGAGATTCACCCTCTTTATTTCTTCTGTTTACCATTATTATTGAAAGTGAAAGTAAAAGAAAAACCCAAATTTTGGGTTGTTCACAAAAAAGTAATAGAGGGGAAATCTTCCAAGGGGAACACTAGTTCTGGTGACCTGGGGGTCCCCAAGGAATTCCCTTAATTTGCAGGGATTTCTTCTCACTTCCTGTATGGCTATGGGACAGGAAGTGAAGGGGAATCTCCGTAATGGGACACAGACGGCAGGAAAAAAAAAAATCTGTCAGCGGTTATAACCCTCCCTTACTCTATCCAAAATGAAAAAAAAAAGAAGATCTGCCTATAGTTCTACTTTAAGGATTTAGAGACGATCTGTAAAGAAGAGTGGACCAAAACCCCTCCTGAGATGTGTGCATACTTGGTAACCAACTACAAGAAATGTCTTACCTCAGTACTTGGTGGAAAAAGCCTTGTTGGCAAACACAAAGTCATGTTTTGCTTGGGGATCAAATACTTATTTTACACATTGAACTGCAACTCAGTTTATAAAGTTTGTATCGTGTTTTTTCTGGATTTTTGGTTGATACTTTGTTCATTTATAATACATCGAAGATAAAAATTATAGACCCTTCATTTCTTTGTAAGTGGGCAAATGTACAAAATCTGCAGGTGATAAAACAATTATTTCCCCCACTGTATGTAAAATCTTTATCCCTAACTGCTAACTGTACGTGCTATAGTAGCTGGAATTTGGCTTTAATTTGTTAGTCAATTGCATCAAAACATGCTATGTCTCCCTCATCCAGAGATAAGACACTTTAAGACAGGAAGTGAGCTAATGGCCAGATCACCAGGTGAAATAAAGGATATTGAAGTCTAAAAAATGAAAGCTAATGCAGCCACCACATTTACATACTGGTAAACTAAAGCATAAACAGGGGTTAGACAAAAAAATGGAAACACTACCTGATTTGCAGGTGTAAAAGGGATGACATGTTTTGTGTTACAAGCGGAAGTGATGTAATATTCTTTTGTTTCCGCTTTGTGATGAGACACCTAGCTAACAGGTGGGAAGCCTCACTTTCGTCATTCACTGCATGCGCTGCTATTAATACGGAGTCATGTCAGAGCTTACTTGTCTTCAAAGAGAGAAAATTGTTGGTGCCAGCTTATCTGGTACCTCTGTGACTGAAGTTGCCAATTTGTTTGCAGTGTCACAAAGTACAGTATTAAAGTTGTGACAACAACAGTTTCTGGGAAAACGACATCTGATAAGCATAAGCGCGGTCGACACGGTCAACTGACCGAGACAAAAGGGCATTGTACTGGATTGTGTCCCAGAAAAAGAAAACAACTGCTGCAAAAGTGAAAGCAGAGCTCAGTCTCAATCTGCACGGGACCGTTTTCACAGGACTGAGATTGAGCTTTGCAGTCACTTTTGCAGCAGTTGCTTTCTTATCTGAGGATATGGGGCTCTGTGTCTCTATTGACGCAACACACACACAGCTCTAGTCCCTTAATGCAAGGATGATTCTACAGAATGCTGCAAGAGAAAGGAGCTGCCTAGAAACAGGACACCTGAGGCAGTGGTCAAGGAACCAACTTAAACTGGAACATACAGTACGCAAGGACTAAAAGATAAAGTAGCTGCATACTCAATGTATGTGTGTGATGATTAACCACTTGCCTACCGAGCACTTACAACCCCCCTTCCTTACCAATTTTCAGCTTTCAGCGCTGTCGCACTTTGAATGACAATTGCGCAGTCATGCAACACTGTACCCATATGAAAGTTTTTAAATTTTTTCACACAAATAGAGCTTTCTTTTGGTGGTATTTACTCGCCGCTGGGTGTTTTATTTTTTGCGCACTGATGTGCGTTAATGAGGCTGCACTGATAGGTGGCACAGATAGGCGGCATTGATGAGCGGGCACTGACTGGCGGCACTGCTCTGCACTGACTGGCGGCACTGCAGGGCACAGGTGAGTGGCACTGCTGGGCACAGGTGAGTGGCACTGGTGGGTGGCACTGCTAGGCAACGATCATCAGTGCCCTGATGATCGGAGCCGATCCCTCCTCTGACAACTGCCAGTTCTCAGCAGTACTTTCCTCACACTGTGACAGCGTGAGGAAAATGTAGCCGATAACCGGCAGTTGCATTTCCCAGTGATCAGTGTGTTACTGGATGCGGATGATCACGTGGTAAAAGGCCGCTGTGATTGGCCTTTTACCATATCAGCTGTAGGACGCCGTAGGACACAGCGATCGCGGAAATCGCCAGGAGGGCGCATTCTGGGAGCATGTCATATGACATCTACCCCGAACTGGCCGGCCGCAGTGAAGCCGTCATTCAGCTATCTGCGGTCGGCAAGTGGTTAAAAAAGAAAAAAAAAAAAGGTTCATTATATAATGAGGCAGCACAGTGATAACAGTACTTCCTAGGCATAGTGCAACAATGGAGCAATAGTTCTGAGGCTTTAGGTTGCCATTTTAATTACAGCTTACTCTACACACTGACTTGCAGCATCTAACAGACTTGTAATATGTGTACTTGGTGCTGCGCTGCAATTCACCTTCCGTAGATATAGCTAAATAGAGTGCAATATGCAGCAGTTGTTAAACTCCAATAATTCTAAACATAAAATATGTGAAATACTGTGTATTAGAATGTGCAAAAATACACCTTCCTCCCATCCAAAAACCTAATGGTTTGCTTCAAAATTAGAATATACACACTACTAAGAATCGTGATTATGCAAAAAACAAACCAAATAAAAAAACACAAACAAATGTGCGGTACTATAATACACCTGCCTCTAAAAATTACCTTAAATGTGTCTCAAAATGCATAAAAACTAATCCACACTGTTTGATATCTAATTAACATGTCAATGCACTAAAAAAAAAAAAAAAACAACTCATATCTACAGTAAGCTTTGCATACAAGCACAGCAACCAATTGTTTGCTTTTATATCTTAAAGCGGAATTAAGCCCTACTATCCTTTACAACCAAGGAAGATGCCATCTTAGCTTCTGTTTGATCTGTATTTGCCATAGTGCTGCACAGGTAATCAGCTATGACAGTAGCCTTTTGATGGCTTGACAGTTCAGAGGAGAGCAACAGTTCCTCTTTAATATTCCCTAGTTTTTTTACACTAATATTCCCTAGTTTTTTTTACACTGATGTGTGGCATAGCAGGGATGACTCTGCTACATTACCAGCACAGCAGATCAAAAACCTGGCTAGTGGTATGATGTGGCAAGAGGGCTTTCATCAACATATATGGAAAGGGGGGGGGAAGGGCCTTACAGGGAGAAGGCAAGACGGTGTAGCACGGGTATTTCAACACCAGGGGCGGACTGACCATTTGGAAACTCGGGCACTGCCCGAGGGCCCAGGGTCAGTAGGGGGCCCCATGAGATAGCCCCGGTACCTTTTTGATAGGCTATTTTGAGTTTGGGCAAGGACACAGGGGCCCCATGAGTTGTCAGTCCGCCTCTGTCCAACACACATACAAGAAATGTCATCTGAAATTCCATAAAAGTTTCAAAGCACCAATCCTGCCTGTCGAAGTGAAACATTGCAGAGATAGCTATAATTTAATGTTCACACACTTACTGCTCCAGCAGGAGCCCATAATAATGGAGATTCAGGTAAGAGAACCCAGCAGTTCCTATGTGTCAGCCTAAGAGCTATTTGAATTGAAACGCGACATCTCTAAAAGTCAAGTAAATGATGATTTTCATTATCTCTTCTATGCGCTCACTTGTCACTCTCAGTATTCAACTGATACTCCAAGTCAGATAAAAATCACACGTGTGTCAGTTTTATTCAACTTCTACACTGGATAAATAAAGCTGGCAGACAAATTTCCTTCTCCGGAGTCAATGTGATTGCTTCCTACCTTGCATCATAGTCATTTCGGATGAGTAGGAGATGCTGCAGGATAGAGAGGAACAGCTGTTCTGTCGGGGAGTCTTTCACTGTGTTCAGAAGAATCTGAAAGACTTCTTGAATATCAGTAAAACGAATGTTAAGGGAAAAAACAAGCTCAGAATTAGATTCTATTTGTTATCTCAGCATTGACTGAACACCCTGTCTGGAAAGAAAAAGAGGATGTCCTTTTTGAACTCTCATTCTGGAAATGCTAGTTGTCTGGTCGTGATGCTCCTTGCATCAATACTTTGGGGTTTATTTACTTTTTAGTAGAGTGCAAAATCTGGTGCAGCTGTGCATGGTAGCCAATCAGCTTCTAACTTCAACTTGCTCAATTAAGCTTTGACAAAATAACACCTGGAAGCTGGTTCGTTTCTATGCAGAATTGCACCAGATTTTGCACTCTCCTATTGTGTCACTAGCCCCTAACAAGTACTACATGTAGATGATGACATTTCTAATATACATAGACTTTTTCCAGATGAGCAATTCAAGTATTGAAGCCAGAAGCAATAACAAAGCTAGCATACAGGATTTATATAGCGCCAACAGTTTGCTCAGCGCTTTACAATATAATGGGAGACAATACAGCAACAATAGAGTTCAGTACAAGAGGGATAGGAGGGCCCTGCTCCTCGGAGCTTACAATCTAGGAGTATAATAATAATAATTTCTAGAAGGGCTCAGCAACAGCAGCCCCAATATTTGTTTTCAAAAACTTTAGTTTTAAGAACCAAACTAAAAACATCATGCTACAAGGGTTTCTAACCTGTCACAGAGTGCACATTTTCCAGCTACTCCCAGCTAATAGCCTTTGCTCTGGTATCGAACAGATCATCAGGCCACCTGCAGCTCTACCTGAAAATTGTTGAAATGGGCACCACTCCCGCCACGTTTACTCGAGAGATGGAACTGTTGCCATGTGAAATGTAAAATAATGGCTGGATTGCTTGTTGGGGATTGACCCATTAAACACTCAACATATCAGGCCACCCTGCATGTAGATTGTTCATTCAACTGAACACCTAACCACTGATGAGAATGAGAAAGAAAGATGGGCAGGTGCACTATATGATCAAAGGTTTGTGGACATTCCTCCAAATAACTGAGCTCAGGAGTTTCTAGTAAATGGGGTGTTATTGCCACAGCATACAAAGAGATTTTAGACAAATGTGCAAATCCAACCTTCTGGAAATAGTTTGGGGAAGGCCCTTTATGTTCCAGCATGACTGTCCCTCTGCTTCAGCTCCATACAAACATGGTTTACCAAGTGTGGTGTGGAGGAACGTGAGTGGCTGAAAAGGCCTCTAATCTCAAACCCACTCTACACCTTTGGGATAAACTGGAATGTCGGCAGAAAGCCAGGAATTCAGATACAAATAGCTGACTTCTTTGCTTATTGGGCCTAATTCCAACACACTTCAAAATCTTGTTAAAATGTTTCCCAGAATGGCAAAGACAGTAAAATGGATCCAACTCCATATTACCATCCACGGTATTGAAGAGGGGTTTCCAAAAAGATCATTTGGGTGTTATGGTCAGATAACCCAAAAACCTTAGCCTTAGTGTGTAAAGTCACCTACATATCCTTTTACCAATAAAACGTGATACATTCTGTAAGTTACCCACAATTATTTTCTGTCTGTAGATGTATGTATAGTCGTATGAAGTACTGATAGTGAAAAAGCAAATTTAATTTCTAACACTCTACAAGCAAACTTTCTTTATACAACTGCATAAAGTACAAATATAGATTTGCAACATACAGTATTCTCTGAACCAGAAATGTATTTTTTCTAGGTATGTACTGCCACCTTATGGTAAATGGTGCAAGCTGAACTGTGAAAAAAACACTAGACCTTCGATCAGGGGTCCTCAAACTTTAACAGGGGGCCAGTTCACGGACCTTTACACTGTTGGAGGGCCGGACTATAGTTTGAAAATAATATGAACAAATTCCTATGCACGCCGCACATATCTTATTTGTAGTGCACACAAACAAGAAAAAACAATACAATATTTAAAATGCACTGTACACCGCAATGCACTGTACACTAACGCACTGGACACCGCAATGCACTGTACACTAACGCACTGGACACCACAATGCACTGTACACTAACTCACTGGACACCACAATGCACTGTACACTAACCCACTGGACACCGCAATGCACTGTACACTAACGCACTGGACACCACAATGCACTGTACACTAACCCACTGGACACCACAATGCACTGTACACTAACGCACTGGACACCACAATGCACTGTACACTAACTCACTGGACACCACAATGCACTGTACACTAACCCACTGGACACCACAATGCACTGTACACTAACACACTGGACACCACAATGCACTGTACACTAACTCACTGGACACCACATGCACTGTACACTAACTCACTGGACACCACAATGCACTGTACACTAACTCACTGGACACCGCAATGCACTGTACACTAACTCACTGGACACCACATGCACTGTACACTAACTCACTGGACACCACAATGCACTGTACACTAACTCACTGGACACCGCAATGCACTGTACACTAACTCACTGGACAACAAAATGTACTGTGCACTAACCCACTGGACACCACAATGCACTGTACACTAACACACTGGACACCGCAATGCACTGTACACTAACACACTGGACACCGCAATGCACTGTACACTAACCCACTGGACACCACAATGCACTGTACACTAACACACTGGACACCACAATGCACTGTACACTAACCCACTGGACACCACAATGCACTGTACACTGATACACTGGACACCACAATGCACTATACACTGGACACCACAATGCACTGTACACTGGACACCACAATGCACTATACACTGATACACTGGACACCGCTACGCACTGTGCACTGATACACGGGACACTGCAATGCACTGTACAGTGGACACCGCAATGCACTGATACACTGGACACCGCTATGCACTGTACACTGATACACTGGATACTGCTACGCACTGTACACTGATACACGGAACACCGCAATGCACTGTACACTGATACACCACACAATGCTACACACTGTACACTGATACACCGGACACCACAATGCACTGTACACTGATACACCGGACACCACAATGCACTGTACACTGATACACTGGACAGCGCTACGCACTGTACACTGATACACTGGACAACGCAATGCACTGTACACTGATGCACTGGACAGCGCAATACACTATACCTGGTGTGCTCTCCTCCTCTCCTGTCCTGTTGCTCCTCTGGCTGCAGCAAGTGAAATCAGGTGCTTGCAGGCTGCCGCTTGCTGAGTCCTCACAGCAGAGGATCCAGCGAGCAGCCTAGCTATTTGCTGGCCGGCGCCGTTTTTTTTCTCCCTATATTTTTTTTGGCTGGCCAGCGGGCCGGATAAATGTCTTCAGCGGGCCGTAGTTTGAGGACCCCTGTCTTAGATCTTCCCTAAATGTCCCCTACACTCAATTTTATTAATATTATTATTAAAATCCAGATCCAACAAATGTTCTTAGTAATTATACTACAGTATTTCCTCCACTTGATCCAACTGTGTTGGATAAATTTGGAATACTTGATTTATATTAGCGATGTTTTGTGATGATAAAGCTGTTTATTATAGGCTTTATTTGACAAAGACCCAAATGAACATAGTTTGTTTGTGCTTATTTAGCATTTTCCTTGCCAATCTCTTCTTCTGTATTTGCGCACTCGTTGTTTCTTCTAAGTAAAGAATTTGAAAAAAAAATGGTGCAAGTAGTGCAATAGCAAAGACTGAAACGTTACATATTTTTTCTACGGCTTCCTTTTTTCTTTATTTAATGCATGTATCCAGTTTTTATCCAAGGTTACAAATAAAGGATAGATTTATCCCAACATAAAAACTAATATTTATGAGGAGTCTGGTAGGCTCAATCAACCCATGGATAATCCACAGTAAAATCTCCCTGCCATATTTCCTCTACCATTCCCTGTCAACCTGGGAGCTCTGAGCGGTTCCCAAAATGGTTGGTTATTTTAGCATTTTCAGTTGCCTTCTTCATAACAAAAAGCTCAATAAGTGAAGCAGTACTCACCCTCTTAATGGTCGCAGCAGGTGTGCAGACCCAGAATGCAAGCATGGACATCTGACCAATAAAGGTCCCCCAAAAGAAAGATAAGATTAATGCTGACAGATCAATTAAAAAAGGAGTACTGGCAAAATATGCACCAAGGTCTTCTCACACTAAAATTGCAGACTGACAATATGCTAGCCTGAATCCCCAGTGATCAACTCATCAGCATATTGTTCACATAATAAAGGCATGCCAGTGGTCAGAAAAGATCAAAAATACTCATTATTACTGAATTACAAAAGGTTACTACACTATGAGAAAATACTCCATGTTAAATCTGTTAAAAGATAAAAAAAAAAAACACATATACAGAGTCTAACAGAATCCAAATAGACCCCTGTCCGTGGTGAAGAGATCACCTCTCCTCTACAGTTACCAGAGTATTGTAATACTGCTCTCTCTATTTTTTAAAACCACATCTTGGTCTTTTGAATGTATGGCAAAAGGATATTCCATCTCCAATTTAATGTCATCTAAACGCCCACGCAGGTCATCGGCATCATACTCAGCGTGCTCCATGAATACAGTAAGCTGTACCTTCAGTTCATCATTCTCTATAATTTGCAGATCCTTAATAAAAAAAAAAGGGGTAATTAGTAATCAGACAAAGCTTTCACACATCTTGCACTTCCATAAGAAAAATAAAACGTATAGCTATTCTTTAGATTTTATAGTCTATGAATTTCAGGACAATGCAAAGCCAATAAGGGCAACATGATCAATTGCTTCCATCACAGTTCATGATCACAGCAGGAAGGGCAACAGTAGAGCCCCATTCACAGTTGTGATTCAAGACCCAGTGAGGGTTTACAGTTATAAAGTGTGTGTGGAAGCCCCACTGAAAGCAATGGGAAGTTAACAGCTCTCTAGGACTATATTGGAAAATAAAATCCAAGTATAAACTTGCCAGCAGAAGGGAGACATCTCAAAAATCCAACATATTCAAACCCTGCATACAAGTTTATCTTAGGTATATGCATATCTCTATTCTAGGTTTGAATAGAGTAAAGAAAGGGTTAAAAACCCTATCAGAATATTATTTCGCTTTCTGTGCACTGCTGAGGAGATTTGCCTTTACTTCCGATCTTGGATATGCACCAAGATGAAGGGAATTCCAATCCTAGTCACGAGAGCATTATTCCGCATCTGCAGTATTGACTCGAACCCTTTCCTACTTTATTCAAGACTAAAAATAATAACGTTTTCCTTTACATACACTAAGTAAAGTAAAATCCTACATCAGTTATCAGTAGATCCAGAGATATAGGCAGCTAAAACTACATGCAAATCCTAACTTTTCCTATAAAGGTCAAACTCAATACACGCCCTTCTATCTCTCTAACGGTTAATGAGGCCAGTAATACAGTAACATGTAAATAGGGAAACCTAGTGGATGAAAGGAGGTGGGATCAAGGACAATTGCTGGAAAGGTGTAAAATTTCAGCCGCCTATAGCTCTACACCAACTGGCAATTGTGGGAGTCACTGAAGGTATTTCTCCATCATTCACTTCATCAGTTTCAATTGTTGACACTTCAAGATTATATTATGTTAACTTGAGCTGTGCAGAAGATTGTGTGAAGAGAACAAGGATATAGACTACCTTCATTTTAAAACATTCAGTATACATAACTGAACTAAATTATTTATTTTCACATTTGCCCGCAGTTTCATTTGAACTGTGGTTTCTCATAACACAAGAGCAAACCAGAATTATAAAGAAGTACTAAACGTACTGTAGTTTGCCTAAGGAAGCAAGGTGGTTAGTAGACCAATCTATGTTTAATATGCACAAGACACACTTACACAATATTCTATAAAAAAAATGTACCATTTCTATTCAAAATGCCATATCTAATAGACTGAGAAAACCCTGAAAGCATTCTCATACCTTTAACAAATTATTGAGTCCTGAACGCATCAATTCACTGCGTATGTGAACACGAAAATCCAGCTCATCACCTTGGCTGATCATGGCGTTGATTAGCAGCATACAGCTCACCTAAGGAATAAAAATGGACATGTGATGTATTGATGATTTAAATATGAGATTTTTTTCACTGGTAACCACTTTTAAGTCTATAAGATCAATACATTTTTGAAGACATGAGGTTCTGATTGCACAGAATGCAGGAAAAACAAACACTTAATAAAGACCAGAGGGAAGGGGAAAATGATGCTTGCAGGAACACTCACATTTTTCTTTCAAACATCATTATTTATTTAATCAATGGGGAAAAACAAGGAAAAGAGAATTTTTACAAAAGTCCAAAACAATCCTAATACTATCAATAAAAGGGTACAACCACTGCTCTTAAAGTTAAAAATAAAACAAGAAAAAGAATTGTTGAACAGAATAAAGCATTTCCAGCCTGAACCTGTTCTTTAGCCCCATTCACAATTGAGCCTTTTTCTGCTCAGTTCCCTTCACCTGACTACACCCAACATGCAGAATCCTATTATTTTTAATGGTCCTATTTTAAATTTGTAGGTTAAGTTGCACTATACTCTATACCAGCAGTCACAAAATGGCGGATTGCAGTCCGAGAACAACCCAGCAGCAATCCCTTCTGTGAAACAGAAGTTTCATTCAAACAGGGAAAGGAAGCGTACTGTGCCTAAGGGGAGTGATGGGGTCTTCTGGGGGAAGCCAGGTTAATGAACCAACTCTTTTTGGCACCTGTCATTGCCTATGAATCATGGTTTGTAAAACTTTATTTCAGGAACAGGAACACTTTGAAGTGAAACATTTTTCTAAACATCTTGCTGTGACCCTGTACTTGCATTTTAATAATATAAAAACCATTAAACACTATCTCCGCTCAGAGAAGCGCAGGCAAGATTTCTATTTTCAAGTGTGGTATTAAGCAATGAAGATAAAACCAAAATGAAAGCGGCAATAATACCTTGAGTGTTACAGGTGTTCCGCTTTTTAGCCCATCCAGAAGAGGTTTAAATCGTTCCATCTCATCCATCTCTGCTCTTTCTGTGAGTGCTTCAAGGACACGTTCATGCCTAAAAGCAAAGCAAGTAATCAGTACCAGAAAATAAAGTAAAAACAGTTGACAAGAGCCACAGTATTAAAAGAGAAAGTTCAAAGAGAAATGAGACATGAAGCAAAAACAGAGCGCCTAGTATATTATTTTAAAGTACCACTAAACGAACTACATCAATTTTATAAAATTATTTTGCATAAAGTGGTCTAATAACATACATTAATAAATAAGTAAAGCTTTAAAGAGAAAAGAGAATCAGAAAAAAAATATATACTAAAAACAAAAAGTGGAGTAATTGAAAGAAAGAGCTGACTTCCTTTCCAGTACCTTTGTCATTTCATAGGCTCCTTTTACTTAAAAAGGGCATCTAAAAGTGTAATGTAATTATATATATATATATATATATATATATATATATATATATATATATATATATATATATATACACATATATACACACACACACACACACAGTGGGGCAAAAAAGTATTTAGCCAGCCACCAATTGTGCAAGTTCTCCCACTTAAAAAGATGAGAGAGGCCTGTAATTGGCATCATAGGTAGACCTCAACTATGAGAGACAAAATGAGAAACAAAATCCAGACAATCACATTGCCTGATTTGGAAAGAATTTATTTGCAAATTATGGTCGAAAATAAGTATTTGGTCACATATAAACAAGCAAGATTTCTGGCTCTCAGAGACCTATACCTTCTTCTTTAAGAGGCTCTTCTGTCCAGCACTCATTACCTATATCAATGGCACCTGTTTGAACTTGTTATCCGTATAAAAGACACCTGTCCACAACCTCAAACAGTCACACTCCAAACTCCACTATGGTGAAGACCAAAGAGCTGTCGAAGGACACCAGAAACAAAATTGTAGACCTGCACCAGGCTGGGAAGACTGAATCTGCAATAGGCAAGCAGCTTGGTGTGAACAAATCAACTGTGGGAGCAATAATTAGAAAATGGAAGACATACAAGACCACTGATAATCTCCCTCGATCTGGGGCTCTACGCAAGATCTCACCCCGTGGGGTCAAAATGATCACAAGAACGGTGAGCAAAAATCCCAGGACCACACGGGGGGACCTAGTGAATGACCTGCAGAGAGCTGGGACCAACGTAAAAAAAGGCTTCCATCAGTAACACACTACGCCGCCAGGGACTCAAATCCTGCAGTGCTAGACGTGTCCCCCTGCTTAAGCCAGTACATGTCCGGGCCCGTCTGAAGTTTGCTAGAGAGCATTTGGATGATCCAGAAGAGGATTGGAAGAATGTCATATGGTCAGATGAAACCAAAATAGAACTGTTTGGTAGAAACACAACTCGTCGTGTTTGGAGGAGAGAGAATGCTGAGTTGCATCCAAAGAACACCATACCTACTGTGAAGCATGGGGGTGGCAACATCATGCTTTGGGGCTGTTTCTCCGCAAAGGGACCAGGACGACTGATCCATGTACAGGACAGAATGAATGGGGCCATGTATCGGGAGATTTTGAGTGCAAACCTCAGCAAGGGCATTGAAGATGAAACGTGGCTGGGTCTTCCAACATGACAATGATCCCAAACATACCACCCGGGCAACGAAGGAGTAGCTTCGTAAGAAGCATTTCAAGGTCCTGGAGTGGCCTAGCCAGTCTCCAGATCTCAACCCCATAGAAAACCTTTGTAGGGAATTGAAAGTCCGTGTTGCCCAGCGACAGCCCCAAAACATCACTGCTCTAGAGGAGATCTGCATGGAGGAATGGACCAACATACCAGCAACAGTGTGTGCCAACCTTGTGAAGACTTACAGTAAACGTTTGACCTCTGTCATTGCCAACAAAGGATATATAACAAAGGATTGAGATGAACTTTTGATATTGACCAAATACTTATTTTCCACCATAATTTGCAAAAATAAATTCTTTCCAAATCAGCCAATGTGATTGTCTGGATTTTTTTTCTCATTTTGTCTCTCATAGTTGAGGTCTACCTATGATGCCAATTACAGGCCTCTTTTATCTTTTTAAGTGGGAGAACTTGCACAATTGGTGGCTGACTAAATACTTTTTTGCCCCACTGTATATATTATATATATATACACACACACACACACACACACACACACACACACACACACACACACACACACACAAAGTGCTCAGCATGAATGAGTACACCCCAAGAGATTTGTCAGAAATCCTTTACTTTCCTTTCAGAATCAACATTTTTATTTCTTTTCATGGAACACTATACTACAAAATACTCCCAGAAATGCGGGCCATTGATTACAAAGATTTAATTTGCACACACAAGGAGTTCGGCAGTACGATACAGATCAGAACAAGATCAAATCATCAAAACATTGTCTAGATCAGTGTTTCTCAACCTTCAGTCAAGGCACCCTATGGATAGTCTCAAGGCACTCTTTAAAATTCTGCACAATCTCAAGTCACCCCATTATAAAATGTAAAAAACTATTCTATATACATCCAGTACACCCAACGTTAGAGGTGATTTATTCTTCCAAAGCAAATGCACCTTTGGACACTGGCACTGACTAATATTCCAGTGTGTCTTTGTTTCTCTCTGCTAATGTGACTCCAGTGCTGACAGAGAGGAGCAGGGGAGGGGCAAACAAGGTTGATGTGCATGCACCCCACATCCTCCTCATCAGCTGATGTCATTGATGGTTAGGATGCAGGCAGCTAGAAGGTCATAAAAGTGAACAATAAAAACCTGTGGCTTTGTGTGCTAAAAGGCAGGGTTATATACAAATTTTGGGCATTTTGCTAAGGCACCCCTGAAGAAGCATGAAGACACACCAGGGTGCCTGGGCACCCTGGTTAAGAAAGGCTGGTCAAGATACAGACACAAATAGGTGTTCTAAATACATCCAACAGTGCAAAACACTCTGATATCAGGAGTAAATGGAACATATCACAAAAACATATACTATGAAGTATATCAATAAGAAGTCTATTGCTGGTAGCGGATGTCGAATTCCAAGGAGTTTTATTCAATGTTTCTGTACAATAGACTAACAGTGATCAATAGTGCACAAGAGTAGTAGTAGGAAAAAGTGAGAACTAGAATAAGAGGAGGGATAGGGACCAGGGGGAAGGGGGGACTGGGGGGTAAAAATAAGAGGGAAGGGAAGAGAGGGAGAGCAGGGAGAGGCTAGGATTAAGGGGGGAGGGTGAAGAGTAGTAAATATTGTAGAGCTATTTCCCTCTCAGAGTTCCATGCAGAGGACCTGGCAACTGTAATTTTGCTCTGGAGACAGATTAAGGGCTCGTTCACACCTGACTGTTTTTCCAACTCTTGCCAAACGCCCCTATAGAGTTTGACAAGCATTTTTAACGTTCCACAAACGCCGCATGCGCGGCTTAGCGGGGGTTGCCAAGCATTAAAAATGCCCGACAAACGCCTATAATGAAGTTTGAATGGTGTTAACACTCTGAAAACGCCCCGCAACCACGTCACAACCGGCCGGGCATTTGCGGAGCGGCACCATTGACTTGAATAGGAGGTTTCAACTCCTCCTGACTCGACCAGAGGCGTCTGTTTTGCCACGACGCTAACGCTCCCATTTGAACAGCACCATGTGCTGCAATGTGCAGAATTTTCCCAGGCGTTTGGGAAACGGTAAAAACGCTTCCCAAATGCCTGTCTGCCGCTTGCTAACAAGGCTAGTGTGAACGTAGCCTAAGACTGAGTAGTCAACGAAGTCTGGTCTCTATAAAAGAAGTAGGGAGTCCAGATCTTCCAGTACTTGTACTCCTGCTCTGAATATAAGTTTTTGTGCCCAAGGTTCTTCTTGGATATCTTACATTTGCATGTTAGGAAAGTAATCTTACCCATCATAAGCTTTGGAAATACAAATTGATGCATTGTTCACAGAGGGTACTTTGCGAAAAGTGTATAATCACAATGATCAGCAGATCCAGGTGATTGCATAAGGCAAACATGGCCTCCTTCCCCTTTCCGATCCTCTATATTGATTCTAAGTAATGGACAGCATTACTAACTTGTAGGGAAGCTCTGGAGGTTGAAGGGATGCAGCCAAGTTCGTTTCAGAGGAAAAGTCTAGATTTTAGATGTCTAAATAATATATATCACAAATGATCAATTATCCAAAGTGTTCATGGCACTCAAGAACAAATTAATGTTACACAATTCTGCTATACAAACTTTATATATAAAAAAAAGTTTCAATCCCAGAGAGTGTGATCCTTGCAGGGGTTATGTTAGCAGAGAATGCATAAAACCAATTAAGTTTAAATTATTTAACAATTTCAAACAATATTTATATTACTATGCTATGAACTGTATTTAAAGTCATTTAAGTATATTCTTAATTATTCATCACCATTGGGCTTCCAATTCCCAGTTGGTAAAATCTAAATTTTTAAACAAATAAAATATAAGTAATTTCATATTTTTAAAACATGTTTTTATTTAATGAACTGCAAACTATGCGTTATACTCTAATAAACATAGTAATTAATTGTTAGTTCCATGCTGGGCTGCCAATGCCAGGAAAAATGTCAAGATGATGCACAGCAATTCCGCCCCAGCAGCAGGAAAATGAGGGGAGATTCTGCAAGAACACTTTAAGATATGTGCAAAACTCTCACAAATGTAACTCCTTGGGGTCCTATGTAACAATAACTGCAATGCCATATTATTAGAGATGAGCGAAGTATTCAAAAATTCGATTCGACTGATTCGGCGAATTCGTGGAAAAATTTCGATTCGAGTCGAATATATTCGCTGTGAATTTAACTTAAAAAAGGGTGTTTCTAGGCTTCAGAGAGACTTAATATTAGTGCTGAACACTGTACCTTTAATTTAAATGCCCTTGGAGTCTGCTGGGGAAGAGAAATAATACTGTCAGGCAGTATGACATGCAGATGAGTGCCGTCGATCTTAAAATCACCGCACACTTCACTCATTTGGCCAGTCACGGGGCCAAAACCAGAGTGTGGAGCCACAGTGTGGCGGTGGAGGCAGCAGCAATGGGAGGCCATACAGCACCCTATGACAAAAATGGAAACCACCAGCAGTGTGAGGAGACCTGAAAGTGGCACATGGCAGAGTGTGGCGATAGAGACAGCAGCAATGGGAGGCCGTACAGGGACCCATGACACACTCTGGACCTGGCAGCAGCATGAGGAGGCGGTACAGGGGCCCATGGCAGATTACGGGCCTGGCAGCAGCATGAGGAGTCGGTACGGGGGCCCATGGCAGATTACAGGCCTGACAGCAGCAATGGGAGGCCGTACAGGGACCCATGACACAATCTGGACCTGGCAGCAGCATGGGGAGGCGGTACAGGGGCCCATGACAGATTACGGGCCTGGCAGCAGCATTTGGAGTCGGTACGGGGGCCCATGACACACTCTGGACCTGGCAGCAGCATGAGGAGGCGGTACAGGGGCGCATGACAGATTACGAGCCTGGCAGCAGCAACTTGGACAGGAGGACGTTCAGTTTCTGCACCGTCTGGTGCGTGCTCGCAAACTGTTGTCTCTTGGAAACGGATTCCAAGAAAGACTGCTGACGGAATCCGTGAAGAGGAGTAGCAGGAGAAGGAGCATCTGAACGAGCGGAATATGCCAACAAGCGACAACAGGGGCCCATGACAGATTACGGGCCTGGCAGCAGCATGAGGAGTCGGTACGGGGGCCCATGGCAGATTAGGGGCCTGGCAGCAGCTATGGGAGGCCCGTAATCTGCCAGCACCCTATGACAAAAAATGGAACCCACCAGCAGTGTGAGGAGACCTGAAAGTGGCACATGGCAGAGTGTGGCGATGGAGACAGCAGCAATGGGAGGCCGTACAGGGACCCATGACAGACTCTGGACCTGGCAGCAGCATGAGGAGGCGGTATAGGGGCCCATGGCAGATTAGGGGCCTGGCAGCAGCTATGGGAGGCCCGTAATCTGCCAGCACCCTATGACAAAAAACGGAATACACCAGCAGTGTGAGGAGACCTGAAAGTGGCACATGGCAGAGTGTGGCGATGGAGACAGCAGCAATGGGAGGCCGTACAGGGACCCATGAGAGACTCTGGACTTGGCAGCAGCATGAGGAGGCGGTATAGGGGCCCATGGCAGATTAGGGGCCTGGCAGTTGCTATGGGAGGCCCGTAATCTGCCAGCACCCTATGACAAAAAATGGAACACACCAGCAGTGTGAGGAGACCTGAAAGTGGCACATGTTTGGGGCATGATTCATGGCGGATTTAGTCAGTTGTGTCAGGAACTGGTGGTTTGAAATCCAGACTAATCCACGCCTGATTCATTTTCACAAACGTCAGTCTCTCCACACTTTGGGTGGACAGTCGTGTCCTCCGCGGAGTTGCAATACCTCCTGCCGCACTAAACACGCGCTCAGATGCCACGCTACTGGCCGGGCATGACAGCCTTTCAAGGGCAAATTCAGCTAGTTGGGGCCAAAGGTCAAGTTTCGTTGCCCAGTAGTCAAGGGGATTGTCTACCTCGGTTGGCAGGGTGCTGTCCAAGTAGGCCTAAGCCTGTTGTTTGAGGTCCTGCTCCAGGTCCACCTGATGCTGCTGCTGCTGCTGCGGCTGGTTAGTAGTTTCCTCACTGCGCTGGTGAAGAAAGCTACTCATCATCGACTGCAGACTGAGGCAGCCGCTGCTGGTGGAGCTGCCACTGCTCCTACCACCCCACCCCTCCCCTGCTGCCATGGCAGCGGAACGCGAGCGCACAGGGCCCACAGTGTCTGAGGATGGACGTTGGCGCAGACAGGCAGAGACCAGCTGACTACATAGGTGGTTTTTATAGTACGTTATTTTGGCCTCCCTCTCAGCAGGTGTGAAAAAGGCCACCATTTTTGAACGGTAGCGAGGGTCCAACAAGGTGGACAGCCAAAAGTCATCCCTCTGTCTGATGGTTATTATTCTGCTGTCGCTACGCAAGCAAGCAAGCATGCTATGGGCCATTTGTGCCAAGGAATGCGAGGGACTCCCTGCCTCCATCTCCACAGCATACTGCCACGGTGCGTCTGGGTCCTCTGTCTCCTCCTCCTCCTCCTCTACCAGATGCTCCTGCTCCTCCACTCCTGTCCGCTGAGTGGAAAAACCACCCATTTCACTCAATAATTCCTGAGCACCAATGTCCTCCTCTACCTCCTCCTCTTCTTCCTGTCCTGCCCCCACAGGGGTCATGTGGCGTTGAGATCTGTGCGCCACGTCTACCGCACCCTGACCAGCCATTGTTAACAGCATTTGTTCCAGGACGTGCAACAGAGGAATGACGTCGTTCATCCCATAGTCCTGGCGACTCACGAATAGCGTGGCCTCCTCAAAGGGCCTGAGCAAGCGCAGGTGTCACGCATGAGCTGCCAATGGCTGACATCTAAGTTACACAGGGAGTACCTTTATCCGCTTTTAACATCAGGAAATCGGTGATGGCCTTTCGCTGTTCGTAAAGGCGGTCTAACATATGTAGGGTTGAATTCCACCTTGTTGCAACGTCACAGCATGAGGAGTCGATACGGGGGCCCATGGCAGATTACGTGCCTGGCAGCAGCAATGGGAGGCCCGTAATCTGCCAGCACCCTATGTCAAAAAATTCTACACACCAGCAGTGTGAGGAGACCTGAAAGTGGCACATGGCAGAGTGTGGCGATGGAGACAGCAGCAATGGGAGGCCGTACAGGGACCCATGAGAGACTCTGGACCTGGCAGCAGCATGAGGAGGCGGTATATAGGGGCCTATGGCAGATTAGGGGCCTGGCAGCAGCTATAGGAGGCCCGTAATCTGCCAGCACCCTATGTCAAAAAATTCTACACACCAGCAGTGTGAGGAGACCTGAAAGTGGCACATGGCAGAGTGTGGCGATGGAGACAGCAGCAATGGGAGGCCGTACAGGGACCCATGAGAGACTCTGGACCTGGCAGCAGCATGAGGAGGCGGTATATAGGGGCCTATGGCAGATTAGGGGCCTGGCAGCAGCTATGGGAGGCCCGTAATCTGCCAGCACCCTATGTCAAAAAATTCTACACACCAGCAGTGTGAGGAGACCTGAAAGTGGCACATGGCAGAGTGTGGCGATGGAGACAGCAGCAATGGGAGGCCGTACAGGGACCCATGAGAGACTCTGGACCTGGCAGCAGCATGAGGAGGCGGTATATAGGGGCCTATGGCAGATTAGGGGCCTGGCAGCAGCTATAGGAGGCCCATAATCTGCCAGCACCCTATGTCAAAAAATTCAACACACCAGCAGTGTGAGGAGACCTGAAAGTGGCACATGGCATGAGACACTGTGGACCTGGCAGCAGCATGAGGAGGCGGTATATAGGGGCCCATGGCAGATTAGGGGCCTGGCAGAAGCTATGGGAGGCCCGTAATCTGCCAGCACCCTATGTCAAAAAATTCAACACACCAGCAGTGTGTGAGGAGACCTGAAAGTGGCACATGGCAGAGTGTGGCGATGGAGACAGCAGCAATGGGAAGCCGTACAGGGACCCATGACAGACTCTGGACCTGGCAGCAGCATGAGGAGGCGGTATATAGGGGCCTATGGCAGATTAGGGGCCTGGCAGCAGCTATGGGAGGCCCGTAATCTGCCAGCACCCTATGTCAAAAAATTCTACACACCAGCAGTGTGAGGAGACCTGAAAGTGGCACATGGCAGAGTGTGGCGATGGAGACAGCAGCAATGGGAGGCCGTACAGGGACCCATGAGAGACTCTGGACCTGGCAGCAGCATGAGGAGGCGGTATATAGGGGCCTATGGCAGATTAGGGGCCTGGCAGCAGCTATAGGAGGCCCATAATCTGCCAGCACCCTATGTCAAAAAATTCAACACACCAGCAGTGTGAGGAGACCTGAAAGTGGCACATGGCATGAGACACTGTGGACCTGGCAGCAGCATGAGGAGGCGGTATATAGGGGCCCATGGCAGATTAGGGGCCTGGCAGCAGCTATGGGAGGCCCGTAATCTGCCAGCACCCTATGTCAAAAAATTCTACACACCAGCAGTGTGAGGAGACCTGAAAGTGGCACATGGCAGAGTGTGGCGATGGAGACAGCAGCAATGGGAGGCCGTACAGGGACCCATGAGAGACTCTGGACCTGGCAGCAGCATGAGGAGGCGGTATATAGGGGCCCATGGCAGATTAGGGGCCTGGCAGCAGCTATGGGAGGCCCGTAATCTGCCAGCACCCTATGTCAAAAAATTCAACACACCAGCAGTGTGTGAGGAGACCTGAAAGTGGCACATGGCAGAGTGTGGCGATGGAGACAGCAGCAATGGGAGGCCGTACAGGGACCCATGACAGACTCTGGACCTGGCAGCAGCATGAGGAGGCGGTATATAGGGGCCTATGGCAGATTAGGGGCCTGGCAGCAGCTATGGGAGGCCCGTAATCTGCCAGCACCCTATGTCAAAAAATTCTACACACCAGCAGTGTGAGGAGACCTGAAAGTGGCACATGGCAGAGTGTGGCGATGGAGACAGCAGCAATGGGAGGCCATACAGGGACCCATGAGAGACTCTGGACCTGGCAGCAGCATGAGGAGGCGGTATATAGGGGCCTATGGCAGATTAGGGGCCTGGCAGCAGCTATAGGAGGCCCATAATCTGCCAGCACCCTATGTCAAAAAATTCAACACACCAGCAGTGTGAGGAGACCTGAAAGTGGCACATGGCATGAGACACTGTGGACCTGGCAGCAGCATGAGGAGGCGGTATATAGGGGCCCATGGCAGATTAGGGGCCTGGCACCAGCTATGGGAGGCCCGTAATCTGCCAGCACCCTATGTCAAAAAATTCTACACAACAGCAGTGTGAGGAGACCTGAAAGTGGCACATGGCAGAGTGTGGCGATGGAGACAGCAGCAATGGGAGGCCGTACAGGGACCCATGAGAGACTCTGGACCTGGCAGCAGCATGAGGAGGCGGTATATAGGGGCCCATGGCAGATTAGGGGCCTGGCAGCAGCTATGGGAGGCCCGTAATCTGCCAGCACCCTATGTCAAAAAATTCAACACACCAGCAGTGTGTGAGGAGACCTGAAAGTGGCACATGGCATGAGACACTGTGGACCTGGCAGCAGCATGAGGAGGCGGTATATAGGGGCCCATGGCAGATTAGGGGCCTGGCAGCAGCTATGGGAGGCCCATAATCTGCCAGCACCCTATGTCAAAAAATTCTACACACCAGCAGTGTGTGAGGAGACCTGAAAGTGGCACATGGCAGAGTGTGGCGATGGAGACAGCAGCAATGGGAGGCCGTACAGGGACCCATGACAGACTCTGGACCTGGCAGCAGCATGAGGAGGCGGTATATAGGGGCCTATGGCAGATTAGGGGCCTGGCAGCAGCTATGGGAGGCCCGTAATCTGCCAGCACCCTATGTCAAAAAATTCTACACACCAGCAGTGTGAGGAGACCTGAAAGTGGCACATGGCAGAGTGTGGCGATGGAGACAGCAGCAATGGGAGGCCGTACAGGGACCCATGAGAGACTCTGGACCTGGCAGCAGCATGAGGAGGCGGTATATAGGGGCCTATGGCAGATTAGGGGCCTGGCAGCAGCTATGGGAGGCCCGTAATCTGCCAGCACCCTATGTCAAAAAATTCTACACACCAGCAGTGTGTGAGGAGACCTGAAAGTGGCACATGGCAGAGTGTGGCGATGGAGACAGCAGCAATGGGAGGCCGTACAGGGAACCATGAGAGACTCTGGACCTGGCAGCAGCATGAGGAGGCGGTATATAGGGGCCTATGGCAGATTAGGGGCCTGGCAGCAGCTATGGGAGGCCCGTAATCTGCCAGCACCCTATGTCAAAAAATTCTACACACCAGCAGTGTGAGGAGACCTGAAAGTGGCACATGGCAGAGTGTGGCGATGGAGACAGCAGCAATGGGAGGCCGTACAGGGACCCATGAGAGACTCTGGACCTGGCAGCAGCATGAGGAGGCGGTATATAGGGGCCTATGGCAGATTAGGGGCCTGGCAGCAGCTATAGGAGGCCCATAATCTGCCAGCACCCTATGTCAAAAAATTCAACACACCAGCAGTGTGAGGAGACCTGAAAGTGGCACATGGCATGAGACACTGTGGACCTGGCAGCAGCATGAGGAGGCGGTATATAGGGGCCCATGGCAGATTAGGGGCCTGGCAGCAGCTATGGGAGGCCCGTAATCTGCCAGCACCCTATGTCAAAAAATTCTACACACCAGCAGTGTGAGGAGACCTGAAAGTGGCACATGGCAGAGTGTGGCGATGGAGACAGCAGCAATGGGAGGCCGTACAGGGACCCATGAGAGACTCTGGACCTGGCAGCAGCATGAGGAGGCGGTATATAGGGGCCTATGGCAGATTAGGGGCCTGGCAGCAGCTATAGGAGGCCCATAATCTGCCAGCACCCTATGTCAAAAAATTCAACACACCAGCAGTGTGAGGAGACCTGAAAGTGGCACATGGCATGAGACACTGTGGACCTGGCAGCAGCATGAGGAGGCGGTATATAGGGGCCCATGGCAGATTAGGGGCCTGGCAGCAGCTATGGGAGGCCCGTAATCTGCCAGCACCCTATGTCAAAAAATTCAACACACCAGCAGTGTGTGAGGAGACCTGAAAGTGGCACATGGCAGAGTGTGGCGATGGAGACAGCAGCAATGGGAGGCCGTACAGGGACCCATGACAGACTCTGGACCTGGCAGCAGCATGAGGAGGCGGTATATAGGGGCCTATGGCAGATTAGGGGCCTGGCAGCAGCTATGGGAGGCCCGTAATCTGCCAGCACCCTATGTCAAAAAATTCTACACACCAGCAGTGTGAGGAGACCTGAAAGTGGCACATGGCAGAGTGTGGCGATGGAGACAGCAGCAATGGGAGGCCGTACAGGGACCCATGAGAGACTCTGGACCTGGCAGCAGCATGAGGAGGCGGTATATAGGGGCCTATGGCAGATTAGGGGCCTGGCAGCAGCTATAGGAGGCCCATAATCTGCCAGCACCCTATGTCAAAAAATTCAACACACCAGCAGTGTGAGGAGACCTGAAAGTGGCACATGGCATGAGACACTGTGGACCTGGCAGCAGCATGAGGAGGCGGTATATAGGGGCCCATGGCAGATTAGGGGCCTGGCAGCAGCTATGGGAGGCCCGTAATCTGCCAGCACCCTATGTCAAAAAATTCTACACACCAGCAGTGTGAGGAGACCTGAAAGTGGCACATGGCAGAGTGTGGCGATGGAGACAGCAGCAATGGGAGGCCGTACAGGGACCCATGAGAGACTCTGGACCTGGCAGCAGCATGAGGAGGCGGTATATAGGGGCCCATGGCAGATTAGGGGCCTGGCAGCAGCTATGGGAGGCCCGTAATCTGCCAGCACCCTATGTCAAAAAATTCAACACACCAGCAGTGTGTGAGGAGACCTGAAAGTGGCACATGGCAGAGTGTGGCGATGGAGACAGCAGCAATGGGAGGCCGTACAGGGACCCATGAGAGACTCTGGACCTGGCAGCAGCATGAGGAGGCGGTATATAGGGGCCTATGGCAGATTAGGGGCCTGGCAGCAGCTATGGGAGGCCCATAATCTGCCAGCACCCTATGTCAAAAAATTCAACACACCAGCAGTGTGAGGAGACCTGAAAGTGGCACATGGCATGAGACACTGTGGACCTGGCAGCAGCATGAGGAGGCGGTATATAGGGGCCCATGGCAGATTAGGGGCCTGGCAGCAGCTATGGGAGGCCCGTAATCTGCCAGCACCCTATGTCAAAAAATTCTACACACCAGCAGTGTGAGGAGACCTGAAAGTGGCACATGGCAGAGTGTGGCGATGGAGACAGCAGCAATGGGAGGCCGTACAGGGACCCATGAGAGACTCTGGACCTGGCAGCAGCATGAGGAGGCGGTATATAGGGGCCCATGGCAGATTAGGGGCCTGGCAGCAGCTATGGGAGGCCCGTAATCTGCCAGCACCCTATGTCAAAAAATTCAACACACCAGCAGTGTGTGAGGAGACCTGAAAGTGGCACATGGCAGAGTGTGGCGATGGAGACAGCAGCAATGGGAGGCCGTACAGGGACCCATGACAGACTCTGGACCTGGCAGCAGCATGAGGAGGCGGTATATAGGGGCCTATGGCAGATTAGGGGCCTGGCAGCAGCTATGGGAGGCCCGTAATCTGCCAGCACCCTATGTCAAAAAATTCTACACACCAGCAGTGTGAGGAGACCTGAAAGTGGCACATGGCAGAGTGTGGCGATGGAGACAGCAGCAATGGGAGGCCATACAGGGACCCATGAGAGACTCTGGACCTGGCAGCAGCATGAGGAGGCGGTATATAGGGGCCTATGGCAGATTAGGGGCCTGGCAGCAGCTATAGGAGGCCCATAATCTGCCAGCACCCTATGTCAAAAAATTCAACACACCAGCAGTGTGAGGAGACCTGAAAGTGGCACATGGCATGAGACACTGTGGACCTGGCAGCAGCATGAGGAGGCGGTATATAGGGGCCCATGGCAGATTAGGGGCCTGGCACCAGCTATGGGAGGCCCGTAATCTGCCAGCACCCTATGTCAAAAAATTCTACACAACAGCAGTGTGAGGAGACCTGAAAGTGGCACATGGCAGAGTGTGGCGATGGAGACAGCAGCAATGGGAGGCCGTACAGGGACCCATGAGAGACTCTGGACCTGGCAGCAGCATGAGGAGGCGGTATATAGGGGCCCATGGCAGATTAGGGGCCTGGCAGCAGCTATGGGAGGCCCGTAATCTGCCAGCACCCTATGTCAAAAAATTCAACACACCAGCAGTGTGTGAGGAGACCTGAAAGTGGCACATAGCATGAGACACTGTGGACCTGGCAGCAGCATGAGGAGGCGGTATATAGGGGCCCATGGCAGATTAGGGGCCTGGCAGCAGCTATGGGAGGCCCATAATCTGCCAGCACCCTATGTCAAAAAATTCTACACACCAGCAGTGTGTGAGGAGACCTGAAAGTGGCACATGGCAGAGTGTGGCGATGGAGACAGCAGCAATGGGAGGCCGTACAGGGACCCATGACAGACTCTGGACCTGGCAGCAGCATGAGGAGGCGGTATATAGGGGCCTATGGCAGATTAGGGGCCTGGCAGCAGCTATGGGAGGCCCGTAATCTGCCAGCACCCTATGTCAAAAAATTCTACACACCAGCAGTGTGAGGAGACCTGAAAGTGGCACATGGCAGAGTGTGGCGATGGAGACAGCAGCAATGGGAGGCCGTACAGGGACCCATGAGAGACTCTGGACCTGGCAGCAGCATGAGGAGGCGGTATATAGGGGCCTATGGCAGATTAGGGGCCTGGCAGCAGCTATGGGAGGCCCGTAATCTGCCAGCACCCTATGTCAAAAAATTCTACACACCAGCAGTGTGTGAGGAGACCTGAAAGTGGCACATGGCAGAGTGTGGCGATGGAGACAGCAGCAATGGGAGGCCGTACAGGGAACCATGAGAGACTCTGGACCTGGCAGCAGCATGAGGAGGCGGTATATAGGGGCCTATGGCAGATTAGGGGCCTGGCAGCAGCTATGGGAGGCCCGTAATCTGCCAGCACCCTATGTCAAAAAATTCTACACACCAGCAGTGTGAGGAGACCTGAAAGTGGCACATGGCAGAGTGTGGCGATGGAGACAGCAGCAATGGGAGGCCGTACAGGGACCCATGAGAGACTCTGGACCTGGCAGCAGCATGAGGAGGCGGTATATAGGGGCCTATGGCAGATTAGGGGCCTGGCAGCAGCTATAGGAGGCCCATAATCTGCCAGCACCCTATGTCAAAAAATTCAACACACCAGCAGTGTGAGGAGACCTGAAAGTGGCACATGGCATGAGACACTGTGGACCTGGCAGCAGCATGAGGAGGCGGTATATAGGGGCCCATGGCAGATTAGGGGCCTGGCAGCAGCTATGGGAGGCCCGTAATCTGCCAGCACCCTATGTCAAAAAATTCAACACACCAGCAGTGTGTGAGGAGACCTGAAAGTGGCACATGGCAGAGTGTGGCGATGGAGACAGCAGCAATGGGAGGCCGTACAGGGACCCATGACAGACTCTGGACCTGGCAGCAGCATGAGGAGGCGGTATATAGGGGCCTATGGCAGATTAGGGGCCTGGCAGCAGCTATGGGAGGCCCGTAATCTGCCAGCACCCTATGTCAAAAAATTCTACACACCAGCAGTGTGAGGAGACCTGAAAGTGGCACATGGCAGAGTGTGGCGATGGAGACAGCAGCAATGGGAGGCCGTACAGGGACCCATGAGAGACTCTGGACCTGGCAGCAGCATGAGGAGGCGGTATATAGGGGCCTATGGCAGATTAGGGGCCTGGCAGCAGCTATAGGAGGCCCATAATCTGCCAGCACCCTATGTCAAAAAATTCAACACACCAGCAGTGTCAGGAGACCTGAAAGTGGCACATGGCATGAGACACTGTGGACCTGGCAGCAGCATGAGGAGGCGGTATATAGGGGCCCATGGCAGATTAGGGGCCTGGCAGCAGCTATGGGAGGCCCGTAATCTGCCAGCACCCTATGTCAAAAAATTCTACACACCAGCAGTGTGAGGAGACCTGAAAGTGGCACATGGCAGAGTGTGGCGATGGAGACAGCAGCAATGGGAGGCCGTACAGGGACCCATGAGAGACTCTGGACCTGGCAGCAGCATGAGGAGGCGGTATATAGGGGCCCATGGCAGATTAGGGGCCTGGCAGCAGCTATGGGAGGCCCGTAATCTGCCAGCACCCTATGTCAAAAAATTCAACACACCAGCAGTGTGTGAGGAGACCTGAAAGTGGCACATGGCAGAGTGTGGCGATGGAGACAGCAGCAATGGGAGGCCGTACAGGGACCCATGACAGACTCTGGACCTGGCAGCAGCATGAGGAGGCGGTATATAGGGGCCTATGGCAGATTAGGGGCCTGGCAGCAGCTATGGGAGGCCCGTAATCTGCCAGCACCCTATGTCAAAAAATTCTACACACCAGCAGTGTGAGGAGACCTGAAAGTGGCACATGGCAGAGTGTGGCGATGGAGACAGCAGCAATGGGAGGCCATACAGGGACCCATGAGAGACTCTGGACCTGGCAGCAGCATGAGGAGGCGGTATATAGGGGCCTATGGCAGATTAGGGGCCTGGCAGCAGCTATGGGAGGCCCGTAATCTGCCAGCACCCTATGTCAAAAAATTCAACACACCAGCAGTGTGTGAGGAGACCTGAAAGTGGCACATGGCATGAGACACTGTGGACCTGGCAGCAGCATGAGGAGGCGGTATATAGGGGCCCATGGCAGATTAGGGGCCTGGCAGCAGCTATGGGAGGCCCATAATCTGCCAGCACCCTATGTCAAAAAATTCTACACACCAGCAGTGTGTGAGGAGACCTGAAAGTGGCACATGGCAGAGTGTGGCGATGGAGACAGCAGCAATGGGAGGCCGTACAGGGACCCATGACAGACTCTGGACCTGGCAGCAGCATGAGGAGGCGGTATATAGGGGCCTATGGCAGATTAGGGGCCTGGCAGCAGCTATGGGAGGCCCGTAATCTGCCAGCACCCTATGTCAAAAAATTCTACACACCAGCAGTGTGAGGAGACCTGAAAGTGGCACATGGCAGAGTGTGGCGATGGAGACAGCAGCAATGGGAGGCCGTACAGGGACCCATGAGAGACTCTGGACCTGGCAGCAGCATGAGGAGGCGGTATATAGGGGCCTATGGCAGATTAGGGGCCTGGCAGCAGCTATGGGAGGCCCGTAATCTGCCAGCACCCTATGTCAAAAAATTCTACACACCAGCAGTGTGAGGAGACCTGAAAGTGGCACATGGCAGAGTGTGGCGATGGAGACAGCAGCAATGGGAGGCCGTACAGGGACCCATGAGAGACTCTGGACCTGGCAGCAGCATGAGGAGGCGGTATATAGGGGCCTATGGCAGATTAGGGGCCTGGCAGCAGCTATGGGAGGCCCGTAATCTGCCAGCACCCTATGTCAAAAAATTCTACACACCAGCAGTGTGAGGAGACCTGAAAGTGGCACATGGCAGAGTGTGGCGATGGAGACAGCAGCAATGGGAGGCCGTACAGGGACCCATGAGAGACTCTGGACCTGGCAGCAGCATGAGGAGGCGGTATATAGGGGCCTATGGCAGATTAGGGGCCTGGCAGCAGCTATAGGAGGCCCGTAATCTGCCAGCACCCTATGTCAAAAAATTCTACACACCAGCAGTGTGTGAGGAGACCTCAAAGTGGCACATGTTTGAGGCATGATTCATGGCGGATTTAGTCAGTTGTGTCAGGAACTGGTGGTTTGAAATCCAGACTAATCCACGCCTGATTCATTTTCACAAACGTGAGTCTCTCCACACTTTGGGTGGACAGTCGTGTCCTCCGCGGAGTTACAATACCTCCTGCCGCACTAAACACGCGCTCCGATGCCACGCTACTGGCCAGGCATGACAGCCTTTCAAGGGCAAATTCAGCTAGTTGGGGCCAAAGGTCAAGTTTCGTTGCCCAGTAGTCAAGGGGATTGTCTACCTCGGTTGGCAGGGTGCTGTCCAAGTAGGCCTAAGCCTGTTGTTTGAGGTCCTGCTCCAGGTCCACCTGATGCTGCTGCTGCTGCTGCGGCTGGTTAGTAGTTTCCTCACTGCGCTGGTGAAGAAAGCTACTCATCATCGACTGCAGACTGAGGCAGCCGCTGCTGGTGGAGCTGCCACTGCTCCTACCACCCCACCCCTCCCCTGCTGCCATGGCAGCGGAACGCGAGCGCACAGGGCCCACAGTGTCTGAGGATGGACGTTGGCGCACAAAGGCAGAGACCAACTGACTACATAGGTGGTTTTTATAGTACGTTATTTTGGCCTCCCTCTCAGCAGGTGTGAAAAAGGCCACCATTTTGGAACGGTAGCGAGGGTCCAACAAGGTGGACAGCCAAAAGTCATCCCTCTGTCTGATGGTTATTATTCGGCTGTCGCTACGCAAGCAACCGAGCATGCTATGGGCCATTTGTGCCAAGGAATGCGAGGGACTCCCTGCCTCCATCTCCACAGCATACTGCCACGGTGCGTCTGGGTCCTCTGTCTCCTCCTCCTCCTCCTCTACCAGATGCTCCTGCTCCTCCACTCCTGTCCGCTGAGTGGAAAAACCACCCATTTCACTCAATAATTCCTGAGCACAAATGTCCTCCTCTACCTCCTCCTCTTCTTCCTGTCCTGCCCCCACAGGGGTCATGTGGCGTTGAGATCTGTGCGCCACGTCTACCGCACCCTGACCAGCCATTGTTAACAGCATTTGTTCAAGGACGTGCAACAGAGGAATGACGTCGTTCATCCCATAGTCCTGCCGACTCACGAATAGCGTGGCCTCCTCAAAGGGCCTGAGCAAGCGGCAGGTGTCACGCATGAGCTGCCAATGGCTGACATCGAAGATACACAGGGGAGTACCTTTATCCGCTTGTAACATCAGGAAATCGGTGATGGCCTTTCGCTGTTCGTAAAGGCGGTCTAACATGTGTAGGGTTGAATTCCACCTTGTTGCAACGTCGCAGATCAGGCGATGCTGTGGAATTCCGTTCTGCCGCTGCAGCTCAAGGAGGGTGTGCTTTGCGGTGTAGGAATGGCTGAAATGCATGCAAAGTTTACGTGACATTTTAAGGATGTCTTGCAGTGGGATGGTGGATTTTAAGAACCGCTTGACAACCAGATTGAACACGTGAGCCATGCATGGCGCATGGCACAACCTTCCTTGACGCAGAGCAGACACCATGTTCTTTCCGTTGTCGGTCAACATGGTTCCGATTTTCAGTTTGCGCGGAGACAGCCATCTGTCGATTTCTCTGTTCATTACACTCAGAAGTTCCTCCCCTGTGTGACTACGTTCGCCAAGGCATACCAGGTGCAGAACAGCGTGACACCGTTGCGCCCTGCACATGTGATATGCCGGTCGGGTAATGGGACTTGGCACGGGGGTGGCGGCTGAGGACACGGCGGAAGAAGAGGTGGTAGAGGCGGACATCTTTGCCGGACCAAGGACGTGCAAACGTGGAGGCAAAAGCGGCGTGACCTGTCCAAGTTGCTGGTGCGGCTGTGACGGCACCACGTTCACCCAGTGGGCCGTAAATGACATGTACTGTCCCTGACCATAGTTACAGCTCCACACGTCGGCGCTGCCGTGCACTTTGGCAGAGACCGACATGCTCAAAGACTGGCCCACCATGTCTTCTACATGTGAATGCAGGGCTGGCACTGCCTTTTTGGCGAAGAAATGACGGCTTGGCACTCTCCACCGCGGCGCGGCACAAGCCATCATTTCTCGGAAAGGTGCTGAGTCCACCACTTGGAAAGGGAGGGACTGCAGCACCAGCAACTTGGACAGGAGGACGTTCAGCTTTTGCACCGTCGGGTGCGTGCTCGCAAACTGTTGTCTCTTGGAAACGGATTCCAAGAAAGACTGCTGACGGAATCCGTGAAGAGGAGTAGCAGGAGAAGGAGCATCTGAACGAGCGGAAGATGCCAACGAGCGACAACTCCCCTCAGCAGAGGTGTTGGAGCCTTGACTGGCTGATGGAGGGCGATTGACGTCGGGTGACGGAGCAAGTAACGGAGCGGGTGATGGAGCGGGGGCTGGGGCGGGCAGAACCGCCGTATCTTTATCACGGTTTTCCCAGGCCACCAAATGGCGACGCTGCATATGCTGCTGCAACGCTGTAGTCCCAACATGGGCCCCCTGGCCACGCTTGACTTTCTGGCCACATAGTCGACATACGGCTACGTTTACTTCCTCGGGCGGCTTGACGAAAAATTGCCACACCGCCGAGTAGGAAACTTTGCCCCCGATACTCCTCACTGGCTGACTGCTGCTTCCTCCGTGCACACCGGCACCACTACTGGCCGTGGTGGTAGGCTGCAGTGGAGCTGGTGCTCTACTCCGTGGCCGTTTGGCTCCACTGACACTGCTGCGACCCTGCTGCTGTCTCCTGGGCAACCCACCGACTGTTTTGCTCGCTGCCAAGCTGCCACCCTCTTCTCCTGATGATGCGGAAGAAATTGCCTGATGACGACGAGGCTGCCAAGTGCGATCAACCTCCTCATCATCAAGTAGGGTCTCCGCCTCACTACTAGTCCCCTCGGCTGCGTCTGGGTCAGGAGACAGACCTGTCTCTAGACCGGCTACCGAGCCACTCTCCTCGCCACTACTTCTTCGCCTGGCTGCTGAAAAGGCGGATGTCTCCCCCCGTTCCTGACCGCCCTCTGTTAGCTCTTCCTCACTGTACAGTGGGGCTGAGCCCACAGCATGCGATACTTCGCTTGGTGAGGGAACACCAAAGGACAGGGGCAGGTAGAGGACACGTGATTTCAGTGGGCTTGGTCCCGGGCCATGCCAACTAACGGTTGTGTCTGACGTACCCACCGACCGTTGGCTGTAGGTGTCAGAGGTGACCTGGGAAGAGGAAGACGACCGAGCCAACCAATCGACGACGGCAGGGTTGTCGGTGGAGACACGACCGCTGGATGACACCGGGAGCACTGGCCTCTGGCTGCGAATAGTGCTGCCTCGACCCCTTCCTCTGCTGCCACGTCTGCTCGCTCCTAAAACATTGCCTCCTCTGCCACTCCTCTGCATGTTGTCTGACATACTCTTTAATTAAACGATTATGTGTCCCTGAGTAACAATTCTGTGTCCCTGAGTAACAATTCTGTGTCTGTGCGAGTAACAATTCTGTGGCCCTAAGTAACAGTTCTGTGGCCCTCAGTAACAATTCTGTGTCCCTGATTAACGTTTCTGTGGCCCCAAGTAACAGTTCTGTGGCCCTCAGTAACAATTCTGTGTCTGTGCGAGTAACAATTCTGTGTCTGTGCGAGAAACAATTCTGTGGCCCTAAGTAACAGTTCTGTGGCCCTCAGTAACAGTTCTGTTTCCCTGAGTAACAATTCTGTGTGAGTAAGAATTCTGTGTCTGTGCGAGTAAGAATTCTGTGGCCCTAAGTAACAGTTCTGTGGCCCTCAGTAACAGTTCTGTGGCCCTGAGTAACAATTCTGTGTTTGTGCGAGTAACAATTCTGTGTCTGTGCGAGTAACAATTCTGTCTGTGCGAGTAACAATTCTGTGGCCCTAAGTAACGGTTCTGTGGCCCTCAGTAACAGTTCTGTGTCCCTGTGTAACAATTCTGTGTCTGTGCGAGTAACAATTCTGTGGCCCTAAGTAACAGTTCTGTGGCCCTCAGTAACAATTCTGTGTCCCTGATTAACGTTTCTGTGGCCCCAAGTAACAGTTCTGTGGCCCTCAGTAACAATTCTGTGTCTGTGCGAGTAACAATTCTGTGTCTGTGCGAGTAACAATTCTGTGGCCCTAAGTAACGGTTCTGTGGCCCTCAGTAACAGTTCTGTGTCCCTGTGTAACAATTCTGTGTCTGTGCGAGTAACAATTCTGTGGCCCTAAGTAACAGTTCTGTGGCCCTCAGTAACAGTTCTGTGTCTGTGCGAGTAACAATTCTGTGTCTGTGCGAGTAACAATTCTGTGGCCCTAAGTAACAGTTCTGTGGCCTTCAGTAACAATTCTGTGTCTGTGCGAGTAACAATTCTGTGTCTGTGCGAGTAACAATTCTGTGGCCCTAAGTAAAGTTTCTGTGGCCCTAAGTAACAATTCTCCGGCACTCAGTAACAATTCTGTCTGTCCCTGAGTAACAATTCTCTGGCACTCAGTAACAATTCTGTCTGTCCCTGAGTAAAAATTCTGTGGCCCTAAGTAAAGTTTCTGGGGCCCTGAGTAACAATTATCTGGCACTCAGTAACAATTCTGTCTGTCCCTGAGTAACAATTCTCTGGCACTCAGTAACAATTCTGTCTGTCCCTGAGTAAAAATTCTGTGGCCCTAAGTAAAGTTTCTGTGGCCCTGAGTAACAATTCTCTGGCACTCCGTAACAATTCTGTCTGTCCCTGAGTAACAATTCTCTGGCACTCAGTAACAATTCTGTCTGTCCCTGAGTAAAAATTCTGTGGCCCTAATTAAAGTTTCTGTGGCCCTAAGTAACAATTCTCTGGCACTCAGTAACAATTCTGTCTGTCCCTGAGTAACAATTCTCTGGCACTCAGTAACAATTCTGTCTGTCCCTGAGTAAAAATTCTGTGGCCCTAATTAAAGTTTCTGTGGCCCTAAGTAACAATTCTCTGGCACTCAGTAACAATTCTGTCTGTCCCTGAGTAACAATTCTCTGGCACTCCGTAACAATTCTGTCTGTCCCTGAGTAACAATTCTCTGGCACTCAGTAACAATTCTGTCTGTCCCTGAGTAAAAATTCTGTGGCCCTAAGTAAAGTTTCTGTGGCCCTGAGTAACAATTCTCTGGCACTCCGTAACAATTCTGTCTGTCCCTGAGTATGAATTCCGTGGCCCTAACTAGCGTTTCTTTGTCCCTAAGTAACAGTTCTGTGGCCCTGAGTAACAATTCTGTGTCTGTGCGAGTAACAATTCTGTGGCCCCCAGTAACAGTTCTGTGGCCCTCAGTAACAGTTCTGTGTCTGTGCGAGTAACAATTCTGTGTCTGTGCGAGTAACAATTCTGTGGCCCTAAGTAAAGTTTCTGTGGCCCTCAGTAACAGTTCTGTGTCTGTGCGAGTAACAATTCTGTGTCTGTGCGAGTAACAATTCTGTGGCCCTAAGTAAAGTTTCTGTGGCCCTAAGTAACAATTCTCTGGCACTCCGTAACAATTCTGTCTGTCCCTGAGTAACAATTCTCTGGCACTCAGTAACAATTCTGTCTGTCCCTGAGTAAAAATTCTGTGGCCCTAAGTAAAGTTTCTGTGGCCCTGAGTAACAATTCTCTGGCACTCCGTAACAATTCTGTCTGTCCCTGAGTATGAATTCCGTGGCCCTAACTAGCGTTTCTTTGTCCCTAAGTAACAGTTCTGTGGCCCTGAGTAACAATTCTGTGTCTGTGCGAGTAACAATTCTGTGGCCCTAAGTAACAGTTCTGTGGCCCTCAGTAACAGTTCTGTGTCTGTGCGAGTAACAATTCTGTGGCCCTAAGTAAAGTTTCTGTGGCCCTCAGTAACAGTTCTGTGTCTGTGCGAGTAACAATTCTGTGTCTGTGCGAGTAACAATTCTGTGGCCCTAAGTAAAGTTTCTGTGGCCCTAAGTAACAATTCTCTGGCACTCAGTAACAATTCTGTCTGTCCCTGAGTAACAATTCTCTGGCACTCAGTAACAATTCTGTCTGTCCCTGAGTAAAAATTCTGTGGCCCTAAGTAAAGTTTCTGTGGCCCTGAGTAACAATTCTCTGGCACTCCGTAACAATTCTGTCTGTCCCTGAGTAACAATTCTCTGGCACTCAGTAACAATTCTGTCTGTCCCTGAGTAAAAATTCTGTGGCCCTAAGTAAAGTTTCTGTGGCCCAGAGTAACAATTCTCTGGCACTCCGTAACAATTCTGTCTGTCCCTGAGTATGAATTCTGTGGCCCTAACTAGCGTTTCTTTGTCCCTAAGTAACAGTTCTGTGGCCCTGAGTAACAATTCTGTGTCTGTGCGAGTAACAATTCTGTGGCCCTAAGTAACAGTTCTGTGGCCCTCAGTAACAGTTCTGTGTCTGTGCGAGTAACAATTCTGTGTCTGTGCGAGTAACAATTCTGTGGCCCTAAGTAAAGTTTCTGTGGCCCTAAGTAACAATTCTCTGGCACTCAGTAACAATTCTGTCTGTCCCTGAGTAACAATTCTGTGGCCCTAAGTAAAGTTTCTGGGGCCCTGAGTAACAATTCTCTGGCACTCAGTAACAATTCTGTCTGTCCCTGAGTAACAATTCTCTGGCACTCAGTAACAATTCTGTCTGTCCCTGAGTAAAAATTCTGTGGCCCTAAGTAAAGTTTCTGTGGCCCTAAGTAACAATTCTCTGGCACTCAGTAACAATTCTGTCTGTCCCTGAGTAACAATTCTCTGGCACTCAGTAACAATTCTGTCTGTCCCTGAGTAAAAATTCTGTGGCCCTAATTAAAGTTTCTGTGGCCCTAAGTAACAATTCTCTGGCACTCAGTAACAATTCTGTCTGTCCCTGAGTAACAATTCTCTGGCACTCAGTAACAATTCTGTCTGTCCCTGAGTAACAATTCTGTGGCCCTAATAACGTTTCTGTGGCCCTAAGTAACAATTCTCTGGCACTGAGTAACAATTCTGTCTGTCCCTGATTATGAATTCTGTGGCCCTAACTAGCGTTTCTTTGTCCCTAAATAACGATTCTGTGGCCCTCATTAACAAGTCTGTGTCCCTGAGTAATGGTTCTCTGTCCCTAAGTAACTTTTCTCTGTCCCCAATTATCGTTTCTGTGGCCCTAACTCTGTCCCTGTCCCTAGTACAGAGCGGTCTGCCTCTGTTCAATAACTGCAGGCAAATGAAGAATTCCAAAATGGCCGCTATTTATAGCTCGACCATTACACAGTGCTGGCTGGCTGGCTGCTGATTGGCTGATGCGATCACATGTAGTTGAGGAATGCATTATGGGTCAGCGCGCCTTGTCTGCGCGCCTTCCCAGACATCCCCGCTCCGTCGCCGCACATGTCAGCCGCCATTTTCTGAAAAATTTCGATTCGCGCGTCCGAATTAGGCTATTTTTCGGATTCGGCACGAATCAAAATTTTTCCGATATTCGACTCGAATTCCACTTCGGATACTTCGATTCGCTCATCTCTACATATTATGTATAATGCCTAATATATGGACAAACAGACCACAGCTTCAAGCTCAGCTAAAATCTGTTAAGCAAGAATCATAGAGGTGGGAACAGAACATTGCTTCTGAAATTGTTAGTTCACCAACTGTCATTCTAGTGCATTGGCTTCAAGGTTCTCAGCATAACTGACCAGGAACAAGTATAGATAGGTAAACAAATCAGACACTTCTTACCAGCATGAACGTTCCAGGCCATTGACTCATGAAGCATTCATACCAAACAGCCCGGAAACAAGCAATGTTTGAAAATAAGCCAGCAATAGCAGACCCCTGTATCTCTCCAATGACAGGGTCACTTTAACCACTAGCCTACAGGGCACTTATACCCCCTTTCCTGCCCAGGCCGATTTCCTGCTTTCAGCGCTGTTGCACTTTGAATGACAATTGCGCGGTCATGCAACACTGTACCCATATGAATTTTTTATAATTTTTTTGTGACAGAGCTTTATTTTGGTGGTATTTAATCACCTCTGGGTTTTCTTTTTTCTTAAACAAACCAAAAACCACAGAAAATTTTGAAAAAAAAAAAGTTTCTTAGTTTTTGTTATAAAATGTTGTAAATAGGTGATTTTTCTCCTTCACTGATGTGTACTAATGAGGCTGCACTGATGGGCACTGGTAGGCTGCACTGATGGACACGGATAGGTGGCACTGATGAGGACCTGGTAGGTGGCACTGATGGGCATTGACAGGCATCACTGATGGGCACTGACAGGCAGCACTCATATATGGCACTGACGGGCACTGAAATGTGGCACAAATGTGGCACTGGCAGGCGGCATGGATGAGCACTGAGAGCTGGCGCTGCTGGGGCTACACAGATCATCAGGGCACATGGATCATCAGTGCTCTGATGATCTGTGTATATGTCGCCTCCAAGGAATACCGATTACCGTCTCTCCTCTCTTCACGAGCTGTCAGCGTGACAGCTCGTGGGGAGAGAAATGCCGATAACCAGCATTTCCCTGTTTACATGTGATCAGCTGTGATTGGACACAGCTGATCACACAACCGAGCCAACATCTTCAGCTCTTTCCGTGGATCGGTGATCCTCTGTGTCCAAGGGACACAGCACACTGCCGATCGCCACGCTGAGCGCTCCGGGAGCCGCGCATGCGCGGTTAGAATGGGAGGACGTCATATGACGTCCTCCCAGAACGAGAGAACCACCTTGCGTCCGTCATATTACTATATGGCGGGTGGGAGGCAGTTAAAGCAATAAAGAAAAAAAGTCTGACACCCCTAACCCCATTCCCCTGCTTGTTGCTGTATGCTTAAGCACTGCACAAAGAGCCCTAAAATGCTTCCCTGGGGGCTCCATTTTAGGCCCCAACAACACACTACTTATGTGATTCTTCTGTGAAAATGTTTTGAAGTAGCTGTTCGTATCACAAAGGAATTCCTGGCTTGAATGAATTAAAGGTTTCCTTCTAAGATAAAGCAAACGTTACATTAAAGATTGAAATATAATTTCTTGGTAGTATGTGATATAGTGGCATCATTCATTGGGTCCTATATATGGGCATGTGAAGAGGCTCAGCTACCCTCTCACTTAAATATTTTTTAACCAATTGCCTACCGGGCACTTTTACCCCCTTCCTACCCAGGCCAAATTTTCAGCTTTCAGTGCTGTCGCACTTTGAATGACAATTGCGCGGTCATGGAACACTGTACCCAATCAAAATTTTTATAATTTTTTTGGAGACAGACAGAGCTTTCTTTTGGTGGAATTTAATCACCACTGGGTTTTTTTTTTTTTTTGCTAAACAAACTAAAAAGGACTGAAAATTTTGAAAAACAAAAAGTACAAAACGTTTTTCTTAGTTTCAGCTATAAAATTTTGTAAATAAGTAGTTTTTCTCCTTCACTGATGTGCACTAATGAGGCTGCAGTGATAGGCTGCTCTGATGAGGAGGCACTGATAGGCATCACTGGTGGGAATTGACAGGCATCACTGATGGGCACTGAAAAGCACCACTCATAAATGGCACTGACTGACGGCACTGATAGGCATCCATGACTGGCATTGATAGGCAGCACTAAAATGCAGCTCTGATGGGCACTGATATGTGGCATTGGTGTGCACTGATATACACTGATGGGACACTGGTATGTGGCATTGATGGGCACTGACAGGTGGCAATTATGGTCGCTAAAAGAAGAACTCATGGGGTTAAAACTGATGATCAGTGCCCTGGTGATCAGTGTAGATGTCCCCTCTGTGGAATGCCGCTTACCAACTCTCCTCTCACGCTGTCAGCGTGAGGCGAGGACTGCCGATAACTGACATTTCCTATTTACATGCGATCAGCTGTCATTGGACACAGCTGATCACATGATAGAGCCTGTGTCATCAGCTCTTTACTGCGATCAGTGAGCCACTGTGTCCTGGGTACAGTGCACCACCGATCAACAGGGAGCGCATGCGCAGCTAGAGTGGGAGGTGGTCATATGAAGTCCTCCCAGAACAAGAGAGTTGCCACCCTCCCATCATTTCCTTATATGACAGGTGTTTAAAAGATTGGGTGGATCTGCCATGATTTGGGGGCTGTTAGGTAGCCAGTGGGAGGCACCTCGGTGCTTCCTGTGGCAGTCACATCTCATTGCTTTCTACATACATCAGTTGTGAGAGAAGTTAGAGAGGAAGTTGTGAGCTTTAGCTTTTGATAGGACATTTAAAATTGCATATCACTAATGGTACTGTTTACTGTGCTTGGAATGCACGTTTTGTGGAAAGGAGGAGTGTTCTTAAGCTTGCCTGAATGGACTATGAGGGTACTACTGTGATTATATACAGGGGTAAAGAAAGGGTTACTTTAAGACAGCAATGGGCAAACTACAGCCCGGCGGACCTTTTAATCCGGCCCGCGGAGCTAGGCTCCCGCTAGGCTCCTCTCACAGTCCGCCCTGAAGACCGGTGTAGCATGAAAATCTGTCTCCTATGAGGATCTGTCCCCCTCGACGTATCTGCGCATGTGCCGGAGATCGCCGATCGGCTGCTAATGCCTGAAACTGGCACATGCGCAGATACATCGAGGGGGACAGATCCTCATAGGAGACAGATTTTCATGCTACACCGGAACGGCGCGGGAACACGGCGAGAGGAACGCGCGGAGCAAAGGTAAGTGAATTGACACAGGGGGGACTTGGGGACTTAATATGGGGGATGAATTACTATATGGGGAATGAATTACTATATGGGGGATGAATTACTATATGGGGGATGAATTACTATATGGGGGGATGAATTACTATATGGGGGGATGAATTACTATATGGGGGGATGAATTACTATATGGGGGGATGAATTACTATATGGGGGGATGAATTACTATATGGGGGGATGAATTACTATATGGGGGATGAATTACTATATGGGAGATGAATTACTATATGGGAGATGAATTACTATATGGGGGATGAATTACTATATGGGGGATTAATTACTATGCTTACTATGGGGGAATATTACTATACTTACTATGGATGACACATACACATCATTCATCTACTCTTGGTCCGGCCCCCGGGTCCAATATATGAACCCATTGCGGCCCTCAAGTCACAAAGTTTGCCCACCCCTGCTTTAAGACATAGCTGACCAATATCATCTAAGACTGGAGCCAAAACATATGTGACTGTTTTAGAATAAGCAAAATCCAAAAGAGAATATACATGCTTTTCTTTTACTCAGAGGTCTAAACTTTCACATTTCAACAAAGAGAGCAGAATAGGGAGGGCATATTTTCTTTATGAAAGTAATATATTTTTACCAAGAGAGCCAACATGCGTATTAAAGACTGAATCCATGCCTCTTCACCAAAGAATAATGACAGCTCTTGTGTAGTAACCCTAATCAGTAGAATTGGATCTTCTTCCCTTCTACAATGCGATAAATATGTTTTTATTTTTTTTACACATTTTTTTTTTTCATTTATTGCTATCACAATGGGACTATCAAGACATGCAATAACATGGGCAGGTGACAGGGCCTCCAGTTTATCCCATGCCCATCAATGCAACCAAACACCAATAGTTACACCAGCCGAGGAATGAAAGCTGTGATCCCGGATGATACATGTCACTTCTAGGGTCATTAGTAGCAGAAGGGATCAGGGAATTAGGGTGCCCTGTAAAAGTGATCGGGCAAGCAGTTGTGAGCTTGGATTAACCAATTTTCTACCATGACATCTATAAATGTAGATTTTTAGACATGTGCCTAAAGTGGAACTCCAGAATAAGCAAATATCATCTAAATAACAAGGTCGCGTGTATTCTTACTTGAATCTTTGCTATGGTTTGTGTATTTCTGCCAGATTCGTGCTGTCATCCAGTGTGAAACTTTCTCTCTGTGTACACATTTCCTGTAATAAGACCAGTCACTGCTGCTCTCTCTCCTTGTGCAGGGTGACTGGTCTCATCTTAGTCCCCTCCTGTAGGTTTCTGCAGGCAGCCTGTTGTTGGTGAAGCCTACAGAGCTCCTCCCACAGTTATGCTCTCTGCTCAGACTGTACAGCACAGTGATTTCACTGGGTTTGCAAAGACATTTAGTGCACACAAGTGGATTTAAAATCTTTGCGGCTGTTGAAAAGAAATATATTTAATGTTTTTGTGCCTATAGTTCAGCTTTAACTTCAGATTTTTTCGCATCGGATTGCTTCTCTTCTAGGGCACCAGCACACTTACTGGTTGTTAGATATGCTCAGTAACTTCCTCCTCTTGTGAAATAGTACTGCTTAATGAGGTCAAACATGAAAATGGTGCAAGAGACAAGAGGTGGTGAGTAGAACTGGCAACAATGGACTATTTGCATAGCAGAGTACCACAGTATATGGAGGCCCCATGATGCTCTGGGAAGTAAATCAAACACCAGTGGAGGTGCCTACTAGACTGATAGAACCAGGGATCTACCTTATGGATGGACAGGAACACTGCCCGATATCATTAAAGATACAATGAGCTTCTGTTTAAAGGTTTGACCCAGTCTATGCCTATCACATACACAAAAATAGGCAGATGGAGAATAGTCCCTATTGCAAGGGACTCCAGCACAGAGGGCTATTACTGTGCCCAACAGAAAAGGGTAAGGTCAAAACTACAAAACAAAGAGCTCAAAAGTTAAACATACTTTTTCTGATAATATGCACAGTGATCTTTCACATTTCTGCATTTTTATGCACAGTTCAGTTTTAGTAAAAGAACGCAATCTAGTCTCCTACTCTAGTAACTTTTCCATACCAAATGTGGCTTACCAACAAGTATTAAAAATAAATCAGGTTCCTGAGTGTAAAAGGATTAAGGACTTTTGCCTTACATCTTATCCTCTCTTTTAATTTCTTTTGATTATAATCAAAAGAGAGAAATGGTTCTGCAGCAACCCTAACTATGCAGTCCATTGGCTTCTACTGCAGCATAATTAAAACTGTGTGCAGTCAAAGTCAACATTTCTGTTGTATTGCTTGTTAAAAGAACATATCACTTGGATCATATTGAGCCTACTGCAAGCAGTGAAAGCAACTGGCACTACCTGTGGGCCCAAGAGGAAAAATCAACAAGCTGTCCATCTACTGTTAGAAAAGGGAAATACAAAAATTAATTTGGAATCCTAAACTTACATGTCCTCAGGCTGGGGAAGAATGCACAGAGCAGACAGCAGTTTCAAAGCATCAACCATCATGGCAGGGACTGTGGGGTCCACGGCTCTTGCCAGAAGCCGGATCCCATCTTCTGTCTCCAGTACTGTTTTTATTCCAAACTATAAATGGAGATGAGACAAACTTGTTAAGAAATACCAATAGACTATACAGTACAACATACCAATAAGTCAATCCACTCCAAACATGCAGTATTTAATTCAAATGTGGTGTTTTCTTTTGTATGGTAAGGTTCATGGAGTTTACCATCATAATGTTATATGTGGTATTTTGTACAAAACACAGTTTGTAAAGATTATCACAGAAAATCAGATTATCATTGGATTTTGCTCTTGAAATAATGCTTCCTTCTGACTGGCAATTATTGGGAAGTTTGATAAAGTGTGTTCCATTCAGAATAACACAAAAGAGATCCGCTCCAGGTGGCCAAAAAGGACTTTATAAATCAATTACAGATTAATCAGAAGGCTTTCAATAGTTAAACTGTCATGTAAAAATTAACTATTGCATATCTATGCAATACTTGCATGTTAACTGAAAAAATAATGAGATAAAACAAGCACATTTCAAGTCAGGGGCGGACTGACAACTCATGGGGGCCCCCCGTGCAATAGGGGATCATGGGGCCCCTGTGTCCTTGCCCAAACTCAAAAAAGCCTATGAAAAAGGTACCAGGGGCATCTCATGAGGCCCCCTACTGACCCCGGGCCCTCGGGCAGTGCCCGAGTTTCCAAATGGTCAGTCCACCCCTGGTTCAAGTAGCTCAATCAGCCTAATGACTTGAGCCCTTACAGTATACAGTATGTATATACACTCCAATGTTATGTGTGCTCTGCTGTTCTACATCTGTTTAGAAACTAGATTAAGGCTAGGTTCACATATGTGCGGGTGGTGGGGCTGCGGATCCGCATGAAAATCCGTGCAGCCGCACCACCTGCACAGTGGAATGCGGACCCGCGGCCGGGTGACATTAGTTCTAATGGAACGCCGCCCGCACTGGAAGACACAACCGTACTGAGAACCGAGGTTCCCGTGTAGGCTGCGTTTTCAGAAGAAGTGCAGGGACTTCTTTCCTGCGTGTCACGGGAGTCCATTCAAATGAATGGGCTCTTGTGCCCACGCAAAATGCGGCTTGCACGGCCACATATATGTGAACCAGGGGTAAGTATACTATAGAAGCCAATGACTGGAGGACCATGATTGGATTTCTAATTCACTAAAAGCATGAGGGCCTTATTGTTTGCTCATAAAAATGTAGATTACATGATAACTATGATTCCGATGCATTAATCACTCACAGTGGCCACTAGCAATCATATACCTGTTATTTAAAATAAAATGGTCCACAAAATGTTATATACTGTACAGATATCTGTCTGCCATTTTAAAACATGGTCCATTCTCAGTTAAGGGCACATAAAAAAAAAATAATAGAACAAAGTCAACCTATTTTGCACAGAAATCAGTCCATTTGCTGTCTTTTATAGGTACATGTACATAATTAAACCATCTTTTGCATCCACAAAGATAGGTCAGAAAAAAATGACTGCAGCTGAGCCATAACTTACTTCAAAAGTGACCTCAGAGACTCCATCTGCTGTTTCAACTTGTGCCCAACTTTTATTTTTTATTTAATTGGTATCCATATAATTTCAAAGTAGTGTGTATAAAACGCAGATGCAGCAGTTATTTGCACAGAAATCGTCACATCGTAAGAATTACTAGATTTAGATATACATGCCAATCGCTTGGAAATTTCACCCTTCTGGAACAAGTATTCTGTGGCTCATCCTTTTGCCTCCCCAACCTCCCTACTGGTCCTTTCAAAGTGATAGGTGCCTCTCTGATGAAGAGGCACCTGAACCCATCTACTCTAGGGTAGAGGAGATGGGTTCAGGCTCGAACTTTACAGGAAACGTCAATATTCCCATACAATTGCCACTGTCTCTATTCTCTAGTTCAACTAGAGCTAGACGGTTTTGATATGTGGTAAAGATAACCCTGCTAGGTCACTTTTTCACCATTTGGTCAGTTTGAACTGCACAGGGTTGTGGCTGGTCCAAGAGTCTTTAACAGAATATTGTATTTCAAAATTTATATAACTATTAAATATCCATATTTCATTTCATTTTATTGTAATGACGAGCTCTAAGCCAATAATTTATGTGTTTTTAGGGCATTTCTGAGGTTTGTTCTAAGACAACGAATCTGTCTACAGAGCATAACAAAGGCATTTCTTCAAAATATGCCAAGTGTGGTAACCCACATCATGTAATGAGCCCTAACCATTCTGCCTGCTCTAAAACACTGTGGGGTATGCTCTGCTCACTAGTACAGCACTATACTGTGTTGTGCTTCAAAATTCAACATCTAATAGTGTTCGGAAATTAGGTTTTCTGGGGAAAACACTGCCAATTAGCAGCTAGTCAGCAAATCAGACTGTACCACAGAAAGAACCATTCAGATTCACATATTGAATGAGGCCTCTTGCATATGGGACACCTAAGCCCATTCAATGCAACTGCAGCCATATATCCTTTACCCTAGTGCAGCGTACAATCTTTCATTACCATGAATGGCTGTACACCGCTGCATTTATTGCATAAGGCAGTGCTTTCGTAATCATGAGTACACAGCCATTCATGTTAATGACAGGTTGTATGCTGCTCCTGGGCTGCTAGGGTAGTGGAAATACAGCTGCAGTTAGGCTGAATGGGCTCAGCTGACCCATGTACAAGAGCCCTAAATGTGATACACTTCAGGCCATTAATTATACTTACATTATTGTTCATGAAAGCCTTTAAACATCTGATGATTTCATGCTCACTTTTAGAGTCACGAGACCTATAATAAAGGATGAAGAAATAAATGATGATTTTAATAAATAAATCTTAGAACAAAAATGAATGGCTAATTTGTGTTTAGATGCTATTTTGTTCAGCAATTACCAGTTTACATACAGAAACATAGAAGAGTGATGGCAGGAAACGAGGACAAAGTGGTACGAGTTGAGTTTGCCCCATTTTTTGTTTTGTGTTTGTTTGTTTTTTATCGGCGTACAGATCTAGGTTTGAATCCACTTACACCCCAGACACATCAATCCATACTTTGAAATTGTGTGAGTTACAATGAAGTCACACGATTTCAAAGTCAGATGATATGCCGATTTCAGATACAGATGTCTAAATAAATCGCACCAAAAGTAGTGCATGCACTACATTAGAAATAGGTGCGGCTCCGACCAAGTTGGAACCTTACTAATATTTTCTTCAAGCAAAGAAGGATTAGAACCTCTCTGAAGTTTTCATTGCCACCTTTTTCCCCGCTTGAGAGATTTTTCTCAAGCGGGGAAAATATGGAAACTGCAGTTGCTCAGATTCTTCTGATAAAGCTAATTGCCTGGCTTTCTCTTCCGCATTTTTTGGTCAATGATTCTGAACAAGGAATCAGCAAGTAAAATCAGCGTGGGGGCAAACATCTGATATTGAGACAGTGGTTCAGACAATGCTGAAACTAAGGGATCATTTTGGAGATCATATTCACATAAAAAGGTAGATGCAGTAATAGCACAATTAAATTGTTAACTAGCTGTCTGATAGATAAGAGAACAATCAGGCGGAGCCTGAACATGGCGGCAGGGGAGAGCTCAATGTAGGAGCTCGTGGACGGAGCTCCGTTGTCTGACCTCCCCAGGCCTCCAAGCTTATCCCCTGAGGCATGTTAGAGCCCTGCGGCGGGGGACTTACCCGGTCTGAAGGCTCCCGGCGGAGGAGAGACAGATGCGGGTGAGGGAAGAGAGAGGAGCGGCTGGTGACTGGGGAAGAGAGAGTCCCTGGACGCTGGGAGACGAGAGGGGCCGGCGCGATCACGTGACCGGCCGCAAGGCACCTCTGGGAGATCAGGAAGCCGGCCGGCCGGCGTTTTGCGGGGAGAGAGCAGCGCCGACCTGTTTGCCGGGGGCCGACACACTCTCCCCCTATCCCCCTAGTAACCCAGGAGCCTAAAAGAATGTGGAAGGAGAACCATTGAGACCTGGACAAGGAGTCTGAAGAGACCCTGGGGAGTTCCCCCCCCATGAACAGACCCTCAGAGGAATCGACCGAAAAGGCACTCACTGGAAGAAGACATAGGAGGAGGGTGAGTGACAGATGTGAATTGCATTTGAAGATTTATTAGGCTGACATCCAAGAAATAGAGTGTATATGAAAGGGGGGACCCCTAGAGACTGTATAAAAGGTGGAAGAGGTTCGCAGAGAGAAGAGGAGAGGCTCGGGGGGAAGGAGGGGGAGAGGGGTGAAGGAAGAGGAGGAAGAGAAGAGAAGGAGAAAAACCAGCAGGGGGACAGGGCAGAGACTTGAAAGTTTAAAGAAATAATATCCCGCCCTACCCACAAATTTATAAAGGACTATAAGAAGGATAAGCGCCACAGAGAAAGATGAAAAACAAGAATGTAAAAGGAAGTGGGCTTAAAGGGTCCCAGACTGGCACAATTAAAAAATATACATCCCAAGGAAACGTAACCCCAGAAAGACCTCAGAGCAGACCTGAAAAAGGAGAAGCAGACCTTAGTATGGAAAGAAGCCCTAGAGTATCAATAGGCCCTGATACTAGTAACCAGCAAATATCAGGCAATACAGAGGCGGAAAAAGACCTACAAATACCTAATAAAAAGGAAATGGCAGAAATGTTTAAAGAACTGGAGAAAACAATAAAACAATAAATGGTAAACATTCGCAGTGATCTGGGACACCTCTTGGAGAGAGTTGAGGAAACGGAGGAGAAAGTTAAAGGTCAGACCCAGGCTATCTCTGAACTTGAAAAAGAACTAACTAATATAGGGAAAATCCAAGAAAAACTGTTATATAAGGCTGAGATACAAGAAAATAAAGACAGGAAAAGAAACATCTTGATACGTGGGGTCTCAGAAAACTTAAAGGGAGAAAGTCTGCAAGAGGTGGTTTGTAAAATATTTAACATTATAACAGACAGCTCTGAAATGGAAAGGTCTAAAATAGAAGGAACCTTTAGAAAAGGAAAAATCCTGAGAAACCTGGGGAAAGAAAGGCCGAGAGATATAATTGTTAAATTCTATGAACTTCGGGACAAAGAAAAAATCTGGAAGAAGACTAAGGGAAAATCAGTAATTAAGTATGAAGGAGGAGACATACAGATATATGCGGATCTGGCTCCAGAGACTTTGTGGAGAAGGAGAACTTTGAGACCCCTACTGGAAAGGTTGAAAGAACAAAATGTGCAATATAGATGGGGGACTCCCGAATGTTTAATAGGATGGAAAAATGGGACTACAGCATACCTTAGGTTTCCAGAAGATATGAAAAATTTTTGTGATAGTTTAAAAATTCAAAGAACGGAAATCCCTGGCTGGGAAGAAGAACAATGAGAAAGTAGAGCGAAGAGAAAAGAGAACTGGCAATGTGTGGGGGGGAGAGGTGGAGGGGGGGAGAGGGATGGGGAAAGAGAGAGGTTTTTTTTTTTTTTTTTTTTTTTCTCCTCCTCTCACCTTCTACCCCCACTCTATTGCCTTAGTTATGGATTTTTTCTTCTCTTTTCTGCCGGTGATAAATCCAGGGAGGCTTGGGAGGTTATGGGGAGGTTAGACAAGGGGAAAGTCGTCCATGGACGGAGTCTTAGCCCAAGGACCAAATCAAAGGTGGATTTTTAATCCATAAATGATTAGTAGGCAAATGTTAGGCCTAAAAAGAGGGGGGAGGGGAGGGGGGAGGGAGGGGGTTGGAGGGTTGGAAGGGTGGGAAATGGGAGAGGGAGGTTGTTTTTTCTGCAAAATAAAAGATGATATAAAAGCAAGTGAGAAGGGAGAAGGAGAGAGAAATAAAAAATATAGATGGAGGAGAAAAGAGGAAATTTAAGGAAGATGGAAGAGATTCAGTTTATAACATATAACATAAATGGGTTGAACTGTTCCGGGAAAAGATATAGATTATTTAAAGAATTACACCATAGAGATGCCTCAGTGATATTTTTACAGGAGACACATCTTGAGATAAGTTCAAATGTTAGGCTGAGGTCTAAAAATCACCCAACATGGTATTATGCAGATTCCCCGGTTAAAAGAGCAAAAGGGGTAGCAATAGGCCTGGCAAAGAACGTTAGGTTCGAGTTGGAAGACAGAAAAACAGACCCAGATGGGAGATTTTTGTTCTTAAGGGGCAAGTTACAGGAGATCGAGTGTACACTGGCTAACATTTACTGTCCTAATAAAAAACCGGAGGAGTATCTGAAAAAGGTGTTGAGGAAGTTGATGGACTTTAAAAAAGGACGTTTGATCCTGGCAGGGGACTTTAATTTTTGTATGGACCCACAAAGGGACGCCACCTCCCATATAAAGACAGAAGGAAGTAAGGCCCTGAAATTATTGAAAAAAGAACTACACATAAGTCAATTGGTAGATGCCTGGAGAATTACACACACGCAAGATAGAGATTATACTTTTTTCTCAAATATGCATAAGAGATATTCAAGATTAGATTATATATTAATAGAACATCAATTAATTGACCACCTGACCCAGGTAGACATAGAGACAATATCTTTGTCAGACCACGCTCCAGTTACTATGAAAATGGAATGGGGGAGAAGGAAAAGCGGAGGGCTGGGATGGAAATTGAATGAGACACTTTTAGTGGAAAGGGAAATAGCTCAGAAAATAGGGGAGGAGATCGAACGCTTTTTTAAGGAGAATCAGACAGGGGAGGTGTCAACAGCCACAGTGTGGGAGGCACATAAAGCTTATATAAGAGGAATATTAATGGCGATTGGGGCAAGAAAGAAAAAAGAAAGAAGGGAGAAAATGAATGAGCTCTTAGAAGAAATAGGTAAATTAGAACAAATACATAAGAATAGAATAACAAAAGAAATAGAGCTGAAGTTAAAAAAACAGAAGGAAGAACTGAAAGAAATGATAGAAGAGGAGAGGAGAAAAGTATATAATAGAGTTTTAAGTGAGAGATATAGATGGGGAGAAAGACCTGGAAAGTATCTGATGAGAGCCTTGAGGAAAAAGAAAAATAGAAATTATATAGAAAAAATAAAAGATGCTAAAGGAAACATGAAACACTCAAATAAAGATATCACCAAAGCCTTCATAGAATATTACAGGAAACTGTACAATATAAGCCCCTTGGAAGGTTCAGAAACTATAGACAGTGAGAAAAATCAGAAAAGAAAGAAATATCTGGAAATGGCTAGGTTATTAAAATTAAATGAGGATCAACTAAACTCCCTAGATGCAGATATCTCACAGGAAGAAATAAAACTAGCATTAAAGGGGACAGTGTCGGGGAAAAGCCCAGGTCCAGATGGTTATACAGTGAGATACTATAAAAAATTTTGTGAAATCTTAGTACCAAAACTCAAAAACTACATGAATGCACTAGGTGGAGAGATGGAAGTAAGAAGAGAATCACTACAAGCCCAACTCGTGCTCATTCAGAAAGAGGGAAAAGATCCCTCTCAGTGTTCTAGCTATAGACCTATTTCACTATTGAACACAGATACTAAGCTGTACGCAAAAGTCCTAGCAAACAGATTGAAAGAGCTAATGCCTGGATGGATACATGAGGATCAGGTGGGTTTTGTTCCAGGGAGGGAAGGAAAAGATAATGGAGTACGATCATTGATGCTAATCCAAAAGAGTAAAAAGGGAAAAGAACCGGTGGTACTACTGTCTATAGATGCTGAAAAAGCGTTTGATAGGGTAAACTGGAGATTCATGATGGATACTCTGGAAGCTTTGGGAATCGGGCCTAGGATGAGAGAGTGGATAGGAAAGCTGTACAGATACCCCTCGGTGGTCATTGGGGTAAATGGGGAGAGGTCAGAACCCATTGAGATGTCAAACGGAACAAGACAGGGATGCCCATTGTCCCCATTGCTGTATGTTATATCTCTAGAACCTCTATTGTCAACAATAAGATTGAATAGAGACGTAAAGGGAATCCTGATAGGAGATACGGAACATAAAGTTGCTGCCTTTGCAGACGACTTGTTGTTCTATGTAGGAAACCCCAGGATAACACTTCCAAACTTAATGAAGTCACTAAAGGAGTACGGAGAACTATCAAATTTAAAGATAAATCCAACAAAAACGGAGATTCTAAATATAAACATCTTAAAAAACGAAAAAGAAAAGATACAAAAAGAATTTCCCTTTAAATGGAAAGACAGAGATATAAAATATCTAGGAGTAAAACTCACAGCCTCACATAAACATCTATATAAACTAAACTATATTACACTGATTAATGAGATTAGAGATGAATTAAAAAGATTGGAGGGAGGAACCCTGACATGGATGGGTCGTATTAATCTGGTAAAAATGGTAATAGTACCAAAAATCATATATAGATATCAAATGATCCCAATTAAACTCCCAGAGATTTTCTTTAAAATAATTAAGAAATTGATAACAAGATACATATGGAGGAATAAAAAACCAAGACTGTCATACGAACTGCTAAGTAGGAGGAAAGAAAGAGGGGGTTTAGGGCTCCCAGACTTTAAAAGATATTACAAAGCGGTAATACTGGCAAGAACCATAGATTGGATATTTAATAATAAAAAAAGCTGGGTGAGAATAGAGAATGAACTCAGTGGAATAGACTTGGGAAGAATGATATGGGTGCCAACACAGTATAGGGGTTTAAATGACAATGTAAATACATACACTTTGAATGTTTTAAAGATTTGGGATAACTTACACAGAAGTATGAAATGGACTTTTAATTCTACACTGATTCCACTAAAAAATACAGAGTTTTTCCCCCCAGGTAGAGAAGAAATAGGAGGGAAGTGGTTTAAAAAAGATAAGGTGCAATTAGGAGATATCTTGGTGGGAGACGAAATAGGAGCATTTGGCGAATTGAAAAAAAAAGAGGGAGAGATTTTCACTAAATTAGATGAATGGCGGTATTTCCAATTGAGGTGTTTTGTCGGAAGTTTGCCAAGACCTTTAAGGACAAGAGACAATTGGAACTTGTTCGAAAAGACATTGGGAACACAAGGTGATGGGAAACACGGGATTGCTAGAGTTTATAAAATACTCACTGAACTAGACACAAACACGAAACCAACATACTTAACAAAATGGGAAATGGATATGGGAGTTGTGATAGATGAGGAAAAGCAGAGGAGAATGTATAGATTAACTCACGAAAATGTCTCTATGAGAGAAGTAGAGATGAACTATAAGTGTTTGACAAGATGGCACATTTCACCAATAGTAGAAAATAAGATGTGTGGAGAGAGTACACCGCTGTGTTGGAGGGGATGCGGAGAAATAGGCACAATATACCATATTTGGTGGGGATGCCCAAAAATCCAGATATTCTGGAAAACAATAATCCACTTAATAAGAAAATTGACAGGAATAGATATAAATCTAGATCCAGAAGTATGTATCTTGCACATCACGGATATAACGGTAAATAAATATAAAAAATCAGGGATATGGTACTATATAAACGCTGCAAAAGCCCTGATACCCAAGTTCTGGAGGCAAATAGAGGCACCAAAGGAAGAGGACTGGATTGAAAGAGTCGAGCAGATTAAAAAGATGGAAAGGTTGTGCCATACCCAAGAAGATAAGATGGAGGTTTATTATGGGAAATGGGAGAACTGGGAAAAAGCTAGATTATATATGAGATGTAGGAAAGAATAAAGATAACAGAAAAATTTCCACTTGCTGATACAAGAAGACGCAGAGAAAAGATAGAATAGGCAGAGGGGATACGGGGTGGGGGGTGGAGAAGGGGGGGAAAGGTTGCATAGAGTATATAAAGTAGAAATGTTGGTTAATATAATATTATAGAATATATTTTTATATATATATATTTATATTGTGATGATGAAATGTAATTAAAATGGAAAATTAATAAATATTTAAATTATAAAAAAAAAAAAAAAAAAGATAAGAGAACAATCAAGTCAGGAAATTAGGCCCTACCTTCCCAATAACCCCTTTTGGCTAGTTGTACTTCACAGTGAATTAGTAGTTCAATAACTAACTCATGATATTTAGACCTCATGCACACATCAACTAAAAAACGCCCTTTTCAAAGGCCTTTTACATTTTTTTTGTCTCTAAATGCCCCTAAGTTAGCCTATGTGTCCATGTACACAGGCATTTATAGGAGTTTAGAGGCAGAAATCTGAATGCACCAAAATTGTATTCAGAAGAGGAGTGTTTGGGCAAAAAAAAAACCTTGTGCACCAAAATGTAGGTATGTTTAGCACTTGAGTATTTATTTTAATGGCCACAATAAATGAATATTCTGGCAAATGAAATGAACAAACACCCAAATGCTTGACGCATATGAACCCTTCTAAAGGCGCCAAAAACATATTTGAAAAATGCGACTTTAGGCCCGTTTTTAGCCCTACTTTTCTGAAAGGCATTCATAAGGTCACAGTGTGCATGAGGCCTTATACAATGGAGAGCATTAAAACATCCAAATGTCCATACTTACATTGAATGATCTTCTTGTAGCCTCCTGAGGATTTCCAATAGACAGGAAAGACCTTCTGCACCAAAATTCTGTACCCAGCTATAACAAAAAATATAAAAGATAAATGGATAGATCAGCAATGTTAACTTAATATTTCACAATACAGGTCAGGGTAAAAGGCATGCCAAAATGGCAAGTGGTTTAAAATGAATAGGACCACACTGGAAAATAAAATTTAAAAAAAAAATAACTTATGGCAGTGATTACTAGGAAAAGTTTTACAAAAAATAATAGATCAGCTTTAACTTATTTTAAAGATTTTTAGCCACGGTGCGAATGGCAGTGGCAGGAATCTGAGTAGTTTGCTGCAGTCGCCAAGCCCGTACAGTACATTATAATGACAGGTTACTGGGTGCTGCAGCTATTCCTGACTGTTCACACAGTCAGTGATTATCGCGGTGATGGCTGCTAAACACATACTTTGTGTGCATTCAGCAGCGATCACCACAGGTAGTTGCCAGTTGTGTGAAAAGCCACAAACAGCGGCAGCTACTAGCAACTTACCATAAAAGTGTACTATACAGGCTTGGTGGCTCCAGGTAACAGATTCCTGCTGCTGCCATTCACCGTGGCTTCCAAATAGAAGGAACTATTCTATTAGGAACTACAACTTCAAAACATATATTGGTAACTACCACCTTAGAACTATGAATTAGGAACTGCAGGAACTGAGACACTATTCTCCAATTCTACTGCATGGTACAGGCGGTGCTGTCTTGACCAGAGCATTGGCTGGTGTTCATTTCTGGAGCATCTATGTAGAAATGGCTTGGTCCATTTATGCCAGAAGGTGCAGTTATTGGGGCTGATCTGAGGCCTGGAGGTGCAGGAATTGGGATTGATCTGAGGTGTGAAGGTGCAGGAATTGGGGTGGGCTGAGGTGTGAAAGTGCAGGAATGGAGGTGATCTGAGGTGTGCAAGTGCAGGATTTGGGGTGAGCTGAAGTGTGAAGGTGCAGTAATTGGGGTGATATGAGTTGTAAGGGTGCAGGAATTGGAGATGATCAAAGGTGTAAAGATGCAGGTATTTGGGTAATCTGAGGTGGGAAAATGCAGGAATTGGGACTGATCTGAGGACTGAAAAGACAGGAATTAGGGCTGATCTGGGTTGTGAAAATTATTATTTTTTATTATTATACAGTATTTATAAAGCGCCAATAGTTCGCTCAGCGCTGTACATTACAAAGGGGGGTGCATGAAGGAATTTGGGTGAACTGAGGTTTACAGGTGCAAAAATAGGGACTGATCTGAGGTGTGAAGGTGCAGAAATTGGAACTGACCTGAGGTGTGAAAGTGCAGGAATTGGAGCTGATCTGAGGTGTGAAGGTGCAGGAATTGGAACTGACTTGAGGCGTGAAAGTGCAGGAATTTGAGCTGATCTGCAGTGTGAAGCTGCAGGAATTGCAGCTGATCTGAGGCTTGGAGGTGCAGGAATTGGGGCTGAGCTGAGGTGTAGAGATGCAGGGATTGGGGCTGAGCTGAGGTGTAGAGATGCAGGGATTGGGGCTGAGCTGAGGTGTAGAGATGCAGGGATTGGGGCTGAGCTGAGGTGTAGAGATGCAGGGATTGGGGCTGAGCTGAGGTGTAGAGATGCAGGGATTGGGGCTGAGCTGAGGTGTAGAGATGCAGGGATTGGGGCTGAGCTGAGGTGTAGAGATGCAGGGATTGGGGCTGATCTGAGATGTGAAGGTGCAGGAATTGGGGTAATATGAGCTGTAAGCGTGCAGGATGGAAATGATATGCAGAGAAATGGAGGCATTTATGTGATCTGAGATGTGAAAATGCTGGAACTGGGACTAATCTGAGGCCTGAAGGCGCAGAAATTGGGGCTGATCTGGGTTGTAAGAATGCACAAATTAGGGTAACCTGAGGTGTGAAGGTGCAGATATTTGGACTGATCTGAGGTGTGAAGGTACACAAACTGGGACTGATCTGAGGTGTGAAGGCACAGGAATTGGGGTGATAAAATGAGTGGAACTTATGAAATCAGGTTGGACTCAAACACCTGAAGACTCCTGAACCTCTGCCATCAACCTCAGTCAATAGGAATGTTACCTACACTTAACTAAACAGTGTATGAAATATGGAAGTATTGAACTGGGTTTTAAAAAGGAGGTAACTGTTTTAGTTTTTAATGACTGTAATCTTTTAATATTCAATTCAATGGGGCTGATCTGAGGTCTGGAGGTGCTGGAATTGGGGCTGATCTGAGGTCTGGAGGTGCTGGAATTGGAACTGATCTGAGGTATGAAAGTACAAGAATTCAGGTGATCTGCTGGGTGAAGGTGCAGGCATTGGTGTGAGATGTGAAGGTGCTGGAATTGGAGTGATCTGAGGCCTGGAAATGCAGGAATTGGAGCTGATCCGAGGTGTGAAAGTGCAGAAACTGTAGCTAATCTGAAGAGTAAAGCTGAAGGAATTGGGGCTGATCTGAGGCCTGAAGAAACAGGAATTGGGGCTTTCTGGGGTGTGAAAGTGCAGGAATTGGAGTGATCCGAGTTGTGAAGGTGTAGGAGTTGTGGCTGACCTGGGGCATGAAAATGCAGAAACTTGGGATGATCTGAGGCCTGAAGAAACATGAACTGGGCCTGATCTAGGGTGGAAAAGTGCAGGATAAGAGGTGGTTGGAGGCGTGGAATCGGGGTTGCTCTGGGGTGTGAAAGTGCAGGTATTGGGATGATCTGAGGTGTGAAGGTTCAGGAGTGAAGACTGATTTAGGGTTTGAAGATGCAGAGATTGGGTTTGATCTGAGAGAACTTTATTAGGGTGACCACTATCACCTCACACTTCATTTCCAACTGTATATGTAACTCACACAAGTCCTCGGTTGACGTATTAATTTCATCCTTACTACACTTGCCTCACAGCACGTGTTCTGGTAAAAGAAGTAAATTACCATTTACCATCCTTGAAAGCTCAATGCTTTCTTCCTATTATTCTAATAGTTTTCAGCATTAACTGTATAAAAGCCCTACTCCACCTTTGAGGTTTAATACCCATGGGTGATTCAGTTAAGGAAAGGGGAGGAGGGAAAGGGTCTTAGAAAATATGGAGTGGGTTTTAAAAAGGAGGTAACTGTCTTAGTTTTTAATGACTGTAATCTTTTAATATTCAATTCAAATAAATAAAGTGATTTTTTTTTTTATTGCAAGGTTCTCACTTTCCTTCCCTGAGCTAAAATGCTTTACTGTTTTGAGAATTAAAGTCGTTCTAAAGGTTGAAGCATGAAGGTAAAAAAACCTCTGTGCACACCTCCCCCCTCAGCCCCCCCCCCCCAATACCTGAGCCCCTTCTTGCTCCAGCAGCTGCTTTCCCAGGTCTCTTCCTCCTCATTGGCTGAGACAGCAGCGGGAGCCATTGAGTCCCACTGATGTTAATCACAGATAGTGAGGAGGGAGTGGGGGGCAGGGCCAATCCATACTCTGTCTCTCTCATAGACACACAGAGGTGGCTCAGGAGCAAGCATGCAAGGAGCTTACTCTGGTGGCACTCAGCAGGGGGGAGGAGCCAGGAGCGCCAGCAGGGTACCTGAGAAAAGGAGGATTGGGGCTGCTTTGTGCAAAACCATTGCAAAGCGCAAGTATGACATGTTTTTTATTTATTTTTAAAGAGCGAACCTTTAATATCACTTTAAGCTGTTTAGTTAAGTGTAGGTAACATTCCTATTGACTGAGGTTGATGGCAAAGGTTCAGGAGGCTTCAGGTGTTTGCATCCAACCTGATTTCATGAGTTCCACTCATCTTATCGGTGAATCCTCCTTACAAGCGATAATGAACTGCTGCAGAAAATAAACATCTCCCGGTGTAACTTTAATTTGGGAAATCTGAGAAATTCAGTTCATCCAATCCACCACTGCTTACCTGACTGGATTGTTATTGAGGGACACTCTCAAAGATTCTAAACAGGCCAGAAGATTTGCATCATTAAGTCCAGATTTCAAATCCTGGATATACATTTGTGCTGACCTGGTACTTTCCTTCTTATTCATTCCCTGTATTATAAGACACAAAAACAAGGTAAATAAGAGTCTACTGTAGTGCACAGAAAAGATGTTGTAACATTAGACACAGTTTATAGGTTTTACATTTACAATCCATATATTAAAAGGCATTATTCCCAACTACTGTATTCTAAAAGCAAGAAAACCCATATGCTACCTGGCTAGTGAGTAGTTTCAGAGGTTGGGAAATGAGAAAGCACTGATATAGTTGGCAGAACTATTTCATTATTTAAGCCATTTAAATAAATTCGATCTCCAGTTTTCTGTACTTTAGAACCATTTTAAGGCAAAGAACATTGTATAAAGTCTTAATGCATTCTTTATACCCCTTATATTTAACCAAGTCTTCACTTAATCCAGAGCTGTGCCCATCAGCAGATGCTCTCTCCTCTTCTCCCAGCTCTCACAGGCTATGCTGAGGCAACGGAGACTATGCCAGTCAAATCCTAGGACAAAGGAGTGGGGAGTGCGGCTGAGCCATGTGGTCTGTGTTTACGCACACAGGCACTATGGTCTGAGACTAAATCTGCAGGTGTGCCACAATAGGAAAGCGGCTCCCTTTGGTGGTACACCAAGAAGAGGAGGAGCCAAAAGACCCAAGAAGAAGAGGTCCAGGGCCACTTTGTGCAACTCCAGGTAAGTATAAACCTACTTGTTATTTAAAAAAGAAACTTTTAATTTACAATCATTTTAACTGGTTTAGCGCCACCCTGTAGCAGAAATACTGCTATAGGGCGGCAGTGGTGTGCAAAATCACATATATACACGTGCTTATGCACTTCTGGCTAGGGGGCGCGCACCAATCGTGGCTGTCAATCATCGGGTCCCAGCCAGTGATTACGTGCCGCTGCCCGGTGATTGCCGAGGATCTCCAAGGGGGGGGGGGGGTTTAAACTGTTAGTAAACAAAACAGTTCTCTTCTAAATTTATGACCAAATTTGATTTTTACATTTTTTTACTGGATATTTTTTATAGCAAGTTGTCAACAATATTGTTTATTTTTTCAAAATTGTCGATCTTTTTTTGTTTATAGCGCTAAAAATAAAAAGTGCACAGGTGATCAAACATCACCGAAAGAAAGCTCTATTCGTGGGGGAAAAAAAAGGTGTAAATTTCATTTGGGTGCAGCATTGCATGACCATACAATTGTCAGTTAAAATAATACAGTGCATCACCGCAAAAAATGGCTGATACTTTATTCATTAGAAAGAACATTGGCACGTGAGGAAAGTTAAAGCAGTATTAAACCCAACTTCAAAACTTTGCCCTATTTTAAAGTGGAAGTAAACGCAATTTGTATCTTTTACCTACTGGTAAGCCTTTAATAATACCTGTAGGTACTGTATATATATCCTATATGTGCACTGTTTAGCAGATAGTTACCGTAGAACTGCTGGTGATGTCATTGGTGCATGCGCACTGCACTCTCAAAAAACAGCGAGCTGGCCATTCAGAGAGTCGTGCAGTGGCCGAAACTCCCAATAAGCCAGATGACCGCACCTTGTGAACCCAGGAGGAAGACCGGGTAAAGATGGAAGTCTTTATTTATATTTTGTGGTTTACAACCGCTTTAAAGCTTATAAATGTTTGATTTGTAAGTGCCTTTGAAATCGGTGCCATTTAAAAGATTTAATCGATGATTTCACATGCGCATGCTCAGTTCATTGTGCATTCACAGCACACTACATGTGTCATGATTGCAGAAAGTACTGTGTCAGGATGATGACTCCCTTGTGTATGCCCAAGAGTGATGTCATCCTGGTCTAGCCATACAAGTGGCCAGAGAGCACAAAACAAGAAGGGAGACTGGGCGAAGATGGAAGTACCAGGAGCAGTGACAACTCGACGCTGGAGGGCTTTGCCAATATGTGGTGCATACTAGCACATTATGCAACCACTTGAACAAGCTCAAAAAAAAAAAAAGAAAAAGTGAAGTTTAATACTGCTTCAAAATGTTAAGTTTGCTAACCAGTGGATAGCCAAACAATGAATTACACAGTGCATGGAAGAATATAAACACTTAAGGTGTGTATATATATATATATATACATACACACACATATAGATATAGAGTGAGCAAGCAAAGTCAGTATCTAACTACCTGAGAGTGGAGCAAATAGGTAGAAGCCCTCATACCTTATGACATGTCTCTAATTACAGTCCTGGTATGTTTTCATTAAAAAGAAATTGCCAATGTATAGATGAGGTTACCTACACTGCTGGTGGTAGATGGCATATATTGCTATCCTTCTGACTGGACATATAAAATAGAAGTTTCTTACTTTGTGTTCTTCTATAGGATGAGATATAAAGTCCTCCTTGTTAACTGGTTGTTTATTTACATTTTAACCATTTCCCGACCAACCTGTAGCAGAAATACTGCTACAGGGCTGCACAAAATCACGTATATATACACACGTGATTTGCATTTCCGGGTAGGGGGCACACCCCACCCTACCCGCGCCGCCATTGGTGGCTAAGGATGTCAGTCACCGGGTCTCCGCCAAAGATTCCCCGGCGGCACCCGGCAATCGTCGTGTAAAGCTGACAGGGTAGAGACCTGTGCCTGTGTATAAACACGTCTCTCGCCTGCCAGCAAGGACATGCTGCTTTGTATTGCTCTGCACAGCAGAGCAATACAAAGCAGCATGTTTACATGGTAAAACACAGAGCACACTATTTAAAACTCAACACAGTACACTGTTAAGCCTTTGATCGCCCCAGATGTTAACCCCTTCCTGCCCAGTGTCATTAGTACAGTGTTGGTGCTTTTTATTAGCACTGATCACTGTATTAGTGTCACTGGGGATGTCAGTGGCAGTTAGTCCCCACACAGTGTCAGAACGCCCGCAGCAGTCCTGCAATACGTCGCTGATCACCGCCATTACTAGTATTAAAAAAAATACAAATTCCAGTATATATACACCAGCATTTGTAGATGCTATAACGTTCACATAACCAATTAATTTACACGTATTTGGATTTTTTTTTTGCAAGACGTAGCAGAATACATTTTGGCCTAAATGAATGATGAAATTTGATTTTTCCATTTTTTTTTTACTGGATAGGTTTTAGCGCAAAAAATAAAAAATGCAGAGGTGATCAAATACCACCGAAAGAAAGCTCTATTTTGTAGGAAAAAAATGACATATTTCATTTATGTACAGCATTGCATGACCGCATAGTTGTCAGTTAAAGTAACAGCGCCATATCGCAAAAAATGGCCTGGTCAGGAAGGGGGGTAAATCCTCTGGAGGGCAAGTGGTTAATGTTCCCAACTTAGGGTGGCTTTTATTATATTGCTTTTGTTCTAAACCATGCTGGATGTCTCAAAAAATATGTAAAACATTTTTATTTCACAAAATAAAGAATGCTTAAAAAAATAAATTACTGTACCTACTCATATCTAGCTGCATTACAGATGCATACACTATAAACATATGATAAATTATTATAGCTGAACCGCAAACTAAATATATTATTTAGACTGCAGCACATCTGGCACATGTCCATCCTAGATTGCAGAATACCTTGCACAAACCTGGCAGATATCTATCTTAGATTACAGCATATCTAGTGCACATCTATCCTTTATTGCAGCATACTTGGCACATGTTCATGCTTTTTTGCTTCTCTAGTGGTCTTGCACATCCTCTTCCCAACCCCATAAATAGGTAGCCTGTCAAGCATTGTCTTCAATTCACTGGTGTCTGCTTTCTATGAGAAGGGCAATCAGTCTCCTAACTGCCACCTACACCTGTAATCTGCAGAAGGCAGAGCCCGGGAGTTAGAAATAAGTGTGTTTAGGTACTCTCTGCCCAGCACCAATCAGCTCTGCATAGCTGCACCACAATTGCCACTCTGCTTAATAACTCCCTGCCCATACTGTAGATCCTTCCTCCTGGCTCCAGCAGCTGCAGGATCTTTTGAGCCTCTTTAATGCCTACACAGACTCCAACAATGCAATGAGAAGAATACCAACAATACAATGCTGGATAAAGAGCACACAATGGAGGGGAAGAGGGAGATTTTGGGTCTATTTTAGCTGTTGTCTGGAAATGGGCTTGAAGGTAAAGAGCACTCACAGCTTTGGATGTATGTAGATACTGGGAGACCATCTCTCTTTTTATCATGATATCCTTTGCTCGTAAAGGCTGTTGCTTTTCCTCATTGAGGTTCATGTCATTCTAGAATTTGTAAGAGAAAACAATGTAAGAAATCATAAAAATGAAACATGTAAAGTACTATTTTCCCTGCTCTCTGGTAATAATTTGTCGTTGGCATACGTCAACTTTACATAGACATATGTTGATGTTACAAAGAATGCAATAGATTATTAATTTGCCTTTGGTGCTATGCTGTTAGCTAGGCCATTTTGCTGTACAGAAAGAGAGAAAAGCTTCCTAAGATTTCATAAACATGCTTAATAGGCAAATTCAGCTATTTACAATCCATTACAGAGATGGTTTTTTAAGTGTACATTCAGTCAAAATGTCTTTTTTACAGTTTTGTATTCGAAGTGGGGAAGTTTAGAACCTGTCAGTTTTTACAGTGCTCTGTGGTCCTGCTGGGGAAAATTTCCCTCACTTCCTTTCTTGGTGTTAAGAAGACACAAAGACAGGAAGGATAAGAAACCTCTAAGGGGGACACAGATGCACAGATGGCAATTAAGTCACTGTTGTCTTTTTTTTATTTTTTATTTATTTAGAAGAGTAGGGGGGCACTAGATTTCCCATTTGCACATTACTGCTGCCTTTATGAGCCGCCATCTGAAAAGTGTTCTACGCCTGATTGCTTTTATAGCAGTGGCTGGAAGGCATTCAGAAGGTGCTTTTGCCGTATCCTGACTTTTTTTTACTTTTTTATTTTTGTATTAATTGCCAAATGGCAATTTTACATTGTAGCACCTGCAGAGCCAATTGTTTGGTGCCATTTGTCCAACTCTGAAACCTGAGTTAAAACTGAGGCTGCCACAAAGCAAAGCAGGCTTTCTCCAAGCGACAATGTTGTTAACGGGGCAGATCTAGCAAATAAGTCTTTGGACAGAAATAAAATATGAGAGGTGTATATGAGATGTGCATATAAATCTCTACTTTTCTCAAAAACTGGTTGGCTGGAGTTACACTTTAAGAGTGGTGTCAAACAAGCATTTCAGAACACTAAATTTTTTCTACTTGCTAATTAGCCTGTCCAGCCTATGTCTGGTAGCAGCAACATGAATTTTGTGAGGCAAACATTTGCATGTATACATGATTATGAAAAGTGTATTAATCAAGTGGTGTTAAAAAAAGGAAAAGAGAAAAAAAAATAAAACACGTTCTCTATTAATCGTGAACTGCCAACCAACCAGTTTTGTTTCTTGGTTTATTTTTCAAAAGAAAAAGAAAGGTGAAACCTGATTGGTTGTCTACTACTACAGAGGATTTTTTTTTCAAACATTTTTATATAAAAGTCCTAAAGATGCTAAATATGAAAGGTGGCCCAAGTCACTGGCTGGTGATCACAGCTTTACAATATTGGGCCAACTGTCCAATAATGCTGACAGTTTGGGGAGTTAAACAACCACTGGGTTTCTTGATAAGCAGTCCCCTGTGGGCAGTCCACGTTTACATTAGTACCATAATAATCACAGATCATCATGGATTCACAGTTTCTTATACCTTGCATAAAGCCATGCATAAGACCCTTGCACTGGAAGGCACGCTCTTTCATCAGGGTTATATGAATTACATAAAAAAAAATGTTATAAAGCCCTAAGACTTGCCAAAAATTTAAGCTGGATAGAATTTTGGTTGGTTCAGCAGGGAGCAGACTAATTTAAATTTATCTATGGGCAGGCTGTTCGTACAGAAGATGATCTCTCAAATCGTTCAACCAGCCTGTTAGAAAATTTTCATCTGATCAGTGCCACGAGCTATTGCCGTCGGGATGATCGTATTCTGACAGCAGGGAAGCCTACCCGTGTCAGAATACAATACCTCCACTGGGATTCCTCCATCTATATGGAGTGTGTTAGGGGAAAGCAATTAAATTTTCTTTCGTTCAACCAAGGAGTAGAATGAAAGAAAATTAATCAAGTATGTTCTACTTTAGAGTTAAAAAAATTTTTAAGCCTTTCCTTAATCACAGTTGTCCTGAAGCAGGTAAAAATTAGAGCGTCATGAGCATCTGTCAGAGTACAAAATGGTATTTATGTGGCTGTGAAACCTACCAACATCTGTTCAAACAAATCCAGCACAGTTTCATCATTGAGTTCCTGCAGCGTCTGCAGAGGATTGTCAGAATAGTTGGCAGAATTCCTATGTGACATATACGGCTTTTCCTTCTCCTTCTCCTTCTTAATTCTCATACTTGTAAACCTTTCGAGCTGTAAGAGAAACCGAAAAAAACAACTTTTTATTAACAGCCACCAACTGCTGGCAAATCTTTCACCATTTTAAACCGCTGCCACTTAAATAACGATCATTACCATCACTATTTTATGGCTTACTTTTCTATTTAGGCATCTGTACTAAACAGTTAAAACTTGCAGACTTGTCCCAGACATATAAACACATCTGGAAAAAATATTTCCAGTTCGGTCTTTCAATGTGAACAAAGTGGCTATTCAGGAGTTAAGGACATTCAAAATATTACATTTTAAGGAAAGAACTTAGAAAAAAAAAAAAAAAAAAGAAAATGAAAAGACAACAGGACCTTAAAAATCAAACCTTGCAGAGAAAAGCAACAGGTTGACTGGTTTAATGCCACATTCCCCTATCAGCATATACTCACCTTTCCTTTAGTCCCCAGCACTCCATTTACCACTGGGAGTGGCGAAAGGAAGTATTGTGTAAGTTATGAAATGCTCTAACTGGAGGTTACATATGCCTGCCTCCATGTGACAGCTCTGGGCCAGTTACCAGCAGCACTGTCACATGAGGGTGGTGAGTTACATGCTTCTTTATACCCATAAGTACAAGGAATTCTGTCGCACTTGTGAATGAAGCCTAAAAACACTTGTCAATGAACTCTGAACTCTCAGAAGAGTGTTAAACTGATCTCAAAATGCAAGCTGAATGCACCTGAAAGCAAAATGCCTTTGCCCATTGACACAAGCGCTTAGGATGATTTCACGCAAATTTATATACTCTGAAGCAGCACGATCCTTTGTAGTATATCAATATCTGCCACCTGGTAAAGACTACTGGATAACGAAAACTTAGCTGTGGGATCTGCAATCCATTGTTTGTAAATAAAAAGTACAGTATGTTTTTATTTGAAATTCAGCAACTTGCTTTTATTTTTAAAGTAAGTTAAAGCCTGTATTAAACACACATTAAAATTGTAGAGAGCAATTTTGCGTATTTTCACAAAACACACGCAAACTGTCTGTTGTACTTGCTGTGCCGCTTATTGCAGTAAGACACACAGTGACTGCTTGAAAAAATGGCACAGCAAAAGGCAGAGTTAAAAAAAAGAAAGAAAAAAAATTAAATTCTCAAAAAGATACTTGAGCTTTACTACCACTGTCACGTGTAGGACAGTCTGTTGAAATGAATGGACTGCCCTACACACGAGACAACATTTATGTATGACACCTGAGAATACTCCACAGTATTATCAATGGGGGCATACAGGAAATACAGTTGTGCTCAAAAGTCTGCATACCGTTAGAGAATTGGTAATAACATTTATATAGAAAACGTGAGTAAGCAGACAAAACATTTCTTTTATTTCTTATGGGATTCACATTCAACTGAAGGTCATAACAGAATGGAACAATCATAAAACAAAACATGGCAACAAGTAAAAAAATGAAATGACTCCTGTTCAAAATTCTAAATACCCTTAATTCTTAATACTGTGTATTGCCCCCTTTAGCATCAATGACAGCGTGCAGTCTTTTGTAATAGTTTTCTATGAGGCTCTGAATTCTTGAAAGTGGTATAGCTGCCCATTCATCTTGGCAAAATGCCTCCAGGTCATGCAAAGTCTTTGGTCGTCTTGCATGAACAGCATGTTCGAGATATCCCCAGAGTGGCTCGATGATATTAAGGTCAGGAGACTGTGATGGCCACTCCAGAAACTTCACCTTTTTCTGCTGTAACCACTGAAGGGTCAACTTGGCCTTGTGCTTAGAGTCATTGTCATGCTGGAAATTCCACGAGCATCCCATCTGCAGCTTTCATGTAGAAGAATGCAAATTGCCTGTAAATATTTTCTGATAACATGCTGCATTCTTCTTGCCACCACTTTTCACAAGATTCCCTGTGCATTGGAGCTCACACACCAAAACATCAGTGAGCCACCACCATGCTTCACAGTGGGGATGATATTCTTGTCGATATAGACCTTGTTGACCCCTCTCCAAATATAGCGCTTATGGCTGTGACCATAAAGCTCCATTTTGATCTGGTCACTCCAGATTACAGTGTGCCAGAAGCTGTGAGGAGTGTCAAGGTGTTGTTGGGCATATTGTAATTGGGCTTTTTTGTGGCATTGGCGCAGTAATGGCTTCATTCTGGTAACTCGACCATGCACCTCATTTTTGTTCAAGTATCGTCATATTGTGCACCTTGAAACATAGGTTACCTATAGGTTATTCTTGTATCCTGAACAATCCATCTGACAGTTGTGGCTGCAATCTTTATTGGTCTATCTGACTTTGGCTTGGTATCAAGAGATGCCCAAATTTGCAACTTCATAATAAAGTGATTAAACAGTACTGACTGGTATATTCATGGCTTCAGATATCTTTTTCCATCTTTAAAAAGTTCCATTACCTTGTTACGCAGGCCTTTTACAGTTCTTGTCTGCTCCCCATGGCTTAGTATCTAGCCTTCTCAATGCATCCACATGAGAGCGAACATGCTCATTGACTATTTATACACAGACAATGCAATTTGCAATTTAAAAAGCCACAGATGTGGGACATTAACCTTTAACTGCCATTTTAACCTGTGTGTGTCACCTTGTGTGTCTGTACCAAGGCCAAACATTCCAAGGTACGTAAACTTTTGATCAGGGCCATTTGGGTGATTTCTGTTATAATTTAAAAGGAGCCAAACATTTACAGGTGAAACTCAAAAAATTAGAATTTTGTGCAAAAGTTCATTTATTTCAGTAATGCAACTTGAAAGGTGAAATACATGAGATAGACTCATTACATGCAAAGCAAGATAGTTCAAGCCGTGATTTGTCATAATTGTGATGATTATGGCTTACAGCTCATGAAAACCCCAAATCCACAATCTCAGAAAATTAGAATATCGTAAAAAAGTGCAATATTCTAGGCGCAAAGTGTCCCACTCTAATCAGCTAATTAAGCCATAACACCTGCAAAGGGTTCCTGAGCCTTTAAATGATCTCTCAGTCTGGCTCAGAAGGAATAACAATCATGGGAAGGACTGCTGACCTGACAGATGTGCAGAAAACCATCATTGACACTCTCAATAAAGGAGGGAAAGCCTCAAAAGGTAATTGCAAAAGAAGTTGGATGTTCCCAAAGTGCTGTATCAAAGCACATTAATAGAAAGTTATGTGGAAGGGAAAAGTGTGGAAGAAAAAGGTGCACAAGCAGCAGGGATGACCGCAGCCTGGAGAGGATTGTCGGTAAAAGGCCATTCAAAAGTGTTGGGGACTTTCACAAGGAGTGGACTGAGGCTGGAGTCCGTGCATCAAGAGCCACCACACACAGACGGATCCTGGACATGGGCTTCAAATGTCGTTGTTATGGACCACCTGGTGTACTCTAGCAGTCCCCAGGACAGGATTCCCCAGGGCGCGGAGTCTAAGCCCCAGTCCGCTTGTTCACCAGAGCCCCTGATGGTGGGGATGGGCTTGGTGCGGACAGTGACCAGGTCGCGGCCCGAGTACACCCACCTGAGGTAGAGGAATCACCAGAGGTAATGACAGGTAGAGAGCCTGACGTGAAGAGGCAGACAGGTCTGGAGAGTAGCAGCTAATCCGTGTGGGTCGGATGGATGACTGAGCAATAGCGTGGTCAAACAGGCCAGGTCGGTAACAGAGGGGTCAGCGTGGTACAAGGCAGCAGGCAGAAGAATAGTCAGGTCACTCGCCGGAGTCGGTACCAGTAGTTCAGATCAGGTAGGGATATCCAAAAGAGAGGTCAAACTTAGCCAGGGGTCAGAGCAGGAGAAGTCAGCAGAGGTCAGGTCCAGGCAGGTCAGCAACGAATCTCAAACAACAGGAGCACAGGAACCAGATCAGACCACACGGCAACTTGTGTCTGTGCAGGGCTGATTTAAGTAGACCGCCCTGCACCTGACAGGTGCAGCCTAGGTCCTAGTGCCTGCCCAGCACCGTCATAGGCGACGGTGCGCCTGGGTCCTAGTGCCCTGATGCCTGCATGTCTTGACAGACACCTACGCATGTGCAGACCCATGTGTCGCGATGGTCCCCGACAGTCGTATTCCTCTTGTCAAGCCGCTCCTGAACTACAAACAACGTCAAAAGTGTCTTACCTGGGCTAAAGAAAAACAGACCTGGTCTGTTGCTCAGTGGTCCAAAGTCCTCTTTTCTGATGAGAGCAACTTTTGCATCTCATTTGGAAACCAAGGACCCAGAGTATAGAAGAAGAATGGAGAGGCACACACTGCAAGATGCTTGAAGTCCAGTGTGAAGCTTCCACAGTCTGTGCTTCATTAAGTCCAGGGTCAATGCAGCCGTCTACCAGGAGATTTTGGAGCAATTCATGCTTCCTTCCGCAGACAAGCTTTATGGGGATGCTGACTTAATTTTCCAGCAAGACTTGGCACCTGCCCACACTGCTAAAAGCACCAAAACCTGGTTCAATGACCGTGGGATTACTGTGCTTGATTGGGCAGCAAACTCGCCTGACCTGAACCCCATAGAGAATCTATGGGGCAATGCCAAGAGAAAGATGAGAGACATGAGACCAAACAATGCAGAAGAGCTGAAGGCCGCTATTGAAGCATCCTGGTCTTGCATACCACCTCAGAAGTGCCACAGGCTGATAGCTTCCATGCCACGCCGCATTGAGGCAGTAATTGCTGCAAAAGGGGCCCAAACCGAGTACATATGTATGTTTATACTTTTCAGAGGGCCGATATTGTTCTATGTACAATCCTTGTTTTATTGATTGCATGTAATATTCTAATTTTCTGAGATTGTGGATTTGGGGTTTTCATGAGCAGTAAGCCATAATCATCACAATTATGACAAATCACGGCTTGAACTATCTTGCTTTGCATGTAATGAGTCTATCTCATATATTAGTTTCACCTTTTAAGTTGCATTACTGAAATAAATGAACTTTTGCACGATTTTCTAATTTTTCGAGTTTCACCTGTATGTGATAATAAATGGCTTCATATGATCACACTTCTTAAATTAAGGACAGTTTTTTGGCATGATTAGTCATACTTTCAATATTCATGCCAACATTTCCTGACTTCTGCCAGGGTATGCACTTTGAGCACAACTGTATATTAGTATCCAGTTAGGAATGATACATATTGCACTCATTTATTATGTCAGTGGCTTAAATTTTAAAAACAAAAGTAACAGCTATAATGTACCTAAATAGCTTCTACTTAATGTATATTAATAGAACTTTTATTTTTATATTTATTTTCTATAATCTTTTACGTATTTATTGAGCAGAAGAACTTGAAATCTTGTTAGGATTGTCCTGCAGTTTGGCATTCTCTGATAGATTTATTCTTACTTTCTGTACTGGAGGCAACCTGTTTCTACAGACAAGAAGTGAAAGAAACTCTCCAACAGCAACACATAAATAAAAAAAAAAGAAATATGTTTAGTTTTCTAAGTTAAAAGTCCATTTGTTTTCTAGTTTTGGATGCAGTAGGGAAAGATTAGAACCTATCGCAGGTTTTATTGCTGTCTAGGCGTCTATTAGAGAGATTTCCCATCACTTCCTGGTGACACAGTTTTACCAGATTTCCTGTCTGGCAAAATTATATAACCAGAACAGGAAGTGAGGGATACTCTCTAACAGCAACGCAATCAAAAGGGAAAAATGATTTTTATGTTAAGTAGGGGAAAGCTAGAACCCCTATTAGCTAGGAAATCTCCCACCCGCAAATAGAAGTAAAATCTGACAGGTCAAAAAACCCTATAGAGCAGTGGTTCTCAACCTTTCTAATGCCGCGACCCCTTAATACAGTTCCTCATGTTGTGGTGACCCCCAACCATAAAATTATTTTCGTTGCTACTTCAGAACTGTAATTTTGCAGTGGGAGGAATAGTGCCCCATCATTGGTATCAGTGGGAGGACTAGCGCCCCATCATTGGTATCAGTGGGAGGAATAGTGTCCCATCGTTGGTGTCAGTGGGGGGAATAGTGCTCCATCATTGGTGTCAGTGGGAGGAATAGTGCCCCATCATTGGTATCAGTGGGAGGACTAGCGCCCCATCACTGGTATCAGTGGGAGGAATAGCGCCCCATCGTTGGTGTCAGTGGGGGGAGGAATAGCGCCCCATCGTTGGTGTCAGTGGGGGGAGGAATAGCGCCCCATCGTTGGTGTCAGTGGGGGGAGGAATAGCGCCCCATCGTTGGTGTCAGTGGGGGGAGGAATAGCGCCCCATCGTTGGTGTCAGTGGGGGGAGGAATAGCGCCCCATCGTTGGTGTCAGTGGGGGGAGGAATAGCGCCCCATCGTTGGTGTCAGTGGGGGGAGGAATAGCGCCCCATCGTTGGTGTCAGTGGGGGGAGGAATAGCGCCCCATCGTTGGTGTCAGTGGGGGGAGGAATAGCGCCCCATCGTTGGTGTCAGTGGGGGGAGGAATAGCGCCCCATCGTTGGTGTCAGTGGGGGGAGGAATAGCGCCCCATCGTTGGTGTCAGTGGGGGGAGGAATAGCGCCCCATCGTTGGTGTCAGTGGGGGGAGGAATAGCGCCCCATCGTTGGTGTCAGTGGGGGGAGGAATAGCGCCCCATCGTTGGTGTCAGTGGGGGGAGGAATAGCGCCCCATCGTTGGTGTCAGTGGGGGGAGGAATAGCGCCCCATCGTTGGTGTCAGTGGGGGGAGGAATAGCGCCCCATCGTTGGTGTCAGTGGGGGGAGGAATAGTGCCCCATCGTTGGTGTCAGTGGGGGGAGGAATAGTGCCCCATCGTTGGTGTCAGTGGGGGGAGGAATAGTGCCCCATCGTTGGTGTCAGTGGGGGGAGGAATAGTGCCCCATCGTTGGTGTCAGTGGGGGGAGGAATAGTGCCCCATCGTTGGTGTCAGTGGGGGGAGGAATAGTGCCCCATCGTTGGTGTCAGTGGGGGGAGGAATAGTGCCCCATCGTTGGTGTCAGTGGGGGGAGGAATAGTGCCCCATCGTTGGTGTCAGTGGGGGGAGGAATAGTGCCCCATCGTTGGTGTCAGTGGGGGGAGGAATAGTGCCCCATCGTTGGTGTCAGTGGGGGGAGGAATAGTGCCCCATCGTTGGTGTCAGTGGGGGGAGGAATAGTGCCCCATCGTTGGTGTCAGTGGGGGGAGGAATAGTGCCCCATCGTTGGTGTCAGTGGGGGGAGGAATAGTGCCCCATCGTTGGTGTCAGTGGGGGGAGGAATAGTGCCCCATCGTTGGTGTCAGTGGGGGGAGGAATAGTGCCCCATCGTTGGTGTCAGTGGGGGGAGGAATAGTGCCCCATCGTTGGTGTCAGTGGGGGGAGGAATAGTGCCCCATCGTTGGTGTCAGTGGGGGGAGGAATAGTGCCCCATCGTTGGTGTCAGTGGGGGGAGGAATAGTGCCCCATCGTTGGTGTCAGTGGGGGGAGGAATAGTGCCCCATCGTTGGTGTCAGTGGGGGGAGGAATAGTGCCCCATCGTTGGTGTCAGTGGGGGGAGGAATAGTGCCCCATCGTTGGTGTCAGTGGGGGGAGGAATAGTGCCCCATCGTTGGTGTCAGTGGGGGGAGGAATAGTGCCCCATCGTTGGTGTCAGTGGGGGGAGGAATAGTGCCCCATCGTTGGTGTCAGTGGGGGGAGGAATAGTGCCCCATCGTTGGTGTCAGTGGGGGGAGGAATAGTGCCCCATCGTTGGTGTCAGTGGGGGGAGGAATAGTGCCCCATCGTTGGTGTCAGTGGGGGGAGGAATAGTGCCCCATCGTTGGTGTCAGTGGGGGGAGGAATAGTGCCCCATCGTTGGTGTCAGTGGGGGGAGGAATAGTGCCCCATCGTTGGTGTCAGTGGGGGGAGGAATAGTGCCCCATCGTTGGTGTCAGTGGGGGGAGGAATAGTGCCCCATCGTTGGTGTCAGTGGGGGGAGGAATAGTGCCCCATCGTTGGTGTCAGTGGGGGGAGGAATAGTGCCTATCATTGGTGTCAGTGGGGGGAGGAATAGTGCCCCATCGTTGGTGTCAGTGGGGGGAGGAATAGTGCCCCATCGTTGGTGTCAGTGGGGGGAGGAATAGTGCCCCATCGTTGGTATTAGTGACACAAATGATGGGGCACTATTCCTCCCACTGACACCAATGATACTTACCTTGCTGACCCCTGCTCCAGCCTGGGCTCGCTCCCTCCCTCTCCCATCTACAGCCTGCAGAAGCAAAATTTGCACTTACCTGTCAGCTGTCTTCCTTCTCTGGCCTCTCTCCTCTTCACTCGGTCCTGCAGCTCCCTCGATCTTCTTCGATCTGCGCGCTCTGCCGCTCGGCTCCTCCTCTCCAAGCTCCACCTCCTCGCCGGTGATTGGCCGCCTGTGTGCCTCTCCTGAGCTACATTTCCGGTGGCCAATCAGCGGCGAGGAGGCGGAGCTGTTGAGTGATCCCGGAGGTGTGGCCAGGTTTACAGGGGCAGCATATCATCCCGCCCACAGATCGCGAGACAGAGCAGCGGTGTCTCGGTTCCTAAGACCATCGGAAATATGTGTTTTCCGATGGTCTTAGGCGACCCCTGGGAAATGGTCGTTCGACCCCCAAAGGGGTCGCGACCCCCAGGTTGAGAACCGCTGCTATAGAGCGTCCCTGGTCGCCGTAGCAACTGCGGCGGCGATGCCCCCTAGACACGGGCCGCTCTCTCGGGAGCACGACCTTTGTCATTTGACGAGTGCAAGCACAGGAAAACCCCTGTGACCGCGCTGCACTCGTCGGGGCCGTGCGGCGTCAGAGTGACTGCCGTGGGCCGGACACCCTGGTGAGTTGCCCGCCCTCTTCCCGGCCAAGTGGCTGGGGAAGTGTGGGCTTCTCAGCGGGGAACCGCCTCTCTCCCCCCGGCTGCTCCAGATGGGGAGAGACAGGAGATGGGGGTGTGACAGAGAGAGAGACAGGCAGCCTGCACACCGTGACAGTCCTGTTTACGCTTATCTACAGTAAAGTGAAAGTAGAAGAAAATCCCATTTTCTGGGTTGACACCAGAACTGTAACAGAGGGGAAATATTCCAATGAGGACACTAGTTCTGGTGACACCCCATTATTCCTTCACTTTGGAGAAATTTACTCTCACTACCTCTTTTGGCTATGGGACAGGAAGTGAAGGGAAATTTCCCCTATGGGACATAGATGTAAATAATAAAGAAAAGCTGACATGGGGTATAACCCTCTGTATGAAAAAAATGCCTTTAGTTACACTTTAAAATATAATCAGACCGTGAAAGCAAACCTTTGCAGTGCCTGGGCACTGCAGCTTTTACCTGGATCTGGTCACGAAGATTTAAAAAGTTGAATTTTTGGAAAAACTATGTAAATGTGGATAAAATACTGTTTTGTTACTGTAATAAAGTACAGAAAAGTATACTGACATTTCGTTTAACTATCCTGGAGTGCATTCTGTTAAACATTCTGCTATACATGAATAAAAAGGTGGTGCCTGGTAGGATCAGTGTGTTTTATTTTTATTAGCTTTAAATTCTACAGAATCTGACAGCTGTATAATAATGGATATGATAAAATAAAGGAATACCATCTTAGTTAATAAAATAACTGATCATAACTGCTGTGGTGTCTTTGATAAGGAAAGTGCTTTAAAAAGAAAGAACTGACTCATATACAATAATGATCTATTTTGAGAAAATAAACAGTAATAATGGAGGTACATCAATCATATGTAATCTACTTACACAGCGCTTAGACAATAACTACCTCAAATTGTGAGTACAATTATAAAAGAACAATACTGGGTAATAATTCATCTGGCAGGGCACAAAAACCACTCTAATAACAGTTATTGGTTATTAGGGTGTTTAAATGTAATTAACTATAATGACAGATTTTACATCATAGTGTAGAATACTATCAAGATCACTGAAATGCTAGATGGTCTGAAATAGAGATGGGCCAGATTTATCCAGCTCATCCCTGTTTCCTTCTGGGCACTTATTCAGAGACCCTCAAATCGCCAAATCATAACTTATTATTCAATTCTATGACATTTACCCATAAAATTTAGCATTCCTGTAATAAAAATTTTCAACTGATCCCACCCTGCTCCTATATTAGCAATGTGTTATATAATCCAGCTATGCTAGATAGTTTGTCTCATTTACATATGCTCCCATGCGCACAGGCGACTTATCAACCAGGTGACTTGAAGACGCCTGTCTTTCGAAGAGCTTTGGATTAGGAGAAACTCTCCCCCACTAAGGTCTTTTATATCTATCTTCAGTTTCAACACTTTTTTGCTACCTTAAGACCTTCCTTAGCTCTAGTCTAACAGCTTTTAAATTCAGATGTACCCAGGGACCTACACGGTTACATCTTATCTCTAATCTCTATAAAATATTGCCGCAAAATCCTCAACATGCCTTTGCCATAAGGAGGCCATCTATAAAGTTTTATATGTACTGGTACAGAACTCCAGATCTTTTACACTTGATTAATGAGAAGGTGCCAGAGGTGTGTTGGAGATGTGAAGAGACAGAGGTACCTTGGCTCATATTCTTTGGTTCTGTCCTCTTATACAAACCTATTTGATCCATAGTGCAGCAAGTTTTGGAGAATGTTTTAGATACTTCTCACCCCCTGTACCATCTCAATTATTATATTAGGTATACCTAAGGGTGCTAAAAGACTTGTTGCTCATATTCTCACAGCAGCCAGGAGACAAATTCCTTGCTATTGGAGAGCTCCAAGAGTTCCAACATACGCACAATTCATTTCTGCAGTAGCAGAGGTCAGAGAGCTGGAATACCTAACGGCTATCGCCAATGAGTCCCTGGACACTTTTCACAAAATATGGAACCTCTGAGACAACTCCCCTTATGGGTCATCTTACTCTTCCATTACAATCCCTTAGTGTTATTTACTAACTAACATTCTGGTGCAGAGTCAAAGTTACACATCCTGATACATGTTTTAATTACATTTGAAATATTTTTCGAGCCCAGTAATGGCCAAAGTCGATGTTTTGAGTCATTTTTTTGATGACTGTTCCTTCTTATTTCTTCTTACACGTTCCCCCTCCCCCTTTCTTTCAGGTTTATATCATACATGAGTATTTGCACATTACTTCTTGTGATTTTGTCTATATATATTTAGGCTTTATAGGCATGTTTTTATACCACCGTTGTAAGATCCGAAAATTCCCCGCCTCTATTAAGACACTTGCTAAGAATTGCTTTCATTTCTAGGAATATGTTGGACTCTATGGAACCTGCTGGTGATCCCCTCTTTATTCATCCATGCGATTTGTCAGACCATTAAGTATTATATGCTTCTTTATTGCAATTAGTTTTTCTTTCTCTAATCGTTGTAAATGTTAACAAAAATTACATTTTAAAAAAAAAAAACCATCATTGAAAAACATGAAAAAGTCAAAATTTAAAAGGCTTTTCTTGGAAACATTAAATAAAATGACTTGCTCCTGCGTATATGCAAAAAAGTGAAAACATTCTGGAGACCTAACAAATCAAGTTCTCCATGATGATATCTACACAGGATATTAGGGCTGAAGTTAAAAGATATACCTGTAACTGAGTAAAAAGTGTTGTCTGTTTTCATGATTCATGATGAATTACTCCAGCTCAATTAGCCATAGTGACTGGCTGTAGAGCAGGGCCTACTAATGCAAAGGAGGTCTGTAAGGGAATCTCTGAATGCCTATCTACTGAATATTTAAAGGAGGGGGATACCCTTAATATGGACTGGAGGAGATGTAATAATAGTCAAGTACACAGCGACGATGAAACATATTTTGTCAAAGAAGAAATCTAGGTATACTTTTACATAGTTACATTGGTCCAGCTTGGAGCAATTACTATGCATATAACATAAATGGCCAATGACCCTGGAAGCTGGAAATCACTGAAGAAGGTATTGCTACTCAAGTGATCTTCACTTGCTTCAGGGTACTGTGCTGAGTGGCCAACTTGATATATTCTGAACACAGAAGCTTGGCTGTGGTGATGTCACGCTCTCCTTTGGCTGTGTCCCTGCTATGTGAAAGCAGTAATCTACCCCTACACAGTGGTTTGCCAGGGTGAGACATACAATGCATGGAACTACTTACCTCTGCCTTATGGGATTAACCTGAGGAACATAGGGCCAGATGACTGCTCTGCTCTATGGGTGGCCAAGTGTAAACAGACTGCCCTCCAATCTGCTCTGCCTAGATGAAAGGAGACGTATCCCCTTCAGTTTTTTTTAGGATCAGATTGGAGTTAGCGGGTATAAACAGACAAAAGTCTGTTTACATCCTCTGGTCTATAGAGATACATGGACCACCCAATCAAGTCCATCTGAAAAAACGATAGGTGGACCTAATCGGACTGCCCATGTGAAAGGCCCTTCGTTTTCTAACGTGACGCAGGGTCATCTGTGATTACTTGTTCAATCACAACTATGTATATCACTGCTAATTACAAGACATGATATATCTTGCCTCTATCTTTAATCCGGATGCAAGCCTTTAAAGTGGTTGTAAAACAGCCAGACATGAAATATGAACAAAGCATATCACTCCATAGTGTGTATTTGTCTCTATTCAGAGCACTAAGTGTAATTTCTTTCTGCTGCCCCATTCCTCTGCTATCTGTATGAATCACATCTGACAAGTTTTCCTGACACCAAGAGAAAAAAGGTGACAGGGGAGGGATCTCCAGCAGACGGACAGGCTCAGCTCTGTTCCTGTGTGCTGTGTAAAGGGGGAGTGTCCCTTCCCACCAATCAGCCCTGCATATGCAAGTTCAGTTTTCTGCAACCTTTATAAACTCTGCACTTTGGAAGGATATAGAGAACATACATGGCCAACACAAAGAACAGCAGACTACAGGTCGACAGATACAGCTTATGTAGGAGAGTTTATTTCCTCTCTGTGTATAACCTGAAGTTAATCACTTCACTGGGTACATATAAGGGTTTACAACCACTTTAAATAAATAATAAAATGCATCAGGCTGCCAACTCAGCACGAAAGCAAATGAAGATCATGGGAGTGGCAGTGTCTACTTCAGTGATTTCCAGCTTACGGGGACATCGGCCAGGTATAATATATACAGTTGTGCTCAAAAGTTTGCATACCCTTGGAGAATTGGTAATAGTAGAGTGAGCAGGCAAAACACATTTATTTAATTTCTTATGGACTCATATTCACCTGTAGGTCATAACAGAATGGCACAATCATAAAACAAAACATGGCAACAAGTAAACAAATGAAATTACCCCTGTTCAAAAGTTTGCATACCCTTCGTTCTTAACGTGTATTGTTCCCTTTACGATAAATGACAGCGTGCAGTCTTTTGTAATAGTTAAAAATTTCAAAATAAAATAAACAAGCGAGAAAATATATTGAAAAGCTGCTTGCATAGAAGGTGAACCTCTGTGACCTCTTCATAAAATATATAAACATAAATATATGTACATCAAGTTTGAATCCTTTTTTAACATATGTTATGTCCCATTACAAACATTTTATTTATTTTCCTTTCTTTCCATAATCGGATTCATGTTGAATTTTAATTATAATCAATTGTAATCATTACATATTTTCCATTTGTACAGCAAAGTAGAGCCATCTAAGGTCACCTGTGGTCCCATGGGTTAAACAGCGGAAACGCTGTATATGTATGATTCTGGTCCCAGGGACTACGCCTCAATGGAGGCCGTGTGACCCAATTTTAACAATATCCTTTTTAACCCACACTCTTTTATTTATCACCACATAGTACTATCCCTGGATCACTACATGGGGTATATATTGTATACTGCATTAAACTGCAACAATCGATACCACTTCTTATTTTGCCCAATATTATTCAATCCTCCTCCTGTGATGCTCTCTGTTAAGGTTAGACGATCTCCAGTAAAATGGCCGCCATCTGCATGTATCGCGCATGTGCGGTCCGCGATACATGTGGATGCGATTAACGGCGCATGCGCGCCATACACTATAAATAGATTGGAATTTGAACAGGCATACTCCCTTTGAAAAAGTGTATTAACACGAAACGCGTTAGGGAGGTGCCCCTAAGCAGTGAGTACACTCAGCACGGCTCACATGGACAGCCGGAGGCCATCTTGGTGTTTTCAGATGGAAGTCTATTTACCTGTCTTTCATGTCCAACACTTTATAATAAACTACTACACTATTGGAGACTTCCCTCTTGGGCTGGTTTTTCTGCGAGCCCCCACTCTCTTAAGGTGAATTCTGCTAACCTGGCATATAATAATGTGTATGATCCCCCTGGTGACTGATGACTGAATATCTGGAGATTGGTTACCCTCCTCTGATGTGTGTTACCTGGATGTTGCTGGCCTGAGGACCCTTTGTGCTGCAGTGTTCCAGATCCAAATGACCAGGAGTTGGTCTTAATATACTCCAATGCGCAAGAGATTGCGCGATCTGGTTAGTATAATCCACATCCATTCTCACAGCCACAGGAGTCACGGATTTTTCACCATGCATTACTACCATTGGATAGATTGACTTTGTCACTCATGTCACTATATGCACCTTTGACGTTTTATACATGAGATTGCTTCAAATTATTGTTTTCAGCGCCGTTGAGCGCTGTTCACGTTTGGTTTGTTTTCAATTTATGATTATGCACTTATATGGTCAATATTTTATATATTTTAATTGATGCCTTTAGCACTGCATATTTTTAGGTTTATATATTTTGTTTATATATTTTGTAATAGTTGTCTCTGAGGCCCCGAAATCTTGCAGGTGGTATAGCTGCCCATTTGTTTTGGCAAAGTAACTCCAGGCCATGCAAAGCCTTTGGTCGTCTTGCATGAACCGCAAGTCTGAGATCCCCCTCAGAGAGGCTTGATGATATTAAGGTCAGGAGACTGTGATGGTCACTTGAGAACGTTCACCTTTTTCTGCTTTGACCACTAGAAGGTCAAACTTGGCCTTGTGCTTAGGGTCATTGTCATGCTGGAAAGTCCAAAAGCGTCCCACGATTAGTTTTCGTGCAGAAGAACACAAAATTGTCTGCCAGTATTTTCTGATAACATACTGCATTCATCTTGTATTTGCACAAGATTCCCTATGCCTTTAGTGCCCCCCCCCCCCAAAGATCAGTGAGCCACTACCATGCTTCACAGTAGGGGATGATATTCTTGTCACTATAGGCTTTGTTGACCCCTCTCAAAACAAAGCACTTATGGTTATTACCACAAAGCTCTATTTTGGTCTCCTGACTCCAAGTGTACCCCTCTCTCTAACCCAAACAATTCTTCTGGCAGTTGTGGCTGCAATTTTTCTTGGTCTACCTGACCTTGGATGAGTGGTAATCTTTATTACTGGTAGAATTACCAGGTTAAAATAAAGGAAAATGATCCAGAAAACATAAAAAAAAACAACTAATGCACTCTCCACATCTACAGACTGCAGGATTACAATGTGTTATATTTTTGTTTTTGGGTTTAGCTAAACTATACACACTATGTACACAAATAATTGATGTTAATTTTTGTCACCAGTTTTGTGGGGGGTTTTTTTAGAACTTAAGATTTTTGACTAAAAGTAGATTTTAAAATCAGAGTGTTAAATATCATGGATATCCTTAAGTCAATATACAATGTAAGAAGTATAAAATTGTGATTCTGGTTAGTAATCAAAAATCGCAGTTGTTAAAATGATTAGTCAAAGAAGCACAGCAATGTTACTGGGTTATTAAAGCAGTAAGGATAATGTTAGCGAAACAATATAAAAAGTTACTGGACTCTTCGAATGTTACATATCTAACTCAAATATGTCAAAATGTAATATGTGGTCGATAATATCCTATTTATGAACTCCCAAATCATTTGCCATCTTACACAACTACCAATCTTTAGGGCAGTTTTATGGCCTGGGTCAAAGGGCTTTGGGCTGCGTCAATAAGCCTGTTTACAGAGTACACAAAAGAGGACCAGGGGCCACAATAAGAGTCATAATCACCTGGCAGGGTAATTCCCTTCAAAAAGTGCTTCTCTTCATAATGCAGATACAACCTTAGTTCTACGTTGCATTTCTAAATGACCTACGTTTGCCTATTCAGGTTGGGTACAGACAGGCAAATGTCTTACAAGACAGAAAATGGGACATTTACTCAACTTTGAAAGCGTCATTAAAAGTCGATAGGTCCCTATGGCATTTTCTCTGACTTGTTGGGTGCATATGGCACACATGGTGACACTCTACAAAGTATTGGTAATGATTACCACCTAGGTTCTGATGGTAGTGCTTATCACTGCTCCCAAAGAAACCCTCCTTCTTAAAACACAGCTCAAACTGGGCCCATCACTTGCAAGAAGCAAGTTTGACGACCTTTGCTGAGTAATTGTACTTGTGATTGTAGAATGTAATTTTTGATTCATCCGTGCTATGGAGGTAGGGATGTACATTAAAGGAAAAAGAAAAACCAAAAGCTTTACATGCAACAGCAGAGCCTCTGATGCAAGCAATACAAGGGGAGGCAGCACAGAAGCACAGTGCACAAAAACACACTTACCTCATCTACCATAAGACGTTTAAATGTCTGGTGTAATCACAAAAATTAAAAGAAAAAAAAAAACAAGAGACAAAAGACAAAGTCAGTCAGACAGAAGTCACCCACAGATTTCACCATAAAAGCAATTAACAAGAGAACATTTAACATTAACTGAACACCAACATTTGAATTGAAAGCACCAACATTTAAACAGTAATTTTAGGAAAGGAATACAAGAAGCTATAAAAAAATTCAGACAACAAAGGTGATATTGAAAGATTTCTACTATGCGGTGCCTATAACAAAGCCAGCACATGCATTTTCCTACAGTAACCAAAATGTATGTATATGATGAGGACCAATTTAAAGCTGAACACGGGCAAAAAAAAAAAAAGTATTTAAATAGACTCCTTAATAGCCAAAAAATATACATTTTATTTGCACCAAAGGCCTTTGCAATCCCAGTTATTACCATATAAAAGTAACAGTGATATCATCACTGTGGTGCACATAACCTGTGTGCAGAGAGCACAGCAGTCCCACCCACTACAGGCAGCCTACAGAAACTTCCTAAAGACGCCGCTAGGTGAAATGTACGCCGAAGAACAAACGTGATTCCATCATATCCGGGCTCCGGTGACGTCACATCCAGCCGGTACAGAGGCGTAGAACGCATGTCCGACATCTTAATTGAATACACAAGCAATAGATGCTCATGCCGGCTTCTCAGGCACTGTATTATGTGAGTGTATAGAGTTTACTTTTTAATTTTTGCTGTTGCCCCATTAAATACTACACTTAGAACGGTTTTTCACTTCTGTGATTCCTTCGCGCGGTATGGCATAATCAGCCAGGATTACCTGTCTCAATCCCTCTAAATACCTTTTGGTGAAGATATTGGCAATTTTACATCAGTCTTCCTGGCTAGTCAACTATGAAGTGTGGGTGATGGAGACCATTCTTGGAGGAACCTTTAGAGAATACCCTGGTTTATAAAAACACAATGCGATATATATGACCACTGTAATGGGGTCATATAGGTCTGGTGAGTGAGCCATTTGTTTGCCTCACAGAGGACACATGGATCTTTTTGTTACCATTATTGAGTTCTAAAAAAGACTGTTACACTTTATGTTTATTTAGCACGTGGTGGAAGCACAAGGACTTCTTATGGAAATAGGAGTACATATACTTATTGATCACATTGTTTTATGAATTGTCTGATGAATAGTATACTAACTGGTTGCTTGTTCACAGTCAACCAATATTTAGTTAACCTATTGGGTTCACTAGGGTGAATTTTTACTTTAAGTACAGTGCCTACCTATTCACTATCAGTCTGCCTACAGAAAATTACAGGCGGGGGCGGACACAAGACCAGTCACCCTGCACAAAGAGAGAGAGCAGCAGAGACCTTTATTACAGGAACATCTGCACAGAAGCAGTGTCACACTGGTTTACTGCACAAATCTGGAAGAATACACAAAGCACATCAAGATTCAAGGAAGAATGCCTTGTGTTTGCTTATCCAGAAATTCCATTTTTAAGACTGTTCATTTATACCCTCTAAATTGGTGGTACAAATTAAATAAAGCCACATGGAATGCCTGCACAAACTTGTAGCTTTCTTCCTGTAGTCTCTATACATGTGGAGCTCATTTATGCAAATTCTGATTTGAGAAAATCAAGATTTGGCTCACCTCCTCCCATATACCTTTCTTCTGGTCTGTGAACTACAAATTTGATGGGTTAACAAAAGGCTATGTAAAAGGCGAAAGGGTGGTCCAAGTTCTGAATTTCCCAGCTCAAAGTAGGATTTTCTCCTGGGACAGAAAGAGGCGCTCAGAAAAAAATATCTGCAAAATACCCACATCCTTTATACAACCAAAGTAGCATGATAGTCAGGATAATGAAAGGCTCACCTTTGTTTAAGTCAATGTCAGATCAAATAAGAATCCCTCACCACCATGTCCCTCATTTACACTCAATGGAACCTGAAATATTAGAATTTACTGCAGATCTGTTGCTCCAGGATCCCAATGTGGTCAGACATATTAGCAAATTCTCATGCATTTAGCCAGGTGCTTTCTACTGAAGGTTGGGGTCATAGTTCAGACTGGCTGAGCCTCCCCTTCCAGCAAAGAACATAAGACCAACCCCCGTGAGATCCCAGAGCAGCAATTTCTGCAGTAATGGCCTTTACATGCTTATGTTACCGTTTTATTTTTAAGGGAACAAGGTGGGCAGAACAGCAATGGGTTCTTATTTCATTAGAGTTCCATTTTAATGCAAATGCCAATACTGGCAAGAAATTTGTTCTGTATGAATCAATGACAGTAACTGGTGACATCAATGGTTCAGGCCACAACAATACATGTACAGGCTTTAGCCTCAGAAACTGGTCTGAGGCTTCCTTCGGCCTAAGCAAAAGTGTAGCATGAAGGACGCATACATTCAAAGGAAAATAAAACCACTTTACCCAGCCAATTATTGCTACTCTGTTTCAAACATGTAGTACACAAAATTAACCACAAGAGGGCACCAAACAACCACAAACATCACAAGCCACTTCGTATTATACCATAGTGGTACTGATCTGAGCTTTTATGGCATGAGAAACTCATACAAAAATAAAACACACACAAATACAAGATGACTAAACAGGACCTTCCACAAAATGCCAACCCTGCAAATAATCCCTGGTGATCCTGCCATGAAGCTCTTTATTCAGACTGTTATAGCGTGACAATACTTTCCCAGTCTCCCAAAATGTGCTTATGCGTGGTCTCCCATCATATAGGCCTCTGGTGGAGGCTACAAAGGTCTCTTTCAACACACATTATGCAGGCATGGTCTACTGTTACCATCAGAAAAGCCATAAAGCCATCAATGGAGTACATGCTTGTAGACAAAAAGATGCAAAGAGGCTGTAGAAGCTCTGAGATGCAACAAAAAATGAACAAAAAAAGGGGGGAAACTAGTAGTACTTTAAAAACAAGAAAAAAAATATTTTCCTAATTAACACTGCTTTAACAAAATAATATAATTCAGTTGCAGTTTACATCTACTTTAACATAAAAAAGTAATGCCTACATTTTACATTTAATACATAGTTAAAAAAAAAAAAAAGTCTCTGATCATGCGTGTATGCCTAGACCAGGCCTATACTAAACATCTATAAAAAGGAGAGCTGAAATACAATATAAACTCTCGTCAGAGACAGGCACCACACTAAAAAGAGTGAAGTGTCTGCCAATCTTCCCAAGGATTTCCTGCCCTGTGGACAATTAAATATAGTATATAACACTTTCTTCCCTCGGTGTACTCTTCACAAGGCTTTGTACACTCACACAAATTTACTAACAAGTCCTTATATCTGTATCTTTCAGGAGTGCTTATTATTGTGCACCCAGACACGGCATATGTTGAACATAGAAAGTTTACCTCTTGTTTCAAACATTGCTTAAATCGGTCAGGCCGCTTTACACTTAAAGCTGAACTCCAGGCAGAAAAAGTTTAAATACATTCCTAAATAGCCACAAAAGGATATGAATCCTCTTTGTGTGCACCAAGTGTCTTCTTAACCCCAGTTATTACAGAGCTGTCGGAGGGACCCAGAAAGCTCACCCATTACAAGCTGCCTGCAGAAAACTACAGGAGGGGCGGATACAAGACCAGTCACTCTGCACAAGGAGAGAGAGCAGCAGTGACTGGTCTGTATTCCAGCCTGCAAAAAGCCTCACGCTGGATGCCTGCATAGATCTGGCAGGAACTCACAAATCACACCAAGATTCAAGTAAGAATGCACATGACTCATGTATGTAAATGATATCTACTTATCGTTTTACTTTCACACAATCATTCAAAGCCAATATTGAATTAGTGAAGTGTAGTGGGAAGTAGTGCCAACAGCATGTTCTCTGAAACACACGAAGCCTGTATATGACTTCTCCACACTAGTATCATTAGTTATCAATCAGTCCAAGTTACAAAAACAAGCTAAATAATTTGAGGACTACAGAAGCAACTATACGCCTTGAGGACACAAAGTAGTAAAGTGTGTCAGTTCACACTGCTGTATTGAAGTGACAGGTCAGCTTTTACTGAATGCAGGTTTCTCACCTTTGGAATCTGCAGCTAAACATTTTAATATAGGTTTTATTTCTTGTGTGAATTTACCTGGTTATTTTACACTGTAATAAAGATTTTGATCCTGAGCTCATCAGTTGCGAAAGTTAAAATTATCACCTTCAAAAGTAAAGATTTCAATACACAGGCAGGTTCATACAGGATAATAACATGGTGACTACAAGTATGCCAATGATGGATGGAAAATACAGATGATACTCTCCAAATTAATTAACTCCATAGTTCTGCAATACTTCATACCAAATTAAATACAATACACCAACTGCCAAACATAGTGTGTGTTGTGTCACAGAACACATAAAATTTCTGTTGGACAGAAATGACAAAAACAGATTCGGGAACTATGGCAGGGAGACCTCCCTGTTGGAGCTTCCAAGACATAGGAAACCAGGGGGCAAGTCAACCAACCAGCCTCCATATAGCGACATAAAACTAAAATCTCACTTTTGGGTGGACTGCCCAAATTTAGAGCAGAGCATGCATAATGGATATTGCTGCTACTTATTACAAGCAATGCAAGGTGAAATACAGCCCTCTGACCAACAATCCTTGGAGGACAGGTCCAATGTTAAACAGAAAAAAAATCATGTCTTTCCCACTTCACTGAGGCTGTATTCACACTATAAAGTTTCAGGAATGTGCACAAAATTGCACAATTATGTGAGTTTATGAAACGTAAATCAATTGTTGTGCTGTCAGTGCAGTGCCTGGCACCTCAAACACTGCAAAACAGATGCACATTGTGTGACAAACACAGCAAATCGCATGTTAAAAAAAAATGTTTTATCTCAAAAAAAAGGTGAAAGTACTATTTTGCTGCATTTGTCACACGTAGAGCAGCCCAATGAAATTAATGGGGCTGTCTCATGCATGTAGTGCAAAAATGCACAAATGTGTGACACACTATAGTGTGTGACACACTGTAGTCTGAGTGCAGCTTCAGGCAGCACTAAAAAAAAAAAAAAAAAAAAAAAAAAAAAAAAAAAAAAGCACTTTTCCCCTGTACACTGCCTGGCTGTTGGCTGTGATGGGCACTGGTTGATTTTCTTTTCAGCCTCTGTGCTAAGGTGTAGAGCTGCGACTCCAAGCGCCATACAGTTAAAAGGGAGAGCTATACTGTAGGTGAAATGGGGTGGTTACAACTGTCACCTTTTTATGTACATTCAAAGTAAGAAAAAACAGCTGCTGTAACTATAACATGTTAGATGTAGTTGGGCTTCAATTTGTTTCAAGCCAAAAAATATAATGTTCCTTTCCAGGGCCATGCTGCCAGTGAGGCGGCACTCATGCAGGCACAGTGGGGATGGCACAGAGGCTGCCACCAGCCACTCTGTCCTCAGTGAAACGCAGTAATGTGGAGTCTGATAATAATAATAATAATAATAATAATAATAATAAAAACAAAAATACACACTTGCAGGCTCAGCATCACTGAGCTCCAAGCCACTGAGTCTGTCAACACAGACGAAGACTCTTTAGCGCAGGCTCCGCAGCACAGACTGGACTGCATGTGTATACTCACACACAAGCCACTCTACCACCATCCGAGGCAGCCAGCTTTGCTGTGGCAGGGGTAGGGGTTGTGATGACGCAGCACTATATCCACCGGGTGACAACGCTGCTGTGCCATTTTATTTGTCATCATATTAAAGGAATTCTAAGATAAGCTATTAAGACAACCAAGCAATAAAACTATGTTACATAGGGGTAGTGACAGGCTTCCATCATGCACTGGATTTGCCCATAGTTCTGCTTTAACAGTCTGGAAAGATCAGCACACTCATCCTTTCCTCCCAGCTAGCTGAAGCCACAATTCAATTCTGGCCCATGATGAGAAAACAGGGTGTGAGTCTGAAAAGTGAAACAGGAAGTGCAAAGTCTGATTACTCATGTACAAGAAGTAATACAAGTCAGGAAACCACTAGTCATCGACGTATACAATGTTAAACAAGTACACCAAGTCTTTCCTTTATCTTCAATGAACAATTTACATCTGTGAGCTGCTAAATAAGACTGCAGAAAAAAAACACCTATTAAAGCAGACTTTCACTTTTTTTTCCCCCCAAAGTAAATATTTATTTTTTCCAAAAGATCATGTCTGCAATTCTCACCAGGCAAAGATGACATACTAGTAACTAGACCATGCGCAAAGGAACTCCTCAGGTCACTCTGGGATCTGCTGTGATGTTTCTGCGCATGTGTGATAGGTTGCCACCTGTGCAATAAGTCCATTTGTGAAATTTCCTTGCTACTAAATATTCCACAGTTAATTGTTAGTGATATTATAACAAAGTGGAAGCAACTGAGAACGACAGCAACTCAGCCACGAAGTGGTAGGCCATTAAAATGACAATGGGGTCATCGCAAGTTGAAGCGCACAGTGCGCAGAAGTCGCCAACTGTCTGCAGAGTTAATAGCTAAATACCTCCAAACTTTGTGTGGCCTTCAGATTAGCACAACAACAGTGCGTGGAGAGCTTCATGGAATGGGTTTCCATGTCCAAACAGCTGCATCCAAGCCTTACATCACCAAGTGCAATGCAAAGCGTCAGATGTCGTGGTGTAAAACACGCCGCCACTGGATTCTAGAGTAGTGGAGATGTGTTCTCTGGAGTGATGAATCACGCTTCGGTCTGGCAATCCGATGGACGTGTCTGGATTTGGCTGTTTCCAGAATGGTACTTGCCTAACTGCATTGTGTCAAGTGTAAAGTTTGTTGGAGGGGAGATTATGGTGTTGGGTTGTTTTTTAGGGATTGGGCTTGGCCTCTTAGTTCCAGTGAAGGGAACTCTTAAGACATTAGCAGAGCAAGACATTTTAGACAATTTCATGCTCCCAACTTTGTAGGAACAGTTTAGGGATGGCACCAGTGCACAAAGCAAGGTCCATAAAGACATGGATGAGTGAGTTTGGGGTGGAGGAACTTGACTGGCCTGCACAGAGTCCTGACCTCAACCCGATAGAACACCTTTGGGATGAATTAGAGCAGAGACTGTGAGCCAGGCCTTCTTGTCTGACATCAGTGCCTGACCTCACAAATACGCTTCTGGAAGAATGGTCAAACATTCCCATAGACACACTCCTAAACCTTGTGGATAGCCTTCCCAGAAGAGTTGCAGCTGTTATAGCTACAAAGGATGGGCCAACTTAATATTGAACCCTACAAATTAAGACTTGGTTGCCATTACAGTTCATGTGATTGTAAAGGCAGTGCGTAATACTTTTGGAAATATTATACATTAAAAAAAAAAAATATATATATATATATACACATACATACATATATATATATATATATATATATATATATATATATATACAGTTGTGACCAAAATTATTCAACCCCCAATGCTGTAAAGGGGTTTAGGGACTATAGTGTACATTTGGAATTGTATTCAGAATCAAATCCTACAAGGACGTTGTAACTACCCAAATGCAACTAAAATGACATCAATTGTTTATGTAATACAGTAGTAAATGGTTCTTATGTGGTTTCTTCATTGCCACAATTATTCAACCCCTTAAAGACTACCACTCTGAAGAACAGAGGTTCATACAGGTGCTTTCCATCAGGTATTGAAAACACCTGTGGATGTCACCGAGCAGCAATCAAGCATAATAAGCACCAATTAGGCAGCTTTAAAATGACTGTGATACTCAGCTCCTTCTAGACATTTACTGGTGTGGTTACAAACATGGTGAAGGCAAGAGAATGGTCCAGGAAGACAAGAGAAGAGGTGATTTCTCTTCACAGGAAGGGCAATGGCTATAAGAAGATTGCAAAGATGTTAAACATACCAAGAGACACCTTAGGAAGCATCATTCGCAAATTCAAGGCAAAGGGCACTGTTGAAACGCTACCTGGTCGTGGCAGAAAGAAGATGCTGACTTCGACTGCTGTGCGCTACCTGAAGCGTAGAGTGGAGAGAAGTCCCCGTGTGACTGCTGAGGAACTGAGAAAAGATTTGTCAGATGTGGGTACAGAAGTTTCAGCCCAGACAATAAGACGCACACTGCGTAATGAAGGCCTCCGTGCCAGAACTCCCAGGCGTACCCCCTTGCTGTCTCCAAAGAATAAGAAGAGTCGACTGCAGTATGCCAAAAGCCATGTGGACAAACCACAAAAGTTGTGGGATAGTGTTCTGTGGACTGATGAAACAAAATTAGAACTGTTTGGGCCCATGGATCAACGCTATGTTTGGAGGAGGAAGAACAAGGCCTATGATGAAAAGAACACCTTGCCTACTGTGAAGCATGGTGGAGGGTCAATCATGCTTTGGGGCTGTTTTGCTTCTGCAGGTACAGGGAAGCTTCAGCGTGTGCAAGGTACCATGAATTCTCTTCAGTACCAGGAGATATTGGATGGAAACGTGATGCAGTCCGTCACACACCTGAGGCTTGGGAGACGTTGGACCTTTCAACAGGACAATGATCCCAAGCATACCTCCAAGTCCACTAGAGCATGGTTGCAGAGGAAAGGCTGGAACATTTTGGAGTGGCCATCGCAGTCACCAGACTTAAATCCGATTGAGAACCTCTGGTGGGACTTAAAGAAAGCAGTTGCAGTGCGCAAGCCTAAGAATGTGACTGAACTGGAGGCCTTTGCCCATGAAGAATGGGCGAAGATACCCGTAGATCGCTGCAAGACACTTGTGTCAAGCTATGCTTCACGTTTAAAAGCTGTTATAACTGTAAAAGGATGCTGTACTAAGTACTAAGATTGAATGTCACTTGGGGGTTGAATAAAACTGATAATGCTGTGAGCACAGAAAAGACATTTGTGGTTATTTCATTATAACTGTTATGTTATATTTGTCTGACCTACAAGTGCCTCTTTAATGTAAATGTAAGCAAGATGACTGAATGATCAAAAGCAATGTCAAACTGGCCAAAACACTCAATTTCAGTGGGGGTTGAATAATTTTGGTCACAACTGTATACACATACATACACACACCAACTTAGATGAAGGAAAAATTGGTTTGTGCCTGAAGGGCTGGCCTCCTTCTCCCATCCACAACCAAATTTGGGTTAATGGCTTTTGACTAGCTACTGTAATCTGTCCTGTCTTTATTCTTACAGAACAGATTGGTTTTGAACAGGAGTGTACAGCTAAGCACATGCAGATGAAGAAACACACACACAGTCCTTGTTCTAATATGACCTCCACCCAGGGCTGCTTGCTTCTAAGCTATAAAAATATCTGATTCACCTGGGTGGGTCTATGGTCATAAAGATCCAATAACATATCCTTGCCAGGTCTGCTAGGTGTGTACACGTCCAGAGAAATTCAGAATTCTTTTTTCACACCCATAATATCCTAATCCAAAACTACAACCTGCAATTGCATGCATAAACAGCTAACCCAAACAGGACAAGGCAACTTCGTTTAGTTTGCCAAAGAAACAACAAAGCCATTATTAAGAGCTACAATATATGTTTAATTAGCAGTCCATTTAGCCAGGAAAACACAAAGATCTCACCAACAAAATCCCTGAGAGACACAGAAACTGTTAAATATCTACAACATACCACAAACTGACCATTTTAAACCAGAATGGACTATCATTTAAAGTGATCAGAAAGAAAAAAAGAAAGAATAGAGAGTTGCTGCTTGGGTTTCTAAAATTTAGTTCTATAAAAGACAGTAGTTGGTAACGTGGAAACACTGTGTCCCAAATGTGTTTTTTAACATTATACAAGTTCTCACAGCATCTCAAGGCGACACTACAGCAGAGATTTAGGCCACTCAGCATTTCCTGGGATCTTGGAAGAAGGTTCAAGATGTTGCCCTTGCCTAGACCTTGCTGGGGGAAACTGAGGGAAAAGTAAGTATATTTATGGACTATTTTCCCTACAGATTTCTGGGATCTGTAGAGAAAACGATGTGAGGTCACCCTCACCTAGATGCCATTGGTGTAGGCCAAGGGAAGGTACGTATAAAAAGCGACTCCACTTTCGTGGGAAAAAAATACAGCAAATAAAAAAAATATATATATATATTATATATATAAAATTATAAATACAGCTGCTAAACAGGTCATATTGTAATTGAATGAAAAAAATACCTTTTCTTTTCTAACAGCAGCATGGTGATTTTCTGTAACATTAAATGCCATATTGCAACCTGAAGGTGTTCTGTAGACACTTGGTACAACACATGTGCCAAACACAAGGCCGCGGGCCAAATCCAGCCCGCCAGGCCATTTCACATGGCCCTTACACCCAGGGCTTTTTTCAGCCGGAACATGGCGGAACTCCATTTTGAGAGAGAGACTCGAAGCCGCCCACATTGCCAGGAGGCACTGAAGCTGAGTCAGTTAGGTGAGATGCAATTAAGCTTTTGGGAAGAGGGGAGATGAGGGCTGTGGAGGGAAATGTGTGCAGAGGAGGGGAATAGGGGAGAGTGATGCAGAGGTCAGAGCTGAGGAGGAGGGATGGAAGTGAGATATGGAGAACCTGTGAAAGAGGGCTGAACTCTGCACACTGTGCATAGCACACCCCTAAACCCTGCACTCTGTATGTAGCACACACCTCAATCCTGCACGCTGTACACAACGCACGCCTGAATTCTGTACTCTGTATGTGGGGCACTCCATAACTCTGCTCTCTGTACGCCGTACACTCCTGAACCATGCACTCAGTACCTAATGCACCCCTAAGCCCTGCACTCTGTAAATAGCGCAATATGAGAAAGAGTAGACACAAAGTCTTCCAGATAGAACCGGCACATTGAGGGGAACCAGAATGCTGATGGGCCATGCAATGAAATGGCGTTTGACATCTACGATACAAGGTAAGGTACCACCGTTAGGCTAGATTCATATCTAGCGACTTGTGAATGATCATTCTTGCATGCATATTTTGGTGTGTTTTTCTGCTAAACGTTTAGGGCAATTATTTCCATGTGCTGTCCTACGTGCAACAAAATGCACCAAAGAAGCAAATGTGCCTTTTTGGGCATTGAGGTTTGCATGTTTTGACATATACTAGCAGGCATCTGCTTGCAGCATTTGGGAATGCTCAGATGTGAATGCAGCCTAAGGGGTTAATAACTTCTAAAGAGACACAGACACTGCAACTTTCCTCATCAGAGCGCAGAAAGTGGATCAGCTGGGTAAAATGAATCAATATCCAAAAGCACAAACATCTTTTTTTTCAGGGCAGTAACAGACAGGAATCTGCAACTAAGTTTGTTAAAATCTCTGCAATGCACTGTACATAGATCACACAAAGGTGATTTTTTTTTTCACAAAAGTGGAGATACTCTTTATTAACCCTTTTCCTACAGCTTTTTTTTTTTTCTTCTTTTACGCTTTAAACTTGCAAAAGATCCAGCTGTGTTCTGCTATAATACATATGTCCTGATATGGAAAATGCTTACAGGAAAAGAGACAAAATGTATGAACAGAAGTCACCCATTTGCCCTAATGACATGTTCGTGGAGAACAGCAGAACTTGTGTGGCCACTTTTCCCCATGGTCCTCCATCAGAGGGATAAGAACCTGAAATTTAGGCTAGGTTCACACACCTGCTTCAATTTTGATCTGACTTTCAGTGTGATTACGTAGTGTAACTTGGATGCTACTTTGAAGTGGTTTGAATATTCTATGGGGCCAAAATAATGTTGGAATTGCACCAAAGTAGAATAGGAACCTTTAAGTCTTGCACTAGTGTCAACGGAGCCTAAAACGTTTGTCTGGTGTTCTGTTTTTATTAAGATATAATTGTCCTGAAAAACCCATCTAATCTTACATTCTTTACAGCAAATAGAACAAAAACTCATAAAATATAAAAAATGTGAAGAAGCCATAAAAAAAATTAAGATTCTAAGCATTCATGAACAGAAAATGAGTCAGTTATGTCAAGAAAATTTCAGAGGTCACACTGGTCTAAAAAACATCCTGCGGCCAAACAGCCAAGATGTGTAACAGAAAAGCGGAGACAAGCTGTACACTAGCAGCCGGACAAACTCATTACGTTCCCCTGACCGGTTATCCAATTAGAGAACAATGTGCCATTCAGGCAGCTACTTCCACTAACCAATGAGCAAGTCAGCTGATGAAAACCTTGTCCTACTTAGGAGACCAGACCGAAGCAATGTGCTGCTCATCTTCAGATTAGCATGTCTATGGCAGGGAGGCAGGCGTGAAGTCAACAGTCATCTAAGCCACTGTTCCCAGACAAGGGAAAGCATGTTCTACAACAAGTGAAAGCCAGGCACGTAAGAAGCATTTTTAAAAAATGTCAAAATATATTTAAAGGGAACCTATAATGTACATTCATGTAAGCACATATTTATTCATTATCATAATGTTATATCACTCACTCTATAGGTAATAGTGTATCTCTATTAAACAGAACTCATTCCTTCCTCCTGGACAACATAGGGTTTGATTTACTAAGGGCAAATAGGCAGTTCACTTTGCTGGGGTATTTGAACAAGGGGATTTGCCCCAGAGCTTAGTGAATGAGGTGAAGCCTTGCTGACTTCCATCATCCAATCATGTGCAAGCAAAAATATTTTTTTTTATTTTCCTTGCATGTGATTGGATATTGTCTGCAAGGTGAAACTTCACCACATTCACCAAGCTCTATTTAAGTGTAAATTAACATATAATTTACTTTGTTAGTACTTTTCATCCAATGAGATGACCAGGAGATGTGTTTGGCCAGACCTGTCCACCACAAAGAGAAAAAAAAATTAGGAATTAGGCGGCCTGGTCTTCCACTATGATTAGCATGGCGCATACTGCACATTGGAGTGGGAAGAAGGCACACCAACGGGGTGAACTAACAGTTTTACCACCAATAGTGGGTAATCCCTTTAGCAGCCCAGTGATAAATAAGATTACTATTGTGTAAACAAAAGGCATACAGTTACAGTGCCCTGAAATAGTATTCATACCCCTTGAAATTTTCCACATTTTTTCATGTTACAACCAAAAATGTAAATGTATTTTATTGGGATTTTATGTAATAGACCAACACAAAGTGGCACATAATTGCGAAGTGGAAGGAAAATGATAAATGGTTTTCAAAATGTTCTACAAATATCTGAAAAGTGTGGCATGCATTTGTATTCAGCCCCCCCTCCCCAAGTCAATAGTTTGTAGGACTACCTTCCTTTCGCTGCAATTATAGCTGCAAGTCTTTTGGGGTATGTCTCTACTAGCTTTGCACTAGAGTGAATATACTGCCCATTCTTCTTTGCAAAGTAGCTCAAGCTCTGTCAGATTGGATGGGAAGCATCCGTGAGCAGCAATTTTCAACTCTTGCCACAGATTCTCAATTGGATTTAGGTCTGGACTTTGACTGGCCTATTCTAACACATGAATATGCTTTGATCTAAACCATTCCATTGTATCTATGGCTGTATGTTTCAGGTCCTTCTCCTGCTGGAAGGTGAACTCTGCCCAGTGTCATGTCTTTTGCAGACTCTTTACAGATTTTCTTCTAAGATTGCCCTGTATTTGGCTCCATTCATCTTCCCATTAACTCAGACCAGCTTCCCTGTCCCTGCTGAAGAAAAGCATCCCCACAAAATGATGCTGCCACCACCATGTTTTACGGTGGGGAAGGTATGTTCAGGGTGATGTGCAGTGTTAGTTTTCTGCCACACATAGTGTTTCGCTTTTAGAACAAAATTTGGAAAATTCAAGGGGTATGAATACTTTTTCAAGGCACTGTACACGTAAATACAAGGATATTAAACGACAACAGTACTAAAAATACAATGCCATAAACTGTGTATACAGTGTAATTGTATAAAACTATATATATATACATTTATATTAAAAAAAATATAAAAGTCCTAATAATGTGCAAACATATAAAAGTGACGCTCCTGATGACGTCATACGGCGAAACATGTAGGGTGGGGATTGATAGCGCTACGCTTGTCCTCCGAAAACGAATTGCTTTTTTGCTGGGATTTAATGTGCAATACAAATGGTTTTTATGTAAGTGCAATTTTAAACATTTTTTACCTAATAAATATGGTGTTACGCTATGGAAGTTTCCCTTTTTTTTTTTTTTTTTTACGGTGGAGAAATACTGTAGAGCTTCTGGAGGAGTTTTGTTGCAAACGATTGATCTAGAGGTGTTTCCACTATGGAGTTTGTCATCAGAGTATAGAGGTGTCAAGACCACACAGACGGCCAACTTTCCTGCAGGAGAGAGCTGCACCATCTTATGAGATATTTGACCTATCATTCCAGATGGTCAATTATCTGTGGTGAGTGGGGCTCTGGAGGGGGAGCACTATGCACAGAGAATTGCTATGGATAAGAAGATTTATTACTGTATCACTTAATATTCACACCGGATGGGGGTTTCCCTGGGATTTTTTTGGAACTGTCAATTGTTTTGAAACTTTTGTATGTTTGCACATTATTGGGACTTATATATATATATATATATATATATATATAGTACAATTTCACTGTATACACAGTTTATGGCATTGTATATGTGCTATTTTTAGCACTATTGTCGTTTAAGCACCTTGTATTTACTTATTGGATTATTTAGGATTTAGTCACTGGGGAGGATGGATATAATTGCCAGCCCACGGGGCATTATAGCAAATGCACATTCGTGGGGACTCTGTGTAGTAGGAAGTTCATTCATTTATTTATTAATTATTTAAAGAAGTTTTTGGGAGAGGCAGCGCAGCAATTTTTATGTTTGCAATCACACATTTTTTCACCAGTACACATTTGTGATTTTGCTAGCAGCAGCCAGTCTAATTGATTAATCCTCTGCGCAGGTTATACTCACACACTGTACATGTACTTTCCCTTTTACGAAAAACAAAAAGTATACAATTTAAAAGTGCATGCTTGCTGCACCATATTCTCTTTCAAATTACACAGAGGCAAGAATGTTTAAAGAACACCTAGTTTTTAGTAGCGTTTACAAGTGTTTTTACAGTACATGTAGGGGGGAAAAAAAAGCTTTTAAGAGCGTTTAGGAGTGCTCAGCCTTTTTTTTTTCAGCTGGCAAATCACTCCCAAAAACGCATTAAAAAGAACGTTTTATTCTGCTCCTAGAAGCTGAAGCTTGAAAAATGCTTTGAGCCTACAATAGTGCGCATGGACACGTAGGATAACACTATTTGCTTCTAGGGGCAGAAAAAAAAACACTAGTGTTCATGGAGCCTTAAGAAGCACCAGGAGAGGTTCACAAATCCACAGAATGTATGAAGCAGAAGCAGGGAGATGCATGCATTTTAGATTTCTCTCCAGGAAGCAGACCACAATCTAGCAATCACAGGCAGTAGTTATACAGCCATAGGCTGGCCATAGACAGGCCGTTTATCGGCCGAATTGTCGGCCAATAAACGAAACATCCGTCGTTGCTGCCATGGATGCTGCCACCAAAGATCCGCGAAAAATGGCCGACAGCATTGCCCCACTAACGGTGTGAATATCGGGCAATTTTTCATTTGAACGAAAATTTGTCCAATAAATGACCCGTCTATGGCCTGCAATAAGGCTGTAGGCACAAAAGTGCCTAGGCACTCAAGTATCTGGAAGTGTACTGCTATTTTCAGGAGGCAATCAAAACAGACTGTACATTTTCTGGCTCAATTAACAATTCTGTGAGTTTTCTATAACATACGAACTCTTCACTGTTTTAATTCCAGTCCACTTTAAGCCTTGAAAGGTACAGCAAACAATTCCTACACTTGAGTCGCAAAGTCAGTTTGAAAACCAACAGTTCTTGGGTGTCAGTCTCGCCTGTATAACTCAATGGTTCCTCCAGGCGACCCTTAATCACTAAAGGACAAAGTAACCTAAGGGTCGACACTTCTGAGCAGACTTTGTAGGACAACAAGGCAGTTTTCAGTTTATTTAAAAATGCGGTCCTTGTATGTTAAAGCTGCAGTGCATCATCAGTGGTGTGCATTTGCAACTCCAGCATTCTGGGTGCCTTTTACATGGGATGCAGACTACAGAGATAGGCATTCTGAAACTACACGCTCAAAACAGAGGGTCCAACTTTGCTTCAAGCAACTAGTCTTTGTTTCCGCTCTGCAATACAAACATGAATGCTATCACCAGCAGACATCTTTCACAATCTGCTGACACGAAGCAGCCATTGCCTTACAAGTTTTATTTTCCTTTTGTTTAATGTATGGGACTTATGGCAAATAATAGAAAATACATTTTTTTTTGTTAAAAGTGACCACACTTGCAGAAGTGTCCTTCCTTGTTTCCATAACAGAACACAGGTCTATGGATTAGGTGATCCAGGCTTTTTGCTCTGAAGTTTTCACACACTGCTGGTGCCTTGAGCAGTGTGTCACCATCAAAGCTTGGCCCACATTCCTCCTGGAGGTCAGCACACACTAAAGTGCATACCTTGTGACTGGATAGGCTGTGCAAGGTGCACACATTCCTGAGGATGGAGGCATAATCTTGTGAGCAGAGCAGATATAAAGCACAGACATAATACACATGAAGACAACAGAGGAAATGGAAGAATAGTGTCCACAAAACAGACATGTATTAATGTGTTCATCCAGCTGGATGGATATCAATCAGAACTTCAGGATGTGCAAAGCTAATCAAAAAATGTATTTAAAGAAAAAAAATATTATTATTATACAGGATTTATATAGCGCCAACGGTTTGCTCAGCGCGTTACAATATAACAGGAGACAATACAGTAACAATACAGTTCGATACAAGAGGGATTTGAGGGCCCTGCTCCTTGGAGCTTACAATCTAGGAGGGCCGGGTGAATGGTACAGTAGGTAGTCACTGTGGGGGATGGAGTGGTTGGAAGAGTAGAGGATTCCAGAATTAGCAGAGGGCGGGATAGGCTTCCCTGAAGAGAAAAGTTTTCAGTGATCGCCGAAAGGCAAGTAGAGTAGGTGATAATCTGATAGATTGGGGTAGGGAGTTCCAGAGGATGGGTGACGCCCTGGAGAAGTCTTGGAGATGAGCATGGGAGGAGGAGATGAGGGAGCTAGAGAGTTAGAGGTCTTGCGAGGAGCGGAGTGTACGGTTTGGGTGATATTTAGAGATAAGATCTGTTATGTAAATTGGGGCAGTGTTGTGGATGGCTTTATATGTCATTGTTAGAGCTTTGAATTTAATCCGTTGGGCAACTGGGAGCCAGTGGAGGGATTGGCAGAGAGGGGAGGCGGATACGGAACGGTTAGTGAGGTGGATGAGTCTGGCAGCACTGTTCATGATAGACTGGAGGGGGGATAGCCTACGATGAGGTAGGCCAATGAGGATGGAGTTACAGTAGTCGAGGCGTGATATGACAAGGGAGTGAATAAGTTGCTTAGTGGTTTCCGGGGTTAGGAACATTTATGTGTTCTTTTGGGGAAAAAAACGTTATTGTAATAATTAAAATTTTCAATCATGGCATCGATCATTACGTGTTGTTATTTTTTTTTAAAAATCTGTCAAAAGTTTTGTTGGATAGATAATGGAAGAATTGGAACTTCTATTGGGTTTATATTGCAGTCTTTGTCTTAGTGGGGAATGTAACCTCTGTAGCCAACTAAACAAAGTAAGGGGACATCACAAATGTTACAGTTGTCACCAGAACAGAATTACCCCTTTCACTGCCAGGCTTTGCGCCCCACTTCTAACCCCTTCAATACCGGGCACTTTTACCTCCTTCCTACCCAGACCAATTTTTAGCTTTCAGCGCTCTCACCGTTTGAATGACAATTGCGCCGTCATACAACACTGTACCCAAACTAAATTTTTATTTTGTTCACACAGCTAGAGCTTTCTTTTGGTGGTATTTAATTACCTCTGGGTTATTTTTTGTAAAATAAACAAAAATTACGAAAAAAAAGTTTTATTTGTTTTTGTTATAAAATATAGCAAATAAAAATAGCGGTTCTTCATAAATTTAGTTCAAAATGTGTACTGCTACATTTCTTTGGTGAAAATAACCCAAATTAGTGTAGTTTGTAGAAAAGTTATAGAGTCCACAAACTACTACGGTATATATCTGAAAATCGATCAATTCTAATGCATTGACAGCTGACCTCATTTCTTGAGGCCCAAAATTGTCAGGACAGTACAGATACAGGGGTGTGTTAATTTCTGAAAAAACTGCTTGTCCAGGGACTATCAGTGTCCCAATCTACTTGTTCCTCACGACAGTCCAGATAAAAAAAAACAAATACATTTTAACCAAAACCATATTTAAATCTGAGGTGCTTTAACCTCCCTGGCGGTATAATTATTTCAGATTTTTGGTGCTGAAAGCGGTACCATTATTTTGCATGGAAATATGTAGTTTTTTTATTGTTAGGCTATAATATTTAGGAATAACTCACTGAAATCTGTCCGAACAAGAGTCTATTAAACATCCCGGGTATGATAAAATTTGAAACACAAAATCATAAATTATAATTTAATAAATAATCATAAAAAATAATAATATAATAATAATACATTTAATTCAATAATATAATCAAACCAAAAACACTGAAATTTGAAATATAGCGCCATAATAAGTTCGCACATTGCTGAGCAAAGTCGCAAAATCGTTTTCAGTGTCTGATGACGAATTTCCCCACAAATCATTATCACTCAATTCTGCAAGTGGTTCTGATTTACTATCGCTGTTCTCCTAGCTGATCTAAACCACTTTTGACCTAAAGGGACACTTTTTGGATGCCATGGACGTTTCTCAGTTTCCAAGCAGAAAGAACAGACAAAATGCAGGCAGGGCTCAGGACAAAGCACTAGGGACAAAATGTATGTGAAATTGGTTGAGGCAGCAATGTTTTACTATGTAAAAAAAAAAAATTACATTATTTAAAATTTTTAAATTTCCCACCGCCGGCGGCGCCCGTACGTCCCGACGTCACAGGGACAGGACACAGAAGCCGGATGCCGGCATCGGCCGAAGGAGATGGCCGGGGACGCTGCAGGGGACACATCATGGGAGCGCAGGGTAAGGTAAGTGAAGAACAAATGCCGGAGCAGCGTCGCATGGTATTCCTGAGTGTAGCTCGGGGTTACCGCTCTTGGTACTGAAATGTTACCCCGAGCTACACTCGGGAATACCGCCAAGGAGGTTAAGGAATGTCTGGGGCTTTTAAAAACAAAAGGGGCTTTAGGGCAACTGAAGCTTTTAATATTTTTAACATTGCACGGTTTTCCTCCTCCTCACCTTCCTGCCTGTCTCCAGCAGCACTCGGGGACTAGAAGGGAGGAGAGAGACCTTGCAGTGTTATTAGAACCGATTGGGTGCTCATCAGGAAAAGGGAGTGTCGGGATTATCCTTTATCCCTTTTGCTGCCAGAGCCGTTTTTGCATACGTTTAAAAAATAATTTAAATGCCTAAAGATTAGAGAAAACCCCCAAACATTATATATTTTCTGAAATCAGAGACCCTAGAGAATGAAACAGTGGTAGTTCCATATTTTTATGTCACACGATAATATCACAAAGGTCTAGCAAACAAAAAATTTCTGTAAAAAATACACTTAAGTTAACTTTAGGGCACAAAAAAGCAATAAATTACCCAATTTTTTGGTACAAGATAAAAGATGAGGTTGCACTGAGTAGATAGATATCCAACATGTCAAACCTTAAGTTTGCGTGTGCTTGTGAAATGGCAACAAACTTTAGTATGCTATATTTTCTATAGGCAACACTTTTAAAGCCCCTTCTAGGTCATCAGTTTAGTGTTACGGAGGAGGTCTGGTGCTAGAATTATTGCTCTCATTCTGGCGTGCATGGTGATATGTAACGTGTATTGCAATCGGCATTTTTGTGCGTAGGTGCCCCAGTGCGTGCCTTTATGTTTGTATGTGCCTACATGTGTGTGTGTGTGTGGGGGGGGGGGGGTTGAAAACATTTGGGGATGATTATGTGCTTGGGTGTAACTGTAATTCTTTATAAATAAAAAAATAATAATTTTTTTCTACTTAACTTTTTTTTTCATCACATATGGGGCGACAGTCATTTTTACAAATTTGTTGTTTTTTTTACAGCACACTGTGACCAGAGTAATGTAATGTTACCATAGTAACATTGTACTACTCTGAGAAAGTGATCAGTATTTTGTTTTTATACATTATGATTGGCTATAGCAGTGAATTTCACCCTCACCTCCCACCATTGCCATGCATTGACAGCCCATTCTTCATAAAATAACTGCCTAAATGCAACACGTTACCTGGTATGCATATTATAATACAGGAAAAGCACACACTCCTGTTTAAGATATTCTGAAAAGTACATTTGAACTTTTAGTCTCCTTTTCTATTGTAACCGAAAGTGATCAATGATTCCTATATTATGTGGTTACTCTGGGAAAGATTTGCTTAAAATACATCCTAATGCTTCTTGGACCTAATCCAGCCAAGAGAATATGAGAAAGTTTAAGGTAACAAGGTCATGACTATGTGTGTATTACGTCTGAAGAGGATTATAGATCATGGAAAGAAGACTGCGTAGGACACAATGAAAGCAGCACACAAATCAGTCTACAGCATAAAGTTAAATACATGTTGAAATGCACCTCTAACAATAACAGTAAGCAAACTAGTAAAATCTACAGCTTGTACACCTTTTTCTGAGCTGTAAGCATAAAGCCTAATTTTTTATTGCTTTGGTAAACTGTTTTCTTTTTATCAATAAAAACAAAGGGGTGCGGCGCTGGAATCAAATGTATGTATACACATAAATTGCACTAAACCCAGATGTGGATGTAAAGTGAAAACAGTGCAAAATGCAAAACTCAAGGTGACATTAGTGAGCACTATCGATGTGCTGAGTGTTAATATCCTAAGCACTTTATATGAACTGTTTTCAGGACTGTGTATGAAGTGATGATCCATCTGAGGGGATCTCAGATAAGCGCTCCTTAAAACATCCTGGTGACGTGCCATGAAATTGTTAGGAATACGCACTCACCAGATGCGCAACCTTTATGCGCATATATGCATATGTAAATCTCAAAGATGTCTGCTGAAGGTATCCTTCAGAAACGGATCAGCCTGGTCTGGTCACAAACCGATAAGGATCCCCTTCCCCTGGGCAGTTTGCAGCACCTAAGGCCTCACTCCGGAATGAGCTCTGTAAAGGTATCCGCTCACTTGCTGATTTTAGGCAACAGAGGTGTTGTCGTATAATCAGATCCATTGAGCTTTCGTACTTCAAAATGTAATAAGCTCCATCCAGCAGCCACACAGCGTGACCACAACGCTGTAACCAGGCAACCGGGGACGCCACTTACTCCCCGTTTTTTTTTATACAAGCTGCCTAATGCCCCTGTAGCCTGCACATCTTTCCGGCAAAATTCACTATACAGAGCTCAGGGCATGCACACAGATATGACTGGAAACTAGTATATGAATAAAAGGCATCTCCTGTTTGCCCCTGGCCACTTATACAGACAGCCATAGTTTTCTATTGCAGTTTCCCATCATCACCTAATACATGTTCTAAAAACTGCTCAGTCTCTCCGCATCCACAATACACAAACAGAAAGCCACACTCCACCTTGTTCAATATAAATACATCTTTATTTATGCTTGGAGAGGCTTACACATGAGCCATGATTCTCTCAAAAGCTTACATAGGTAGCAAATGAGTAAAATTTATATGAATACAGAATATTTATTAAAATGTGAAAAAAAAAAGTACTGGAGGCTTTCAAAAGTAAAAAAAAAAAAATGTTATTCACCGAGAAGCTAGATTTAATGAAAGAATAAAATACATACGATTGGCACCTAATTTTATATTTTAATTGAATGCTTACATCCAATATCCTTCAGGACATTTGTGTTTCACCCTGAACCTACCACCTGTCTGTCACAAGAGGATACAACATCATGCCAACAGGTAAGGACTCAAGTGATATCGAAGACAATAGGATGCATATCCAAAGCCTATTCAAACGTTCAATTTGGTAATGGCTAACAGGTGGATGGGCTATTGGGAAGCTTTACCAAGGTTAAGATAATCTTAAGAAAGCATTTATTATTAATAAGGATGATTTGGGTACATGCAGCAGTTGTCACAGAACAAAGAGGGAGAAGCATCATATTTTACTTCTCTAGAAAGAGTATCACAGAAGTGTCTGTTACTTGTCCGTTCCCCACATCAAAACTGCTAGGGGAGAGGCACTTTAGGACATCATTGATAAGTTTAACAGTTAATGTCAATACATATATAGTGCAAGTCTGGCTAGAGACAAGATAGCTGAACTCCGGGTCAGATAATAATGTATGTGAGTGGGTGGGTGAAGGGGCACTGCAAGGGATAAATGCATGTTAAGTCTAGGGGTATGGGAAAAAGGAATAAAACTTACCTTATTCCTGGCTCCTGGAGGTTCTCTCAACTTAAAGACGAGGCTGCAGGGACCTGGTCGCAAAGACTCTCAAGGCCACAGTCACATGCTAGCCCCCTCGATGTACAGTGCAGGGTACTAGCCCTGCATTGTATTTGATGATGCTGAGGGACAACCCATAGCCCAGAGATTCAGGAAGAAGAGGGCAGCTCCAAGCCCCCTGGAGTGGGGAATCAGGGAAAGCAAGTTCCTCTACCCCTCGGAAATCATAAGCATTTAAACCTTGCGGTATTTTGTTTTGTGTAGGTATTTTTCCTATAAGCTTTAAAAAAAGAATGTATAACATTTGCAGTTTTTGTTGTTTTGTATTAATTGTAAAGTAGGGTTAAGCAAGAAAAAAAAAAAACTTACTACTGATCATCTTTTGGACAACCACCTTGCTGAAAAATTTCCTTTGACACTAGGTTCACATATGTGTGGCTAGTGCCGCTGCGGAACCACACGAAAATCCGCACACCCGCGCATACAAAATGCGTACCCGCGGGCGGGTGCCATTACTTCTAATGGCAAACCGCCCGCACCGGAAAACGCAACCGTACTGGGAACCAAGGTTCCCGTGCGCACTGCGTTTTCCAAAGAAGTGCAGGGACTTCTTCCCTGCGTGTCACAGCTGTCTATTCAAATGAATGGGCTCTCAAGCCCGTGCAAAACGTGGTCCGCACGGCCACATATATATGAACTGGGGGTCAAAAGCTGCAAGATACAGCTTTCAGCCCTTATCAATGTATTCTGATTACAATGACATAGCTGGATGACTCCCCTCCTTCCCCACCCACCTTGAATGTGTGGATGGGGGGAATAGGCTTAGATTCTTTTCCTTTGACCATTTGGTTGAATGAAAAAAAATGACTTCTCCATGACCAGCTTTTTTTTTCCAGTAAAAGTTTTTATTACAAAAAAACTGCTGGTTGTGCAGCAAGTACAATAGTACCAATAAAGTAAGTTGCAAACAAGCAACAACAAACGGTATTTCAGTTTCCCAAACAGTACAAATACATATAGTATAGTGTGTAACAAGTGCAGGGTACCCATATATCACTTTAGCTGACATTCAGCGGAGCAGAAAACTCAGTCTCGGGCAGCAGCAGAGGGGAAGAGGGGATATGACCAGCTTTAAGCAGCCGATAGTGACTTGATTTTTTTTTTCCCACCACGGGTAGAAGGAAGGAAACTGGCTCAATACCATCAAGTCAGTGTTGATGGGGGGGGAATGCCTCCCACAGCTCTATTGTGTTCTGCCAGCGGTAGGGTACGGGTCAGGAGCGGACTGACCATTCGAGCACTGCCCGAGGGCCCGGGGTCAGTAGGGGGGGCCCCATGAGATGCCCCTGGTACCTTTTTCACAGGCTTTTTTGGATGTAGGCAAGGACACAGGGGTCCCATGATCCTCTATTGCCCGGGGGCCCCATGAGTTGTCAGTCTGCCCCTGGTACGGGTAGCCTTCCCAGTCAACAGAACACGATACTATTAGCAGCTATAGCCACCGGCACTAATCTAATGTTAAAAATCCTTCAGGCTGGCTGTACCCAAGTCTATCAATGCATCGACTTGGGTACAAATCAGCCTGCCCATACATTGCTCTAATCTCGGCCAGTCCCTGCTAAATCCAGCTGAATTTTGATCCATGAATAGCCTGCTTTAGTGTGACTGTTTTTCTCTTGTTCAACCCACATGCTGAATGAAAGAAAAATGAACTGTCTATGGCCATCTTCAGTTATACACCTCCTTCTCATAATTCAAGTCTATTAGGCAGCCAACTGATTGAAAACAGTTCACTCCCTGTCTGGATGATAGCTTATCTCAAGAGTTAAACAAAAGGCAGAGAAATCACATTGACCCACTGAGAGCTCCCACTTGTGGCAAATCTGCAAATCCTATATTTATTACAATACCTCCAAAGAAATGCTGGTAGGTTAATTGGTTCCTGTCTATAGGCCCTAATATGCGTATGTATGCATGCGAGATAGGTACTCATTGAAAGCTCCTTGGAGGCATGGACTAATGAGAATCTACAGTATGTAAAGCGCTGCATAAATTTTCAGAACTAGGATTCTGAAATAAATTAACAAAAACAAGGATAAACATGCATGTGAATTGTAAAATGGATAATAGACTTTACTTTAAATTAAATATGAGCAATACAATATGCATAATGAAATACACTATTTGATCCCTTCAAATTCAGAAAGTCTAGTAAAGACAAGAAAAGACATTTGAGCCTTTTTCCAAATATCATTAGCTTCACATAGAGTAAAAAAAAAAACCTAATAAATGTTTGGAATGCTTGACCCACAAAATAAATAAATAAGATTTTAAATTTATTATTATACTATTTTCATTAAAAGGATGAATAAAACTACACTTTTGTCTACTGATACTTATTAAAAAAGTACACCTATACCTCTCCCCAAACCTAATTTCAACTCGCTGTCCTACCATCTAATCAGCTATTTAAAGGATAAGTTCACCTTTTAGACAAAAATAATAAATGCCCATTTTTTGCAGGTAAAATGTAAAAAATGTGCAGTTATTAATTTTGTCTACAGGAGCCTGGAAAGCATTGCACCAGTAATCAGTAGATCACTGATGCCATGCATGTCTCCTGCAGACCTGTCAGAATATCTGCTTGTTGTATGGGATGTACGGTCAAGCAGATATTCTCACAGGAAGCTTCAATGAACTACCACGGCACTCCACAGAGTCGCGGTAGTTCATTGAAAACTACAAGCCCACAGCTGCTGAGGATGTCGGGACTTGCAGTTCATTAATTCACGGAAGTCTGTGAATGACTGATGTGGCCATGTGGGCGGAGCCCAAGGTCACGTGGTTTTCAAATCTGACAGTTTGTGGAAACTTCTGCCCGTACTGTCAGAGGGAGGGGGGTGGTGGGCGGCGGCTGCAACTACGGGAACATGTTACATGTTCCACTTTAAAAACGGGTGGAACATGTAACAAGCTCCCAAAGATGAGCTCATCCTTAAGGCTCCATGCACATTGGGTGTTTTGATAACGCTGGTAATATTAGCTGTGTAAAGTTACATTAAAATCGTGAGTTTTTTAGCATTTTTTCATTAGTGTTTAGCAGCGTTTTGCCTTGTTTAATGGTGTTTTCATGCGTTTTCAGCATTTTTTTTCAGCATTTTTACAGCTAAAAAACTCCTCTAGAAACCCAATAGTTCTGGGTTTTTTCCCAGCCAAAAAACATTGATTACAGTCTATGTGTGCATGGACACACAGGATAGCATGCTGGGGGGTTTACTGGCTGTAGAAACAACGTCAAAAACCAAAAACAGCAGCTGTAAAAATGTCCAGTGTACATGAGGAGTTAAATCCTTGGTTTGCCAACTACTGGTGGCCATGTGTACACATTGCAATTAACCCCTGTGCATGATTTCCCCAGAATTTTGGTGCAGGGGGAAGACACAGGCACACCACCCAGTCCCAGTAAAGTGCATGCATGCTGGTGTTCACTGTGCAGGAGCAGCAAGACACCCTGTTACAATTTTTTAAATTGAAGTGTCTCAAAATGACACTTCATACAAGCCTATGCACAGCAGTATTCTGCGACATGTGGTGTGGTGAACAGGGCAATGTAAAAACTCAGCCAAGCTCAGTGCTATGGTGTGAACATCTATGCAGCTCAATGGATATGGTGTGAACAAACCCTAAAGTAGTGTCCATTAATAAAAGAAAGAAAAAAAAAATCACTGAAGGTGTCTAGTCAGTTCTCAGCTTTTAAAAAAAATAAAAAAAATACACTGTTTACTGGCTTCCATAGCAACAACACCACATCATACTAAGGCAGCCCTGAGCAAGCATGATACTTATCTTCCTGACACACCCTGAAGGTTTCAGTACATTTCCTGCCTGTACACAGGAAACTTATTGCCACAACTTCTCAGAGGACCTTGCTGTGGTTAAAATAAAAAACGTACCAACATTCATGTGTTACAGTAAACCAAATGAGAAGACATAGGAACAGTCCAAGACTTAACTAAACACTAAATTAGGAAGCAAAAACCCGTTGTGAAGGCCACACTATAAAGGCAAATACAGGAAAGGTAACCAAACACTCCAAGTGTGGACTGTTTGCCTTTGTTCTTTTATGTAAATACTTGTAGAATAGTCTGTATGGTTAGAAAGGACCCGGCTTCAATTGTACAATAGGCAGCTAATCACTGAGTACTTTATTTTTTGTTTTAGACTAGTTCAGGTATTTATTACCATATCACCATTGGGGAGATTCCCTTCACTGTCTGACCCCGAGACACAACAGGAGAGTCCTGGAGTACCCACTGAAGATTTATTCCTTTTCTAATGACAGCTGGAAAATTTTCACTTTCCCTACCTGTCCTGGTAAAAATTGTAACTGGGATAGGAAGTAAGGGAGAGCCTCCAAAACAGAGACATAGCAAGCAGAAAAATCTGCTGCTGCTCTCGGGCACAGAGGTAGATCAAGTTCAGGTAGGTATTTAGTGGGGACTGTGAAGGGGGGGGGGACCTGAATGCAAAAACCACTCAAGCCCTAAAAGTGCCAATTGTTAACAAGCGTTTTGACACTTTTACCTGCATTAGGTGGTTTTTTTTCCTGCCAAATGCTTCTCTATTGAATACACAAGTGATGTTTTTTCCTGCCTTTAACCTCCCTGGCGGTATTCCGGAGTGTAGCTCGGGGTAAAGTTTCAGTACCACAAGCGGTAACCCCGAGCTACACTTGGGAATACCATGCAGCGTTGCTCCGGGATCTGTTCTTCACTTATCTTGTCCTTGCGCTCCCGCGATGTCCCTCCTGCAGTGTCCCTGGCAATGTCCTCCGGCAGATGCCGGCATCTGTCTTCTGGGTTCCGTCCCCTGCGACGTCGGGACGTATGGGGGACGGAACTGGCGGGAAATTTGAAAATGACCTAAAATCACATAGTAAAACATTACTGTATCAAACCATTTCACATACATTTTGTCCCTATTGCTTTGTCCTGTGCCCTGCCTGCATTTTTACTGTTCTTTCTGCCTGGAAACTGAGAAATGTCCATGGCGTCCAAAAAGCGTCCCTTTAGGTCAAAAGGTTAGGTTTTAGACCAGCTAGAGAACAGCGATAGTAAATCAGGGGAAATTCATCATCAGACACTGAAAACGATTTTGCGACTTTGCTCAGTGATGTGCGAACTTGGAGCTATATTTCAAATTTCAGTGTTTTTGGTTTGATTATATTACTGAATTAAATGTATTATTATATTTTTTTTATGATTATTTATTAAATTATAATTTATGATTTCTTGTTTCAAATTTTATCATACCCGGAATGTTTACTAGACTCTTCTTCGGACAGATTTCAGTGAGGTATGCCTAAAAATTACAGGCCTACAAAAAAAAAATAATACATATTTCCACGCAAAAAAATGTACCGCTTTGAGCACAGAAATATGCACATAGGGAGGCTAGGGAGGTTAAACACCTATAGTGTGCATGGCCACCTAGGTTTTCATGGAGGGGAGTTCAGAGGCAAAAGAAAAAAAACCGCCTAAAAAGCTAAATTTTTTAGCTCATGTGTACATGAGGTCTTAATGTTTAGGACACCCTCATGAACCACCAGGCATCTAAAGCTGGCCATATATGGAGCAAAATGTGTCCAGTTCACCAAGGAGTAGCTGAATTTTGATCTATTTATGGGTACTGTGGTACAGAATTCAATCTACCAATTGACTTCTGTTCAACGAGCCTGTTGGAATATTTCTACTTGGTCAGTGTATTCTGACAGCAGGGAAGTGTCCCCGCTGTCAGAATACAAAGACAGGGTGGGGAGGATTCCCCCATCCTCTTGAATATGTGGATGAGAGAATCAAGTCAGTTTTTGTCATTCAACCCGCTGGTTGAACAAAAAAAAAACTGACTCATCTATGGGCTGCCCACAGAGGCCAATACAGACAAATGAACATAAGAACAGACACAGCCCAGTAGACCACCAAAGCATCACAACAAACCACAAAAGGTTATCCGTTGTACTTATAAAGCCTTAAGGCCAATAGAACTCTTCTTTAGCCATCTAAGCCAGGAGCCTGCAGTCTAGCACATACAACCAAATACAACACACAGAAGAGTTTCCAGAAGGCCTACAAGAACTGCATAATGTCTGCACCAATTCATTCATGGTCACAGAGCCAAGCCATAATTACAGACCAGCAAGAGAATTACATTTTGCTGTATCTAACAAGAGCAATTTAAAAACAGCAGCACAAGACCACATAATAAGCAAAAACAGGAGTTTACGCATTTTACAAACTGCGAATAGCAAACATTCAATGTGTACTTCTGTATTACAGGTTATAAATGTCTGAAAACATGCAAAAGTTACTCTGCTCATGAGTAACAGTAACAGTGTGGAATTTAAGTAGAAATCCAGACATTTTTTTTAATTATAACACGCATTTCAGCCAGTTAGTGGTTCACTACACAGGGAGAATCTCCAACTTGCTAGAAATCCTCTATTCGAGCATCATCAATTTGCTGCCAATGCATGACAATGCATAAAAAACAACACATAACCCTTTAACAATGCAGCACACCACACACTGTGAAAGAGCATCATGATGTACTGCAGTGCGGCAGGAATTGCACTTTACTATTCAGTGCCTTTGGGTACTATTCATAATGAATGACACTGCAACGCTCTAAACATAAAGCAGGTGAATTGCAGGAACATGCTTGTTTTACCGAAATACGTGTAAATGAGCTCTCAGGGCTCTCACACACTACAATAGCAAGAAAACGCAGTAAGATATTTCTCTTTAAATCCTATGGGACTCTTCACATCACTGAACTGCAGGTGCGGTGCATTTTGAAAAGTCCTGCATGCTGCATCTTTGATGCGCTTTTAAAAACTGTACCAAAAATGCAGCTCCCCATTGAAATGAATGGAAAACGCATAAAAAATGGAGCACAGTTCCCTGAAGTAGCAGGCCTTAGGGAAGAATGTCAAGGTGAGAATTTTGTCATGTACATGCACTGTCATCTGAAGACAGCAGTCATCTTAGAAACCCGATCAAATATATGTAACATTTACATAATGTAAACGTAGCGGCATACTGCTATATATTTAGAAATGAGAAACATAACTAATGAATAAAATTCACAGAAAAAAAATTCTGCAGAAAATAACCATCTCATTGAATTGGTCATGTATGACCTGTCCTTCCTTCCAAAGTGATGTTAGGCTGGGATATTCCTGGATCAAAGCTATTTTCCCATGTAGACATTCCAGGACCCAGCATAGCACGGCTCTGCCCAATCAGCTGATAGCAGGCAATATAGCCCACTATCAGCTGACTCCAGGTCACAGAAGGACAAAAGGAATTATACTCCTGTGACCCTGGAAAGAAGTATGGCCAATAAAAGCTTCGGTCATAACACAACCCAGGACATGCTGCCGATTTGATACAGTTAGAAAATCCACTCAAATTAGCTTCTGTTTGTCTTTCATATTTCCCAGATTCATTATTCTCACACCATAGTCTTGATAGGATTGCAACCTCTTGTTAAAGATGAATGCCAGGCAAACCACTAAAAACACCAATCAAAATACATTTAGCGGCCAAAAGATTAGTAATTCGTTGCAGAGATTTACCCAGCCGTGGCAGAAAGCATAACCAGCCTAGGGACCCGATTTTTCTCTACTGCAGTTAAAAGCTAATTACTTTTGTACCATTTTACTTCTAAATTCAAGGTGCAACATGGTGCAAATGGGATCCCCCACCCCCAAACGGCCCCCTTTCCTTCTCCATGAGAGCCGCACCAACCGCACAGCCGTGTTCATTTAGTGACCTGATGTATTAAGGATTACAGAGTTACATCATTTTGTGTATTTTATATTTGCCAGGGGGTTCAGCTTTAAATAAATCCAAAACCAAAAATAGAATATATTTCAGCTTATTAATCCTTATATGTGGTGGCTTCATTAGTATTCTTATTTTAGGTTTTTTCGTCTCGATTTTCACCTGGTGATTTGCCCAGTAACACACCTCCTGTATTAGAGTTCCCTCACTCTGGATGAAGCAGCATAGAGGGTACATATGGACAGCAGCATTGTCAGTCTGGGGGGAGGGGACTATTAGATGTACTAGCAGATTTAGATACAATAACAAATTGAAGCCAAACTACAGCTAATATTTTAATAACAGTTTCTTTTCTTTTTGGCACAAAGGTATATATAAATAAATGACGATCATTGAAAGCACCCGTCAGTGGTAAATGGTTTGTCTCATCCCTTAAACTGATATATTTGGAAGACAGCTTGTTCTATTGAAAAACAGTCTTACTGGCTGGATCACCAGATGAAAAGGAAAGAAAGCCTAAAAAACAAAAAACCCAATACAGCCATCACATCTAAGGATCAGTGCTGCCAAAATTGGCACACTGGCCCTAATCACCTATGTGAATAAAGCCTAAAACTTTGCAGGAGTTTTTATTTAATGAACAACAAATGGTAACACATTGAGTGTTTTCAACAGGTTCAATCAGTTTTTACATGGAATACGCAAAGTACAAGTAAGCAGGGGTTACAAACTGTATGTTTTTTTCAGAAAATAGGTGCAAGTCCTCACATCTGCTCCGCCAACTCAAACTGGCAAACCGGCACTACCTCCACTTTGTGTACCACACAAGGCTCAAAATTCAGCAATGTAGAATGCACAGAGTATAGTGTGCAGGACTAAGAAGTGCATATTGCACAGGGTACAGGAATCAGGGGTGGGTATTACAGGCCAATGTATACCCAAAAAAAGTATATAGCCCTCCTTCCCCCAAAGTGCAAAGCCAGAGGTGGAGGAATGCCACCATGTGCCAGCTGAAAAAAGTCCTAATAGAATTACTTTTATTGCTGCCTGTGCGTTTCTGTCCCATTGCATCCCTTAAGGAGTCAAGTGTAACAGGAAATGAAAAAAAATTCCTCTAATGGAGTCAGAAAAGAATAAGTACCTGCTAGAAATTTTAACTTCTGCACACAAATTAAAAAAAAAAAAAAAAAACGTTTGGCTGGAGTTAGGCTTGAAATTGTCCAATCTGCACCTAGAAAACAGGTAAGCTTTTAACAGGCAATTGAAGAAGAAGAAAAAAAAAAACTACTTTGAGACACTATGGAAAATGAGGCCTAATTTCTCCTTATCCATATCCTGATCTACACATGAATTGTAGTCCACTAAGTCAGGCGCTTAGGAAAGCTTTTTGTTCTGCGAACCCGTTTACTACATACACTTCAAAGGCCTCAGCATAGCCACAGCTCACTTAATGCTCCAACAAAAGTAGGTTAATATTAGAGCAGGAGAGACTGGCCATATTCTCTGCGGGAGGTAATATTACTGCCAATTCACTTTAATCAAACCCAGCGGCTGTTTGATTACAATAATTTGCACTGACAGGATGGCTCCTCTGGGATTTCACCTCAGAAAATCCACAAGTAACAATTTGTACGTTCGACTACAAGAATCCAGGCCGAGGGAACGGCTCAAAATTACCAATGCTGCAATGAAGTAAAAACAAGTTGACGTTTCTCTTATGCATTTTCACAGGCTCCTTAGGGAACGCGTTTTATACAATGAGCTGTGTTTGATATTGTTACGGCGTCCCAGCAAGTGTTCGTACAGCTACAGCTATACCCACTGCTGGTCGTTAAATCAAAGTCGCATGTTATTGAGCTAAATAACACGCCAATTCAGAAACACTGCAGTCCTTTTTAGACAGCTATAATCCAAATACGCATTTACTATTGCACATACCAAACAAGACTCCTCAATTGTACCGAGGCATTTCCTGTACATTTTATTTGTATAAACAGCACATTCTCACTCCGGAATGCACTGTTTATACAAATGTCAACAAGGTAACCCAACCTTAAATTAGGCTCGGACTGCGCACTTGATTGATTTGATCCATATGAGCAGACCAACTACAACAAAATCTTCTCGTTAGAGTCTCCACAACCAGTGTAGTATATTTATGACTGAACAAAAATAAATTCTTTGGGGATGAACAAAGATTGGCACACAGAAAAATGTGCCAATAACTATATGCAAACATACACACTCACCAGTCACTTTATTAGGTACACCTTGCTAGTACCAGGTTGGACCCCCTTTTTCCTTCAGAACTGCCTTAACCACTTCAAGTCTGGACACTTTTACCCCCTTCCTGTCCAGGCCAATTTTCAGTGCTATAACACTTTTGAATGACAATTGCGCGGTCATGCAACACTGTACCCATATGAATTTTTTAGCATTCTTTTGAGACAGATAAAGCTTTATTTTGGTGGTATATATTCACCACTGGGATTTTTTTTTTTTTTTGCTATGTAAATGAAAGTCCAAAAATTTTGAAAAAAAGTTTCTTATAAAATTTTGTAAATAAATAATATTTCATCATAAATCTTGGCTAAAATGTATTCTGTTATCTTTTTAGTAAAAAAAAAAACCAAATTAGTTTATAACCAAAAATTATAATTTTGAAACATTTATTTTTACATTTCTTTTATTTTTTTGTATTATTTGTTTTGTTTGTTGTTTTAGTTTTTTTACATACGGTCACCGTAGCAGTACAGTGTCACCATGGTGACACTGTACTACTTGTGGGGGGTGATGGAAAATTTTTTTTTTTTTTTTTTTACACGGATTGCTTTTACACCCATAAAGGCTGTAAAAGCAATCATTTCTCCTCTCTAGCTGCATTCTTGCAGCCATTGAGAACTACTGTGTGAGCTGTGATTGGTCACAGCTTGTCACATGGTACAAGGCTGTTGTGAATAGCCTTGTGCCATGTGACCTCTGTGATCATTCACAGATTTCACACGTAGTAAGCAATGATGTCAGAAGTGACATCTTGCTTACTACTATGCATGTGATCACTGATTGGCCAATCAGTGATCACATCATCGGGACCTCGCAGAGAGGTCCCGTCCGACGATTGGTGTTCCACTGTGTCCTCCGGACACAGCAGGCACCGGATCGCGGTGCTGCGCGCTCCCAGGGAGCGTGCGCACAAGCAGGGTGCGGAGAAGCCGTTTATAAACGGCCACCCGACCCTGCACTGCCACCGTCCGGCCGTTTACATACAGCGGCCGGTCGGGAGGTAGTTAATTCTTTGTGGCATAGATTCAACAAAGTGTTGGAAACATTTCTCAGAAATGTTTGTCCATATTGACATGAGTTACTGTTGCCTATCATCTAGAACCAGTCTGCCCATTCTCCTCTTACATCAAAAAGGCATTTTCATCCACACAACTGCCCCTCATTGGATATTTCTTTTTCGGACCATTCTCTGTAAACCCTACAGATAGCTGTGTGTGAAAATCCCAGTAGATCAGCAGTTTTTGAAATACTTAGACCAGCCCGTCTGGTACCAACAACAATGCCATGTTCAAAGTCCTCTTTCTTACCAATTCTGATGCTCGGTTTGGACTTCAGCAAGTCATGTTCACCACATCTAGATGCTGAAATCCATTGAGTTGCTAGTATGTGATTGGCCGATTAGCAACTTGTGTTACCAAGCAATTGAACAGGTGTACCTAATAAAGTGGTCGGTGAGTGTATAGTTCATTATAAATTATATATGCACCAAATTAAAGTGTTGCTTGACAATTTGTTACTTTATTAAATGATAATGGTACGCTGTCTGTCCAAACATCCACCTTCTCTCTCTCCTCTCCCCAGTATTTAAGCAACAGTGGTTATGGTGTTCATTTTAGAACTTTTTTTTTCACTAGGAATACTGGAACAAATACTTGATTTTTTTAGCACATGCCACTGGACAATAATAGAAATGGTCACATATCACTTTTAACATAATTTGTCAGGGCTGGCACAACAAAACAGAATTTATGTGAGGACATTGTTGATTTGACACACATAAAATGCAGTGATCTTTCAGCAGGCCATAGATTATGCAATTTTCTTTCCTGCAACCACAGGGATCTGCTGGAAGTTATAGCTGCTGGCAATAATAGCATGAAAAATCCGGCAGGCTGGTTTTACCAAAATCATACAACAATCAATTTGGGTACAATAAGCCTGCCCTGTTGAACCAACCAAGATTCAAACCATCTATGGCTGCTTTATACTAAAAAATGAAGTGCTTCCCCCAAATCCCCCCACCTATATCTTGCCCCATCAGTATTATTTGCCTATTATTATCTAATACAGCATTGTTGCAACATCTACTATTAGGCGTTAAGGGCCGTTCACATTGAGTTGGATGCGTTTTGAACTGCATCAGATTCGCATGACGTGAAATAACATTGCAACCAGAGTTTGGATTCAGTGCAAATTGACTTCAGGCTCACTGACTTCTATGGGAACGCTTCTGAATCGCACATATCATTGGTTGTTAACAGGATAAAACCTGAGCTGGTCCTGATCTAAACCTGACCTGAACCGCTAAACAACTACTTTTAGTTGTGAAAACGGAGCTTCAATTTGCTCCACACTGAATGCAGTTCCAATAACAGCAGGGAATGTACGATTGCCAATACTAAAACCAGCCATAGATGGTTCAAATCTCGGCCAGTTCAGCAGAAACCAGCTGAGATTCAAATCATCTATTGGCAGGCTGATTGTACCCAAATCAATTGTTGTGCGACTTGGGTACAACCAGCCTGTCAAATTTTACATGTGATTATCTCCAGCTGCTTTTATCACTGTGTTCTCCCGGAGGGAATGGCTCCCCCTGCTGGAAGAACACAATAGCTCGACAGGAGGGATTCCCCGTGTTGATGGGGAAATCGAGTGATTTTCTTTCCTGCCACCTGTAATTGCTGGAAAGAAAATCACATCGTGTATGGCCTGCCCAAGTCTAGATCACTGTCTAAGCATTTTATAACTGCAAGAATATGTCACGACATAAAGCACCCGTGTTCATTACACATTAAATTCCTATTGGTTGTTCACTCTGTAGATCTGACAAGTCCGACTGGTATTTAATGTACTAAATATGGCCATCTTGCTGTGTCTCTTGAAGGATAAAACAAATAAAACGTACCCACCGGGATAACACAGTGATTACTGCTAGCAGCTATAATAGTAGCTATAATAGCAGCTGGCAATAATCCCATGTAAAATGTTCCCTAGTTGATAGGTTAAACATAATTTTGCAGCTAAATGCTACATTTTAGTAGCCAAGTGCTTCTATAACCCCTTCTTTGGCATTAAGTAATGTGAATTGCAGTTTTAAATATAATGTTAAATTCCAAAGAAGATTTGAAGATTTATGCAAGCTAAACATTGATCAAAATTTGGTTTGATCAGTATCTGATCATTGCTGTTTGACAGAAATCAATCATTTGATCAACTTCTGTCGAAGGGTCATGTTGGATCCACTGATCAGTGTATTTGGATAGCTGCGGGTGCCCGTGTCAGAATGTTCCTTGTCTGTGTGCATGGCGGATTTTTGAGGGGTTTTTTTTTCATTCAGCCTGCTGGTTCAAAAAAAGGTAACTGTGTGCTGCCAGCTTAGGTTTCCTCAATTCAACCAATTGTTTCATCGAAGTTTGACATGTTCAAACACCAAACAATGAAGGACATGGCTTCACAGTAAATATAATCGTTGGCGAGATTGGTCCAGCTTAACCTAGAAGACATTGGATACTTCAGATTCACAGTCCCTTCCCAACACAAATTGTAGGAAACAGCATAAACTGTAAAAGGAACAAGCAAAAAATGTTTATGAAGTAATAATGTCCTTTTAAAAAATGCTGATTGCACTCCCTTTCTCCACATAATTAGGCTAAATGGTGGAAAACTCAACACAAGAATGTGCTTGTCAGAAGAAAACTACAGATCATAGGGACTCTCAGAAAATATTTGATGCCACCCCCGCTTAGAGAGTTGTTCTTAAGGGCTAAATATTATGTTATGTAATGCGAAACCTTTTGCAACATGTTACACGTATATTTAAAATGGAACTAAATCTGAGCACCACAAAAAAAAAAAAAAAAATAGCACTATTTAGTTCATTTATAATAGTTAAAGCAAACTAGAATTTCTGGCTGTGCCCATCTTGAGTAAGGGCAGATGACTCATGTAACATTTACTCCCCGGAATCCATCTGCCCTTAGCTCAAGCATGCAACAAGGAGGGTGTGCTCAGCAGAGAAAGCCCCTTCTCCCCTCCTGAAGACTCCTGGGATGTATAACATCCTTTGTTAGGCATGGCAACTAGGAAGTAGTTAAAAAACAGTTTAAAACAAGTAAATAGTGCATACTTTCCTATATATTTACTAATGCTAGCAGCATAAGGATTCAAAATAGTCAATGTAGATCGAGACTCTGAAGTTCAACTTTAAGGTTGAACATGTTACTTTGGAGCAGTCCCTCCGCAACAACGCTTACCCTCCTGTGACAGCAGTCGGGGGATCCTCCCCCTGTACCCACTGTCACATGTTAAAATACTACCCCTGTGCAGGGCTCCACCCACACAGCTGAGTCATTTATTTAGTTTTGTCAAATGAATGAACCTAAAGTCCCGCCTTCCACCGCAGCAAGAAAGGGGGACTACGTTTAACAGACAAAGTGACTGTCCTGGAATGAGAAAATTTGCCCTAAAGACAAAAGAGAGAAAAGCACTGCCCTGAAAAGGTGAATGCCTGCTTACCAACCAGAATTGAGCAGGAAAACATGTGATGTGAAGGGTTGAAACAATCAACATAATCGATTATGAAAATATTTGTCAATTATTTTAATAATCGATTAGTTGGCCTGCATACAGAATGCATTATTTGTTTCCATATCAGGGAATACAGTGCAGCACACATACAGCTCAGTAAGCCATCCATACATGTCAGTAAGTGCCTGAGAAATTGTGAATGTGAACGTGTGAGGAGCAATGGCTCATGGGACATGTAGTTCTGGGCAGGTGAAGAAAGTGAGTGATTCTAAAAAGGCAGAATTTTTTTTCTACCTTGCTATAGGGTCACTCTATACTATCCTTAGCGACTATAACAAGCTTGTAGTTTAAAAAAAAATCCAAAGTTTACGATCACTTTAAGGGCTCTGTGCAGGGAAGATTAGCGTCTGAACCCATAGAAGCTGGAGGATGATAGACTGGAGGTAATATAAAGGCATTAAAATTAAATACAAAGTGAAAGTTTACCAGTATTGTGCATTATATTTAAAAGGATTATACCCATGGAAAAACGTCTCTTTAGTACTGCTTTAATATAAAAGATTTTTATCCCCCCCCTCCACCCTTCATATAGCTCACACACACATGCATACATACATATATACATACATACAGACCCCTTATAGTAGTGATTATCTGCTGTTTTTGTAATATAAAGGGCTATTTTGGGGGTTATTTGACCCCATCATGCATGCTGCTGCTACTAAATGCCTTACACTGGCCATACACAAATCGATTTTTGGACTAAAATATTCTTTGTAGTTCGATGAATGGACAAATGTTGTGAGAACATTTCATTTGCTTTTAACATTTTTTTAATTAATGTCATTTCTGAAACAAAACCCACATATACTGACCGTAAATTTGTTTGATCAAGAAACGTCAATTTGACTCCACCAATGATTAGAAAATCAAAAAAATGTTCTTAAAGCAAAAATGTTCAAAGGAAAAATATGTTTGTGTATGGTCTGCATAACTGATAGCTGGTGCAGGTAGCTGGTATTCTTATGACAAGGGAGTCTGTCATCAATAATATTATATTACAGCCCTGTCTGAAAATCTTCAAAACAGCGTTTAAGGTCTTTTAAAAAAATTTTGATCTCAGAGTCTGATGATATCTACCAGATTCAAGAATCAGCCCCTTTAAAATAATCTCATTGTGTTTCTTTGCAGCCTGTAATGAAGATAGACACTGCTTTTGTTGTATCCAGCTGTATCTACTTAGTGCAACCTATAACATCCAAGTGAAAGATAAAACACCAACATGTCAGAAAAAAATCAAAAAGAGAATCACTGAATTGGAAAAAAGATCGCCCCCCCCCCCTCCTAAAAATTACTTGTAAACTCAAGTCAGGTGTAGCTAATCACCTTCTCAATGCCACACAAAGACATCTGACTTTCAACTATGATCAGCTGTGGTCATTTTGATTAGCTCAGCATGAAAAGAGCTTTCCGGGAGCATTTCAGTCCCTGGCAGTGCAAGTGAAGCAAACAATCAACTATGGGTGGCAAGGCACTGTCAAAAGATCTCCAGGATAACATTGTGGACAGGTCAGGAGATACAAAAATATTTAAATGGCGATATCAATGCCTAGAAGCGCAGTGAAGTCTATTATTAGGAAGTGAAAGGTATTTGGTACAACACAGACCCTTCCCTGGATCAGGACATCGCTCCAAACTGGATGAAAGAGCCAGGAGGAAACCGGTCAAAGAGGCTTCCAAGAGGCCTACAGCAACTCTGAAGCTGTTGCAGGAATTTATAACGGAGTGGTCACTGTGTGCATGTGACAAAAAAAAATAAAAAAATTATCCACAAATGTGGCTTGTATGGGAGGGTGAAAAGAAAAAAAGCCACTCCTTAAGGAAGGCCACATGCAGTCACCACTGAGCTTTGCCAAAATGTACCTTGAAGATTCTGAGGCCACATAGAAAAAGGTGTTATGGTCAGATGAGTCTAAAATTGAATTATCTGGCCTCAACACTTAGCGATATGTCTGGTGGAAATCCAATACAGCTCACCATCCAAATAACACTATTCCTACAGTAAAGCATGGAGGAGGTAATATCCTGTTATGGGGGTGTTTCTGTGCAGCAGGGATTGGAGCACTTGTCAGGATAGGTAAAATATGGTCAAATTCTTGAGAAACATTTGCTGCCAGAAAGGTGTCAATGGTCAAAATGTATCATTAACAACTAAACAGTCTGAATCTATATGTAAATCAGTTAAGTTACAAAAGTTACAAAAATATAATAAAAAAACAAGTAATTGTTCATCCTCACTGTTCAAGGGGAGATACATCCTTGCCAAGATATATGGTATTTATATAGGGGGTAGATTCCTGAGTATAATAAAAGTCAACCAGGGTTCCCATTCAATCCTAAATTTCTTATTGCTACCATTGATCATCTCTAAAAAATATTCATATAAGCATTGTAAATGTACTCTATCCACCACCTCCAAAATCGTTGGTACACTTCCACTTATCGGAAATCGTAAGTCAGGCTGCGATTAGGATATACATAACTATTTTATGGAATGGTTTAGGAAAGCCTTTAATTTTTAGTGCCAGTAAAGCTAGTTCAGGGGTTGGAGGGGTTATAATACCTGAAATAGACGATATTGGAGGAAAAATTGATTTTCAAAAGCTACAGGTCCATAGTACATGCAACAAGTTGACCTGTTGACCACAATTCCTCCCACACTCTGAAATAGTATTAGGCTATATAAAGGTATTAGGATATATAAGGAAAAGTCAATATGGAATAAGATACCATCTATATGCAATTTTCAAAGCATTTTTTTTCAATGTGATACACAAATAATTATAGATATAAAGTAAGGGCCTTTTCCATATCTGAGTTGTAAAGGTTTGACCCAGTTCCACTTCCCACTTGGATTTAAGAGTTGGTTTTTACTATTTGATTAAGTGATTGTAAATGGGTGTAGAATCATGATATACAGTTGTGTTCAAAATAATAGCAGTCAGACATCACTAACCTGATCAATCACTGTTTTTGGTAGAAATGATATTTCTACATGGCAAATAATTTACTAGCAGGTGTAGTAGAGTAATAGAAATCCAACAGACCCAACAGTCATGACATGCATGCTGCTGATTCTGTGTAATTGAATCACTAATTGAAAGGGGCATGTTCAAAATAATAGCAGTGTGGAGTTCTATTAGTGAGGTCATTCATTCTTTGAAAAACAGGTGGCAATTATTGCCCTTATTTAAGGAAGGAAGGCAGCAAATGCTGTACATGCTGGTTACAGTGCATTTCGCTCTGAAATTTTGAGGAAAATGGGTCGTTCCAGACATTGTTCAGAAGAACAGCGTACCTTGATTAAAAAGTTGATTGGAGAGGGGAAAACATATAAAGAAGTGCAGAAAATGATAGGCTGCTCAGCTAAAATGATCACAAATGCTTTAAAATGGCAACCAAAACCTGAAAGACGTGGAAGAAAGCGAAAAACTACCATTCGAATGGATAGAAGAATAGCCAAAATGGCAAGGACTCAGCCAATAATGAGTACTGTTACAAGTAGAAGACGCCTATGTGAAGCCAAGCTATCTGCAAGAAGCCCCCGCAAAGTCCCACTGTTGAAAAAAAAGACATGTGCTGAAGAGGTTACAATTTGCCAAAGAGCATATTGACTGGCCTAAAGACTGATGAAAGTAAGATTGTTCTTTTTGGGTCTAGTGGCCGGAGACAGTTTGTCAGACGACCCCCAAACACTGAATTCAAGCCACAGTACACTGTGAAGACAGTGAAGCATGGTTGCGCAAGCATCATGATATGGGGATGTTTCTCATACTATGGTGATGGGCCTATTTATCGCATACCAGGGATCATGGATCAGTTTGAATACATCAGAATACTTGAAGAGGTCATGCTGCCTTATGCTGAAGAGGAAATGCCCTTGAAATGGGTGTTCCAACAAGACAACGACCCCAAACACACCAGTAAACGTGCAACATCTTGGTTCCAGACCAACAAGATTGACGTTATGGAGTGGCCAGCCCAATCCACGGATCTTAATCCAATAGAAAACTTGTGGGGTGACATCAAAAATGCAGTTTCTGAGGCAAAACTAAGAAATAGAGAAGAACTGTGGAATGTAGTCCAATCATCCTGGGCTGGAATACCTGTTCACAGGTGCCAGACGTTGACTCCATGCAACACAGATGTACAGCAGTTCTCAGAAACAGTGCTTATACAACTAAATATTCATTAAGTGATTCAAAGGAAAGCAAAATCTTCAAACATTTTTCAGTTTATATAATGAATATTTGAGTTTGTAAAGAAGAATACAAACACCGCTATTTTTTTTTAAAAAAGTCTAATATTCACTTTTCTTCAATTTTTTTTTAGAGGAACAACACAAGTTTGATATATTTTTCTTCATGTTTTGATTTGGAATAGAATGTGTAGTGTTCCCAATGCATTTGTGTGTATGGAAATAAAAGCTATTAGAAGGATTTTAAGCTTTATTCACTTTTTTCAACACACTGCTATTATTTTGAACACAACTGTATCTCCTTTTGTGTCTGGTAGTATATGATGGTAGTCCCATACATTCTTATCTGAAGAGATAAGGTCCTCTTTAAGCTAATTTGAATCATTTTATACACCTCGATTTCGTACCTCCTCAGGGATATCTCTTAATGTAGAAAAACCTTGGGATATCCAAGAGTTAACTGAGAACAATGGGATTAGGAATTCAAACACATGTAAGGGCACTTCTTGTACTGAAATTAAAAGAGGTGTATTTCATATTGTTAATAAATGTAGCCATGCATCTACTGTGGCAGCTATAAAAGGATGCTTATACTTCAATGATTGTGTAGTGGACAACGCCATAATGAGAAATTCTTGCCTCTAACAATTGCCTGCTCTATCAATACCCATGGCTTCTTTGGGGCAGGGGCTAACCATGATTTTAATTGGTTCCAAACTTTTTTTTTTTTTGAGGTTTTCATCTGAATAATCGATCAAAACAAAAATCGGCCAACTAATTGACTATAAAAATAACTGTTCGTTGCAGCCCAACATTTGTGCAATTTAATTTTCATAGGACTAGACCATGGCAGTCAGTTCAGACTGAGAATGGAAAAATTTGCTTCCTTGTGCCATTGTACAGATCAGTAAAATCCAGTACCCCATTCCTTTTTAAGCAATGCCAGGCCAGTACCTATACACACCTGGCCCTGCCATGCCATATTGTGCACAAAGCCTTATAAAGTGAAGCAAAGCAGTTTGAGCTCCAGTTGTCAAACAGCCTAACTATGATCATTTCTACCACAAACCCTGCCCAACGCCCACACAAAAAGCCAAAAACCTGAAAATATGGGCATATAATGTGGTCAGTTTTTGGTTATGCAAACCAAGGTATGACCAGCAAACAGAATCATTAAAGCAGTAATTAAATCTTTCTTGCTGTATTAAAAAAAGCATTTACCTGACCCTTCCCGTTGATATGTATTATTGACCATTATTTGTTTAGTGTGCACCACTACAGTGACAGCAGCAAATCAACCTAAATGGGACTGAACTAACAATGTGAATTTGCTTAACATTTCATAACACTATATGAACTCGTCAAAAGCGAACCTTCTGGCTTGCAATATATGTTTTCACATCTGAACTCCTGCACAAACCACAATCCATGCTACATACAAAATACTGTTATGGTCTTCATTTGAGCTACACAGGATATGCTGAAACAGGCTTGCACTATGAAGCTGCAGCGCAAAAGTTGTGTAATAAAAATAGTCTGTGCTGCTGAAAGGAAGTCAAACTGATAATTCACCAAGAGCGACCATAGTGGAACGCCCATTGAGGTTATCTTCTATTAGAAATGTATCACTTGATGCAGTCTTGCCCAAAAGCTTCCCGTAGATTAGTTTCATGTAGTGGAGATAAATTCCCTGCAGCAGAGGTAGCTAGACATTCCATAGGTCATGGTACAGTATAACACACAAGCCATACCATGCATTAAAAGCACATTGTGTTTCAAGTCCGGGTGTAGATGGCTAATTAGAAGGACTATCGGAGTCCTGTAGGCATGGGAAAATGCTTGTTAGTTTTGCCTTGCACAAACATATTAATAGTATATGTTCTGATTGAGATACTTTGAGCTATGTGTCAGCAAAACAACCAAGCACAGGTGCACATAGCAAGGCAAGACTGATGTTCACAGGGTTAAAATAAATCTAAATGCAATTGAAGTAGGAAGACTCCTGCAGTTCTGAAAGCAACCAATGATGGTTGTTAAAGTGGCCTTCAGAGCCCCAACAACAACACCCAGCCTAAAAAAAAAAAATACTATTTCTCTACAATAGAATAATGTGCAGGCATCTCATACTTGCAGAAGCTTCAGAAGACCCTACAGATATGGCTGAATGATGCGATGTTTTGCAAAGCTCAGACAATTCTTAGTAGTTGTGGAGCTACTTTATACCTGCAGAACCTTTTCTGTTGTTAATCTAGAGAAGGAACCTCTTTCAAAGGCATTTTAATAGTTCAGTTATGCTTTGCTCTCATTGACATTAGACAGGTATAAAGCACGAAGATGAATGTCCTCTGGGCTAAAGAGTTTGGAAGCACACTCCATTCATGATACATTGAGTAAAGTTCTACTGTTCCTATTGGTCTTCACTGACATGGTTTCTACAGGTCCGGTCAAACCAAGAGAACTACATTTCTGCCTTCACAGAAATATGTAAACCCTGAAGAAAGGTTCTAAGTTATCCTGAAAGCGTGCATCTGTAGTAACCCAAGTTAGACAAAGGGTATCACTTACAGTGCTATTAAACCCAAAACTGGAAATGTAATATATTGCAGCTTACCATTCCTTAAATGTAGTGGCTGCATTCATTTTTTAAGCTTTTTCCCTCTGTTTTCACCTGATGATCTGGACAGTAACACCTCTTGTATTAGAATGCCTCCACTCTGGATGAAGGAGCACAGGGGGAACCTTTGGAGAGCAGCATTGTCTGTCTGGGGGGAGGGGAGTGTTAGATGTACTAGCAGATTTAGATTAACAAATTGATGCCAAACTCCAGCTAACACTTGATAAGCAATTACAGCAACAGTTTTGTTCCTTTTGGACTAAATATTTTATATAAAATGTAAATGAATAAAAGCTAATTATTATAAACACCCTGTCAGTGGCAAATGGTTTTTCTGAACCCTCTAACTGCTACAGCGGCAGGATGGCTTGTTCTGTTGAACAACAGACTTACTGCCTGGATCACCAAGTGAAAATAAAGGAAATAATGCTTAGAAAAAAAGATAATGCAGCCACCACATCTAAGAGTTGGTAAGCTGCAATTTAATAAATGTGTTTACGTTTGGGTTTAATACGGTTTTAAACTGCAATCCTTTTGTATCAATGACTAACACATACAATACTCTACTACTGCATAGAAAATTAAGTTAGAATACCTGTCATCAGCCTTTCTTAGTGTATCATAAAAGTCTAGGGATCCCTGTACCATGCTCAAAACATCTGCTGCCCTATCATCGGCTGGATCAGCCAGCTATTCCAACTGCCCTTTAAAGACAATGGCAACAAAAGCTCATGATTTTGTATTTATATGCCATGCCTACTTACAGGTTATAGCTAAACTTTACCCCCAAGGATGACAACCACATTATTATTCAAAAAAAATCATAAGTTCTACCTGTGGTCTTCCTTCATTATCGACTAACCATGACTTGCTCTGCACTAAGTGTGGAGGTGGCAAGGTTGGTAGAAGTAGAGCTTTGCTCTCTTTCCTCTCCAGCAAGAACAGTTAGCGGCACAATACAGGCATCACCAAATCTCCTAAGACTTGTAGTCAGTAGCACATTCACAGAGCACATAGATCTTTCAGGGTACTGCTTCAAAGAACATTTATATAAATTCATTCTTTCATCCAAAGCCTCGTTTGGATTGGATTTTGGGTCCACTTAAATGTAAAATGCAATTGTACAAACCTTGCAGTACCAAGCAGACTAGCTGCATAGACTACGGAATGTCTGTATGGCTACAGTAGTGAATTAACCTGATCCCTCTCCTGTCCAGGTTGAACGTAAATTATTGTACATTTTATATATATATATATATATATAAAAATGTCCAGACTGGGTCCAAAGTATCAATATTTTGTGTGGCCACCATTATTTTCCAGCACTGCTTTAACCCTCTTGGGCATGGAGTTCACCAGAGCTTCACAGGCTGCCACTGGAATCCTCTTCCACTCCTCCATGATGACATCACGGAGCTGGTGGATGTTAGAGACCTTGCGCTCCTCTACCTTCCGTTTGAGGATGCCCCACAGATCCTCAGTAGGGTTTAGGTCTGGAGATATGCTTGGCCAGTCCATAACCTTTACCCTCAGCTTCTTTAGCAAGGCAGTGGTCATCTTGGAGGTGTGTTTAGGGTCGTTATATTGAAATACTGCCCTGCGGCCCAGTCTCCCAAGGGAGGGGATCATGCTCTGCTTCAGTATGTCACAGTACACGTTGGCATTCATGGTTCCCTCAATGAACTGTAGCACCCCAGTGCCGGCAGCACTCATGCAGCCCCAGACCATGGCACTCCCACCACCGTGCTTGACTGTAGGCAAGACACACTTGTCTTTGTACTCCTCACCTGGTTGCCGCCATACACGTGACACCATCTGAACCAAATAAGTTTATCTTGGTCTCATCAGACCACAGGACATGGTTCCAGTAATCCATGTCCTTAGTCTGCTTGTCTTCAGTAAACTGTTTGCGGGCTTTCTTGTGCATCATCTTTAGAAAAGGTCTCCTTCTGGGATGACAGCCATGCAGACCAATTTGATGCAGCATCTGAGCACTGACAGGCTGACCCCCCCCCTTCAACCTCTGCAGCAATTCTGGCAGCACTCATACGTCTATTTCACCAAAGACAACCTCTGGATATGACGCTGAGCACGTGCGCTCAACTTCTTTGGTCAACCATGGCGAGGCCTGTTCTGAGTGAAACCTGTCCTGTTAAACCACTGTATGGTCTTGGCCACCATGCTGCAACTCAGTTTCAGGGTCTTGGCAATCTTCTTATAGCCTAGGCCATCTATATATGTAGGGCAACAATTCTTTTTTTCAGATCCTCAGAGTTTTTTGCTATGAGGTGCCATGTGAACTTCCAGTGACAAGTATGAGAGAGTGAGAGCGATAATGCCAAATTTAACACACCTGCTCCCCATTCACACCTGAGACCTTGTAACACTAAGGAGTCTCATGACACCGGGGAGGGAAAATGGCAAATTGGGCCCAATTTGGACATTTTCACTTAAGGGTATACTCACTTTTGTTGCCAGAGGTTTACACACACACACACAACCATACATGCATACAACACACACCACAATGTAAAGTTCACCCAAAAGACAGGCTAACAAAGACCTAATATGGGGGTGGGTAGCTGTATATTCGGGCAGTATGATATTGCAAAGATGTTCAGAATGTTTATCTAAAATTAGACCCATATCACATGCCTAATGGATCCCATACCTGCACTGCTTTATGAGAAGGTGGTTAAATGTCAGAGGCGTGAGACAGCAAGTGAGGTCCAGTAATACAACTTTGAGACACTAATGAAATGAAATACAGTGTAAGATTAGGAGACTGAAAAACATAAATAGTCCAGTGCAAACCTGTTTACAAACTAGGAAATACATTCTCTTCACTTACACTAGAAATGGGCATTGACAAGTGATTAAAAGACCTTGTGGTCACATTTTTGCTGCCGGTTAGAAGCAGGTCTACACTACTGAATCTGCTGGGCAATGCTTAGTCATACAATAAAACAGAAGTTTGTGCAGTGTGGGGATGTGATAGCCAGAGGAACTTCCCACAGCTCAGGCTATACCCTATGGCAGCAAAGATGAGCTTAACTTTTGCACACAGAGTGCCTTTGAATAGGAGTCGTCTTTTCCTAACCAAGGATATTTTGAGCATTTATGACCAGATTACTTGAAGTGAAATCGCAACCATACTAGGAACCTCGGTTTCCGTGCAGGCTGCAATTTCCAAAGTAGTGCAGGGACTTCTTCCCTGGGTGTCCCTGAGCATGGGAGTCCATTCACATGAATGGGCTCTCGTGCCCGCGCAAATCACGGCTCGCACGACCACACAGATGTGAACCAGGGCTAACAGATATACAATATGTTCAAAGGACATTTGTGGATTTTGCCACAAACCTTATGAGCCGATAGCTTCCTGTGCTATCGGAGGAGGAGTCAATGTTCTTTGTGATGTATCAGAAAGAGTAGGCAGGGCTGACACCACATGCTTAGAAACTCACAGCTATATTGTCAAAGAGAAAGACAGGAGCATATATTTCTGGAACATCAACAGCTACTTTCCTGTACTTACAGAGTGCTTAACTTGTTGCCGACCGCAGATAGCCGAATGACGGCTGCACTGCGGCCGGCCAGTTCTGAGTGGACGTCATATGACGTCCCCCCAGAACGCGCTCTCCTGCGCGCCCCAGGGGGCGCACACCCGGCAATCTCCATGATCGCTGTGTCCTATGGACACAGCTGATCACGTGATGTGGTAAAAGGCCAATCACAGCGACCTTTTACCACCTGATCAGCGGTGTCCAATGACACGCTGATCAGAGGGAAATGCAAGTGCCGGTTCTCGGCTGCACTTTCCTCACGCTGTCAGATCGTGAGGAAAGTACTGCCGAGAACCGGCAGTTGTCAGAGCGGGGATCGGCACCGATCATCAGGGCACTGATGATCAGTGCCCTGATGATCGGTGCCCAGCAGTGCCACCCGCAAGTTCCGCCCACCTGTGCCCAGCAGTGCGCCCACTAGCTCCGCCCACCTGTGCCCAGCAGATCACCCACCTGTGCCCAGCAGTGCACCCACCTGTGCCACTCTGCAATGTCACACACCTGTGCCCAGAAGTGCCACCTACCTGTGCCCACCCACCTGTGCCCACCAGTGCCACCCACCTGTGCCCACCAGTGCCACCCACCTGTGCAGCCCAGCAGTGCTGCCAGTCAGTGCCACCAGTCAGTGCCCAGCGGTTGTACCAGTCAGTGCCCAGCAGTGATGCCAGTCAGTGCCGTCTATCAGTACCCATCATCAGTGTCACCTATCAGTGCCGCCTATCAGTGCTGCATATTAGTGCCGCCTATCCGTGACACCTCATTAGTGCTGTCTATCAGTGCCACCTCATTAGTATTGCCTATCAGTGCCCTTTAGTGCTGCCTATCAGTGCCCATCAGTGCCGCCTATCAGTGCCCATCAGTGCTGCCTCATCAACGCACATCAGTGAAGGAGAAAAATTACCTGTTTGAAAAATTTTATAATAGAAACAAAGAAACTTTTTTTTTTTTTTTTTAAATTTTTGGCAATTTTTTATTTATAGCGCAAAAAGTAAAGTGCCCAGTGGCGATTAAATACCACCAAAAGAAAGCTCTATTTGTGAGAAAAAAATGATCAAAATTTCATATGGGTACAATGTTGCATGACCGCGCAATTGCCAATCAAAGTGCGGCAGCGCTGAAAGCTGAAAATTGGCCTGGTAAATAAGGGGGTATAAGTGCCTGGTAGGCAAGTGGTTAAAAGGGATAAAAGATAAAATGTGCATGCATTCCAGAAAGTTTTTTTTTGCTTGACATATGCTTTAGAACAGTTTCTACTAGCTAAAAGGAATTGGATTATTTCTTTCTTTTTTCATGTTTAAACCGTTAAAGACGAGCATTTTTTGTTTCTTTTCTACATTGTCCATTTTTTTCTCTTGTGTTTTCTGTAATGTTTTAGAACATATTTTGCATAGAGGAGTAACAAAATGGTCATGTCAGTAATTTTTAAGGGTACTACAGACAGCATTGAATGGTAAAAGGCCTATAATCACAGTGAGCATTTGTAGTCTCCTGCGGCAGGTCCCCAGTCTCCAACGATGCATGTAGCATGTCTGCAATCTTTGACCAATTGCAGAAGCATCCCTGTAGTGTCTGACCATCTACTGTAATATGACCAGTTTTTGACCATTTTCTATAGCATTACATACACTGAACAACATGTCCCTTTGGAAATGTCAGAGGGTCACACCCTCTATTTCAAGAGATTTGACCACCACTGTTCTAAGCTGCTAGAAAATGACAAACCAGAGTTCAGAATCTCTGTTGTGAAATTTGAGCATTACTACACAGTACCTTCAGCTACAAAGGTCAGTGGGGACAGTTTTGAGGCTCTTACCTACTGTATATTAATATGTAAAACTTCCATAGTATTTTTATGATGTTATTTATTTTAATTTTGAATGTTTGTTCTGTGTTAAAATAAATTGATGACAGTGTTTGTCCTATGTGCCATTACACAGCGCTTCGTATTTCACTGCTTATTCAAGTACGCTACGTTCACATGTAGATGCAGGAGTGATTGTAAATCACATGTATTCCCAGCACCTGCATACAGCCACAAACAAAACATGCAGGGGGGCCAATAACTCTTAAGTAAAATTACCTTAATTTAACATGGTATCAGCCTTTTGCAGTTCCTATACAACAGTGGGACAGAGAGAAAGAAACAGTGCAGTTTCTCATGTCACAGACCAATCACAGGCTGGCATGCTGCACAGGAAAGCGCAGGGGTGCCATTGACTCTTAAAGGCATCCATACACACTGAAAAACATGTTGCAGTTTCCCCACACATGAAAATCACACAGTGCAAAAGCTTCATCTTCTCTTTTCCTCACTGCAGAGGGAGAAGGGCACTGAATGAAAGGTTTACAATGGCCCGAACATTGTCAGCAACATTTGAATCAGCAAGACAGTATGTTTCATAAATACTTACTGTAAATGTGAGGCTCAACACACCTGTTCAGATCTGACAGTTCATGTGTAACTCCAGCCTCACCTATTTTTATCCCATCTACTTCTGCCTCTTATGCTTGGTGGGGGAAAAAAAAAACAAAAAAAACTGTGCTGCTCTTTTATTTTCTAACTTTTCTTTTCCCACTGTCTGCATCTGAATTTTCATTGAAAAGCACTGCAGCAGGCACACTTCCTCCTCAAACCCCACATTTCCCAGGGACTGTCCTGGACAAACCCTTGGGCTACATTAGATGTTAACCTTTACCCGCCCGGCCTATGGCCAGATGGAGGCCGTCAAAATTCCTCAGCGTTCCAGGTGGACGCCATATGGCATCCCACCGGGCATGCGCAGTTTGCGCGCCTGCAGAGCCGCACGATCTGTCAGCGGCCATGTACCTCGGACACGGTCGATGACAGATCTGAGTACCGGCCCCCGTTGCCGGTACCATGTGACCTGCTGTGACCAATCACAGCAGGTCACATGACAGTTGTATACAATGGATGGCTTCATTCATGCCATCCATTGTATACTAGTGTGCCTAGCTGTGAATGGTCACAGCGATCACATGCACAAGCTGGGCCAATCACAGCTCAGCTGTGTCATGTGATTAGCCGTGGCCAAATCACAGCCAAGCACAAAAAAAAAAAAAAGCCCTGAATGAATCGATGTCATTCAGGTAAATGCTTGCTTATAGCAAAGTAATTCTTTACTATAAGCAAATTGTGTAAAAAAAAAAAATACTGATCACTTCCCCAAAGTAGTACAATGTTACTATGGTAACACTGTACTACTTTGGTCATAGTGAAATATGAAAAAAAAAAAAGTAATAAGTTAAAAATAAAAAAAAAAAACTTCATTTTTTTTTTCTTTTTTCATACTGTCACCAGTCAGTGTCCCTGATCACCGCCATGCCAGTTATATGACGCTGTACTGCACTGGTGACAGTATGTAAAAAAAAATTAGTGAAAATTTTTTTCATTTTTTCATTTTCCAAAAAATTCTGACAAAAAAATACAACTTCAAAAATCTCACCATGCCTCTTCTGAAGTACGTTGGACTGTCTACTTTGCAAAAAGGGGTCATTTGGGGGATATCTCTACTGTTCTGACATTCTTGGACCTCAAGAAATTAGATTGGCTGTCAGTACTTCAGGATTGATCAATATTCAGATCTATACCATAGTTTGTGAACTCTATAACTTTCCTACAAACTAAATAATACATCTTAATTTGGGTTATTTTCACCAAAGACATGTAGCAGAATACAACTTGGCCTACATTTATGAAGAACAATGATTTGCAAACTTTTATAACAGAAACAAATAAAAAGGTGTTTTTTGTTCAAAAATTTCAGTGTTTTTTTTGTTAATTTAGCAAAAAATAAAAACCCCAGTGGTCATACCACCAAAAGAAAGCTCTAGTTGTGGGAATAAAATTATAAAATTTTAGTTTGGGTACAATGTTGTATGACCGCGTAATTGTCATTCCAAGTGTGAGAGCGCTGAGACCGGAAAAATGGCCTGGGCAGGAAGGGGGTAAAAGTGCCCGGTATGGAAATGGTTAATTACAGCTGATGCATCTTCCATGGTGCATACAACTTGCACAGAGCCAGTTTCATCTGGATGAGAAAGGGTTAGCTGCACAGCCCTTCTGCTCCCTGAGCCCACACTTTAGATGCCAGCACCTGGGAGCTCAGGAATTCCTCTGCAGCAGTTGGCATGTTGCTCATAGTGTCTGTGCAATGTGATCACGACTGAAAACAAAGGTAACAGTATCTTGAAAAGGGTTATCTGGAGAAAATACCCCCTGAACCTAATTACACACTAAAATTCAGAATGTATCCACCTGACCTTGCACAGCAGGATAAAAAAAAAAAGCATCATGTTCTAGCTGGTAGCAGTCACAATCAACTGGACTTAAAGAGGAGCTCCAGTCAAAGCTACCAAAAGTAAAAGTCAGCAGCTACAAAAACTGTAGCTACTGCCTTTTAAAAAACAGACTCTCTCCTGTCCCACGATCCAGCAGTGTGCTCACAGCAGCCAAGTTTCACCGACCGTCCTCACTCCCTGGTGCTGACATCTAAAGTGTGGGCACGCAGCAGAGACAGCTTGAAGTTTCACACCCGGGTGCCCACTGCACATGCATGAGTAGCACTGTGCCTTGTGAATGGTCCCGTAGCCTTCTGGGACCTGTCATGTGTCCCAGAAGAATACGGGGAGGGGAGGAAGACAACTTTCAATTCCAATTGCCTCGCGCAGTAGAAGTGGGAGCGGGTTCCTGTAAAAAAAAAAATCCCCCCGCTCCCCAAAGGTGCCAATTCCTCACAGGGGACCATTACTTAAAACGGAACTTCCCCTTTTGGGGGGAGCTTATCTAAATCACATCTTTAGTTAAAATGATTGTCAGTAAAATACCCCAACCTTTATATAACCTTAAAACACCTCTTAATCCATGCACCATGGAATGTATGGTGTTGATTACCCGAGAACAGGATGCAAGGTGTCAAATATCTTGAATATGACTAATTACTGCCAGCTATACCGTGACCTGTATAAATGAGAACCTTCACACACTGCATGCATGCTCATATTTCCATTTTTTTTCTCTCCAGTTATAAAGCTGAACTCTAGACATATAAAATTAAATGTATTTTTTTAAATGCTAGCAGTGTAAGTACCTTAATTCGACATGATATCAACCTCTTGTAGTCCCTGTACAACAGGTCTGGAGTGCAAGAGGAAAGAAAACCATGTCGTTTCTCATTTCCCAGTCTATTCACAGGCTTGGGTGGGTCCAGAGCAACTTGAGCTCTGAATAAATTGGTTGAATCATGCTGGACATCCAGACGCAGAACAAAAAAAAAAAAAATAGAGCTGCAGGGGAAATATCTGGATTAAAAGGTGAATTATTTCAGCTGGTTTTGTCATCTTATAATAGGCTATTTATTTTTACCTTGTTTATCTTTAGTAGGAGTTCTGCTTTACGTTAGAAAAACTCACATACTGTATATGGTAAAACAAGGCAGAAAGCTGCAACTTCATCCCTACCATAATTATTTTTTTAACTCCAATAAATGCTCAGTAACAATGCTTTTAAAAAAGTTAAAGCTTTACTAAACCCATGACCTCGCATTTACTATATTCAGTCTTCCGCAGTACACAGAACATGGAAATGCAATTATTTTAGTAAATATAAACTGCTAAATACCTTTTCTCATCAGTATATAGCAGTCATGTAACTTCTATTAGTGTCCAGTCAAGTACTGGTTACTCTTGTAGGCAGAGTTTTCATTCTCCTCTGACTGTCCTATGAGGCTGCATGACCCCTGACCCTCTGTTTGGACAGTACTGATTAACCCTGTGCCAATCACATGCACCTTTTCCAAAAGAAAAAAAAACTCTCTAGCAATACACAGCAAAACAGAGCATGTGCAGACTTGCCACTGCTGCTTTAACTAGGCAGATGGATTGGGAACAGCAATGGAAGGGGAGGATCAGAGAAGACAGGATCAAACAGCATTTTTTCACAATGCAGAGGATTAACCCCTTGGGTTCCACAGTGAGTATAACAAGCATGCTTTACTGCATATACAGACTGATTTTACTGTTGTGGGTTTAGTAACACTTTAAGCCTAACACTTCCTTTTCATCCTCCACATAAACACACAACTGAATTACCTATACTTTGCATTTCTTAAATTCTCATTCTTGAAACATTTATCCATTAATCTCATTCTGCGTGTTAAATGTACGCACTGCCAAATCTAGTTACCATGAGAAGAAAAACATAATTCTGCATAATATGTACAGTATATGCATTTATACTAATCAGATTAAAAACATTTGTGAAATTCAGCATAAATGAACACTCTAAGACATTTATTTGTATCACTGATTTTTATGTGTCTGAGATCCAGGATTACTGTCACTTTGCTAGTAGGAAACATTAAAGACATACTTAGAAGTCAATTTATTTTGTCATTTCGGCACCATTCAATACTTTCTTGGAAAAGCTTTCAATTCCAAGAGCAGCACAATACTGCTTGGTAGACTATACCATACTACCCCTTGAGACCCTCAGTGTGTGCAATGCTCTGCCCAAGCTCATGACCTATTCTAGACAAAATAAATCACAAGAGTGATCTGACAGCTTGCAAGAAGTCCCAAAAGCTAATGACTTATGGGCACAACCAGCGGCATCACAGAGCTGTCACCCATGATTAGGAAAAAACTGTCAGTAGACATCAGATGCCTTAAGAATTCAGGAGACACAATGCTAGGAAAAGGATTTCTCATTAAGTTCTAAAACACTGTGGAAATAGCATATAAAGATTTTAATCAGTCATGATTGCATGCCTTTGCTGTTGAGCAATGTCTACCCAGATGTTTAATGTTAGTATAGAAAGCAAAGGGGGACAAACATCCAAAACTGAGCAACCTAATTTTGTTAGGAATTACCCTTAAGACTCCATGTACACAGAAACTGCACAAGAAAGCCACAAAAATATGCCACCGAATGTAGCGCATAGAATAAGTGGAGACAACTCACCTTTATGGTGGCGGGATGTGGAGAGAGAGGTACAATGATACACTTATGGTGGGAGTGTCACAAAATTTAAGAATACTGGGAGGGCATAGTGAATATAATTCAGGAAAAAACAGAGGTAAATATTCCTAAGGACCCCGAGACTTGCCTTCTTTTTGGTACCGAGTTTTTGGTTAAAAAATATAAAAAAAACTGGATTATTGTATCATTTAAATGCAGCGAAGGGACTGATACCCAAGTTTTGGAAGAAACAACAGGCACTGAAAATAAAAGGATTGGGTAGAAAGAGTGGAGAAGATGTATAGAATGGAGGAACTTTACCATATGGAGGAAGATAAGATGAAGGTATTTCGTACAAGTTGGGAAAAGTGGGTAAAGTTTAAAATTCAGAGGTATACCTTGAAAATGTGAAATAAGTAAAAGAAGGGAAAGGGGATAAATATAGTACAGTATAATATCGGTAATAGCTAAGGTTTAGGATTTCTAGAATGAAGTTAAAAATGCATAATCAAAGGGTGGGGGGAATAGGTAAGGGGAGGGGTAAAAGGTCACCGAGATTAAGGTTATTTCTGGGGAGTGTTATGACAGAAATGTGTAATGTATACTGTCTGTTTTATTAGCTTTTGTACATTTAATATAGTAATCTGAAAACAATAAAATATTGAAATAAAAAAAAAAAAAAAAAAAAGACTCAATGTACACAGAAACTGCACAAGTAAAGAAAGCCAAAAAATATGCAAAGTACAACCAGCCTGTGGAAATTGCTTATACCATGCAGTATAACCTCTTATCCGCCACCACAGAATGGAGGTTGCTGTATGCACATGGAAGCATTTAGCAAGTACGACAAACGGTCATCAATTCTGGGTGGACCAATATTAGGGAAAAAAAAATTTAAAGCACACAAATGACAAAAAAAACCCTACAATGTGTTTCAAGCACATGCCCTCCAGAAGGAAGCATTACAATAAAATATATGTTGCTGAAACTACTACAGAAGAGCCCAGGAAAGAAGTCAGACAAGGCAGCTAATGATTTTCAGACATAAAAGAGGTTGGTGACACTTGGCTTGTTCAATAATAACATGGTTGTCCAAACAAACCCGCCAGACTTTACTCCTGTCACTAGATAGAATATGAATGAAAAACATCACTCAGCAAAAAAGATTTCACACAGAAGCCAGAGCAGGATAAAAGTGTGGTGTGTGGTTTGTGTAAAAGATCACACTAAAGGATAGAAAGGGAGGAAACACCAGCACTGGGCTTCTCTACTTCAGATGCCAGCAACCTGGTACTGTTCTGCTATTGTGGTTTCCACAAGGATCAGCAGGTAAGCCTTTGTCTGGGCCACTTAAAGCAGAACTAAAAGGCAAAAACATTTTTTTTTTCATTTTGGATAAAAAGGGGGTTATAACACCTGATAGATTTCTTTTGACATGTGTGTCCCATTGAGGCGATTGCCCTTCAGTTCCTGCCCTGTAGCTAAAACAGGAAGTGAATGGAAAGGACTCCAAAATGAGGGAATGCCTGGTTGTCCCCGATGTCACCAGAACTAGCTTCCCCATTGGAAGATTTCCCCTCTGTTACTGTCCCAGGGACAACCCAACATTTTCAATTTTATTTTATTCTTGATGATCATGGTAAACATGACAAATATGGTGAATCTCCCTCACAGGGGCACTGACAGCAATAAAAACCTGACAGGGGTTCCAATCCCTCTCCACTCTATCCAAATTTTTGTTAAAAAAGGATTTGCATTTAGTTATAATTTAAGCTATAGTCATAAAGGCTAATTCCCCCTTTCTGACCACACTTCATATTACACCAAATTCTAGGCTGTAAAATGAAAAATTAATTCCGATCTGCCACTGTGACAGAGGGACTAGTAGATATCATCACACTCTTAGTCCATTCATTGCTTCCTTCAGCTGGACCTCCTATGGTCCATATCATATAGACCTGAGGCTGGAGGAATAGCCTTCAAGTGCCTATGCATTGCTCCCACAATTCACTTTGCAGGCTACAATGCAAAAACATTTTATTTTTCAAAATGGGTGCATATACCTTTTCTTTTTTTTGGGGGGAGGGTTTGGTTTTTTAATTCTTGAGTGAAATATGCTTCAAAATTAAACATTTGCTACAATAATGTGTTGGCTACCACTATTCACTAAGCCTTTTAAAAATACTAAATCACTCATTCAGATCTAAACTGCATTATAAGTAACTTGCAAGAACGCTAATAATTATTATTTAATCTAAATGCCACATAATAAGGACCCATTACAATGTAGAGAACACAGTTAAAATTTAGAGCCTATTACTATGTTTCTATTTGAGAATGTATATCCTGTAAGCATCAATACGTAAGTGCTCTCAAGATAGCAGAGACTTTTTTCTTTCCCTTAACACTACAATAAAAACACAGTCCTCTCAGGAAAAGTTTCTTAATACACCTTTTTCCTGGAAAAATGTATAGAAATTTGAATTGCATTCACGATTAGCAGAAGTATGGGCACACATACATCATTTCTTGGGGTGGCAAACACTAGAAAGCATTTCCCCACTTTAACCACTTGCCCTCCAGAAGATTTACCCCTCTTCCTGACCAAGCCATTGTTTTAATTATGGCACTGCAGTACTTTAACTGACAATTGCGCGGTTTCAAAATGCTGCACCCAAATGAAATTTACAGCCTTTTTTCCCACGAATAGAGCTTTCTTTCGGTGCTATGTGATCACCTGTGCATTTTTTATTTTTTGCACTAAGAAAAAAAAAAAAAGACCGACAATTTTGAAAAAATAACAATATTTTTGACTTTTTGCTAATAAACATGTCCAGTTAAAAATTTTAAAAATATCAAATTTTGTCATAAAGTTAAGCCAAAATGTATTCTGACACTGGGGGGAACTGACTTGGTGTCACCAATATCCCTAGGGACGCTAATAAAAAGCACTGACGCTGTACTAATGGCACTGGGCAGGAAGGGGTTAACATGTGGGGTGATCAAAAAGTTAACTGTGTGCTGTGTGTGTGCTTCACTGTAAGCACACTGCCTTGCGTGGCTCTGCTATGCACAGCCATACATAGCAGTGTGCAGGAGCTGACAAGGGAGAGAACTCTACTGTTTACTTACAGTTCTCTCCCTCTGTCGGTAATGTAATGCTCCTCGATCACTGGGTGCCAGCGAGTAATCACCGACTGGGACCCGGTGATTGACAGCCGAGGCAGCGAATAGCGGCGTCGGTAGGGCGTGCACCCCCTACCCGGAAATGCAAAATCATATATATGTGATTTTGCGCACCCGTGCTGTATTACTGCTATAGGGGAGACGGGAAGTGGTTAACCTCTTGCCGACCGCAGATAACCGAATGACGGCTTCACTGCGGCCGGCCAGTTCTGGGTGGACGTCATATGACGTCCCCCCAGAACGCGCTCTCCTGTGCGCCCCAGGGGGCGCGCACCCGGCGATCTCCGTGATCGCTGTGTCCTACGGACACAGCTGATCACGAGATGTGGTAAAAGGCCAATCATACCGGCCTTTTACCACGTGATCAGCGGTGTCCAATGACACGCTGATCACAGGGAAATGCAAGTGCCGGTTCTCGGCTGCACTTTCCTCACGCTGTCAGATCGTGAGGAAAGTACTGCCGAGAACTGGCAGTTGTCACAGTGGGGATCGGCACCGATCATCAGGACACTGATGATCAGTGCCCTGATGATCGGTGCCCAGCAGTGCCACCCGCAAGGTCCGCCCACCTGTGCCCAGCAGTGCGCCCACTAGCTCCGCCCACCTGTGCCCAGCAGTGCACCCACCTGTGCCCAGCAGTGCACCCACCTGTGCCCAGCAGTGCACCCACCTGTGCCCAGCAGTGCACCCACCTGTGCCCAGCAGTGCACCCACCTGTGCCACTCTGCAATGTCACCTACCTGTGCCCAGAAGTGCCACCTACCTGTGCCCAGCAGTGCCACCCACCTGTACCCACCCACCTGTGCCCACCAGTGCCGCCCACCTGTGCCACCCACCTGTGCCCACCCACCAGTGCTGCCCACCAGTGCCACCCACCAGTGCAGCCCAGCAGTGCTGCCAGTCAGTGCCACCAGTCAGTGCCCAGCAGTGATGCCAGTCAGTGCCGTCTATCAGTACCCATCATCAGTGTCACCTATCAGTGCCGCCTATCAGTGCTGCATATTAGTGCCGCCTATCCGTGACACCTCATTAGTGCTGTCTATCAGTGCCGCCTATCCGTGCCACCTCATTAGTACTGCCTATCAGTGCCCTTTAGTGCTGCCTATCAGTGCCCATCAGTGCTGCCTCATCAACGCACATCAGTGAAGGAGAAAAAATACCTGTTTGAAAAATTTTATAATAGAAACAAAGAAAAATTATTTTTTTTTTCAAATTTTTTGCACTTTTTTTATTTATAGCGCAAAAAGTAAAGCGCCCAGTGGCAATTAAATACCACCAAAAGAAAGCTCTATTTGTGAGAAAAAAATGATCAAAATTTCATATGGGTACAATGTTGCATGACCGCGCAATTGTCAATCAAAGTGCGGCAGCGCTGAAAGCTGAAAATTGGCCTGGTAAGGAAGGGGGTATAAGTGCCTGGTAGGCAAGTGGTTAAAGTGGTTGTAAACCCTTACCTATACCCAGTGAAGTGACTGCCCTCAAGTGATACACAGCGGTGAAGCAAATCCTCCTACATAAGTTGAGTGAGTGTGTATTTGAGAGTGCATTTTTGAGTGAGTATATGAGTGTTTTAGAAGTGTATTTCAAGCGTACATGTGTATTTAAGCCTCAGATGTTTTTGTTTTATCCAATGAAAAGCACTAGGAGGAGGAGACCAGCTCTTACAGGCTAAAATACACCTAAAAACCAGGTGAAAATGCAAATTTTGAACATTGTCAGGTTTTCTCATTCAAGACTATAGGACCCAGTTTAGCCTCAAAATGTAGCTCATGTAGCTTTTAGTGTAAGGTGTTGAGGCACAGGCACCTGAGCGCTCGTATGTGAACTACCAATGAAATATATTGAATTTTGAATGTTTGGTGTTTTGTAGCTTCTTCTATCAAAACACCCCTGTGCTCAAGCACAACATATATAAGTCTTAGCTGCTGTTATAAGGTGCCTAAACACCCCAAAACTGTTAACAGAAACAAAGTACAGCACTATGTAACCTAAAAAAAACAAAACACATCCAAACAAAATGACAAACCAATGACATAGTTAGTCTGGCTGAAAAAAAAAACAAACAAAAGTCCATCCAGTTCATCCATTAAAAAAGAAAAAAAAAAAGTTATAATCCTACACCCACAGTTGATCCAGGGGAAGGCAAAAAACCCCCAGCAAAGCATGAGCCAATTTGCTCCGCAGGGAAAAAAATTCCCTCCCGATTCCCCGAGAGGCAATCGGATATTCCCTGGATCAACTTTACCTATAAATGTTAGTATCCAGTTATATTCTGTGTATCCAAGAAAGAATCCAGGCCTTTTTTAAAGCAATCCACTAAGCTGGCCAGAACCAGCTCTTGAGGGAGTCTATTCCACATTTTCACAGCTCTCACTGTGAAGAAACCTTTCAGTGTTTGGAGATTAAATTTCTTTTCCTCCAGACGTAATGTGTTGACCTCAGGGTTAATAACTCTACACCAAGTTCACTATATGAACCACTGATGTATTTATACATGTTGATCATATCCCCCCTTAATCTCCTCTTCTCAAGAGAGAATAAATTCAGTTTCTCTAATTTTTCCCTCATAGCTGAGCTCCTCCATGCCTCGTATCAGTTTAGTTGCCCTTCGCTGTACTTTCTCCAGTTCCCCAATGTTCTTTTTGTGAATTGGTGCCCAAAATTGAACTGCATATTCAAGATGAGGTATTACTAATGATTTGTTCAGGGGAAAAATGATATCTCTCTCTTTGGAGTCTATACCTCTTTTAATACAAGAGAGGATTTTGCTGGCTTTAGAAACCACAGCTTGGCATTGCATGCCATTAAGCTTGTGATGTATGATGCATTTATATTCTTAGCCCCCAAGTGCATAACCTTACATTTATCAACATTAAATCTCATTTGCAACATAATTGCCCAAATAAACAGTTCATTGAGGTTAGCTTGTAAGTTGGAGACATCCTGTAAGGACAAAGTAATAAAGTGCTCAATAAGACCAGTAATTATACATAAAGTCAAACTTATTGCTTGTGCCCATTGCCACTATAATATAAAGTGATTTATATAGTGTAACATCCAAAGTCCATTCCCATGGTGTTTTCATAAAGGCGCTTAGCCCCTTCCACTCCTGCCTATCACCTCCACCCCATACTCACCAGAAAGAGTTGCCCCCTTGTTACAACAATAGGTAAAAATGCGCCCAGATATGGGTATGCTCCACTCAATATTCTTGCACTTACACTGTATTATTATTATTATTATACAGGATTTATATAGCGCCAACAGTTTGTTCAGCGCTTTACAATATAACGGGGGACAATACAGCAACAGTACAGTTCAATACAAAACAGTTAGGAAGGCCCTGCTCCTTGGAGCTTACAATCTAAGAGGGAGGGGCTAGTGGTACAAAAGGTAATAACTGTCGGGGATGGACTGGTAGGAGGAACAGAAGATTCCATTATTAGCTGAAGGCAGGATAGGATTCCCTGAAGAGAGAGGTTTTCAGAGATCGCATAAAAATGAGCAGAGTAGGCGATAGTCTGATAAATTGGGGTAGAGAGTTCCAGAGGATGGGGGAGGCTCTAGAGAAGTCCTGGAGACGAGCATGGGAGGAGGAGACAAGGGAGCTAGAGTAGGAGGTCATGCAAGCAGTGGAGAGTAAGGTTCGGGTAATATTTGGAGATTGGTGATGTAACTTGGAGCAGAGTTATAAATGGCTTTATATGTTATTGTTAATGTTTTGAATTTTATCCGTTGGGCAATGGGAAGCCAATGAAGGGATTGGCAGAGAGGGATGGCAGATACAGAACGGTTAGTAAGGTGAATGAGTCTGGCAGCCTCATTCATGATAGACTGAAGAGGTGATAGCCTGCGATGAGGTAGGCCAATGAGGAGGGAGTTAATAGTCAAGGCGAGAGATAACCAGGGAGTGAATAAGTTGCTTAGTAGTTTCAGAGGTTAAGAACGGGCGTATCTTGGAGATGTTGCGGAGGTGAAGTCTACAAGATTTGGACACTGTAGGTTATAAAAGACTGCTAAACAGCCAGGAAGCGCTACGAAGTTCAGCATGCACTTCAAACACAGAATATGATGTCACCCAGAAGTCCCGCTCAATAAGTCATCAAAGTAGGACATCTTCAGGAGTAGACAGCACACTTTGATGATAAAATGCATTTAGCAGGCAATATCATATCCTGTGTTTGGAGCACATGCCAATCTTAGAGTGGTGCTTCCTGGTTGTTTGGCTTTATTAGAACGTTACAGGAAAGAAAAAAAAAAAAAAAAAAAGGTCTACATTATCCTCGAGCTACATTTTAACTTTGTGTTTTCTACAATGCTATTGGGTCTTTATTATGTGGCATTTAGATGAAATTAGAATTATTAAAGTTTTTGCAGTGCTTCCTGGTTGTTTAGCGGTCTTGTATAACCCACATTGTAAGTGCAGTGGCTTTCAATTTTCACCAAATAAAGCATTTTTTCCTCTATGAGGGCCTTCCTTACCTTTTCCTTATAATAACCCATTTGTCTGGAGAACAAAAAAAAGTGGCTGAAGCTGGCTAAAGAGTATGAAGGAACATCAAGTGGAGCATTGCCCATACCCATATCTTGGCAGTCACATGTGCATTTTGACCCATTTGTTGTCACAATGGGGCAACACTTTCTGGTGACTGTGGTGTAGAGGTAATAGGCACAGGGTGGAAGGGGCTAAGCACCATCAATGGACTTTGGATGTTACACTATAAGTCACTTTATATTATAGTGGCACTGAGCTTGAGCACTAGGTTGGACTGTATACATATTTACAGGACATATTGAGCACTTTGTTACTTTGTCATTTATTCATCATTTCCTTTGGATGTGTTTGGTTTTTTAGGTTGCATAGCACTGTACTTTATTTCGGTTAACAAGTTTGGGGTATTTAGGCACACTCAGGTGTGAAGAAGGCCTACAACCAAGGCATACAGTTGTGTCTCCTCTTTAACGCCAAGCCTGATGACTGGCCAATAAGGAATGCAATACATCTGACTAACCCTTACTACTGCCCCCTTTCCCACTTTGTGTTTTGCTGTGCAAGTGATGGCAGAAACTTTAGGGCCCATTTACCCTTCCATGTTGTAATCACACATGGTGACGTACGTAACGTGCCTTACTACATTGCAGTGACATTTATTTTGAATGACAACCCAACACACTAAGGTAGTGCACTTGTGTTATAACATACCATGCATTGCAGTGTACTGTATTACAAGAGTCATGTATGATTTTTACTTCATTATTAGCACTGAAAGTCTGTTATTTTCAATAGGTTGCCCTAATGCAACATGTGTTGATTCAGAGTTAATTTACTACTTTTAATTAAGACCAATTCAGGTACTTGTTGATGACAGTGGGTGTATGTAAAAAATTAATTTCAATTAGAAGAGTTTTAAATAAATTTACAACAGCATTAAATGGTATTTTATCTGCCTGGAATTTTGCTTTAGTAGTTCTTCATTTATACAGACAAAATTATACTCAGGTTTACTTTTATTATTAAGTGATATCACCTCCATCCAGGACATGAGCATGTTCCTTCCTTTTATCCTTTTTATTACAAAAAACACAAATTAATTTAAAGGTCAGTAATGTGGAAAATATATACACACTGCAAAGTCTAAGATGTTAAGACAATAAGCAAGTTACATATAAGATGGATGTATCAAAGGAAATGAGAACAAGCCTAAGCAGTTAAGGGGTCACTATGGATGACCAGCTGCCACACACAGAACCAGAGCCTAATGAAGTGATATCTTTAACATGATTTATGGGCCGTAAACGCCTAATAGAGATAAACAAACCACAGCTTCATCAGTCTCTCCATATGATCTGACCTTTAGCACCTTAAAAAGACATGTTCATGTGGAAATCAGAGAAAAAAAAGCTAAATTGGTGCTCAGGATAAAGGAATATGCCAGCAGCAGAATCATCACACTGCCTGTGAAGTTGATAGAAGTTGGGGAAAAAAAAGGAAAAAAGGAGCACTTAGCAACATTTCCTAGTAATTTAATCCCACACATACTTTTATTTCAACTAAACTGTAAAGTCAAAACATTTTACAAATAGCGTTTAACTCTAAAAAGCACATTCTTTTTCACAAAAAAAAAAAAAAATTGAATAGATGAATATAAAAAAGTGCCCCAAAAATCAGTCTGGCAAGTCCAAACCAGACAGGTGGAAAACGAACACCTGAAGGTCACTAATGCAGGCTTACCAAAAGGCCTTGACTCTCTTACTGCAGAAAGGTCACAGACAGCATATATTATTCATGTTCATATAACAGCTGAATCTTCTACACACTTCCCAAAGATCTGATGACCATACCGAGAATATCACCACAACTGTGGTTCACACATACAAGGTTTCTTAAAATGATCAAATGCACATACATATTGTAAAGTGCTGCGCAAACTGTTGGCGCTATATAAATCCTGTATAATAATAATACATATAAAGAGCATGAAAATGCACATCAATAGAAATTCCAGCCAGCAAAACAGACTCACTGCCAGGTCACTTCCGGCAATGCTAGGACATCAGCATGAAGCTCTGCCCTACACGTTTCGTGAAAGGCGCATTCCTCTGGAGCATGGGCGCCATGCTGACAAACCACTCTTAATATATTCTCCAGTAACGAATCATTTCGGATCGAGCCAGAAGCACATTAGATTGAACCAGAAATGCACCAATAACCAAAACTCACTTCGGATTACGCTGGACACACTTCGGATCAAACTGGAAATGTACCGATAACCAATATTCACTTTGGATGGATTGAGCCGAAAACACACTATATGCCATTAGTGAAAAAACTACAAATAGACACCATCTAGAGCCTATATAACAAAAGACAACATCTCAAGTGAAAATAAAGAGCGCTTACATAGCAAACCTATATCTTTTGGGTTCGGCCTGGACCCAAGGACAAGAAAACAAGTTTTATTGGGCAGCACAGTGGCTAAGTGATTAGCACTTCTGCCTGGCAGCACTAGGGTCATTGGTTCGAATCCCAACCACGGTGCTACCTACCTGAAGTTTGCATGTTCTCCCTGTGCCTGCATGAGTTTCCTCCGGGTTCTTTGGTTTCCTCCCACACTCCAAAGACAGGCTGGTAGGTTAACTGACTGCTGTCTAAATTGGTCATAATATGTGTATGTATAAATGTCAGTTAGGGACCTTAGATTGTAAGCTCCTTGAGGACAGGGACTGATGTGAATGTACAATGTGTATGTAAAAGCCCTGTGTAAATTTATGGCGCTATACAAGCACCTGTAATGAATAAATTATAATGACCAGATCTAAACCGGTGGATGCCACACTAGAAAAGAACAAACTGTAGCATTACATATACTATATACTGAATTTTAAAAGAGGCAGATGAATCCACCCACCCCTACACAGAATATATTCTGTTATTAAATAAAAACGAATAAAACATTGGGGGGGGAGACTATATCAAAATTAGTATAAAATGTCAGAAGGGACCAAATTGATAGATGTAAAAAAAAAAAAAAAGGTATTAATAAAAACAAACATTCATGTCCCAAGCTACAATAAAGCGAAGCGGTAGTAAACAGCAAGAAAGAAAGAAAGAAAAAATAATTCCCCCGCAAGGTAATGTCATAATGTGCTAGTATTCATCGCATACTAGCACATTATGTAAAACTTACTTTAAAACTAAGCCCTCCAGCGGCACACTGTCACCGCTGCAGAGGCTTCTATCTTCACCTGGTCCTTCGGTTTGCTCTCTCTGGCCGTCTGACAGTCTGGGCCGCAATGACATCGCATGCGCGGAAGTCTCATGCCACGGCACACACCTCTGAAGGGATGGCCCAGGTATACCGCTCCTCCAGAGTGCATGCGCCGGATTTAGGAAAGAGAAAATATCTCCTAAACGGTGCACGTTAAGGAGATATTCATTTTATCTATAGGTAAGATTCATTATAAGCTTACCTGTAGGTAAAATTTAAAAAATGCGTTTACTACCACTTTAAGAACATGGGGGGGGGGGGGAGCTTCTGTCTGCTTTGGACTCACCAGTCTGATTTTTGGAACACTTTTTTATCCATTTATTTCACACAATTATTGTGGACTCTGCACAAAGTTCACTTCACATTTACATATTTATTATATATGAGTTTTATATACAGTATGAGCGCAGCACTTTTTTTTTATATACAGACAGGTTTCCAGCCGCTGTAGCTATTCACAGCTGTCCGCACACAAAGTGCATCCACTAGTGAGCACTGCAGGTATTCACTGGCTGTGCAGAAAGCTGAAGATAGTTGTGTCTGCCGCTGACAGCCATATTAACACGCAATCTGCGGGAATCTCCCTCGCTGTGCTTTTGTGCTCTGACAGGAGGACTGCCCCCCACCAGTACACACTGATCAGCACTTGCAGCCATTGGCTTCAACTGCTGATGAGATACTGGGATTTTTTTAGCATGTCCCTTTGACAAAAACTGGTCGGTAGACTGACTGCTGCTGGAAAGACAGTTGTACACACTGACCAAATGTCGGCCAGTTTCTGTTGAACCAGCCAATATTTGGCCCATGCTGAAGACAAATAGTTCATCTGAAAACAAAAATCAGACAGAAAACAGGCATTTTGCACATGACTGAATTTCACATTACTCCACTAGTGTCAAAAGCATCAAATAAGTTGAAAGTTGCATTCTTGAGAATAGTCCAGGGTATTTTATATTTCAATTTGAGAAAAAAAAAAAAAAACAATACGGTTTGTTATCTAAATAAAATATATCACAGAGTTCAGTATAAAGCCTCATGCGTATATGAGAATATCAGATGTATGATCGTTTTTTTTTTTTTGCATGCTAGTCTTATATTGAAAACAAATAGGTTACTAACGTTATGAAAATCCTTATAAGACAAAATACAACTTCGGAAGTGATGTATTGTATTGTAATATATTCTTTCATTTCTGAGCATGCTTTGTCTTGATCACTCTTGATTTCACTTGATCATTTTTTTTTCATACAAATTCTATACTAATTACATCGAATTTGTTAGTCCTGTTATTTTACAAGTAAAATTTTCATGCTTGTCCCTCCAGATATTTTGTGATTGTTGTGACTGAACTGTTGTGATTGGCTTCTTTGAAAACTGTGCACTAATGAACAGATTATCGGAAGATTGCCACAAATGCGTTTTTCTTTTTCTCCCGTATAAATTTTCTCCTTGCGTGTACTAGGCATAAAGGTCTCTGTATTTCCTACAGTTCACATGGCATTCCAAAGGAAGGTGATCCATGAAGTCTAATCAGCAATGATCTACAAAACAACGCCCTTTACTCTAAAGTAAATGTATCCATTAAAAGTAGAACAGGACAAAAATACACGTTCTGTTAAGTAATGACATAGAACACCCATCACTCCTATACATATACCAAGAACACCAATTATAAATTCTAATACACATACAGAAATTTCAGCTATGGAGTCACCAGAACTTCTGAAACAAATAGAATCATTGTTTAATAACAGTGTCATCATATGTTACACATGTTCCTTTAGTGGGATCATGCTCCTACAATTGGTAGAGATTAAATAATATAGAAGAAACGATTTCCTAAAGAGTGAGGAATGCAATTAATTACTACAAATTTGATTTGCTCCAATTTAAAATGGAACTATAGGCAAAAACATCCCCCCCCATTATGGATAGAGTAAGTGAGGCATATAAACCTTGTCAGTTTCTCTTTTTTTTTTTTTTTGCCATCTGTGTGCTATTGGGGAGATTTACCTTCACTTCCTGTCCCACAGCCAAACAGGAAGTGAGAGGAAAACCAAGTAAATTAAGGGAATCCCTTAAAGACCCCCAAGTCACCAGAACTAGTGTCCCCATTGGAAGATTTCCCTCTAGTGCTTTTCTGGGGACAGCCCAAAACATTTCTTTTACTTTCACTTTCAATAATAATGGCACCAGGACAAACAGACAGAATGAATCGCCCTAACTGGGACACAGACCACAATAAAAAACCTAAACATTTCCCACTCTATCTACATACGTCTTACAGCAGATCTCCAGGAACAATCTGTTTTTTGGGGGTTTTTTTTAACAAATTTAAAGCAGAGTTCCAGTGAAAATGAAAAAAAAAAAAAAGTCAACAGCTACAAAAACTGTAGCTGCTGACTTTTAAAAAATTGACACTTACCTGTCTCTTGATCCCGTGTTGTTGTCCCCCCCCTCCCCCCCCCCCGGAAGCCTGTTTCACCAGCCGCCCTATGTTCCTGGCGCCAGCATCTTCAGTGTGGGCACCAGGCTGTGACAACTTGCAGCTTGCGAGAATAGTGCTGCGCTTTGTGGATTGTCCTGTAGTCTTCTGGGACCTGTCAAATGTCCCAGACGACTATGGGAAGGTAGGGGGGTGGGGGGTGTCAGGGGGAGGAGTAGTGCCCCATCACTGCTGTCAGGGGGAGGAGTAGTGCCCCATCACTGGTGTCAGTGGGAGGAATAGTGCCCCATCACTGGTGTCAGGGGGAGGAATAGTGCCCCATCACTGGTGTCAGGGGGAGGAATAGTGCCCCATCACTGGTGTCAGGGGGAGGAGTAGTGCCCCATCATTGGTGTCAGGGGGAGGAGTAGTGCCCCATCATTGGTGTCAGGGGGAGGAGTAGTGTCCCATCATTGGTGTCAGGGGGAGGAGTAGTGTCCCATCATTGGTGTCAGGGGGAGGAGTAGTGCCCCATCATTGGTGTCAGGGAGAGGAGTAGTGCCCCGTCCTTGATATTAGTTGGAGGAATAGTCCAAGTAATGCTAGCCCCACAAACTTAGTGGTTGATGCTAACTCATAACACCTTCCTGAAAATAGGTGTATGCTCCTTCTTTGCACTGGGCACCTGTTCTTCTCTGCAATACCCCCACCACCACCACTTCCCATCTCTTGTGTAACCTTCTTCCCAACAGTTTCCTTATTCTTTGATATCTACTTTTTCATTTCTGTCTTCACAGGACAGTATCTGTCACCATCAATAATGGAGCACTGACGTACCATACCAATTGCCAGCCTCGTAGGCTTACGACCGCTTAGATTAGTATGTCATGTACCTTATGGCCCATATTTTGTGATGATATATGTTCTGCAATGTAAAGTTGTAAAATCTTCACTAAACATGTAATTAACCCAATACCATAAAAACAAAATTGGGCTGAAGTTAGTATGTACACTCAAGATTAATTTAATGATAGAGCTCCATATATCGATCACACAGATATTTTATTTTTCAATTTCTAAGTATATGACAAAACATCAATTTTGCTGAGTTAAACAATGTATAAAACAGGTCAGCACAATAGTATCTTCTCTAAACGACAGAAGTTCAACAGGTTACAGCCCTGTAAAGTCAGCTTTTGTGCTTTATTAGCACTGCTGAGCACATCAGTGGTAAATAATTCAGCAAGCACTTAAAACAAGCAAACACATAAATGTCTTTTGTTCTTTTTAATTCATGTTTCCACTCCAAGTTAAATAAGCGTTTACATCTTTTAATTGTGATAATAGTTTTGCCCTTGGCATCATGGGAATCCATATAATTAAGGGTAGGTTAACCCTTTCAGTGGTGCAGTAATGGAGCAGATGAACAGACACGGGTAAAGGTTTAATTAACTGGGAGGTTCTGCAGCATTAGACGCTATGGGCATGCTCAACAGCTAATGATAAGGCAAACAAGGGGAAAAGAGCAAGAATCCATCTACAGGATGAAGAAATGAATGCAAATGAGATGACTAACTACACAATCTGCCTTGGTAACGTGGGTAGACAAGAGTAGCAATTTTCATTTTATAACAATTAAATACAATAACATAAAGGTCAAAGTTCTTATTCTTTAAGATTTCTACCTGTATTATTATGTACTGTGCAATCCCTTTTTTTAGTTCTATAACCTTAGTCTTTCTGCTGGTAGTCTTGAGTGATCTTTGCCTGAAAACAGCTGAGTGAGAGAACGCTAAGCTTTTAAGTGCAGTGCTCACAGCCGCCTCGAGATAGGATGCACATAAAGGGTGTAATACCTATAGGCTTTGTTCACCACTGAAATAAGGGTGGCCTATATGTCCCTACCAGGCTGGATTTGATTTAAATCAAACTGATTTAAATCACGATTTAAATCACTAGTCAGTAAGGCTTGATTTAAATCCTAGTTTTCTACATAGACTAATTCTTGCTGGTATAACTTTAATATGCAAGTAGATGAAGATTTTTAGAATAACAACTTTTCATATTAGTTTTTTATCCCCAGTTTAAATAGGTTAATCATTCATATTTGGACAACTTTTCTGTTGTACTTAGAAAGGAGAAAAATAATCATTACCTTAATAATGACAATTTAAATAGATTTATTCAACTGAAACAATAACATTACAGCATATGTTATTTGCATCCATGTTTGTTAACTAATTTGGCTAAACAAAATATATATATTTTAAGAAACTTAGACTGTCAGCCCCTTCCTCCTCACACTTAGTTTCACTTTCTTCTTGTGCAGATCTATTCCACTCCAAACAATCAGAAAAATATTGTTTCTATTCTATTCACTGAACTTCTTGAAACTTAGCACTGAAGGGGTTGATTCTGTATTCATAGGTTTGTAGAAGTTAGGATTAAGGTCTTTTTCTTAACTCTGTTCATGTTATAACATTTTTGCTGTGAAGAAGAGGCATGTGATCTCCGCTGAGTCAAATTCAGTTTTGAGAACTGCAAAAGTAAACCAAGCATCTGTGATAATATCTTGTAGGCAGAGAAACTGCCCAATAATCTTACAAAAACCTCTGGAAGAGCATGACATTGTGAATGGATTCATGGAATTTATTTACCAAAATATTAAACATATACAGCCTTATTCTACATAATTAAAAAACTAATCTTTATTTCATGATGAAATAGCCTTTGGATGGTAATATATTTTCCTCAAAAAGCATTTTATTCAAAAAAATCTGATTTAAATCAAAAAAATCCAATTTAAATAAATCCTATTTTTTTATTTTTTTAAAAAAATCATTGATTTTTTATCCACCCTGGTCCCTACTACAACCTACAGATAAAGGCTTTGAATCTCCAACATTAGACAGTTTAGAGTTTAAATGATGACATTATTGGCCAATTTAAGACAGAACTTCACCCAAAAGGGGAAGTTTTGCATTTATTACTCCTCTCCCCCTCCTCTTCCCTTCTATTTGGAATTTTTTTGTTTTTGCACGGGGGAAGGCAGGTACCAAGTTTCCAGAGGTACCAGTTCCCACTTTTGCTCTGTCCACCTAGGCAAACAGAGTGGAATTTCACCCCTTCCCCCATCCTTGTCGCAGGTCCAAGGAGGCTATGGGATGAAGCGGGCAGCTGGCTGTGAAACCACAAGGAGTCAAAGCCAGTTTCCCACAGTCAACATGCCAATTCCAGGGAACAAAAGTCTGGAGAATTGGCCCTGTTGAGGATGATGCTGGACCTCTGGACAGAAACACTATATTTCCCAAAAAATTGGGACACCTGCCTTTACACACTCATGAACTTTAATGGCATCCCAGTCTTAGTCCGTGGGGTTCAATATTGAGCTGCCCCACCTTTTGCAGCTATAACAGCTCCAACTCTTCTGGGAAGGCTGTCCACAAGGTTTAGGAGTATGTCTATGAGAATGTTTGACCATTCTTCCAGAAGCACATTTTTGAGGTCAGACACCGATGTTGAAGAGAAGGCCTGGCTCGCAGTCTCCACTCTAATTCATCCCAAAGCTTTTCTATCAAGTTGAGGTCATGACTCTGTGCAGGCCAGACAAGGTCCTCCATCCCAAACGCGCTCATTCATGTCTTTATGGACCTTGCTTTGTGCACTGGTACGTAGTCATGTTGGAACAGGAAGGGTCCATCCCCAAACTGTTCTCACAAAGTTGGGAGCATGAAATTGTCCAAAGTGTCTTGGTATGCTCACGTGAACTAAGGGGCCAAGTCCAAACCCTCAAAAACAACCCCAAACAATAATCCCCCCTCCACCAAACTTTACACTTGGCACAATGCAGTCAAGCAAGTACCGTTCTCCTGGCAACTGACAAAACCAAGACACGCCCATCGGATTGCCAGACAGAGAAGCGCGATTCCTCACTCTACAGGACATGTCTCCATTGCTCTAGAGTCCAGGGGCGGCATGCTTTACACCACTGCATCCAACGCTCTGCATTGCACTTGGTGATGTAAGGCTTGGATGCAGCTGCTCAGCCATGGAAACCCATTCCATGAAGCTCTCTATGCACTGTTGTTGTGCTAACCTGAAGGCCACATGAAGTTTGGAGGTCTTTAGCTATTGACTCTGCAGACGGTTGGTGACTTCTGTGCACTTCAGCATGCGCTGACCCTGCTCTGTCATTTTATGTGGCCTCCCACTTCGTGGCTGAGTTGCTGTTGTTCTTAGTTGCTTCCACTTTGTTATAATACCACTATACAATAACAGTTAACCATGGAATATTTAGCAGCAAGGAAATTTCACTGCACAGGTTGCAAGCTATCCCGATACCACTCTTGATTTCACTGAGCTCCTGAGAGCGACCCATTCTTTCACAAATATTTGTAGAATCAGTCTGCATGCCTAGGTGCTTGATTTTATACAACTGTGGCCATGGAGGTGATTGGAACACGTGGATACAGTGATTTAGAGGGGGTGTCCCAATACTTTTGGCAAAATAGTGTACGTGTGTGTTGTTTTAAAAGTCAGCAGCATCAGTATTTGTAGCTGCTGACTTTTAAACTTTTGTTTCTAGAGTGAAGAATTGCTGTAAGGTGTACCTAAAGGCAAAACTTTTTTTTTTTTAGTTTTGGAAAGAGTGGAGAGGGATTAGAACCTCCATCAGTTTTGATTGCTGTCTGTGTCCCATTTAGGGAGATTCACCCTTTATTTGTCCTGTTTACTTTTATAAAAAGTGAACCTAAAAGAAAATCCCAAATTCTGGGTTGACACCAGAATAGTAATAGGAGGGGAAATCTTCAAATGGGGACACTGGTGGACCTGGTAACAACCAGGGATTCCCTCATTTCAGAAGGATTTTCCCTTACTTCTTGTTTTAGCTATGGGACAGGAAGTGAGGGGAAATTTCCACAATGGGACACAGATGTTAAAGAAAAAAACTTGACAGAGGTTATATCATTCCCTTACTCTATCCAAAATGAAAAAAAAATACCTTTAGTTACACTTTAAACTATAACTAAAAGGCAAAACTTTTATTTTATTAGTTTTAAATAAAGTGAAGAAGGATTAGTACACCTGTCAGTTTTTATCGCTGCCTTTGTCTCTGTTAGGGAGATTCACCCCTCTCTCTTCCTCCTGATTATCACTGAAAATGAAAGTGGAAGTGAAAGGAAACCCCACATTTTGGATTATCACCAGAACAGAGGGTAAATCTTCCAATGAGGACACTAGTTTTGGCGACAACCAGGGATTCCCTTACTTTACGTTCTGTTTTGGTTTTTGGACATGAAGTGAAAACTCCCCGATGGGACGCTGATGGCCAAAAAAAAAAAAAAAACTGATACGTTGTCCCTCCCTTACACTATTCAAATTGGGGAAAAGAAAAACTGTTTTGCTTTTAGCCCCACTTTAAGCAGACCTCCTTCTCCCTCACCCACTTTCCAAAAAAAATACATTGAAACCATGACTTGCTTTATGAATTTAGGGAATAAATCACAAGTTAATACAGGGATGTGTACAAAGTTTTGTAGTGTTTGTATGCACTGGGGACAAAATGCTTTCTGATTTCATATTCCTTTTTTACAGAATTTTAGACAGTATTTGGTAATGAATAGGGACAAGTCATTGGTGCCTGTCATATTCAGCTATGTCACCATAGTAACCAGACTCTATTACCTTATTTGACCTTAACAAATAGTCATCTGGTAAACTCCTGCTAAAATATATATTTACTTAGACTAATTGCAAAATGTTTTTCTTGTGCAGCTATTTTCACACACAGTACAAAATGAACAGCTTTGTCACAAGGCAATCAAAGACTGAATAGGAGCAATCCTTATTGCTGCAAGTGAAATTACGTCACTCTGAAACTCGCCTCTTCCACAGGAATGCCTTCCTGTAATGTAAAAAAGTTAATGGGTCAGTGCATTGGGATTAAAATTATTACTGACATCACCAAACTGCATTAAATTGGTCTTTTTCGGAAGCAGATATAGATATGTGTGTGTGTGTGTGTGTATATATATATATATATATATTAATATATTACACACACACACATATATACATGCACACACATATACACACACACACATATGTACACACACACTATTGCCAAAAGCATTGGGATGCCTACCTCTACATGCACATGAACTTTAATGGCATTACAGTCTTAGTCTGTAGGGTTCAATATTGAGTTGGCCCATCCTTTGCAGCTATAACAGCTTCAACTCTTCTGGGAAGGCTGTCCACAAGATTTAGGAGTGTGTCTATGGGAATGTTTGACCATTCTTCCAAAGCGTATTTGTGAGGTCAGGCACTGATGTCGGACAAGAAGGCCTGGCTAGCAGTCTCCGCTCAAATTCATCCCAAAGGTGTTCTCTCAGGTTGAGGTCAGGATGCTGTGTAGGACAGTCAAATTCCTCCCCCCCAAACTTGCTCATCCATGTCTTTATGGTCCTTGCTTTGTGCACTGGTGCGCAGTCATGTTGGAACAGGAAGGGGCCATCCCCAAACTGTTCCCACAAAGTTGAGAACATGAAATTGTCCAAAATGTCAAAGTATGCTGACGCCTTAAGAGTTCCCTTCACTAGAACTAAGGGGCCAAGACCAACCCCTCAAAAACAACCCCACACCATAATCCCCCCTCCACCAAACTATACACTTGGCGCAATGCAGACAAGCAAGTACTATTCTCCTGGCAACCGCCAAACTCAGACATGTCCATCGAATTGATAGACAGAGAAGCGCGATTCATCATTCCAGAGAACGTCTCCACTGGTCTAGAGCCAAATGGCGGCATGCTTTGCAGCTCTGCATCCAACACTTTGCAATGCACTTGGTGATGTAAGGCTTGGGTGCAGGGCTATGGAAACCCATTCCATGAAGCGCTCTACGCACTGTTGTGCTAATCTGAAGGCCATACGAAGTTTGGAGGTCTTTAGCTATTGACTCTGCAGATAATTGGTGACTTCTGTGCATTAATGCCGATTCCACGCTGCCATTTTACGTGGCCTACAACTTCGTGGCTGAGTTGCTGTTCCCAGTTACTTCCACTTTGTTATAATACCACTAACAGTTAACATTTTCCACGCCTTGATGTATGTTTCAGCCCAGCTGGGCTGCAATATGGTCTACCACATAAAACGTGTGCACTGCAATGTATTGTTAATGGCCTTTCAATACAATTTATAACCAACAAAGGAGAAACACACGAGATGAGAAACTCACAAGAGATGCACAATACCAAAACATTCAAGTAAGTCTTGTCTCAAACTACTCATTATATATGTGCTGGTAATGGTTTAAAATACAAAAAAAAAAAAAAACACTTAAAGCGGAGCTCCAGGCTCCCCCCAAAAAATTAAAAGTCAGCAGCTACAAACACTGTAGCCGCTTACTTTTAATAAAAGGACACTTACCTGTCCAGGGATCCAGCCACGTCCTCATCCCAGCCAAATGGGTTTCCTACTGCACATGGGGGGGCATAAACTTCAGGCTCAGATCGCAGTGGCACCTCTGACCAGAAGTGGAAGCGGGTACCTGTCAAAAACCAGGTAGCCACTGCCCTGTCCCCCCAAAAAGTAGTAAATGTGGCAGTGGAGGGGGGAGGGAGGGCTTGCGAGGCAAACAAGTGGAACTTCCCATTTTGGGTGAAGTTCTGCTTTAACTTGGGTTCTGGCTTCTAAAGGATAGACTATCAATATAACACTCATACATTCACTTGAAAAAAATTGTTAGAGCATTTGATGATGTCATCATGGACACAACAAATAGTAAAGTCTTTATATTTATGATAAAAATAAAAACAACATGCAAGTGCGAACATACATTTCCGCTACATGAGAAGGAAAAGGGGCCTTACAATAACAGATTTTTCTTACTGAAGACCACATTCCCTGTTAGAATGCTGTTCGTTTAGATAAGATAGGAGAAATTTGCTACCCTTTTCTTCTGATTTTTCAGCTCACTACCACTGAAAGCATTCAACTTTAGAAAATGGAACAAACATTTTGAAATCCAAACCAGGTATGGCCAACCTAATTATTTACCGGTATGTAAGAATGGCAACCACTCTAATTTATAAACTAGCTTTTGAAGGTACACATAGAAGGCCACTGCACAGCACAAACAAAATACTTCCCAGCACACTTACCAACAAGCCTGCAAATACAACAAAATAGCACAAACACCTTAATTATTTGCCTGAGTATGGAACTAATGCTGGCCATGAGCAGCTCAAATTTTAGCCATGTAAAAACAAAATAATGGTAGGTTCTCCCCAAGACTCAAATAATTCCATGCAGTAATGATAAAAAATATACATACCAACATGCATACAAAATAAACAGGAAAATAGTGCTAATCAATGTCCATGAGTACATTCAAGTGTTCATATAAGATCCATGTGTCTTGTACCGTAACCAAATCTTCTTCCACAACTCACCTGTGCTCCACCACCGTGCCCAGAAAAAATGTACACTCACCAAATGGTATCGGCCAACAGAGCAGCCAGCGAGCATAAATGATCTTATATGTATTGGGTTAAATGTCCACTCTCTTCTTCCCAGGACTTTAAATCCCATCCACTTCATATGCCATTAGTCAATCTCCTCCATGATAACATGTCTCAGAAAGAAATCCCAAGAAGAGTGCTCATAGTGCAGTAACTTTTATTAAAATTGGATAATAAAAAAAGAGAGATCTAAATGCACCTACATGGTAAAGGTGCCAAAGAGGACACCAACACAGCTCACTAGGGGGATCTCTTCACACCGCTGCTCTCATCCACGGACAGATGGTGACGTCAGGGGACGAAACCGGAAGTAATGATGCAGCTCAGGCCTCAATGCATTTTGCGTGATATGCACGCTGATCGTGGATGAGAGAAACAGTGTGAAGAGATCCCCCTAGTGAGCCAAATGTGTTGGTTTTTGAATGTTAAAAAAAAAAAAAAAAAAAAAAAGTGTCAAAAGTGGTTAAAAATGTTTGAACAGATGTGTCTTCCCTGCTAATAACGATCATTGTTCACCTTAGAGAATAACCTTCTGTAGTGACATACAGTATTGACATTTCGAAAGCAAAATTATTTTTGAAAAGTCATTTTCCAAATTGTCTGCTTAGTTTTGAAAAAGACAACTTCTCATCTATGACAACACATATTTACATGTTACCCAGGCTGCACAGCAACAATGGAGTTTTAAAACTACATCCATCTGCAATCCCCAGACCAACCCTCATAAACACACCAAGAAAAACCTGACAAGACCTCCATCAATCACAAAAAAAAAAACAAACACACAACTCCTAATATACCAAGTGTGGGAAGCTGGAAGAACCGGTTCCACATAGAGAACTTAAATCACCAAAGTAAATCTCTAGCTGCCATTTTAACGTGTATTTTTGGAATGTGATGTCAATGGGCACTTATCCCAATCTATTTTAGTTTTTTAGTCATTAAGCCTAAATGACATGCTTGTTTATGTAAAAGAGATTATGCTAAAATTAATGGATGAATTAATAAACAAAATACACAATTTAGAAGATAATCTTTATTTTTAAACACAATGTCACAATTCCTCTCATACTGGGCCTATATGAAGCTGATACCAGGTCACATTCAAATAATTACATTGCTTGCATTTAGAAAAAGAGGTTTAACTACTTACACTCCAGAGGATTAACCCCCCTTCCTGACCAGGCCATTTATTGTGATACGGTGCTGTGTTATTTCTTGCACTATAAACAATAAAAGACCGGCAATTTAAAAAAAAAAAAAAAAAAAATTTTATATATATATATATATATATATATATATATATATATATATATATATATATATATACACACATATACATATATATACACACATATACATACACACACACATACACACACACATATATATTTGGCTATTTTCTATAAAACATATCCAGTAAAAAATTTAAAAAAATCTAATTTCTTTATAAATTTAGGCCAAAATGTATTCTGCTACGTCTTTGCCAATAAAAAAAAAATTCCAGTAAGTGATTTATGTAAAAGTTATAGTGCCTACAAATAACGGTATATATACTGGATTTTTTATTTTTTTTTTTTAAACACACATACGTAATGAAGGAGATCAGCAACTTATAGCAGGACTGCAGCGAGCATTCTGACACTGGGTGGGAACTGACCAACTGCCACGGACATCCCCCGTGCCACTAATACAGTGATCAGTGCTAATAAAAAGCACCAACACTGTACTAATGACACTGGGCAGGAAGGGGTTAACATCTGGGGCAAAGGGTTAACTATGTACTGTTTTACATTATGCACTGTGTTGTGTTTTACTAGGGAGACATGCTGCTTTGTATTTCACTGCATAGCAGAGAAATACAAAGCAGTATTTCCTTGCTGACAGGAGAGAGACAAGTGTTGTTTACCCACAGGTCTCTCCCGTCAGCTCTGCCAACGATCACCGAGTCCTGGCTCTGCCGAGAATCGCTGGTCGGGGCCCGGTGATTGACATGTCCATCATCCAATAGCGGTAGGGCATCAGCGCATGACTTTGCGCAGCCCTGTAGCAGTACATCTGCTTTAGGTCAGCAAAAAGTGGTTAAAAATGTATTAACTACTCCCCATCCAGTGACATTCCAATACTTTCGGTGTATATACCGGAGTGATGCCTGCCGCTGCAGGCATGACCCAGGTACTATTTTGTAGAGCTGCCGGTCGGATCTCTTGTAATAGCATTCGGAGCAGCTTTCCATCACTCTCCCGTCCCACCGGGAGACCCAAGACACAAGCAGATGCATCTGCTGGCTGTCCAGACAGCCGAACAAAGCCAGGATCGGCTTTCATTGGCTCTCCACTATCGTAAACCAGAAGCGACGACCTGACATCACTTCCGGCTTACTCACAAGTAAACTGCGCCATTAAAAAAAAAAAATAAAAGCATTCAGAAACACTGATCTTGGTATTTTTTAATGCTTTTAAGTGCAGAGGAGGGTTTTGGGGTCTTATAGACCCCAGATCTCTCTCTAAAGAGTACCTATCACATGCTTATTGCTGTCACAGGGGATGTTTACATTTCTTCTGACAGCAAGAACAGTGATAAAAATAAAAAATAAAAAAAAAATTTAAAAAGTAATTAAAAAATAAAAATCCCATGCTAGCTCTCAAAAGGCGAATGTGTGCATCGGTCCCACACACACGCAAACAGCAAATCAACCCACACATGTAAGTTATCACCGCAAACATGAGATCATGGGCAGTAATTCTAGCACCAGACCTCCTCTGTAAATCTAAAGTGGTAACCTGCAAAGGTTTTTTTTAAAGCATCGCCTATGGATAGTAAAATTTACGTGCGACATACTTGGTATCTATTTACTTGGTGTAACATCTTTTATAGTGCCTTGAAAAAGTATTTATACCCCTTGCAATTTTCTACATTTTCTCATGTTACAACCAAAAACACAACTGTATTTTATTGGAATATTATGTGATAGACCAACACAAAGTGGCACATAATTGTGAAGTGGAAAAGAAGGAAAATGATAAATGATTTCAAAATTTTTTATGAATAAATATCTGAAAAGTGGACCAGTTGTCAGTGGAGATCAGCGCTTGGTGACGGGTACTGATGGGGGAGACAGTTGAGCCTGTAGTGCTACTACCTTCATCTTCTTATGGTTCGACCATTTTGGAGTATCGTCCTATATGGCCACTAGTCTCCTGATGTGATCGCGATTGTACATCTTCAAGCTGAACGTTTTATGACCATTTATAATTTTATGGTCCATCAAGTCTGGTAAGAGGCTCTGACATCTATAGGTGGAGGAGTTTTTTTTCACATTGTGGTGTATTATTGGCTCCTATACAGCACTTGATACTCTTTGGAGAAGAAGGGACTTCTCTGGATGTTATATATCATGATTGATGAAATATTCACTGTTATAATTATTTGTTTTTTATTTGCCTATAAGATCTGTTATTTGATTTTTTTTTTTTTCACTTGGTGTCACAGTGATTAACAGCTGTTTTATATGGGTTTTTTATTTTAGTGCAGATATATTATTTCATTTATTGTGCTTTTTTGCAATCAAATTAAAAAAAGTGTATTTTTTTCCCATAAAATTGCGTTCGAAAAACTTCTGTGCAAATACCATGTAACATAAAAAATATTTTTAAAAAACACACCAATTTATTCTCTAGGGTATCTGTTTTAAATATATAATGTGTAGGGGTTCTAAGTAATTTTCAAGCAAAAAAAAAAAAAAAACTGATTGTTACATATGAACAAAAAGTGACAGAAATGGCCTGGACTGGAGGTAAAGAGAGCTACATTAATCTGTGTCTCATACTCTAAGGCTAGCCATAGCAGAAAGAAAAAAAAAATATTTCCCTATCCACACAATTGAGGTGGATGGAAGAATCCTCCCCACTGAGACACTGTTTTATGATACCAGGGGTTCCTCTACTGTCAAAATATACTGATTAGTGGCTGCAGCCTCTGATCGGTAACAATTTTTCAACAAACCCATTCTACAGATGTTGGTCATTAGATCAACTTCTGTTCAGCAGGATCGTCCAGACGTGTATTGAAATGGCCAGTCCCTGCTGAACCAGCCATATTTGGATACATCTATGGCCAGCTTAAAGTCAAAGTAAACACACTTTGGCAAATTTTACTTTCAGCTAAGCCTTTAATAAGGCTTACCTGTAGGTACTGTAAACACCTCTTAAATGTGCACCGTTTAGGAGATCTTTACTGTAGAAGCGCCGGTGATGTCACCGCCACGTCCACACTGAGCTCTCAATGGACAGTGTGCCGACCATCGAGAAAGCTGGGCAGCGGCTGATACGAGGAACTTCTTCCCATACCGCTGTCATAGAGTGGGCTTGAATCGCCAAGCCGCTGCAGGCTCAGGAACATGCAATTATGTTCCACCCTAAAAATGGGTAGAACATGTAACATGTTCCCGACAGTGAACTTATCCTTTATCCCTTTTGCTGCCAGAGCCAATTTTTTGCACACGTTTAAAAGATCATTTTAGGTCTGAAGATTACACAAAACCCCCGAACAATATATATTTTCTGAAAGCAGACACCCTAGAGAATAAAATAGTGGTAGTTATTATTATACAGGATTTATATAGCGCCAACAGTTTGCTCAGCGCTTTACAATATGATGGGAGACAATACAGCAACAGTACAGTTCAATACAAGAGGGATAGGAGGGCCCTGCTCCTCGGAGCTTACAATCTAGGTTCTAACTCTTTGTCAAAACTTCAGTAAAAAAACAAACTTAAAGTTGATTTTAGGACACAATAAGGAGATAAATTACTCATTATTTTGGTAAAATATAAAAGATGAGGTTGCACCGAGAATATAGATACCCAACATGTCAAACCTTACATTTACGTGCGCTTTTGAAATGGCAACAAACTTTAGTAACCTATATTTTCTATAGGTGACACATTTAAAGCCCCCTATAGGTCATCAGTTTAGTGTTACGGTGGAGGTCTGTTGGTAGAGTTATTTCTCTTATTCCAGCGTGCGTGGCGATATGTAATGTGTGTCGCAATCAATGTTTTCACGTGTAGGCACCCCGGCGTCTTTACTTTCGTACTTGCTTATACAGTATCTCACAGGAGTACACCCCTCACATTTTTGTAAATATTGTATTATATCTTTTCATGTGACAACAATGAAGAAATGACACTTTGCTACAATGTAAAGTAGTGAGTGTACAGCTTGTATAAACAGTGTAAATTTGCTGTCCCCTCAAAATAACTCAACACACAGCCATTAATATCTAAACCACTGGCAACAAAAGTGAGTACACCCCTAAGTGAAAATGTCCAAATTGGGCCCAAAGTATCAATATTTAGTGTGGCCACCATTATTTTCCAGCACTGTGTTAACCCTCCTGGGCATGGAGTTCACCAGAGTTTCACAGGTTGCCATCCTCCATGACGACATCACGGAGCTGGTGGATGTTAGAGACCTTCCGTTTTAGGATGCCCCACAGATGCTTAATAGGGTTTAGGTCTGGAAACATGCTTGGCCAGTCCATCACCTTTACTCTCAGCTTCTTTAGCAAGGCAGTGGTCATCTTGGAGGCATGCTTGTGGTCATTATGTTGGAATGCTGCCCTGCGGCCCAGTCTCCGAAGGGAGGGGATCATGCTCTGCTTCAGTATGTCACAGTACATGTTGACATTTATGGTTCCCTCAATGAACTGTAGCTCCCCAGTGCCGGCAGCACTCATGAAGCCCCAGACCATGACACTCCCACCACCATGCTTGACTGTAGGCAAGACACACTTGTCTTTGTACTCCTCAGTGCGCTCAACTTCTTTGGCCGACCATGGCGAGGCCTGTTCTGAGTGGAACCTGTCCTGTTAAACCGCTGTATGGTCTTGGCCACCATGCTGCAGCTTAGTTTCAGGGTCTTGGCAATCTTCTTGTAGCCTAGGCCATCTTTATGTAGAGCAACAATTCTTTTTTTTAGATCCTCAGAGAGTTCTTTGCCATGAGGTGCCATGTTGAGCTTCCAGTGCCCAGTATGAGAGAGTGAGAGCGATAACACCAAATTTAACATACCTGCTCCACATTCACACCTGAGACCTTGTAACACTAACGAGTCACATGACACCAGGGAGGGAAAATGGATAATTGGGCCCAATTTGGACATTTTCACTTAGGGGTGTACTCACTTTTGTTGCCAGCAGTTCAAACATTAATGGCAGAGTTTTGAGTTATTTTGAGGGGACAGCAAATTTACACTGTTATACAAGCTGTACACTCACTACTTCACATTGTAGCAAAGTTTCATTTCTTCAGTGTTGTCACATGAAAAGATATAATAAAATATTTACAAAAATGTGAGGGGTGTACTCACTTCTGTGAGATATGCATGTGAAGGTGGGGGGGGCTTGGGTGTAACTTTTTTTTTTTTTTTTAAATTGTAAAAAGTACCTAAAACTTTTTTTTTCCCATCACATAGGGGATAAAGTCCCCATGTAATGGTTTTTTGTTGACAGGTTCTGTTTAACGGGACATGCAGGGTCTAAAAAGACTCTGCATGTTTCCTCTGGGCTCCACTGAATGTAATGCAGTGCACATCACACTGCATTACATTCTTTCTCAATCGCGGCACCGTGGCTTAGTGGTTAGCACGTCTGCCGTGCAGTAAATGGGTCATGGGTTTGATTCCCGACCATGGCGCCTCCTGCATGGAGTTTGCATGTTCTCCTTGTGCTTGTGTGGGTTTCCTCCGGGTGCTTCGGTTTCCTCCCACACTCCAAAGACATGCTGGTAGGTTAACTGGATCCAGTCTAAATTGGCCCTAATATGTGTATGTATGAATGTGAGTTAGGGACCTTAGATTGTACACCCCTTGAGGGTTAGGGACTGATGTGAATGTTCAATATATATATATATATATATATATATATATATATATATATATATATATATATATGTATATATGTAAAGCACTGCGTAAAATTGACAGCGCTATATAAGTACCTGAAATAAATAAATCTTGATGGCCAGGAAATCTGTCAACGGAGACCCGGAAGTGTTGTCACTTCCTGGTCACAGCAAGAACGGAAGGAATGTTGATGTGTGTCTACTCTCCTCCCTCCCCACTACACGCTGGAACCTGCTGAGCTGGTCCCAGGCCTGCAAATGGGCAAGCAGAGCATAGAGAGCACAGTGGAGGGGGGGGGGGGTGGTTCCCGGGGCTGCCAACTTAGCGGGGTGTGTGGAAGCATTTGGGCGACACAGTAGCCACCCGAATGCTTCCACCTTACAAGTAAGCCCTGCTGCTTGCCCACAGCAGGGCTAAATGGAAACAAAAACTACCTGCCCAGTGGCCAGAGCTGCATGTCCCGGGCGGCGGGAAATACAACACACACATCCCTGCATACAGTATCACATGAAGGATCAATCACAATGTTCAGTTCCCTGACATCTAACGTAATTTGTCCAGTAACGGGAAAAAAAAAGAAAACAGAAGCTCTGATCAAGTAATATCCCTAAAAATAGCAGAAAAGTAAATTGGGGTCTTCATACAATCATCTACCAGTACAGTCTATACCATCATGTTTCAACAAGTTCTCACATCGAGTGACATTTTTTTTTCCTCTGCAAAACACAGGAGAAGTTGCATATACACCTCTTAACTACTAAGCTGTCTGATGTTACATAAACCAAGTAAGGAGCTTTACAAATAACAAAACGAGTTCTGCAAGCTACTCCTAATTACCACGATATAAAAAGAAACAAAAGGCCGACAAGAACCAATTACAAAATACAAGTATATAAGTATACTCAAATCGTTCAGAAAAAAAAAAAAAAAGATGAAGCCCCAAAAGGTCTATTCTAGTGGAGGAACACTTTCCACTTGGCTTTCAATACTGTAGATTCTACTTTCTACCACCATGACACACAGTATCAGATTAGAGGTGTGTCAGCTGAAAGTGATCTGTACTTTCTAAACAGCAACATTGTATTAGACTCAACAACCAAAACAAGCCATTAAAGTGATTCTATAAGAGGCACAAATCTTAAAAATAACAAAACACGTTATACTTACCTGCTCTGTGTACTGGCTTTGCACAGATCAGCCTGATCCTCCTTTTCTCTGGACCCCTGCCAGCACTCCTGGCTTCTCCCCCCTGTTGCGTGCCCCCATAACAAGCTGCTTGCTATGGGGAACACGTACAGACTCATTCCTAAATCCGCTGTGTGTCCACTGAGACCTAGGGAGCAGCTCAGCCCCGCCCCCTCTCACTTTATTAACTGTGATTGACAGCAGCAGAAGCCACTGGCACCCACTGCTGCCTCTCTGTCCATTTGAGGAGAGAAAGAGCCTCTGCTCTGGTGCACATCGTTAGTTTAAGATTGGGTACAGGCAAGTATTTAGGGGGGGGGCTGGTGGGAGAGCTGCATGCAAAAGGCTTTTTTCCTTAATGCATTAAGATAAAAAAAAATCTGCCTTTAGAACCACTTTAAGTCTACGGTCACATCAAGCCTGACTGAAATTGTGCGACTTACAATGAAGTGAAGCACGATTCAAAGTCCAGGGACTGCCGATTTCAGGTGCGATTTGCAAGACATCTGACTAAGATGTCTAACAAATCACACAAAAAGTAGTTCATGTACTACTTTAGAAATTGGTGCGGCACTGACCAAGTCAGAACTGCATCGATTTGACAGCTGTAATTACGGACAATAGGGTGTGACTTGGCATGCGATTTGCAAATCGCATGTTAAGTCTTACCCAGTGCAACCTGGGTATAAGGCTGCATTCACACCTGAGCATTGCTTTTTTTGCCCGATTGTATGCACTTTTTAGCTTTATGTGTTTTTGTATTAGCTATAAAGAACAGCATCGTCTCTGACATCACTTGTTGCTGTGTGGACATATCAGCTTAAGAACATGCATACTGCATGCACCAATGCAATTCTATGGGACTCAATACGCTGCAATCTGCCCGATTTCAGCTACAAAAGAAGCTCCATAACTTTTTTGAGCTAAAGGAGTTCGCACATTGAAGTGTGAACAAGCACCATAGAGAATAAATTGATTTTTTATATTAGAGAAACTTGCAGCGTTAAGCTACAAAATGATCAGAGTAAATGCAGCCTTAGAGAATGTCCAAGCAAAACTTGTCTTTTTAGTTTCCAATAAAGTAAGGAAGGGTAAGAACCTCTTTTTTGTCTTTATTCCCATCGAACATGTTCCTGGATACAAGGCTTATCAGTAGTGGGTGCTGCAGTGACTACCACCTTGGATACTGGAAACATCATGGATCAATGCACATATCTGCCAGCACACCAAAGATATTCAAATGTCGTCCAAAAACTTTTATTGCAGAAAGATCACTTCATAAAACATTTCAGCTTAGAAACCCTGTCATCTATTGCTGTATATTTTTTTTATTGGGGACATTTTCCTCTAACTCCCTGTCCTGGAGTTACGGGAAATCTCATAAATGGGAACAAAGACAGCAAAAAAATAAAAGACTACAAGAATATGGCAGTGCCCATGTACAAAACAATTTGGTGGAGGTTTAATTCCACATTCAGGAGAATCTGCAGAAAAAAAAACTAATTTTGCCATCTTTCTTGACTCCTGCTAATGCTAGCATCCTGGGGTATGTTAACTATTTGACCTCCAGAAAGATTTAACCTCCTTCCTGACCAGGGCATTTTTTGGGGAAGAGAAGGGCTGGGACTTTACGATGATACTATTATCATGTGACCGGCAGCTTCTCTATGCCAAATGATTTCCCAATGTTACTAAAATCTGAGACTGAAGCAGCACACCTAAGATTAATCATCCAGATACAGGTCAGGATGAGATAAAAATCAACAGCTTAGGGGGTTTAACAGTGAAAAGGAAATAGTAAATACTGGGCTGGATTCAAAAGTGAATACAAAATGTGTGTTTCAACAAACAACCTTGTGAAAAATGCACAGTCTATGAGCAGCTGCAGTATGCAGCCATATATTCATGCAGTAGGCTTTCCATACATCCATTTCATCTCCACAGCAGAAGAAATCTTTTAGTTTTTGAAGTAGACACAGCAAATGTGTGCACACATTTGATAAATCCATACAATAAGGCCTCAAATAAACAACGATCTGATCGCAAAGCGTGCATGTAGTCCATGGCAACAAATAAAGTCCTAATTTTTTATCAGCCCCAGACACATCGACAGCTGGAATCTGATCAACTGATGCTGTTCAAAATACAAACATTGGAACTACATAGAATGTGGAGGAGACCTGTGTCATCTGGCCCAGCAGAACTCTGCTCATACAAGTCTGGACAGGAGAACAGTGGAATCTGAAGAAGCCCCGTCATATAGGAGACCAGCACTGAATATATATTCATATATGCAGACTACATGTGGAAAGAATAGGACACAGAACAGAGTCACAAGCATAGCAAATTCATTCCTAAACAGATATACCCTGTACTGAGAAGTTAGTCGAGTCATTAAATGCTGACATTTTGATACAGAATAGGATAAGCAGTCAGAGAACATTATGTCACGGAATGTGATAAATATTTATCAGTTATACTTTAAAGTATTGTTAAAGGACAAGTTCAACTATTAAGAAAAAATAAAAAAATGACCAATTTTTGCAGATAAAAAAATGTGGACTTATTGTTTGTTTGTAGAACCTCTAGTGGTCATCAATCTGCAGCCCTTTGCTCACTTTTATCCGGCCCTTGCAGCATTATTCCTCCCCACCATCAGCAACAACGGGGCACTGTGCCTCCCGCCGACACCAACAACGGGGTACTGTGCCTCCCGCCGACACCAACAACGGGGCACTGTGCCTCCCGCCGACACCAACAACGGGGCACTGTGCCTCCCGCCGACACCAACAACGGGGCACTGTGCCTCCCGCCGACACCAACAACGGGGCACTGTGCCTCCCGCCGACACCAACAACGGGGCACTGTGCCTCCCGCCGACACCAACAACGGGGCACTGTGCCTCCCGCCGACACCAACAACGGGGCACTGTGCCTCCCGCCGACACCAACAACGGGGCACTGTGCCTCCCGCCGACACCAACAACGGGGCACTGTGCCTCCCGCCGACACCAACAACGGGGCACTGTGCCTCCCGCCGACACCAACAACGGGGCACTGTGCCTCCCGCCGACACCAACAACGGGGCACTGTGCCTCCCGCCGACACCAACAACGGGGCACTGTGCCTCCCGCCGACACCAACAACGGGGCACTGTGCCTCCCGCCGACACCAACAACGGGGCACTGTGCCTCCCGCCGACACCAACAACGGGGCACTGTGCCTCCCGCCGACACCAACAACGGGGCACTGTGCCTCCCGCCGACACCAACAACGGGGCACTGTGCCTCCCGCCGACACCAACAACGGGGCACTGTGCCTCCCGCCGACACCAACAACGGGGCACTGTGCCTCCCGCCGACACCAACAACGGGGCACTGTGCCTCCCGCCGACACCAACAACGGGGCACTGTGCCTCCCGCTGACACCAACAACGGGGCACTGTGCCTCCCACTGACACCAACAATGGGGCACTGTTCCTCCCACTGACACCAACAATGCTCCTAGATTGTAAGCTCTAAGGAGCAGGGCCCTCAAATCCCTCTTGTATTGAACTGTATTGTTACTGTATTGTCTCCCACTATAATGTAAAGCACTGAGCAAACCGTTGGCGCTATATAAATCCTGTATAATAATAATGGGGCACTGTTCCTCCCACTGACACCAACAATGGGGCACTGTTCCTCCCACTGACACCAACAATGGGGCACTGTTCCTCCCACTGACACCAACAATGGGGCACTGTTCCTCCCACTGACACCAACAATGGGGCACTGTTCCTCCCACTGACACCAACAATGGGGCACTGTTCCTCCCACTGACACCAACAATGGGGCACTGTTCCTCCCACTGACACCAACAATGGGGCACTGTTCCTCCCACTGACACCAACAATGGGGCACTGTTCCTCCCACTGACACCAACAATGGGGCACTGTTCCTCCCACTGACACCAACAATGGGGCACTGTTCCTCCCACTGACACCAACAATGGGGCACTGTTCCTCCCACTGACACCAACAATGGGGCACTGTTCCTCCCACTGACACCAACAATGGGGCACTGTTCCTCCCATTGATGCCAGGGATGGGGCACTATATCTCCCGTTAATGCCAATGATGAGGCATTGTTTACTCCCACCTAATGCCAGGACATTTTCTTCATTTTCTTCTCCCACTGGCCACAGTCTGGCCCCCTTAAAGTCTGAAGGGCAGAAAACTGACCCTTCATCTATAAAGTTTGGAGACCCCTGCTCTAAAGCATTGCACCAGCGATCAGTAGATCGTTGGTGCCAGGCAGGTCTTCCCCTGACTTGTCAGTATATTTGCTTGCTCATACATCCCGTATGGGTCAGGAGATACTTACTGACAGGAAGGCTCAACTAACTACCACGGCGCTATGTGAAGCCCCGCACAGCCACATTTTTTTTTTTTAATTGTGAACGCTAGCAAGGAAGAGAAGATCCCCTGCTAGCTGTCACAGCGGGGATCGGGGGGCCGGTCTGATCATAACATGTCACACTCTGAATATGGGTGTAACATGTTACAAAAGGTGAACTTATCCTTTAAGGCCCTGGATCAAATCTGTGTGGAATGTTTTAGGAACGTTACCATGAAACCCAATCCAACAACAAGCATGTGATGAAAGCAAAGATGCGGTAAGCAGGATTTTTTCAGAAGTATAAGTAGAAGCAAAACTTTTTTTTTTTTTAGTTTTGGATAGAGTGAAGAGGGATTAGACCAGGGGTGGGCAAACTTTTTGACTTGAGGGCCGCAATGGGTTCATATATTGGACCCGGGGGCCGGACCAAGAGTAGATGAATGATGTGTATGTGTCATCCATAGTAAGTATAGTAATATTCCCCCATAGTAAGCATAGTAATTAATCCCCCATATAGTAATTCATCCCCCATATAGTAATTCATCCCCCATATAGTAATTCATCTAAAGAATTCCCTAAATTTGCAGGGATTTCCTCTTACTTCCTGTTTGACTATGGGACAGGAAGTGAAGGGAAAACACCACAATGGCAAAAAAAAAAAAAAGAAATCTGACAGGAGTTATAACCTTCCCTTGCTATATCTGGAATAAATGCAAAATGTTGCCTATAGTTCTATTTTAAAGTGGTTCTAAAGGCTCAAGGTTTTTTACCATCATGCATTCAATTGGCTCCCACAGCTGTCAGTCACAGCCAGTCAACCAATGAGGAGAGAAAGGGGGTGGGGCCAAGCCGCAGCTCCGTGTGTGAATGGATACACTGAGCAGCGGGTGCCCCCATAGCAAGCTGCTTGTTGTGAGGGCACCCGACAGGAGGGAGGGGCCAGGAGACACTGCGGGGGACCCAAGAAGAGGAGGATCCAGGCTGCTCTGTGCAAAACCACTAGACAGAGCAGGTAAGTACAGACACGTTTATTTCCCCCCCAGCCTCACCTAACCTTTAGAATCGCTTTAAATAGAAGACAATTTTTGGCACGATCAATCATTTTCATGATCAATGCCAAAATTTCACAATTTCTGTCAGGGTATGTACTTTTGAGCGTAACTGTATGTATAGGATGTCCAGACAGAGGGGAGTCTAATGAAACCCAACATAAGCATACACCATTTAAAAGGAGTAAACTATCATCTGAGATTGCACAATGTCCTGAAAAACAACAATACACTCAATATGTGGCTTCATGAATAGTATGCTTTTGTATAAACACTGACAGTATGTTGGGACACAGTAACACCAGAGTACAAAGTGGCCTATGATCTGGTACAGCATAGCTCCATGCATACAAGTCTGAGGATCAGACAAATCCAATGGCTGACTGCAGTATAGTTCTAGTACAGCACCAAAATATAGAACACCTTTTGATACAAAAGGTCTAATCCAAGTTGGAAAAATTATTAGACAACTAAATTTACAAAGTTAAAGAGTACTGTATTTATAGCCAATTTTGTTTTTAGTTTTAAAAGAATTTACAACCCCGTCAGGTTCTAATGCAGTCAGAAGCTGTGAGTGCTTCACTTCCTGTTTGGTAAAAACTTGTCCCCAGGTCACACACAAGTGACATTGCGTTGAGTTTTATTCACTGTAGCTGTGTTGCGATACGGTGCTTTGCATCAATCAGTGAACACCACCAAACAACAATTGCTAGATTGACTTCAAATAGCTTTTTTTTGGGTTAGGTAAGGCTGGCCAGCACAACCCAACACAAATCGTCCAAGCTTGACCAAATGTAACTACGTGGATTTTTTTCTTCAGCTACTGTATTAGGTATAACTGGGTATTCAAAAGTAAAACTGTGTCTTGGGGTGTAGTGTACATCTGTATCTACACTTACCTTGTACTGTATAATACAACATATACAGAAATATAAAGACACACAAAGCCCCGAGCTAAAGTTACCATATATTCTCTACATTCCATATATAGGTACACCACACACTACGGGGAGACCCGTCAGCAGGTATAACTATACGCAGTGCTCCATACGGTAGGTGAACATAATGCATAGCACTCGGGTACACAGCACCCTGCAGAAAAGAAGCCATCAAAAAATCTCATCAACCACAAATGTCAGACACATACACTGTATGAGAAGTGGAGGCATCAGGTATTATATATAAATATATAAGCATATATAAAGTGAAACGGGGTGTAATCCCTATAATCATCAGAGTTATTCTTTATATAATCACAGTGCAAAAAGGGTTAAGGCCCTGTCATCAACAGGACATAGGTGCGAGTGTGTACATACATGCACTGCAATCTGCGTCCAAGGGAAGCTCCTGTCAACATCATATATTATTCTAGATAAAATGACATATGTAGTAGAGCTCCTGCCATCCCCAGACACATAAATAAATATATATATATATATATATATATATATATATATATATATATATATATATATATATATATATAGACACACACACACTACAGTGGATATAAAAAGTCTACACACCCCTGTTAAAATGTCAAGTTTCTGTGATGTAAAAAAATGAGACAAAGAAATCATTTCAGAACTTTTTCCACCTTTAATGTGACCTATAAACTGTACAACTCAATTGAAAAACAAAGTGAAATCTTTTAGGGGAGGGGGAAGTAAACATAAAAAAGCTAAACTAATGTGGTTGCATAAGTGTGCACACCCTCTTATAACTGGGGATGTAGCTGTGTTCAGAATTAAGCAATCACATTCAAAATCATGGTAAATAGGAGTCAGTACACACCTGCCATCATTTAAAGTGCCTCTGATTAACCCCAAATGGAGTTCAGCTGTTCTAGTAGGTCTTCCCTGCCATTTTCTTAGTCGCATCCTACAGCAAAAGCCATGATCCGCAGAAAACTTCCAAAGCATCAGAGGAATCTCATTGTTAAAAGGTATCAGTCAGGAGAAGGGTACAAAAGAATTTCCAAGGCATTAGGTATAACATAGAACACAGTGACGACAGTCATCAACTGGAGAAAATATGGCGCAATAGTGACATTACCAAGTACTGGACGTTCCTCCAAAATTGATGAAAAGACGAGAAGAAAACTGGTCTGGGAGGCTGCCAAGAGGCCTACAGCAACATTAAAGGAGCTGCAGGAATATCTGGCAAGTACTGGCTGTGTGGTATGTGACAAAATCTCCCATATTCTTCATATGTCTGGGCTATGGAGTAGAGTGGCAATACGAAAGCCTTTTCTTATGAAGAAAAACATCCAAGCCTGGCTAAGTGCATCAAATTTTTAAAAGATTATGTCTCACAAAAGTTATCCATATAAAAATTCTATATAAGCCAGACAGACAAATTCCAGACAAATTTAAAAACTACAATCTGCGCCTAACTTTTTTGGGTTTCCTTATTTGTCAATAGATCTTGTTCTTAAAACATTCTGCTGGCTCCTGAATTCCACACTAATTTGTCTACCCCAGGACAAAGGCTCACCAGAAATGTTACAATCTAGCTATACACCCTATCTACAATTAAACTTTAGATCTACCAAAAGGACATATATGAGGCCCTCTTACCGTCTTATATTTTATTGTATTGTAACTGTACTGTCTCCCTTTATATTGTAAAGCGCTGCGCAATTTGTTAGCGCTATATAAATCCTGTATTATAATAACACCTAAATATCCAACAAATCTGTATCCAATAAGATAGGCCCTTACACTACATACTTCTTGGTAGATCTAAATACAATTGTACAATCAGTATGTGATGGGGTGAAGCTCCTGTCATCATCAGATACATTACATCACAAATAGAGATGGGCTTGGGCGTCCTTCAAACTCATCTCTAGTCAAGTTCTGAACTTGGGCATTTTTCTTTCTTTACTTCAATAAGCTGCAGGCCAGGTCATTCCTCACTTTGCAGATGACATAAACAAAGAGGTCGGCTATGGGGTGGGGGAAAAAAAAAAAAGGAGCATGAACTCAGAGTTTGGCTAGAGATGAGTGAAGGGAACCCTTGTCATCATCAGTTATGTACAGTATATAATTTACAGTCACAAACGCTGCAATGGAATGAAGGCCCTGTCATCACCAGATATTATTCTGGATCTAATCATAAAAACAGTATAACTAATTGAAGCTTCAGTCATTTTCATATACTATACTAAATAGGATCACCACCATCATCATCACATATAGTTTCATATGGCCCTGTTCACACAGGCATATTTAAAGGAGAAGCACAGCCAAAGCTCTTTTGGCTGTACTTCTGTAGATTACAGGAGTGCAGTTAATTCTGCACTCCTGTGACCTGTTTTAAGTTGACAGTGGGATGAAGCCTGTTTTCGGCTGACGTCACTCAAGTCGGTCCAGGCTGGGGAAACAACCCGACTTCAAAGTGGGGATCCACCCCAGATTCTTGAGCGGCACCTGGCTCAGCCTCTCAGCAATGTGCTGAGAGCCTGAGCCAGCCGACCCCTCCATGTCCACAGCCCAGTGCTCCAGTGATCACTGGGGGGGGCAGAGTAGACAGCAGTGATGAGAAAGTCACTGCTCTCTGCTCAGAGCAGGTGTAAGAACTCAGTGGTCATGTGATCGCGGAGTTCTCTCACTTGGAGTTGGCGGGGGACCGATGCTGCATCCACCTAGGTATGATTTTTCTTTTTAAATAAATATATACGATACTTTTAAGTGTACACCTGTGCAAGAGGCTTGGTTTGCCCGCACAAGTGTTCTGTGCATCCCCGTGCAGGCAGTCCCATGTATGTCAAATTGCGACACACTGGTCTGTGCAGCTCCTGCATCCAAACAGACAAGAATGGGACTGCCTGCCTGGGGATGCATGGAACACTGTGCAGGCAAACCCAGCCCTTGCATTGGTAAATGCTTAGGCTTTGCTCACGCCAGTGCGTTGTGGTAAAAGCGCACAAAACACACGGCAATGCCATTAATTCCTAATGACACCCCCATGCATCTTGCATCAAACGTGAACCCGTGAAAAATGATCACGCACTCTGATGGGGTACACCCCGATCACCAGATGATATTGTCTTATATAAAATAAATCACAGTGTAATGGGGTAATCCACTGTCACTGTGATCAGATAGGATTTTATATAGTGTCATTGTGATGGGATATGAGCCCCCTATGTTCAGGTAGAATTCATTCTCTTTACTGACAGATGAAAGTGGGGAGGACCCCTCTCATTATTATAAAGAAATAAAATAATGATCATGCACACCTGTGTAACGGGTCACCTTTTTGGAGCCTTTCTTGGCGCTTCTGTCATGTGACAGAATAGGGCAGCCCATTCCCTTTAATGAGCTGTCCTACATGCACCAAAGTAGCTCATGTAACTTTTTCGGCCCTGAGGCAAGCACATTCTGCATTTTGCTGTGGAACTGCTATTCATGTTTGAGGCACCATCAAAGTCGTAGTAAACACTGCTGGAATACTTGTGTCTACAAGTAAACTTATAATAAAGCTAAATAATGTCAAAGCCAGGTAACCCTCCCCCCCAAATGGTGCTTGGGGGGGCAGAAAATGATGGTATGGGGTAACTTTCTGTCATCACTTATTGATCAATCAATATATCTATGTATGTAGATAGGTATATAATGATCCTTCACGCTGTTATGGGGTAACCCCGTCATCATCACTTTTTAATCTATATATCTATGTATATAGATAGGTAGCTAATGATCATTCACACTGTTATGGGGTAACCCCATCATCACTTATTGATCTATCAATCTATATATCTATGTATATAGATAGGTAGCTAATGATCATTCACACTGTTATGGGACAACCCCATCATCATCACTTATTGATCCATATATATATATATATATATATATATATATATTTATTTATTTATTTATTTATTTATTAGGGACTGATGTTATTGTACAATATATGTATGTAAAGCGCTATAGAAGTACCTGAAATATATATATATATATATATATATATAATGCTCATCTACAATGTTATGGGGTGATCCCCTGTCATCATCACTGATTTATCTATTAATCAATATATATGTAGATAAATAATACTCCTACACAATGTTATGGGGTGATCCCCTGCCATCATCACTTATTTATCTATCAATATATATATATGTATATAGAGAGATAATGCTCCTACACAATGTTATGGGGTGATCCCCTGTCATCATCACTGATTTATCTATCAATCAATATATATGTAGAAAGATAGAGAGATAATGCTCCTACACAATGTTCTGGGGTGATCCCCTGTCATCATCACAGATTTATCTATCAATATACATGTATATACAGTCATGGCCGAAATTGTTGGCACCCTTGATATTTTTCCTGAAAATCAAGTATTTCACACAAAAAAGGTATTGCATTAACACATGTTTTGCTATACACATGTTTATTCCCTTTGTATGTATTGGAACAAATATAAAACAGAGGCAGAAAAGCAAATATGACATAATGTCACACAAAACCCCAAAAATGGGCTGGACAAAAGTATTGGCACCCTTAACTTAATATTTGGTTGCACACCCTTTGGAAAACATAACTGAAATCAGTCGCTTCCTATAACCATCAATAAGCTTCTGACACCTCTCACCCGGAATTTTGGACCACTCTTCCTTTGCAAACAGCTCCAGGTCTCTCTTATTGGAAGGACACCTTTTCCCAACAGCAATTTTAAGATCTCTCCACAGGTGTTCAATGGGATTTAGATCTGGGCTCATTGCTGGCCACTTCAGAACTCTCCAGCGCTTCTTTGCCATCCATTTCTGAGTGCTTTTTGACGTATGTTTGGGGTCATTGTCCTGCTGGAAGACCCAGGATCTTGGACGCAAACCCAGCTTTCTGACACTGGGCCCTACAGTGCGACCCAAAATCCTTTGGTAATCCTCAGATTTCATGATGCCTTGCACACAGTCAAGGCACCCAGTGCCAGAGGCAGCAAAACAACCCCAAAACATCATTGAACCTCCACCATATTTTACCGTAGGTACTGTGTTTTGTTCTTTGTAGGCCTCATTCCGTTTTCGGTAAACAGTAGAATGATGTGCTTTACCGAAAAGCTCTATCTTGGTCTCATCTGTCCACAAGACGTTTTCCCAGAAGGCTTTTGGCTTACTCAAGTACATTTTGGCAAACTGTAGTCTTGCTTTTTTATGTCTCTGTGTCAGCAGTGGGGTCCTCCTGGGTCTCCTGCCATAGCGTTTCATTTCATTTAAATGTCGACGGATAGTTCGCGCTGACACTGATGCTCCCTGAGCCTGCAGGACAGCTTGAATGTCTTTGGAACATGTTTGGGGCTGCTTATCCACCATCCGGACTATTCTGCGTTGCAATCTTTCATCAATTTTCCTCATCCGTCCACGACCAGGGAGATTAGCTACAGTGCCATGGGTTGCAAACTTCTTGATAATGTTGCGCACTGTGGACAAAGGCAAATCTAGTTCTCTGGAGATGGACTTGTAACCTTGAGATTGTTGATATTTTGCCACAATTTTGGTTCTCAGGTCCTCAGACAGTTCTCGTCTCCTCTTTCTGTTGTCCATGCTTAGTGTGGCACAGACAGACACACAATGCAAAGGTTAAGTGAACGTCTCTCCTTTTTATCTGCTTTCAGGTGTGATTTCTATATTGCCCACACCTGTTACTTGCCCCAGGTGAGTTTACAGGAGCATCACATGCTTGTAACATTCTTATTTATCCGCAGTTGTGAAAGGGTGCCAATACTTTTGTCCAGCCCATTTTTGGAGGTTTGTGTGACATTATGTCGAATTTGCTTTCTTTCCTCCCTTTTTTTGTTTTGTCCCAATACACACAAAGGGAATAAACATGTGTATAGCAAAACATGTGTTAATGCAATACGTTTCGTGAGAAATACATGATTTCCTGGAGAAATATCAAGGGTGCCAACAATTTCGGCCATGACTGTATATATATATATAGATAATGCTCCTACACAATGTTCTGGGGTGATCCCCTGTCATCATCACTGATTTATCTATCAATATACATGTATATATATAGATAATGCTCCTACACAGTGTTATGGGGTGATCCCCTGTCATCATCACTGATTTATCTATCAATATACATGTATATATATAGATAATGCTCCTACACAATGTTATGGGGTGATCCCCTGTCATCATCACTGATTTATCTATCAATATACATGTATATATATATATATATATATAGATAATGCTCCTACACAATGTTCTGGGGTGATCCCCTGTCATCATCACTGATTTATCTATCAATATACATGTATATATATAGATAATGCTCCTACACAGTGTTATGGGGTGATCCCCTGTCATCATCACTGATTTATCTATCAATATACATGTATATATATAGATAATGCTCCTACACAATGTTATGGGGTGATCCCCTGTCATCATCACTGATTTAGCTATCAATATACATGTATATATATAGATAATGCTCCTACACAATGTTATGGGGTGATCCCCTGTCATCATCACTGATTTAGCTATCAATATACATGTATATATATATATAGATAATGCTCCTACACAATGTTCTGGGGTGATCCCCTGTCATCAGCAGATATGATTTCCTATAGAACAGTGTGAGTGTAATTGGGTCATCAGATGTTATTTTTATATCTAATAATAATGACAGACAGTGTCACGTGATGTGAGCCCCCCTGTCCCCAGGTCGCCCCCTCACAGACAGACATACACAGGGTGAGACCACAGTGCAGTAAACTTACAAATTTCTTGGACTTCTCCCCCCCTCCTCCTTCTTCCAGGTTCTTCATCTTCTTCTTGTCCTTACTGCTCTTGTTCGGAGCCGGGGGCCCCCCTCCATAACCTCCTCCTCCGGCTGGCGGATCCATGCCGCCGGCTCTCTGTCTCCCCCGAGGCCTGGCCTGGCAGAGAACGAAGTGTTGGGTCGGTGTGGCCCTTCCCGCTCTGCTACCTGTGCGGAGCGCTGTGTGATCACTACAAGGTCCCCTCCTTTCCTCCTAGGGCAGTCCGGGGCCCTCTGCTGTCCGGCACACGGGGCTGACCCCTGCTACTCGCTTCCCCTGCACTACACGCTGCCCGGGCCTCATTAGCATACACGCTGAATATTCATGAGTACGCGTGCAACAGGCGATCCCATTCACACGTGAGGGCGGAAGAAAGGGCAAAACTCCACTTTGAAAGAAGTTGTTCCTCAGCACTTCCGGGTGCAGACCAGACCAAGTGTAAAACCGGGGGAGGCATGAGTTTTCCCTCACTTTAGCTATCAGAGGTGATAGTTTGTAAAGCTTGTCGTGCTTTAAAATTGAGCCTTTATTGATATAGCTTGAGTGGAGCTGCCGTTCTTTCTTCAGAAGGCATTCAGAATGTACCATTTCATCACTAAACCAATACAAGCCAAGTGGGTGTGTTCGGAATTATTCAAACGGCCACACTGCCCTCTGCTGGACATTTCTGTATTAAGCATCTGGACCTTCTTTTTGTACCTTCTCTGCATATGTAAACTCTCACCTTGTAAAAGAACCCATTCAGTTTAGAAATTAAAGACAACACATTACTGTATAGATATTAAAAAAACATTATAAAATACGTTTCCCTTTTTATATATGACCACATACCCCCCTAGCTGCATAAGGATCTTGGAGAGTTAAGGGAGGAGAAGTAACAGCACACTGATCTTCCCACTGAATGGCTGTGCAGGACGGGAGGACATATTAGCACAAATCTGATCATTGGATTAGCTCCCAGCACAGCCAGAAAACTGACCACACTGTGCTCTTTTGCCTAGAGCGGTCAATTTTTAATAGGAAAGCAGATGGACTGGCAGGAAAAGAAATTCTGAATCGACATATTCTTTAAAATATATGTAAACCCTCACCTTGTAAAACAACCCGTTCTGTTTTGAAAATGAAATGCAAGGCAATATATACAGTGCCTTGAAAAAGTATTCATACCCCTTGAAATTTTCCACATTTTACCATGTTACAACCAAAAATGTAAATATATTTAATTGGGATTTTATGTGATAGACACAAAGTGGCACATAATTGTGAAGTGGAAGGAAAATGATAAACGGTTTTCAACATTTTCTACAAATAAATATGTGAAAAGTGTGGTGTGCATTTGTATTCAGCCCCCCCGGAGTCAATACTTTGTAGAACCACCTTTCGCTGCAATTACAGCTGCAGCGAAAGGTGGGTATGTCTCTACCAGCTTTGTACCTCTAGCTTCTTGCCGACCGCGCATAGCCGAAAGACGGCTTCACTGCGGCCGGCCAGTTCTGAGTGGACGTCATATGACGTCCTCCCAGAACGCGCTCTCCTGCGCGCCCCAGGGGGCGCGCACCCGGCGATCTCCGTGATCGCTGTGTCCTACGGACACAGCTCATCACGTGATGTGGTGAAAGGCCGATCCCACTGGCCTTTTACCACGTGATCAGCGGTGTCCAATGACACGCTGATCACAGGGAAATGCAAGTGCCGGTTCTCGGCTGCACTTTCCTCACGCTGTCAGATCGTGAGGAAAGTACTGCCGAGAACCGGCAGTTGTCAGAGCGGGGATCGGCACCGATCATCAGGGCACTGCTGATCGGTGCCCAGCAGTGACACCCGCAAGTTCCGCCCAGCAGTGCGCCCACTAGCCCCGCCCACCCGTTCCCAGCAGTGCCCCCACCTGTGCCCAGCAGTGCCCCCACCTGTGCCCAGCAGTGCCCCCACCTGTGCCACTCTGCAGTGCCACCTACCTGTGCCCAGAAGTGCCACCTACATGTGCCCAGCAGTGCCACCCACCTGTGCCCACCCACCAGTGCCACCCACCTGTGCCCACCAGTGCCAGCCACCTGTGCCCACCCACCTGTGCTGCCCACCAGTGCCACCCACCAGTGCAGCCCAGCAGTGCTGCCCAGCAGTGCCACCAGTCAGTGCCCAGGGGTTGTGCCAGTCAGTGCCGCCAGTCAGTGCCCAGAAGTGATGGCAGTCAGTGCCGTCTATCAGTACCCATCATCAGTGTCACCTATCAGTGCCGCCTATCAGTGCTGCATATCAGTGCCGCCTATCCGTGACCCCTAATTAGTGCTGTCTATCAGTGCCGCCTATCCGTGCCACCTCATTAGTACTGCCTATCAGTGCCCTTTAGTGCTGCCTATCAGTGCCCATCAGTGCCGCCTATCAGTGCCCATCAGTGCCGCCTCATCAACGCAAATCAGTGAAGGAGAAAAAATACCTGTTTGAAAAATTTTATAAAAGAAACAAATAAACTTTTTTTTTTTTTCAAATTTTTTGCACTTTTTTTAATTTATAGCGCAAAAAGTAAAGTGCCCAGTGGCGATTAAATACCACCAAAAGAAAGCTCTATTTGTGAGAAAAAAATGATCAAAATTTCATATGGGTACAATGTTGCATGACTGCGCAATTGTCAATCAAAGTGCGGCAGCGCTGAAAGCTGAAGATTGGCCTGGTAAGGAAGGGGGTATAAGTGCCTGGTAGGCAAGTGGCTAGAGAGTGACATTTTTACCCATTCTTCTTTGCAAAATAGCTCAAGCTCTGCCAGATTGGATGGAGAGCGTCAGTGAACAGCAATTTTCAAGTCTTGCCACAGATTCTCAATTGGGTTTAGGTCTGGACTTTGACTGAGCCATTCTAACACATGAATATGCTTTGATTGAAACCATTCCATTGTAGCTCTGGCTGTATGTTTACGGTTGTTGTCCTGCTGGAAGGTGAACTTCCACCCCAGTCTCAAGTCTTTTGTAGACTCTAACAGGTTTTCTTCTAAGATTGCCCTGTACTGGGCTCCATCCATCTTCCCATCAACGCTGACCAGCTTCCCTGTCCCTGCTGAAGAAAAGTATCCCACAACATGATGCTGCCACCACCATGTTTCACAGTGGGGATAGTGTGTTCAGGGTGATGTGCAGTGTTAGTTTTCCGCCACACACAGCGTTTTGATTTTAGGCCAAAAAGTTCAATTTTGGTCTCATCTGACCAGAGCACCTTCTTCCACATGTTTGCTGTGTCCCCCACATGGCTTCTCGCAAACTGCAAACGGGACTTCTTAAGGCTTTCTTTCAGCAATGGCCTTCTTCTTGCCACTCTTCCATAAAAGCCAGATTGGTGGAGTGCACGACTAATAGTTGTCCTGTGGACAGATTCTCCCACCTGAGCTGTGGATCTCTGCAGTTCCTCCAGAGTTACTATGGATCTCCTGGCTGCTTCTCTGATTAATGCTCTCCTTGCCCTGCCTGTCAGTTTAGGTGGACGGCCATGTCTTGGTAGGTTTGCAGTTGTGCCATACTCTTTCCAGTTTTGAATGGTAGATTGAACAGTGCTCCGCGAGATGTTCAAAGCTTGGGATATTTTTTGTATAACCTAACCCTGCTTTAAACTTCTCCACAATTTTCACTCCACCACGTTGCATGGGATGGGGGAGGAGCCTGAACATGGCGCCGACAGGATGCACAGGCTAGGTGCTCCTGATGCCCTCCAAAAATAATGTATAAGTATATCTAACTGTCTGCTGCCGCCCTACCCTACCTTGTCCCACTGTGCGTTCCTCGTCTGGTGCGGAGTCGTCGGTGTGATCCCGGAGGGAGAGGAGAGCCCATGCCTCCGGTCGGCTGGGAGGAGAGAGCCAGCGCAGTGGACTGGTGGGAGCACTCATATGACAGTGACGTGGAAGTCTCGGAGATGCTGCTGTAAGTGAGGAGGAAAGGAGCAGACACAAAACATCGGATCGGCGATATTCACGGAGGGTGACCACTCTGTACCATATGCGGCCACCTCAGCAAGCAGAATCCCAGCTGGAGAGGACTGAGAAGGAAACAAGGTGTTCCACTTTCTGGAGGCTGGCAGAGGTGGTGAGTTGCTGAAGAAGCGGTGTATCCCTATAGACTGTACTAAACTATATTTAAGGAGGAATTGTGGAACAAACCCCTAGGTGGCCTGTGGGAAAAACATCAAAAATCAAAGAAAATCATGGGTCACCCATTGGATCCAGAAGAAAAAGAGAGGGAGACCGTTTTTTGATCCGTGGATAAATAAGGAGAAAAAGGGAAGAAAAGAGAAAGGAAAAGTTGGATAAGCCAGATAAGGAACCCTGAAAGGGAAAACCAAAGGGGGTACATGGGGAGAGATTAGAATATTCCTTTAATATACCCCAAAAAAGAAAAGAAGAGTACCTGTACTAAACCATAAATTTAATTACTGCAACTTTGGAAATAGCACACTGTTCTGAATGGTAAAATTAGGAGTTTAACATAAACATAATGAAGAACAGATCTGTAAAAGGAGGGGGAACGAGAACACTCCAATCAAGTACAAGCACAATAAGAAACTATATGCCTTCATAGCAGAAAAGCCCAGAGAACCAAACCGCTGAGAGAGAGCAGGGAGAAAAGGGAAGACACAAACTGGGAAACAACAAAGGAGATCAATCTAGACTGTCATTAGGAATATCGAGTATAAACCAGACTAAAGAATCTTTAAATGGGGGGTGTGTCCAAGTTGGCGACCGGAGCGGATGCTTAAGAAGAGAGCTCTACCGCCTCCATACAGCATCCGTCTTCATCCAGGGGGTAGTGGGATCCCGCTGACATCGTGGATCCCTGCGGACCTCCACTGCAGCCTGGAGAGGGGATTCGAGTCCAATTGACCCCCGTCCGCGGAGCCGGAGGATCGTGGCCTACTGCGGCCTGCCAAGAGGCCTGAACCTGGCCTGTGTTACATTCGGATGTGGCGGCCTGTGGCTTGGATCCCGAGGAGGTGAGCTGCTGACGGGGGGAGGGTGGCGCCCTATGTCGACCCCTACATCCCGTTCTGGGGCCCAGAATCCTGCTGGGACCTGTGTTCAGGGGAGCCCGTGTGTTCCCCCCAGGGGAGAGGAGGATTGGCCTGGTCTGGTGGCTCTGTGGAGGGGTGGCTGCTGCCTGGATGGGGACTGTTGGAACTGCCTGTGTACTCCCCCCCTCCAAAGAATTGCTACTTTGTCCCCTGAGGGGCTCTAGAGGCTCTGTGCCTTGGTTGGCCCCTGTCCTGGGCTCTGTACCTGCGCTACCTGGGCTGCCTGTACCTGTGCGTAGGGCTCCACTATCTGTCAAGACTCTTACATTCCTTCCCCCTTGAGAAGCTGGTGTGTTGAGATTTTGCGGGCAGAGTCGCTTCCCTCTGAGTTGGGTTCAGATTCCGCCTAGTTTATATTTTTTCAGTCATATGTGGGGGCCAGCTAACAGTGTTCCACGCCAATTGTTGTAGTAACCACTTATTTGGCTGATGCGACAGAATATCGGGGATGACTAGAGGAAAGCCTGTAACCTGCTGGCAGAAAGACCGAAACTACACAAACTGTGAAAACCAGCAGGCCCTCGGGGGCTAAAGCGGGGACCACCATGGCCGCATCCCCCTCCCAAGAACCCAATACACTTTCTGCACCGGCGGGCTTTAATTCTCTCATGATGGCAATTACCAACTGTCAGGCGGTGCTCACCACGAAAATGCAACACCTGCAGACTGATGTGGGGCTGATCCAGAGGGATCTTGAATCATTCCGGGGCCAAGTTGCAGCGGTCGAGCAGCATTTTAGTGATGCGACCATTTGGCAGAGATGCATACTCTGCGGGTTAAGGTCAAATACCTTAAGACCAGAGCAGAGGATGCAGAGAATCGTAGCAGGAGTAACAACCGCCATGTGGTGGGTCTTCCTGAAGGGGCAGAGGGTGACGATCTGCCTCAGTTTACCGAAAACCTCCTTCGCTCCTTTGCTGCTGTGAGACACTTTTTCCAGCTTCTTTGTGGTCGAGAGAGCCCATAGAATGCCAACAGCCAGGGGCCCGCCTGGTTTCCCGCCACGCACCTTTATTTTCAAGCTGCTGAACTACTGGGATCGAGATATGGCACTAAGGACAGCCAGGGCCCAGGGGGAACTGCGCTATGAAAATCACAAGTTAATGTTGTTTCCTGACTACTCAGTCGATACCCTATGGCAACGCAATTCTTTGATGCTGTTAAGGCTCAACTACTTGCAAAAGCCTTACTTATGGCATGTTTTTCCCTGCGAAGCTCAGAGTTCAAGATGGTGAAACCACGCGCTTCTTCACTGTGCCTGAGGAGGCAGCATCCTGGTTGGAAACCTTACGATCTCAGCACTGATATTGTTGCATCATGAGAGGCTTGTAAGGCTACTCTTAGGGGTCAATATTGGACCCTGATAGGGGGGCTACAGGTTAGGCGGCCAGCTCAAGTAATCACTAGGTTGAAAAGGCAGGTGGAGGTAATGCAAAGAGAGCAAAGGAAGCTATCATATAAGCTGGAAGACCAAGAGAATTGAGAAAGAAGGAACAATCTGAGGATCCAGGGTCTGCTAGGAGTCTGTAAAGGAGAAGATTTATTGGATGAAATGAGAAAAGTGTTTAACCCACTAAGGTAGACCAGTGACAGACTAGTTGAAAATAGATAAGAGTACATAGGACTAGGCGGCCTCATTGAATGGCATTGGAAACCCCCAAGGACGTGATTGTACAATTTCACCATTATGAAGATAAAGCTAATATCTGGAAGAAGATCCAAGGGATTTCTGCAATAAGACACAAAGAAACGAATCTGCAAATTTGTGCAGACAAAGCACCAGAGACATTGGCCAGAAGAAGATCTCTGAAACCATTACTGAAGCAGATACACAATAAAAATATTCGATACAACTGGGGGTTTCCAGCATGCTTGATAGGATGGAAAGATGGACACTCTGCATCACGTACCTGGTGATGGAGGCCAATGGAGAGAGGGCTTCCCTTGCGGCTAAGTTCCGGACTCCCTTGAGAGTGGGACAGCGGGAGTCAGGACCAAAGTTGCACAGGTCGCCTGTAGGGGTGCTGGTTGGTGGTCCACTCAGAAGGACAGCTGGTGCACAGAGATAGGTCTGCAGACAGGAGGCACCTATGCGTGGTATGCAAGCACTTCCGGGATTTAGATGTTTACTGGGTAGTCGGTTCAAGCCAAGGTCAGGTACCAGGTGGGAATCAGAGCAGACGTAGTCAGATGGGATAGCTGAGGTCATACACAGAGGAGCGAGAGAGAGAGAGTATCCGTAAGCCAAGCCAAGGTCAGATCATGGTTAAAGCAGAGTAGACAGGTCCAGGAGCAAGCCGAGTTGGTAACAGGAAATCACAGGTCAGAATCACAGGGAACAGGAAACAGGAACAGGGCACGGGGAGCTAGAGATCATCTAGAGGAAGTGATGAGCCTCCTTATAAAGGCCGTCTGGCACCAGACTGAGGCTGATGTGTACTTGTGCGGCCATGTAGAGTACTGGCAGAAATGCCAGATCTTCCAGATCTTCTGGTGTGGACAGGACCCTGACACTCTGTGATATTGAGATTCCCAGAAGATTTGCGGGACTTCTGTGAAAGACTAGATTTGCAGATAATGGATATACCAGTATGGTCTGAAGGGGCTAAGGAGAGTACAGAGTTAGGAAAAGAGAAGTGGTAATTAGTTTACAAAAAGAGATTGAAATAGAAATAATATGAGTAGTAGTAGTCTGGAGGGGGAAGAGAGGGGAGAATAATGTAGGCAAGGGATAATGGTGGGGGGAACTAGTTTTTTTTGTCTCTCCTTTTTCCTTTCTATCTCTCTCCTACAGCCGATTCCCTCTCTTCTCTTTAGGGTTCTATAGGGTTTCTCCCCCTTCCCATGTGGTAGCAGTGATCGGGCGAGGACTAGGGGACAGAAGAGAGGAAGCAGGTGATATCTGAAAGGTATAATCGTGGGACAGTGGGGGTTAGGGCGATTGTCTGAGGGAGGAATTTCATGGAAGATGAGCAGAGAGTTTCTCTAAAATAATGGTGGTATCAGGAGGTTCAATGTGTTACTGATTTTGTGACCCACAGATTGGAGATGGGGGTCCGGATAGGCATATGTCTCACCCTGGAAGAAAAGTAATTAGTGGAACCAGAACCACAACTGATTCCAGGAATAGAAATAGGCCAAAGGGTTTTATGTTCAGGGAAGGGGTGGAGGGAGGGCATTGAGGAGGGGGAAGGGGATGGTGGATGGGAGGGATGGGTAGTAAAGATTACTTTAAAGATAATTTCTTGCTCCAAATTCTATATACATGCACTCAGTTAAGTTGGAATAGTAATAGGAATGAATGTGTTTAACTTTATGACTTACAATATGAAAGGATTGAATACTCTGGTGAAAAGGCACAAGATTCTTGGGGAAATACATCAACGTGTATTTTAGTGTTTTTCCAAGAGACACATATATCTCAAAATACAAATGTTAAGTTATATTCCAAATACTACCCAGCCTGGCATTACACTGATTCACCAATAAAACAGGCAAAAGGAGTAGCAATTGGGTTAGCAAAAAATGTAAGATTCATCTTGGAGGATAGATTGGTGGACCCAGAGGGTCAGTTCTTGTTCTTGAGAGGGAAATTACAGGGAATAGAATGTACAATATGTATTGCCCTAAGAGGGGTAAACCGATTGTGGCAGATTTTAACTTTTGCATGGATCCATGGATGGATATATCATCATGTGCGCAGAGAGATGGAGATAGAAATCTGAAGTCTGTTTAACAGGATGTTACATCAATGTCAATTGATAGATTCTTGGAGAATCAATCACCCAAGAGAAAGAGATTATACTTTCTTTTTTGCTGTGCATGGGATATACTCCAGATTAGATTATATAATGATAGAACATAGACTCTAGGAGTCTTTGGTGAAATCTAAAATCGAGATAATATCAATTTCAGACCATGCACCTGTCACAATGAGACTACAATTAGGTGGGGAGAGAAATAAAATAAATATATTGAAATTAAATGAGACGCTTCTACAGGAACCAGAGACGGAAGTAAGATTAAGGAGGGAAATAGAGAATTATTTTTTGTCTGAGATTGAAGGGGTATCGGTTGCTACAGTTTGGGATACACATAAGGCATATATTAGTGGAATCTTGATTTCTATAGGGGCTGAAAAACAAGAAATAACGTGGGAAAAAAATAAGTCTATTAACTGAGGAAGTATATGATTTATAATAAATACATAAAAAGAAAATAGAAATAGATATACAACAGAAGATAACTCTAAAAAGAGAAGAGTTAAAGGACCTAATGGAACAGGAAACAAGGAGAACCTTTAATAGGGTAGCAAAGGAGAGATATCAGTGGGGGAATAGACCAGGAAAATACCTAAGGAGAAGGTTAAGAGAAAAGAAATCATGGAATTATATAAAGAAAATTAAAGATGAGACAGGAGAAATAGTTTTTTCAACCACTGATATCACCAATACTTTAGAAAAATACTACAGTAGATTATACAAGGTAAAACCTAAGAACTTGAAATAAATGGAGAAAGAAAAAGAAAAAAAAAGGCAGGAATATTTAAAGGAGTACGGATTGCAAAGATTACAAGAAGAAAGATTAGTAGCCTTAGAAAAACCTACATCACACAAAGAAATTCAAGTTGCATTGAAGAATACACAAACAGAAAGGAGCCCTGGACCAGATGGGTATACAGTGAGATACTATAAGAAATTTAAAGAACAACTGGTTCCCAAAATGTGTAGGTACAGTTAGGTCCATATGTATTTGGACACAGGCACAATTTTAGTTTTTTTAAGGTATTTACCAAAACATATTCAAACTATAGTTATATAATGGATATGGGCTGAAAGTGCACACTCTCATGTTTAATTTGAGGGTATGTACATCCAAATTGGAGGAAAGGTTTAGGAATCTAAGCTCTTAAGAGTAGCCATCCCCCCCTTTTTTCAAGGGACCAAAAGTATTTGGACAATTGAATCAAAAGCAGTTTCATGGCCTGGTGTGGGCTACTCCTTCATTAATTCTTGATCAATTAAGCAAGTAAAATGTCTGGAGTTGATTCTAATTGTATTTGCATTTGGAATCTATTGCTGTGAACCTACATCATGCGTTCAAAGGAGCTGTCCGTGGAAGTGAAACAGGCCATTGTAAGGCTTCAAAAATAAAACAAATCCGTCAGATAGATAGCAGCAACATTAGGAGTGGCGAAATCAACAGTTTGGTACATTCTGAGGAAAGAACGCACTGGTGAGCTCAGCAACATAAAAAAGGCATGGACGTCCACGGAAGACAACAATGGTGGATGATCGCAGGATCCTCTCTTTGGCAAAGAAAAACCCATTCACAACACCCAGACAAGTGAAGGACACTCTCCAGGAGGTGGGCGTATCATTGTCAAAGTCTGCAATCAAGAGAAGATTTCATGAGAGCAAACACAGAGGGTTCACCACAAAGAGCAAACCATTCATAAGCATGAAGAATAGAAAAGCCAGATTAGACTTTGCCAAAAAACATCTAAAAAGCCAGACCAGTTCTGGAAAAGCATTCTTTGGATGGATGAAACTAAGATTAATTTGTACCAGAATGACAGGAAGAAAAAAAATGTGGAGAAGGCTTCGAACAGCTCCAAAGCACACAACGTCATCTGAAAAACATGGTGGAGGCAGTGTGATGGCATGGGCATGCATGGCCTCCAGTGGCACTGGGTCATTGGTGTTTATTGATGTGACAGAAGCAGCCGAATTAATTCTGCATTGTTGAGATATACTATCAGCCCAGATTCAGCCAAATGCAGCAACGTTGATTGGACGGCTCTTCACAGATGGACAATAATCCAAAACACACTGCAGAAGCAACCCAGGAGCTTTTGAAGGAAAAGAAGTGGAATATTATGCAATGGCCGAGTCAATCATCTGATCTCAACCCAATTGAGCACGCATTTCACTTGCTGAAGGCAAAACTAAAGGCAGAAAGACCCACAAACAAAGAACAACTGAAGAGAGCTGCAATTAGAGCCTGGCAAAGCATCAGAAAGGAGGAAACCCAGTCTTTGGTAATGTCCATGGGTTCCAGACTTCAGGCAGTCTTTGCCAATTAAGGATTCTCAACAAAATATTCAAAATTAACTTTTTATGATTATATTCAATTGTCCAGTTACTTTTGGTCCCTTGAAAAATGGGGGATGGCTACTCGTAAGAGCTGTAATTCCTAAACCCTTCCTTCAATTTAAATGTACATACCCTCAAATTAAACCTGAGAGTGTGCACTTTCAGCCACTATCCATTATATAACTATAGCTTGAATATGTTTTGGGAAAGACCTGAAAAAAATCTAAAATTTGTGCCTGTGTCCAAATATATATGGACCTAACTGTATATGAATGCATTAGGAGAGGGGATGGAAATGAGGGAGGAGTCGTTGCAGCCATATATTACAATTATACCCAAAAAGGGGAAAGATTGGTCCCAATGTGCTAGTTATAGACCTATATCACTACTAAATGTAGATACAAAATTATACAGAAAGGTCCTAGCAACTAGGTTGAAAGAGTTAATGCCAGAATGGATATACTTAGATCAAGTGGGATTCATTCCAGGCAGAGAAGGAAGGGACAATGGATTAAGATCTTTGCTCCTACTGCAAAAGAGTAAGAGAGAGAAGTCTCCTGTCTTGGTCATGTTGATAGATGTTGAAAAAGCATTCGACAGGGTAGACTTGGGATTTATGATTGACACATTAGAGGCATTAGGAATTAGACCCAAAATGGTACAGTGGATAAAAAAAGTTATATAGTCATCCATCAGCAGCAGTGAAGATTAATGGCATACTGTCACAGTTCTTCAAAATATATAAGGCAGGGGTGTCCACTTTGTCCCCTGCTATTTGTTATATCTCTGGAGCCATTATTAGCGACAGTACGAAATAGCGTAGACATAAAAGGAATTTTGATAGGAGATGTGGAACACAAGGTTGGGTGCATGCAGACGATATGTTATTTTATATCGTATATCCTAGATTAACATTACCTAATGAGAATATTAATATATTATGAAGAACTATCAAATTTAAAAATAAATCCGTTCTTTTCAAGATTTAAAAAACAAAATGGATTTATTTTTTATATTGGATGAATGGCTGTATTATCAAATAAGACATTTTGTTGCAGCGTTCCCGCAGCCATTAAGGGTGGGGGAGGACATGTATCCGTTTGAGCAGATGTTTCATTCAGATATAATGAGAAAACATGCCACCTCCCACATTTATAAGACTCTTATTACAATATCTGGATCTGTCTCTCCACCATTCTTGGAGAGGTGGGAAAAGGAGCTTGGGACAAAATTGAGTGGACATGCAAAAAAGAAAATATTAATATTAACACATGGTTCTGTGGATATGAACATAGTAGCAATGAATTATAAATGTCTAACAAGATGGTATATTACACCTAGTGTAGCACATAAGCAACGATTTGAGAGTTCACCCAATGCATTTTTTTTAATGCAAAAGGTTGCGTTTTTGGTTCTATAGACTTCAATGGAAACGCTGCAGAAAAGCATTTAGTGCGTTTTTGCTGAGTTTTTGCTAGTTATTGATGCATTTTGCATTTTAAATCTGCCTAGCAACAGGAAAAATGAAAAAAAAAAGAAAAAGAAAACGCAAAAAACAGGTTAAAAAATGCAAAACACAATGCAGAAACGGCTCAAACGCAACCTGCATAGGTATGAACCTAGCCTAACAGTTGACCATGGAATATTTAGTAGCAAGGAAATTTCACAGATGGACTTAATGCACAGGTGGCAACCTATCACGTTACCACGCTTGAATTCACTGAGCTCCTGAGAGGGACCCGTTCTTTCCTAAATGTTTGTAGAAGCAGTCTGTATGCCTAGGTGCTTTATTTTATACACCTGCGGCCATGCAGGTGATTGGAACACCTGAATATATATATATATATATATATATATATATATGTACACACACACACACTGCATGTTGTGCTTAATTGTATACACTGGAATATAGGACAGTGAGGGTGTCAACATTAATATTTCATCTTTGTTTTTATTACATTTTGATATAACAGAAGACAGAAATATAGTTTGGCAGTACAAAAGTTTGGCTGTGGTTTCATATTCACAGTCATCTGTGTATGCATTTCCATCCCAAGATTATATACAGTAAAATACATCTTGCATTACAAGGACATGGATAATGTACATTATCATCTCACATACAACAGTACTTCTGATGTTGATTGTTAAAAATCTGTTACTGGAATGATGATATAGTAACACATGACATTTCCAAAAAGGGAGTAGAGAAACATAGAGAAGATATCATCTATTCCACAGAGACTAAACCTTTTCTTTAGGGAATATTATTGTATATCATTGCAGGCATGGGGGGCAGCATTTAAAAGGTGGATGTTATAACACATGAACTTCAACTTTAAATCTCATAGCTGTATAACTACAGTGTGAGATCATCTAAGGCACTGTCTTCCTGAGTGCTATCTAGTTCCACAAGATGAGGAGTCAGATTTGGGGATGTCAGTACTGTGCTGCTTACTGTTCTTCTTGCTGGAAAGAAAGATATACATAAAGACATTCAGGGTATACATTTCCCTGCTTTTTGCACCTCTACTGCTGCTTAAATATTCCTCCATCAGTCATCGGTCGATGGGAGCAGCTATGACATCAAGAAGCAAAGCCTATACACCAAGACACAATGGGGTTATTTATTAAAATTGGTGAGTGCAAAATCTGGAGTAGCTCTGCATAAAAAAAACAATCAGCTTCCAGGTTTAAGGCTAGGTTCATATATGTGCAGGTGATGCCACTGCACAAAAATCACCCACACAGAAGAAAGTGGACCCACGGGCAGGTGCCATTAATTCTAATGGCACGCTGCCCGCACTGGAAATCGCAACCGCACTGGGAACCGAGGTTCCCGCGTGGGCTGCGTTCAGAAGAAGTGCAGGGACTTCTTCCCTGTGTGTCCCGAGGCACAGGAGTCCATTCACATGAATGGGCTCTTGTGCCCGCGCAAAACACGGCCCACAGGAACACGAATATCTGAACCAGGGGTTATTGCCAGAGCTTAATTGAACAAGCTGAAGTTAGAAGCTGATTGGCTACCATGGACAGCTGTACCAGATTCTTTGTGCTCCAGCATTAGTAAATCTCCCCCAAAGACACATTGCAAAACAAGGCATGGTAAGTAACTAATGGAGAAAGATTAGCTGCAGTGAGACCACAAGCAATTCTAGTGAATAGTCCTTTGCCCTCTGTATGCCCTTATGGGCACAGATTCCACGATACAGGTCCTCTTTTGCAGACTAGGAATTTACCCAAGAACAGTCAGATTTTATCTGCCATGTCTTCAGCACAAAAAAACAATGCCAACAGGTTTACATTTGGCATGACTTTTTTCCTCTGCTATGTCTTTATGATCTTTTTTTTTATCGGTTTCCCATAAAGGACATTTGTAAAGGCTACAGCAAATAGAAAAATTAAGCAATTGCAGTTTTTATTATTTGCGTAGGTCTTTAAAATGGGCCCTTTGCTGATGCTCTTTAAATGATGTCACTAGTCTTTAGACATGGGACACGCAGGCTGTATTTCTTAGGAATAATTGGCTGCACACTCCATTGCTGTTTATAGGCTTTATCATGCTTCTCAGGATCACTCCATAGTCAAGAACTTTTCAATGTTCTTTAGCGTACACCTCCAGCATTAATTAGTGTTGTATTCTTTTCTTCCTCCTGCAAATACATGAAATGGAAAAATAACTTGAATCAGTACCTGTAGCAAGATATTCTGTAATAAAGTATCAGCCAAATTTACAACACTGAGTTGCACATATATATTCAGTAATTTTTTTTAATGCACTATTAAACATCAAAACCCAGGGCAATCAGTTTTACAAATACCAAACTAGGAACTTGCACTTTGGCCTGCCCCCTCCTAGCTCCCTAATGGTCAGCGAACCTACCCATCACATATAGCATTCAATAAGTAAAAGCATTAAAGGCTTCGCCAAAATGCTAGCTTCCTAGTTGATCTGTATAATAGAGCTTACAGGGTGCTCTTGACAGCTGATTGCATGTGAAGACACCCGAGGATGAAAATCTGTCACTTTGTTATACTGAATCCAACAGTTTTGCTTTAAAATAACTTTGTTACATGAACATTTACATTAAAAAACCCTATAGATAAATAGGCTCCTTCTGATGCCATATTTTATATTCAGCATTTATGAACACCAAATAAATGCAATGAAAGAAGAAAATAGAACTTATGAGTATAAGGGAAATTAGTTTACTACCAATGTAACTGACCCAAGTACTATCAAATGGTAGATGTAGGCGTACCAGGTTAAGTGAAAATACAAATTGTAAAAAAGCAGTAAAATGGGGACATTAGACATTATGGAAGTAATTGCATTAGAGAGTGTCTACTCTGTATCTTCATGATCACTTAATTTTGTGCACTTGAAGCGGAGCTTCACCATAAAGGGAAAGTTCTGCTTTATGCCCTTCTCCCCCTCCTCTTTTGTTTTTGGTACTTTTTGAAGGGGGGGGGGGGGGGGGGAGGGGTTAGCAGGTACCTGATTTTGACCCTCCCATACTTCCATTCGCATTGCCTTGAACTGGAAGTTTTATGACACCCGCAACCTTCTGGGACACATCAGCACATCATAGGTCCCAGAAGGCTGTGGGAGCTATCACAAAGAGTATTGCAGCTTGTGCATGTGCAGTGGGCCACCAGCAGTGAAGCCCAAGGAATGACAGCCCATAATAAACATGCCAGTACCAAGATCTGAAGACCAGTGAAGAAGCAGCCCAAGTGAGAACAGCGCTGAATCCTGGAACCGGAGAGTGTCTATTTATGAAAAGTCAGTAGCTACAGTATTTATAGCTGCTGACTTTTAATTTTTTTGAAAAAGGCTGAAGAACTGCAGTCAGAACTCCCACTCAGCTGTATGTTAAGTCAACTCCAGACAAACAGCTAAATACAAAGATGAAATACATATATGGAACCTCTTTTACCTGCCAAAGGATTTGCATTTCTGGTCATCAAGTCCTTAGATTTACACAGCTTTGCAGCACAGCACGGTTTTTCTAGCAGGGCAGATGTTTTTTTTTTCTTTTGCAGTTAAAGAGAAACTTCAGTTTAAAAAATATTCAGCAGGTACAAATACTGTAGCTTCTGACTTTTAATAAAAAGACACTTACCAATCCAGGGATTCAGCACTGTATTCACCTGGGCAGGTTTTTCTGTGGTCTTCGGATCCCTGGCACATTGACTGTGGGAAACTGACTGCGACTCCCTGTGGCTTCATAGCTGGGTCCCCATTGCACACGCGCAAGCAGCAATGAGCTTTGTGAATGGTCCCACAGCCTCCTAGGACTTGTGATGCGTCTCAGGAGGTTGCTGGGCAGTGGTAGGAAAGGGGGAGATCCGAGCGGAAGTGGAAGCAGATACCTGTCAAAACTAGGTACCCACTTCTAGAAAAAAAAAAAAGACGCTTGGGGGGATGGAAGATGACAATCAGTGAAACTTCCTGTAGTAAGTGAAGTTCCACTTTAAGTAACACTTATCAGGTTACCTGCCCATCCTACCTTGAAAGGAGAAACAGCAGGCTGATGAGCTCATATTTCTGTTACTCTGTTATGTGATCAGCAGTGCTCAACACATTTAATCACTTACCTACTGGGCACTTTCACCCCCTTCCTGCACAGGCCAATTTTCAGATTTCGGCACTGTCGCACTTTGACATTTGTGCGGTCATGCAACACTGTATCCAAAATAGATTTTTATAATTTTTTTGAGAGAGATAGAGCTTTTTTTTTTGCTGGTATTTAATCACAACTGGGTTTCTTTATTTCTTGCAAAACAAACGAGAAAAGACTACACATTTTGAAAAAAAAAATTTTCGGTTTTAAAATTTAGCAAATAAGTAATTGTTCTTCTTCATTTAACAAAAAATAATAGTGCAGCGCTAAATAAATACTAAATCAATAAATAGAACTAATTCATAATTATAATTACTTTGTGAAACAAGTGAATCAATAATAATATAAAGTGAAAAATTCATGCATGTGTATAAAATATTCAGTGAAAAAATACAATCTATATAAATAAACATATACACACACAACACATATATCCACACAATGTCCCAATGATTTTCTTATTCGTGTGAAAAAAATCTGTGCTCCACAGCAATAACTCGTGTATAAATGTGAATCCAATTTCCCCAACTTGTGAATCCAAAAACTTCCAAAGTGGCCCCTCACCTCCTAATGGTGACCTCAAAGGACAGTTCGCTTTAGGGAAAAACAATCTTTCCCAAACACAATCTCGTCACCTCCAATGGACCCTCCTGGATAACCACAGGCCTTTATCCTCCTACGTCCTTCACTCCCCTGGTACTTGTATCACCGGTTCACCCACATAGGATCATGATAGAAACAAACACAGATCCTCCATAGTGTCAATCCGTTTTTAATACGTAGATAACAAAGAAAGCAATCCTACTCACATATGCCACAGTGCCATCAAACATTTACCCATATCATGGGTGTATGTGCATGGTTCCGGGTGTCTCAAGATGGCCCCCACGCCGGAAATGACGTCACTGCGCACCGGAAGTTCTGTCACCGCGTACCGACGCGTTGCGTCACAATAATCACGTGACTTCTTCAGGGTATACGCCCATGGTGACAGAAAGACTTTAAATAGGCTGCCTGGGCGTCACTTAATATCAAAAGACAGCCCCCGGTGGCCATTTTCTTGAAGTCCGGTTTTGGCTAAGACAATAATAGCATAGATTTATATCCTCCACTTCACAAGCCGCATCATCAGATATAAATCGATGGGAAACCTAACTATCATCAAAAATACCCATATTATCTTCAATATAAATACCATTAAATTACAATAAGAATCATTTTATTAATATAATTAAAAACTTTTTAATTTTAATAAAAAATTAAATAAAAAAACCCCAATATCTGATATTATATATCTGTATATACACTACTCCAAAATTAATTATTTCACAAGGAGGCAGGAGTACCATGTAGACACACCCATAATATACGTTCACAATAAATAGTATAAACAAAACTAATCCATAGAATACCAGGTAATATTTAAAATAAATTCTATATATAAAAATATATATACAAATAATTATATACAAATCCATAAATAATAATAATTAGTTAATTCCCAGATCTATAAGACTAAATACCTAAATAAACAAATACACAGCCAGGCGAAATAAAATACTTCCTTATTAAAAATATACATCCTTATCAAAAATACATCCTTATTAAAAATCACTAATGAAACAATTCAAGTTGAATTCTATATTTAGGCCCCTAGGTGTTAACGTTTGCATATTAAAATTAAATTTTGGAGCAGTGTATATACAGATATATGAGATCAGATATTGGGGGTTTTTTTATTTAATTTTTTATTTAATTTTCTATTAAAATTAAAAAGTTTTTAATTATATTAATAAAATGATTCTTATTGTAATTTAATGGTATTTATATTGAAGATAATATGGGTATTTTTGATGATAGTTAGGTTTCCCATCGATTTATATCTGATGATGCGGCTTGTGAAGTGGAGGATATAAATCTATGCTATTATTGTCTTAGCCAAAACCGGACTTCAAGAAAATGGCCACCGGGGGCTGTCTTTTGATATTAAGTGACGCCCAGGCAGCCTATTTAAAGTCTTTCTGTCACCATGGGCGTATACCCTGAAGAAGTCACGTGATTATTGTGACGCAACGCGTCGGTACGCGGTGACAGAACTTCCGGTGCGCAGTGACGTCATTTCCGGCGTGGGGGCCATCTTGAGACACCCGGAACCATGCACATACACCCATGATATGGGTAAATGTTTGATGGCACTGTGGCATATGTGAGTAGGATTGCTTTCTTTGTTATCTACGTATTAAAAACGGATTGACACTATGGAGGATCTGTGTTTGTTTCTATCATGATCCTATGTGGGTGAACCGGTGATACAAGTACCAGGGGAGTGAAGGACATAGGAGGATAAAGGCATGTGGTTATCCAGGAGGGTCCATTGGAGGTGACGAGATTGTGTTTGGGAAAGATTGTTTTTCCCTAAAGCGAGCTGTCCTTTGAGGTCACCATTGGGAGGTGAGGGGCCACTTTGGAAGTTTTTGGATTCACAAGTTGGGGACATTGGATTCTCATTTATACACGAGTTATTGCTGTGGAGCACAGATTTTTTTCACACGAATAAGAAAATCATTGGGACATTGTGTGGATATATGTGTTGTGTGTGTATATGTTTATTTATATAGATTGTATTTTTTCACTGAGTATTTTATACACATGCATGACTTTTTCACTTTATATTATTATTGATTCACTTGTTTCACAAAGTAATTATAATTATGAATTAGTTCTATTTATTGATTTAGTATTTATTTAGCGCTGCACTATTATTTTTTGTTTATTGACACTTTGTGGTTGAAGGGGGGTGCTAGCCGCTTAGGGGTAGGTTTTTTCCATTCAAGCGCAGGAGACTGTATGTAGTGTTCTTCTTCATTGATGTGTGCTGATGAGGCTGCACTGATGGGCACTGACAGTTAGTGATGGGACTGCACTGATGATCAGTGCCCCAATTATCAATGTAAATGTGTGCTATCAGAATTGATGGTTACCGGCTCTCCTTTCTTCATGCTGTGACAGAGCATGAGGAGAAGACTGCCGATAACTGACTGTCTATTTACTATGTGATCAGCTGAGATTGGACACAACTGATCACATGGTAAAGGGCCGCTATGATTGTCCCTTTAGCCCCGGTTCACACTGATGCGGTGCAGAATTTGCAGCGTTTTCGGTGCGAATTCCGCTCTGCATCACAATCGCACCCCGTTCATATGAACCGATGCGGGTGTGTATGTTAACAACATCCCAACATCGGTCCACAAAACGTGGTGCGATGTGCAGAATCAGATCGCATATGTGTGAATACCTATGTGATCCAATTCTAGTACGGACCAAAAGGGTCCTGCACGTTTTTGGTGCAGGTGCGGTGCGAATAGAACCATACAAAATGTATGGCTCTAATTGCACCGCATACAAATTAAATGTGATTTGTACAGGAATGCGGTGCGGTTCCTGTGCGAATCACATGGGATTTACCGCACCGCTGTAGTGTGAACCTAGGTTTACCGCAAGCTGTGATCAGCTGTGTCCGAAGGCCCTGGTCCAGATCTGGGAGGAAATACCCCAGGACACCATCCATGGTCTTAGAAGCATGTCCCAACATTGTCAGGCATGCACACAAGCACGTAAGGGCCATACAAACTACTGAATACCATTTTAAGTTGCTGCAATTAAATTTCAGCAAAATGGACTAGCCTGCTGCATCATTTTTTCCACTTTGATTTTCGGGGAGTTTTTTAATTCAGTCCTCTATAGGTTGATCATTTTTATTTCCTCCAAACAATGGAGCATTCTTACGTTCCTAACACATTACCCAGTCCATAACAGTATAGATACCCAGCATGATATTTTTCCCCATTGAGATCTGATGTGCATTCAAAGTGTTCCTTTAATTTTTTTGAGTAGTATATCATTTGTTCCACCTGCTTATCCAGAGAGGTGTAAGCTACTCTGATATCATAGAAAAATCAGACAAAATCACATTCAGCCTCAGTTCACATATATGCAAATTTGGATGCGTTTTGAACTACTCCAATTCACATGACAAGTGAAATAAAATACTTTTCTGCAAGCCAGCTGCAGTGTGATTTTGAAAAGGGGTCCTGTGCAGTTTTCATTGTGGTGCGGGTGCAATTTCCAGCCTGCCACACTTTAACAATTCACATCGAAAGCGCACCACACCAGCCATCCAAATAGCACTGCATCCCACACTGCATATGTGTGAACTCAGGCTCAGGGAGCTAGTTACCATCCCACTAGTTGTTTTAAGTGCTAATGTAGTACAAGTATCTTCTATGATGATCTGTATGTTTGTTGTGTATTAAGCAGGTTAAGCCCGAGGCATTTTAAATTTTCACACAGGTTTAGCTGGAGAGGTGGTGTGTTTGGGGGCCAGTTTAACAACTAGTTCAATAAAAAGAATTCTGTTAAAAAAAAAAAAAAACACCTAGGGGCTACTGGTCAAGAATGCCTCATGCTTCATATTCAGTACAATTATCAGTTATGGGTTGGTAATATATGGTGATCTCTCCCTGCCAAAGCAATTCTTGACAAAGACATATGAATTTTGAAAAAGCATGAGAATTGATTTTTCTCAGGGTTGGAGTGTCTCCACAAGTCACACCACTGCACAGGATGTTAAAAATAAACATCCTTCAAGCATAACTTCTAAAAGTAAACTCTGTGCCTTAACACTTTTTTAAAATAACCAAAAGATTAGTAAAAAATGGTCTTGTGCTGCTGCATTGTTATTTTATTTTTGCTATTATCCTTTAGTTTGACTTTAAAGATTAGGTTCACTTATTATTGGTATGGTATTTTAGTTTTGGATTAATCTGATGAGTTGAACACTTTACTGGCTCTTTTATATTTATGGAAGTCAAGTGACTACTTATATCTCCTTCCTGTTTCAATCCATTCTGTCCCAGTCCTGATACTCTGCTGAAGTGAAAGCAACTATAAGGTCTTAAGTGTAAATATCTTTAAAGAGATTTCTGGATTGAGAGAAATCTTGAACAATCCCTGCAAGACCACCAAAAGATCTGTTTAGGGAAACACCCCAGGACAGGAACAGGCCTTGATCTGGAAAGAGTCTTAAAGCACAGTGGCTAAATGGTTAGCACTTCCGCCTGGCAGTACTAAGGTCGTTGGTTTGAATCCCAGCCACGGCAACACCTGCCTGGAGTTTGCATGTTCTCCCTGTGCTTACGTGGTTTTCCTCCAGGTACTCCGGTTTCCTCCCACACTCCAAAGACATGCTGGTAGGTTAATTGGCTCCTGTCTAAATTGGCCCTAGTATGTCTATGTATAAATGTGAGTTAGGGACCTTAGACTGTACGCCCCTTGAGGGTTAGGGACTGATGTGAATGTACAATATATATGTAAAGCGCTACATAAATTGATGGCGCTATATAAATACCTGAAATAAATTATAATAATAAAGAATCTAGCTACAAGAGAATTTGAGGCTAATCTTTGCTCCAAAAACCACTTAAAGCTAGCACTGTACTTTTAAAGAATAAAAAAAAGTGTCCAATTCTCTTAGGATTGCTTCATTTGTGTGAAATACCCTTGTGTTTCTGCCAGTCCCTCTGTTTTCCTATTAAAACTGGCCACACTAGGCATGAGAGCACAGTGTGTTCACTTTTCTGGCTGTGCTGACATGTACTTCCCCCCTCCTCTCATGTCCTTTCAGATCTTGACTGGAAACCTGGAAAGATTGCCATACTGCTTTTATCTCTCTCAAGCTGAATGATCTTTTGGAATCCATCTTGGAAGAGGTCCCTTGAGCCACTCTTTGGCCCAGATGGAAACCCCAACTCCATGTGCTTGAGTCTGTCACAGGGGCGGACTGACAACTCATGGGGCCCCCGGTCAATAGGGGATCATGGGGCCCCTGTGTCCTTGCCCAAGCTCAAAAAAGACTATGAAAAAAGTAGAAGGGGCATCTCATGGGGCCCCCTACTGACCCCGGGACAGAGGAAACTAAAGGGGTAATTTTAGTTATATAAACTAGAACAGGCACATACAAAAAGCAGGACATAGATATGCATTGGAAGATTACTCTTAAAAGAGAATTACTGAAGGACCTATTAGAACAGGAAATGAGGAAAGTCTTTAATAGAGTGTCAAAGGAAAGATACCAGTGGGGGAATAGACCAGGAAAATTTATGGTGAAAAGATTGAAGGAAAAGAAATCCAAAAAATTATCTAGAAAAAATTAAGGATGACGATGGGGAGTTGATCTATTCCAGTTTTATACTAGGCTTTATGAGGTGAACCCTATAAATCAAAAAGCAACAGAGGAAGAGAAGAGGAGGAGAAACCAAGAATTCTTAAAGGTGGTAGAGTTACAAAGAATTGCAGAAGATAAATTAACATCTCTAGAACAAGTAATTTCCCAGGATGAAATTAGAGCGGCCCTGAAGAGTTCAGCAGGAGGAAAGAGCCCTGGCCCTGATGGTTATATGGTGGGGTATTACAAGAAATTTAAACAGTTACTGGTCCCTAAACTTTGTAGATATATGAATGCATTGGGGGAGGGAATGGAAATGAGAGAGAAATCATTGCACGCATATATAACAATTATTCTTAAAGAGGGGAAAGATAGTTCACAATGCACTAGCTATAGACCTATATCACTGTTAAATACTGATATTAAATTGTTCGCAAAAGTTCTAGATACCCGGAAGAACTGATGCCGGAGTGGATACATCTAGATCAGTTGGGGTTCAACCCAGGAAGGGAAAGAAGTGATAACGGTTTAAGAACACTGCTCCTTTTGCAAAAATCAAAAAGAGGCAGGTAACCGACAATTATACTGTCAATTGATGCAGAAAAAGCCTTCTATAGGGTAGATGGGGATTTATGATAAATACATTAGAGGCAATAGGATTATGGGAAAAAAATGGTGAGGTGGATAAAAGGGCTCTATAATAGTCCGTCAGCAGCTGTGAAGGTCAATGGGTCCCTGTCAAGGACCTTTAGAGTGTATAATGGAACCAGGCAGGGTTGTCCATTATCCCCATTGTTGTTTGCCTTATCCCTGAAACCACTTTTGGCATCGGTAAGAAAGAGCTTAGATATTACAGGGAGAAGTGGAACATAAGGTTGCAGCGTACGCAGACGATATGCTGTTTTGCATTGTGAATCCTGGGGTGACGTTGCCCAACCTAATGGGGTTAATAAAACAATACGAAGAGTTATCTAATCTGAAAATAAACCCCACAAAATCCGAGATCTTAAATATTAACATGTCAAAGACAGAGGAACTAACCTACAAGAAGATTTGCCATTTACATGGAGGGAAAAGGAATTAGGCTACTTGGGAATAAAGTTAACCTCCTCAATAAAGGACTTATATCAAGCTAATTATATTCCACTAATAAATTAAATTAAAGATGAGCTGAGAAGACTCTCAGTGGGGTGGGTTTCATTGATTGGGCATATAAATCTGGTTAAGATGGTAATAGTCCCAAAAATCCTGTATAAGTTTCAAATGCTTCCAATATATTTACCCAGATCCTTTTTTAGGATAATAAGAAAATTGATACTGAGGTTTATATGGGCTAATAGGAAACCAAGAATTAAGTATGAAACTTTATATTACAAGAAAGAGAAAGTAGGATTAAATCTGCCAAATATGAGCCAGTATTACATGTTGGTGTTATCACGGGTGGTTTATTGGACACATAATTCACAAGAGAAAAGTTGGGTTAAAATGGAAGGTATATTAAGTAATACACAAATATTAAGAATCATTTGGATCCCATGAAAGTTTCGAGTTATAGATGAAAATAGCAGCACATTGATACGGGAGGTGTTGAGAATTTGGGATGGTTTGCACACGTCAGTGGGGTGGTAGTACAAGTCATTATTCTTGCCACTGGTGGATACAATTTTTTTTCTTCCAGGGAGAATGAATATTTCAGGGAAATGGTTTAAAGATAAAAATGCATGGTTAAGGGATATAGTAGATAAATGGGAAGTTATGCACTTTTCAAGAATCAGAGTAAAAAGGATTTATTTTTTGTAGCAGATGAATTGAGATACTGTCAATTAGGACATTTTGTCTCAACGCCCCCCCAACCACTGAAGATGTCGGAGGACATACTTCCATTCGAAAAAATTTAACTTTTAGGATTTATAAAATCTTAATTGAATTGATGGGATCTGAACCTCCATCTTTCTTGGATAAATGGGAAAGAGAATTGGGTTAAAAAAATAAACAACCAACAGAAGATGCAAATGTTTAAGTTAATGCACAGGGTGATGAATGTGAGCACAGTCGAAATTAATTAGAAATGTTCATCTAGATGGTATTGTACTTTGAGTGTGGCACATAAACAACGAGGAGAAATACCACCATTGTGTTGGAGGGGTTGTGGGGCAATTGGGACAATGGCTCCCATTTGGTGGGATTGTCCAAAAATACAGGTGTTTTGGCAAAATATAATTCAAAATATACAGGAGATTTTGGGGACATCTATTCAGAAGAATCCGTTGGTGTGTCTTTTTTTACAAGTCAGAGATGTCAGTAAAACAAAGTAAAAATAGTATATTATACCATCTGATTAGTGCGGCAAAAAGTTTAGTCCCCAAATTTTGGCAGGTTCATGACCCTCCAACAACGAGGGACTGGATAGATAGAATCTAATATATTAATAGGATGGTGGATTTACCCATATGAAGGAAGACAACATGGAAAAATTTAGAAAAGATTAGAGTAGGTGGTATGAATTTAAAACTTCTGAAAGATATCTTAAAGCAAGGGGTGCCCCGGTAGCAGAGCTGGAAATTCAAACTGGTTAACTAGATAATAGAAAATAGGGTTGTAGATATAGATTGGTAAACAGGGAAGGAAAGAGATGGTAAGAACTACTACAAGTGTAACTGTATTCAAGGGAAAAAATTAGGGGGGGGGATGGGGTTAAAGTTTTATTTTTTATTTTTTGGAATGTGATAAACAATTTATAGTTGATTTTTGTATTGTAATAAAAGATTAAAAAAAAAACAACAAAAAAAAACAGAAGGCATCCAAGAAGGTAGGCTCAGTGGTATAAAGATAGAAAGCATGGACTTAAACACTTGGATGGTGGGAGAAATGTCTTCCTCAACAATGGTGAGGAGATCTCTGCAGGCTTCAGAAGGTTTCTCTCAACTTGGCTATACACGAGGGGCATTTCTTTTGAACTGTTTTGGGATTTTCTTTTGGTAGAGCCCACAAAACAAGAAGGAGACACGACTTTTTTTTTTCCAATAAGTTTTTGTCGTGAGTCACAAAGATAAAACAAAACAATTAGCTGACTCTCTCTAAGAAGGGCCATAGGTTCAGGGTTAAGAGAATATTAATAAATACATATTATAAACATGACTAATAATCAAATAGGCGGATACCACAGTATAAGTAGTGAACTGCTGTAACCATTGACGTATAAGAGATGGACACCTGATATACAGTGGGGTATTTAGTCAGCCACCAATTGTGCAAGTTCTCCCACTTAAAAAGATGAGAGAGGCCTGTAACTGGCATCATAGGTAGACCTCAACTATGAGAGACAAAATGAGAAAAAAAATCCAGACAATCACATTGGCTGATTTGGAAAGAATTTATTTGCAAATTATGGTGGAAAATAAGTATTTGGTCAATATCAAAAGTTCATCTCAATACTTTTGTTATATATCCTTTGTTGGCAATGACAGAGGTCAAACGTTTCCTGTAAGTCTTCACAAGGTTGGCACACACTGTTGCTGGTATGTTGGCCCATTCCTCCATGCAGATCTCCTCTAGAGCAGTGATGTTTTGGGGCTGTCGCTGGGCAACACGGACTTTCAACTCCCTCCAAAGGTTTTCTATGGGGTTGAGATCTGGAGACTGGCTAGGCCACTCCAGGACCTTGAAATGCTTCTTACGAAACCACTCCTTCGTTGCCTGGGTGGTATGTTTGGGATCATTGTCATGTTGGAAGACCCAGCCACGTTTCATCTTCAATGCCCTAGCTGATGGAAGGAGGTTTGCACTCAAAATCTCACGATACATGGCCCCATTCATTCTGTCCTGTACATGGATCAGTCGTCCTGGTCCCTTTGCAGAGAAACAGCCCCAAAGCATGATGTTGCCACCCCCATGCTTCACAGAAGGTATGGTGTTCTTTGGATGCAACTCAGCATTCTCTCTCCTCCAAACACGACAAGTTGTGTTTCTACCAAACCGTTCTATTTTGGTTTCATCTGACCATATGACATTCTCCCAATCCTCTTCTGCATCATCCAAATGCTCTCTAGCAAACTTCAGATGGGCCCGGACATGTACTGGCTTAAGCAGGGGGACACATCTGGCACTGCAGGATCTGAGTCTCTGGCGGCGTAGTGTGTTACTGATGGTAGCCTTTGTTACATTGGTCCCAGCTCTCTGCAGGTCATTCACTAGGTTCCCCCGTGTGGTCCTGGGATTTTTGCTCACCGCTCTTGTGATCATTTTGACCCCACGGGGTGAGATCTTGCATAGAGCCCCAGATCAAGGGAGATTATCAGTGGTCTTGTATGTCTTCCATTTTCTAATTATTGCTCCCACAGTTGATTTGTTCACACCAAGCTGCTTGCCTATTGCAGATTCAGTCTTCCCAGCCTGGTGCAGGTCTACAATTTTGTTTCTGGTGTCCTTCGACAGCTCTTTGGTCTTCACCATAGTGGAGTTTGGAGTGTGACTGTTTGAGGTTGTGGACAGGTGTCTTTTATACTGATAACAAGTTCAAACAGGTGCCATTGATACAGGTAATGAGTGCAGGACAGAGGAACCTCTTAAAGAAGGTACAGGTCTGTGAGAGCCAGAAATCTTGCTTGTTTGTAGGTGACCAAATACTTATTTTCCACCATAATTTGCAAATAAATTCTTTCCAAATCAGCCAATGTGATTGTCTGGATTTTTTTCTCATTTTGTCTCATTTTAGTTGAGGTCTACCTATGATGCCAATTACAGGTCTCTCTCATCTTTTTAAGTGGGAGAACTTGCACAATTGGTGGCTGACTAAATACTTTTTTGCCCCACTGTAGAACTATTTTATATGAAAGGAGTAAAAAAAAAGAAAGGAGCAGGGGGGAGGAGGAGGGGGTTGAGAAGGAAATAATAAGACGAGAAGATTAAGTCAGATGCACTGTGCTTATGTAATTATATTTATATATAGAAACTGTCTGAGTCAAGATTGGCAGTTAGGTAGATGTGGTATCAACATGTTTGTGACCAGAACTGAAATCCAGATACATAGTAGATTGATGATTTGAACTTGAACAAACAAGCCCATATTTAAGAGTGTTTATAAATAGAACCCCTAGCTATATGTACCAATTCCTCCAGGGTGCACTTTGTATAGCCATTGGTTTATGTAGGAACAGCTTGTTGTCCCCAGTAGGTAGGAATTATAGATTTAGCTGTGTTCAAAAAGTGGGGATTATTGGTTATGTTGTAGAATTAAATAATGTTCAGGGTTCACAATGAAGATTAACATCTTATATGACTGAGATCATGTGAGTTACATCATGCCAGAATGGACGAATAAGCGGGCAGTCCCACCAAATGTGGCCTTGTGTTGCTAGCTTGCCACAATCTTGCCAACACAGGGGAGAGGTGGACAGGACCATGGCTTGGAGCTTAACTGGTGTATGATGCCAGCACATGAGAAGTTCACTTCTTGAATTTTAGAAGAAAATGATTAGAGATGAGCGAAGTATTCAAAAATTCGATTCGACTGATTCGGCGAATTCGTAGAAAAAATTTGATTCGAGTCGAATATATTCGCTGTGAATTTAACTTAAAAAAGGGTGTTTCTAGGCTTCAGAGAGACTTAATATTAGTGCTGAACACTGTACCTTTAATTTAAATGCCCTTGGAGTCTGCTGGGGAAGAGAAATAATACTGTCAGGCAGTATGACATGCAGATGAGTGCCGTCGATCTTAGAATCACCGCACACTTCACTCATTTGGCCAGTCACGGGGCCAAAACCAGAGTGTGGAGCCACAGTGTGGCGGTGGAGGCAGCAGCAATGGGAGGCCATGCAGCACCCTATGACAAAAATGGAAACCACCAGCAGTGTGAGGAGACCTGAAAGTGGCACATGGCAGAGTGTGGCGATAGAGACAGCAGCAATGGGAGGCCGTAGAGGGACCCATGACACACTCTGGACCTGGCAGCAGCATGAGGAGGCGGTACAGGGGCCCATGGCAGATTACGGGCCTGGCAGCAGCATGAGGAGTCGGTAGGGGGGCCCATGGCAGATTACAGGCCTGGCAGCAGCAATGGGAGGCCGTACAGGGACCCATGACACAATCTGGACCTGGCAGCAGCATGGGGAGGCGGTACAGGGGCCCATGACAGATTACGGGCCTGGCAGAAGCATTTGGAGTCGGTACGGGGGCCCATGACACACTCTGGACCTGGCAGCAGCATGAGGAGGCGGTACAGGGGCGCATGACAGATTACAAGCCTGGCAGCAGCAACTTGGACAGGAGGACGTTCAGTTTCTGCACCGTCTGGTGCGTGCTCGCAAACTGTTGTCTCTTGGAAACGGATTCCAAGAAAGACTGCTGACAGAATCCGTGAAGAGGAGTAGCAGGAGAAGGAGCATCTGAACGAGCGGAATATGCCAACAAGCGACAACAGGGGCCCATGACAGATTACGGGCCTGGCAGCAGCATGAGGAGTCGGTACGGGGGCCCATGGCAGATTAGGGGCCTGGCAGCAGCTATGGGAGGCCCGTAATCTGCCAGCACCCTATGACAAAAAATGGAACCCACCAGCAGTGTGAGGAGACCTGAAAGTGGCACATGGCAGAGTGTGGCGATGGAGACAGCAGCAATGGGAGGCCGTACAGGGACCCATGACACACTCTGGACCTGGCAGCAGCATGAGGAGGCGGTATAGGGGCCCATGGCAGATTAGAGGCCTGGCAGCAGCTATGGGAGGCCCGTAATCTGCCAGCACCCTATGACAAAAAATGGAATACACCAGCAGTGTGAGGAGACCTGAAAGTGGCACATGGCAGAGTGTGGCGATGGAGACAGCAGCAATGGGAGGCCGTACAGGGACCCATGAGAGACTCTGGACTTGGCAGCAGCATGAGGAGGCGGTATAGGGGCCCATGGCAGATTAGGGGCCTGGCAGCAGCTATGGGAGGCCCGTAATCTGCCAGCACCCTATGACAAAAAATGGAACACACCAGCAGTGTGAGGAGACCTGAAAGTGGCACATGTTTGGGGCATGATTCATGGCGGATTTAGTCAGTTGTGTCAGGAACTGGTGGTTTGAAATCCAGACTAATCCACGCCTGATTCATTTTCACAAACGTCAGTCTCTCCACACTTTGGGTGGACAGTCGTGTCCTCCGCGGAGTTGCAATACCTCCTGCCGCACTAAACACGCGCTCCGATGCCACGCTACTGGCCGGGCATGACAGCCTTTCAAGGGCAAATTCAGCTAGTTGGGGCCAAAGGTCAAGTTTCGTTGCCCAGTAGTCAAGGGGATTGTCTACCTCGGTTGGCAGGGTGCTGTCCAAGTAGGCCTAAGCCTGTTGTTTGAGGTCCTGCTCCAGGTCCACCTGATGCTGCTGCTGCTGCTGCTGCTGCGGCTGGTTAGTAGTTTCCTCACTGCGCTGGTGAAGAAAGCTACTCATCATCGACTGCAGACTGAGGCAGCCGCTGCTGGTGGAGCTGCCACTGCTCCTACCACCCCACCCCTCCCCTGCTGCCATGGCAGCGGAACGCGAGCGCACAGGGCCCACAGTGTCTGAGGATGGACGTTGGCGCAGACAGGCAGAGACCAGCTGACTACATAGGTGGTTTTTATAGTACGTTATTTTGGCCTCCCTCTCAGCAGGTGTGAAAAAGGCCACCATTTTTGAACGGTAGCGAGGGTCCAACAAGGTGGACAGCCAAAAGTCATCCCTCTGTCTGATGGTTATTATTCGGCTGTCGCTACGCAAGCAAGCGAGCATGCTATGGGCCATTTGTGCCAAGGAATGCGAGGGACTCCCTGCCTCCATCTCCACAGCATACTGCCACGGTGCGTCTGGGTCCTCTGTCTCCTCCTCCTCCTCCTCCTCTACCAGATGCTCCTGCTCCTCCACTCCTGTCCGCTGAGTGGAAAAACCACCCATTTCACTCAATAATTCCTGAGCACCAATGTCCTCCTCTACCTCCTCCTCTTCTTCCTGTCCTGCCCCCACAGGGGTCATGTGGCGTTGAGATCTGTGCGCCACGTCTACCGCACCCTGACCAGCCATTGTTAACAGCATTTGTTCCAGGACGTGCAACAGAGGAATGACGTCGTTCATCCCATAGTCCTGCCGACTCACGAATAGCGTGGCCTCCTCAAAGGGCCTGAGCAAGCGCAGGTGTCACGCATGAGCTGCCAATGGCTGACATCTAAGTTACACAGGGAATACCTTTATCCGCTTTTAACATCAGGAAATCTGTGATGGCCTTTTGCTGTTCGTAAAGGCGGTCTAACATATGTAGGGTTGAATTCCACCTTGTTGCAACGTCACAGCATGAGGAGTCGGTATAGGGGCCCATGGCAGATTAGGGGCCTGGCAGCAGCTATGGGAGGCCCGTAATCTGCCAGCACCCTATGTCAAAAAATTCTACACACCAGCAGTGTGTGAGGAGACCTGAAAGTGGCACATGGCAGAGTGTGGCGATGGAGACAGCAGCAATGGGAGGCCGTACAGGGACCCATGACAGACTCTGGACCTGGCAGCAGCATGAGGAGGCGGTATATAGGGGCCCATGGCAGATTAGGGGCCTGGCAGCAGCTATGGGAGGCCCTTAATCTGCCAGCACCCTATGTCAAAAAATTCTACACACCAGCAGTGTGTGAGGAGACCTGAAAGTGGCACATGGCAGAGTGTGGCGATGGAGACAGCAGCAATGGGAGGCCGTACAGGGACCCATGACAGACTCTGGACCTGGCAGCAGCATGAGGAGGCGGTATATAGGGGCCCATGGCAGATTAGGGGCCTGGCAGCAGCTATGGGAGGCCCTTAATCTGCCAGCACCCTATGTCAAAAAAATTCTACACACCAGCAGTGTGAGGAGACCTGAAAGTGGCACATGGCATGAGAGACTCTGGACCTGGCAGCAGCATGAGGAAGCGGTATATAGGGGCCTATGGCAGATTAGGGGCCTGGCAGCAGCTATAGGAGGCCCATAATCTGCCAGCACCCTATGTCAAAACATTCAACACACCAGCAGTGTGAGGAGACCTGAAAGTGGCACATGGCAGAGTGTGGCGATGGAGACAGCAGCAATGGGAGGCCGTACAGGGACCCATGACAGACTCTGGACCTGGCAGCAGCATGAGGAGGCGGTATATAGGGGCCCATGGCAGATTAGGGGCCTGGCAGCAGCTATGGGAGGCCCTTAATCTGCCAGCACCCTATGTCAAAAAATTCTACACACCAGCAGTGTGTGAGGAGACCTGAAAGTGGCACATGGCAGAGTGTGGCGATGGAGACAGCAGCAATGGGAGGCCGTACAGGGACCCATGACAGACTCTGGACCTGGCAGCAGCATGAGGAGGCGGTATATAGGGGCCCATGGCAGATTAGGGGCCTGGCAGCAGCTATGGGAGGCCCTTAATCTGCCAGCACCCTATGTCAAAAAATTCTACACACCAGCAGTGTGTGAGGAGACCTGAAAGTGGCACATGGCAGAGTGTGGCGATGGAGACAGCAGCAATGGGAGGCCGTACAGGGACCCATGACAGACTCTGGACCTGGCAGCAGCATGAGGAGGCGGTATATAGGGGCCCATGGCAGATTAGGGGCCTGGCAGCAGCTATGGGAGGCCCTTAATCTGCCAGCACCCTATGTCAAAAAATTCTACACACCAGCAGTGTGTGAGGAGACCTGAAAGTGGCACATGGCAGAGTGTGGCGATGGAGACAGCAGCAATGGGAGGCCGTACAGGGACCCATGACAGACTCTGGACCTGGCAGCAGCATGAGGAGGCGGTATATAGGGGCCTATGGCAGATTAGGGGCCTGGCAGCAGCTATGGGAGGCCCTTAATCTGCCAGCACCCTATGTCAAAAAATTCTACACACCAGCAGTGTGAGGAGACCTGAAAGTGGCACATGGCATGAGATACTCTGGACCTGGCAGCAGCATGAGGAAGCGGTATATAGGGGCCTATGGCAGATTAGGGGCCTGGCAGCAGCTATAGGAGGCCCATAATCTGCCAGCACCCTATGTCAAAAAATTCAACACACCAGCAGTGTGAGGAGACCTGAAAGTGGCACATGGCAGAGTGTGGCGATGGAGACAGCAGCAATGGGAGGCCGTACAGGGACCCATGACAGACTCTGGACCTGGCAGCAGCATGAGGAGGCGGTATATAGGGGCCCATGGCAGATTAGGGGCCTGGCAGCAGCTATGGGAGGCCCTTAATCTGCCAGCACCCTATGTCAAAAAATTCTACACACCAGCAGTGTGAGGAGACCTGAAAGTGGCACATGGCATGAGATACTCTGGACCTGGCAGCAGCATGAGGAAGCGGTATATAGGGGCCTATGGCAGATTAGGGGCCTGGCAGCAGCTATGTGAGGCCCATAATCTGCCAGCACCCTATGTCAAAACATTCAACACACCAGCAGTGTGAGGAGACCTGAAAGTGGCACATGGCAGAGTGTGGCGATGGAGACAGCAGCAATGGGAGGCCGTACAGGGACCCATGACACACTCTGGACCTGGCAGCAGCATGAGGAGGCGGTATATAGGGGCCCATGGCAGATTAGGGGCCTGGCAGCAGCTATGGGAGGCCCTTAATCTGCCAGCACCCTATGTCAAAAAATTCTACACACCAGCAGTGTGTGAGGAGACCTGAAAGTGGCACATGGCAGAGTGTGGCGATGGAGACAGCAGCAATGGGAGGCCGTACAGGGACCCATGAGAGACTCTGGACCTGGCAGCAGCATGAGGAGGCGGTATATAGGGGCCCATGGCAGATTAGGGGCCTGGCAGCAGCTATGGGAGGCCCGTAATCTGCCAGCACCCTATGTCAAAAAATTCTACACACCAGCAGTGTGTGAGGAGACCTGAAAGTGGCACATGGCAGAGTGTGGCGATGGAGACAGCAGCAATGGGAGGCCGTACAGGGACCCATGACAGACTCTGGACCTGGCAGCAGCTTGAGGAGGCGGTATATAGGGGCCCATGGCAGATTAGGGGCCTGGCAGCAGCTATGGGAGGCCCGTAATCTGCCAGCACCCTATGTCAAAAAATTCTACACACCAGCAGTGTGTGAGGAGACCTGAAAGTGGCACATGGCAGAGTGTGGCGATGGAGACAGCAGCAATGGGAGGCCGTACAGGGACCCATGACAGACTCTGGACCTGGCAGCAGCATGAGGAGGCGGTATATAGGGGCCCATGGCAGATTAGGGGCCTGGCAGCAGCAATGGGAGGCCCGTAATCTGCCAGCACCCTATGTCAAAAAATTCTACACACCAGCAGTGTGAGGAGACCTGAAAGTGGCACATGGCAGAGTGTGGCGATGGAGACAGCAGCAATGGGAGGCCGTACAGGGACCCATGACAGACTCTGGACCTGGCAGCAGCATGAGGAGGCGGTATATAGGGGCCTATGGCAGATTAGGGGCCTGGCAGCAGCTATGGGAGGCCCTTAATCTGCCAGCACCCTATGTCAAAAAATTCTACACACCAGCAGTGTGTGAGGAGACCTGAAAGTGGCACATGGCAGAGTGTGGCGATGGAGACAGCAGCAATGGGAGGCCGTACAGGGACCCATGAGAGACTCTGGACCTGGCAGCAGCATGAGGAGGCGGTATATAGGGGCCCATGGCAGATTAGGGGCCTGGCAGCAGCTATGGGAGGCCCGTAATCTGCCAGCACCCTATGTCAAAAAATTCTACACACCAGCAGTGTGTGAGGAGACCTGAAAGTGGCACATGGCAGAGTGTGGCGATGGAGACAGCAGCAATGGGAGGCCGTACAGGGACCCATGACAGACTCTGGACCTGGCAGCAGCATGAGGAGGCGGTATATAGGGGCCCATGGCAGATTAGGGGCCTGGCAGCAGCTATGGGAGGCCCGTAATCTGCCAGCACCCTATGTCAAAAAATTCTACACACCAGCAGTGTGTGAGGAGACCTGAAAGTGGCACATGGCAGAGTGTGGCGATGGAGACAGCAGCAATGGGAGGCCGTACAGGGACCCATGACAGACTCTGGACCTGGCAGCAGCATGAGGAGGCGGTATATAGGGGCCCATGGCAGATTAGGGGCCTGGCAGCAGCAATGGGAGGCCCGTAATCTGCCAGCACCCTATGTCAAAAAATTCTACACACCAGCAGTGTGAGGAGACCTGAAAGTGGCACATGGCAGAGTGTGGCGATGGAGACAGCAGCAATGGGAGGCCGTACAGGGACCCATGACAGACTCTGGACCTGGCAGCAGCATGAGGAGGCGGTATATAGGGGCCTATGGCAGATTAGGGGCCTGGCAGCAGCTATGGGAGGCCCTTAATCTGCCAGCACCCTATGTCAAAAAATTCTACACACCAGCAGTGTGTGAGGAGACCTGAAAGTGGCACATGGCAGAGTGTGGCGATGGAGACAGCAGCAATGGGAGGCCGTACAGGGACCCATGACAGACTCTGGACCTGGCAGCAGCATGAGGAGGCGGTATATAGGGGCCCATGGCAGATTAGGGGCCTGGCAGCAGCAATGGGAGGCCCGTAATCTGCCAGCACCCTATGTCAAAAAATTCTACACACCAGCAGTGTGAGGAGACCTGAAAGTGGCACATGGCAGAGTGTGGCGATGGAGACAGCAGCAATGGGAGGCCGTACAGGGACCCATGACAGACTCTGGACCTGGCAGCAGCATGAGGAGGCGGTATATAGGGGCCTATGGCAGATTAGGGGCCTGGCAGCAGCTATGGGAGGCCCTTAATCTGCCAGCACCCTATGTCAAAAAATTCTACACACCAGCAGTGTGTGAGGAGACCTGAAAGTGGCACATGGCAGAGTGTGGCGATGGAGACAGCAGCAATGGGAGGCCGTACAGGGACCCATGAGAGACTCTGGACCTGGCAGCAGCATGAGGAGGCGGTATATAGGGGCCCATGGCAGATTAGGGGCCTGGCAGCAGCTATGGGAGGCCCGTAATCTGCCAGCACCCTATGTCAAAAAATTCTACACACCAGCAGTGTGAGGAGACCTGAAAGTGGCACATGGCAGAGTGTGGCGATGGAGACAGCAGCAATGGGAGGCCGTACAGGGACCCATGACAGACTCTGGACCTGGCAGCAGCATGAGGAGGCGGTATATAGGGGCCCATGGCAGATTAGGGGCCTGGCAGCAGCAATGGGAGGCCCGTAATCTGCCAGCACCCTATGTCAAAAAATTCTACACACCAGCAGTGTGAGGAGACCTGAAAGTGGCACATGGCAGAGTGTGGCGATGGAGACAGCAGCAATGGGAGGCCGTACAGGGACCCATGACAGACTCTGGACCTGGCAGCAGCATGAGGAGGTGGTATATAGGGGCCTATGGCAGATTAGGGGCCTGGCAGCAGCTATGGGAGGCCCTTAATCTGCCAGCACCCTATGTCAAAAAATTCTACACACCAGCAGTGTGTGAGGAGACCTGAAAGTGGCACATGGCAGAGTGTGGCGATGGAGACAGCAGCAATGGGAGGCCGTACAGGGACCCATGAGAGACTCTGGACCTGGCAGCAGCATGAGGAGGCGGTATATAGGGGCCCATGGCAGATTAGGGGCCTGGCAGCAGCTATGGGAGGCCCGTAATCTGCCAGCACCCTATGTCAAAAAATTCTACACACCAGCAGTGTGAGGAGACCTGAAAGTGGCACATGGCAGAGTGTGGCGATGGAGACAGCAGCAATGGGAGGCCGTACAGGGACCCATGACAGACTCTGGACCTGGCAGCAGCATGAGGAGGCGGTATATAGGGGCCTATGGCAGATTAGGGGCCTGGCAGCAGCTATGGGAGGCCCATAATCTGCCAGCACCCTATGTCAAAAAATTCAACACACCAGCAGTGTGAGGAGACCTGAAAGTGGCACATGGCATGAGAGACTCTGGACCTGGCAGCAGCATGAGGAAGCGGTATATAGGGGCCTATGGCAGATTAGGGGCCTGGCAGCAGCTATAGGAGGCCCATAATCTGCCAGCACCCTATGTCAAAAAATTCAACACACCAGCAGTGTGAGGAGACCTGAAAGTGGCACATGGCATGAGAGACTCTGGACCTGGCAGCAGCATGAGGAAGCGGTATATAGGGGCCTATGGCAGATTAGGGGCCTGGCAGCAGCAATGGGAGGCCCATAATCTGCCAGCACCCTATGTCAAAAAATTCTACACACCAGCAGTGTGTGAGGAGACCTGAAAGTGGCACATGGCAGAGTGTGGCGATGGAGACAGCAGCAATGGGAGGCCGTACAGGGACCCATGAGAGACTCTGGACCTGGCAGCAGCATGAGGAAGCGGTATATAGGGGCCTATGGCAGATTAGGGGCCTGGCAGCAGCTATAGGAGGCCCATAATCTGCCAGCACCCTATGTCAAAAAATTCTACACACCAGCAGTGTGTGAGGAGACCTCAAAGTGGCACATGTTTGAGGCATGATTCATGGCGGATTTAGTCAGTTGTGTCAGGAACTGGTGGTTTGAAATCCAGACTAATCCACGCCTGATTCATTTTCACAAACGTGAGTCTCTCCACACTTTGGGTGGACAGTCGTGTCCTCCGCGGAGTTACAATACCTCCTGCCGCACTAAACACGCGCTCCGATGCCACGCTACTGGCTGGGCATGACAGCCTTTCAAGGGCAAATTCAGCTAGTTGGGGCCAAAGGTCAAGTTTCGTTGCCCAGTAGTCAAGGGGATTGTCTACCTCGGTTGGCAGGGTGCTGTCCAAGTAGGCCCAAGCCTGTTGTTTGAGGTCCTGCTCCAGGTCCACCTGATGCTGCTGCTGCTGCTGCGGCTGGTTAGTAGTTTCCTCACTGCGCTGGTGAAGAAAGCTACTCATCATCGACTGCAGACTGAGGCAGCTGCTGCTGGTGGAGCTGCCACTGCTCCTACCACCCCACCCCTCCCCTGCTGCCATGGCAGCGGAACGCGAGCGCACAGGGCCCACAGTGTCTGAGGATGGACGTTGGCGCACAAAGGCAGAGACCAACTGACTACATAGGTGGTTTTTATAGTACGTTATTTTGGCCTCCCTCTCAGCAGGTGTGAAAAAGGCCACCATTTTGGAACGGTAGCGAGGGTCCAACAAGGTGGACAGCCAAAAGTCATCCCTCTGTCTGATGGTTATTATTCGGCTGTCGCTACGCAAGCAACCGAGCATGCTATGGGCCATTTGTGCCAAGGAATGCGAGGGACTCCCTGCCTCCATCTCCACAGCATACTGCCACGGTGCGTCTGGGTCCTCTGTCTCCTCCTCCTCCTCCTCTACCAGATGCTCCTGCTCCTCCACTCCTGTCCGCTGAGTGGAAAAACCACCCATTTCACTCAATAATTCCTGAGCACAAATGTCCTCCTCTACCTCCTCCTCTTCTTCCTGTCCTGCCCCCACAGGGGTCATGTGGCGTTGAGATCTGTGCGCCACGTCTACCGCACCCTGACCAGCCATTGTTAACAGCATTTGTTCAAGGACGTGCAACAGAGGAATGACGTCGTTCATCCCATAGTCCTGCCGACTCACGAATAGCGTGGCCTCCTCAAAGGGCCTGAGCAAGCGGCAGGTGTCACGCATGAGCTGCCAATGGCTGACATCTAAGTTACACAGGGGAGTACCTTTATCCGCTTGTAACATCAGGAAATCGGTGATGGCCTTTCGCTGTTCGTAAAGGCGGTCTAACATGTGTAGGGTTGAATTCCACCTTGTTGCAACGTCGCAGATCAGGCGATGCTGTGGAATTCCGTTCTGCCGCTGCAGCTCAAGGAGGGTGTGCTTTGCGGTGTAGGAATGGCTGAAATGCATGCAAAGTTTACGTGACATTTTAAGGATGTCTTGCAGTGGGATGGTGGATTTTAAGAACCGCTTGACAACCAGATTGAACACGTGAGCCATGCATGGCACAACCTTCCTTGACGCAGAGCAGACACCATGTTCTTTCCGTTGTCGGTCAACATGGTTCCGATTTTCAGTTTGCGCGGAGACAGCCATCTGTCGATTTCTCTGTTCATTACACTCAGAAGTTCCTCCCCTGTGTGACTACGTTCGCCAAGGCATACCAGGTGCAGAACAGCGTGACACCGTTGCGCCCTGCACATGTGATATGCCGGTCGGGTAATGGGACTTGGCACGGGGGTGGCGGCTGAGGACACGGCGGAAGAAGAGGTGGTAGAGGCGGACATCTTTGCCGGACCAAGGACGTGCAAACGTGGAGGCAAAAGCGGCGTGACCTGTCCAAGTTGCTGGTGCGGCTGTGATGGCACCACGTTCACCCAGTGGGCCGTAAATGACATGTACTGTCCCTGACCGTAGTTACAGCTCCACACGTCGGCGCTGCCGTGCACTTTGGCAGAGACCGACATGCTCAAAGACTGGCCCACCATCTCTTCTACATGTGAATGCAGGGCTGGCACTGCCTTTTTGGCGAAGAAATGACGGCTTGGCACTCTCCACCGCGGCGCGGCACAAGCCATCATTTCTCGGAAAGGTGCTGAGTCCACCACTTGGAAAGGGAGGGACTGCAGCACCAGCAACTTGGACAGGAGGACGTTCAGCTTTTGCACCGTCGGGTGCGTGCTCGCAAACTGTTGTCTCTTGGAAACGGATTCCAAGAAAGACTGCTGACGGAATCCGTGAAGAGGAGTAGCAGGAGAAGGAGCATCTGAACGAGCGGAAGATGCCAACGAGCGACAACTCCCCTCAGCAGAGGTGTTGGAGCCTTGACTGGCTGATGGAGGGCGATTGACGTCGGGTGACGGAGCAAGTAACGGAGCGGGTGATGAAGCGGGGGCTGGGGCGGGCAGAACCGCCGTATCTTTATCACGGTTTTCCCAGGCCACCAAATGGCGACGCTGCATATGCTGCCGCAACGCTGTAGTCCCAACATGGGCCCCCTGGCCACGCTTGACTTTCTGGCCACATAGTCGACATACGGCTACGTTTACTTCCTCGGGCGGCTTGACGAAAAATTGCCACACCGCCGAGTAGGAAACTTTGCCCCCGATACTCCTCACTGGCTGACTGCTGCTTCCTCCGTGCACACCGGCACCACTACTGGCCGTGGTGGTAGGCTGCAGTGGAGCTGGTGCTCTACTCCGTGGACGTTTGGCTCCACTGACACTGCTGCGACCCTGCTGCTGTCTCCTGGGCAACCCACCGACTGTTTTGCTCGCTGCCAAGCTGCCACCCTCTTCTCCTGATGATGCGGAAGAAATTGCCTGATGACGACGAGGCTGCCAAGTGCGATCAACCTCCTCATCATCAAGTAGGGTCTCCGCCTCACTACTAGCCCCCTCGGCTGCGTCTGGGTCAGGAGACAGACCTGTCTCTAGACCGGCTACCGAGCCACTCTCCTCGCCACTACTTCTTCGCCTGGCTGCTGAAAAGGCGGATGTCTCCCCCCGTTCCTGACCGCCCTCTGTTAGCTCTTCCTCACTGTACAGTGGGGCTGAGCCCACAGCATGCGATACTTCGCTTGGTGAGGGAACACCAAAGGACAGGGGCAGGTAGAGGACACGTGATTTCAGTGGGCTTGGTCCCGGGCCATGCCAACTAACGGTTGTGTCTGACGTACCCACCGACCGTTGGCTGTAGGTGTCAGAGGTGACCTGGGAAGAGGAAGACGACCGAGCCAACCAATCGACGACGGCAGGGTTGTCGGTGGAGACACGACCGCTGGATGACACCGGGAGCACTGGCCTCTGGCTGCGAATAGTGCTGCCTCGACCCCTTCCTCTGCTGCCACGTCTGCTCGCTCCTAACACATTGCCTCCTCTGCCACTCCTCTGCATGTTGTCTGACATACTCTTTAATTAAACGATTATGTGTCCCTGAGTAACAATTCTGTGTCCCCGAGTAACAATTCTGTGTCTGTGCGAGTAACAATTCTGTGGCCCTAAGTAACAGTTCTGTGGCCCTCAGTAACAATTCTGTGTCCCTGATTAACGTTTCTGTGGCCCCAAGTAACAGTTCTGTGGCCCTCAGTAACAATTCTGTGTCTGTGCGAGTAACAATTCTGTGTCTGTGCGAGAAACAATTCTGTGGCCCTAAGTAAAGTTTCTGTGGCCCTAAGTAACAATTCTCTGGCACTCAGTAACAATTCTGTCTGTCCCTGAGTAACAATTCTCTGGCACTCAGTAACAATTCTGTCTGTCCCTGAGTAAAAATTCTGTGACCCTAAGTAAAGTTTCTGGGGCCCTGAGTAACAATTATCTGGCACTCCGTAACAATTCTGTCTGTCCCTGAGTAACAATTCTCTGGCACTCAGTAACAATTCTGTCTGTCCCTGAGTAAAAATTCTCTGGCCCTAAGTAAAGTTTCTGTGGCCCTGAGTAACAATTCTCTGGCACTCCGTAACAATTCTGTCTGTCCCTGAGTAACAATTCTCTGGCACTCAGTAACAATTCTGTCTGTCCCTGAGTAAAAATTCTGTGGCCCTAATTAAAGTTTCTGTGGCCCTAAGTAACAATTCTCTGGCACTCAGTAACAATTCTGTCTGTCCCTGAGTAACAATTCTCTGGCACTCGGTAACAATTCTGTCTGTCCCTGAGTAACAATTCTCTGGCACTCAGTAACAATTCTGTCTGTCCCTGAGTAAAAATTCTGTGGCCCTAATTAAAGTTTCTGTGGCCCTAAGTAACAATTCTCTGGCACTCAGTAACAATTCTGTCTGTCCCTGAGTAACAATTCTCTGGCACTCCGTAACAATTCTGTCTGTCCCTGAGTAACAATTCTCTGGCACTCAGTAACAATTCTGTCTGTCCCTGAGTAAAAATTCTGTGGCCCTAAGTAAAGTTTCTGTGGCCCTGAGTAACAATTCTCTGGCACTCCGTAACAATTCTGTCTGTCCCTGAGTAACAATTCTCTGGCACTCAGTAACAATTCTGTCTGTCCCTGAGTAAAAATTCTGTGGCCCTAATTAAAGTTTCTGTGGCCCTAAGTAACAATTCTCTGGCACTCAGTAACAATTCTGTCTGTCCCTGAGTAACAATTCTCTGGCACTCGGTAACAATTCTGTCTGTCCCTGAGTAACAATTCTCTGGCACTCAGTAACAATTCTGTCTGTCCCTGAGTAAAAATTCTGTGGCCCTAATTAAAGTTTCTGTGGCCCTAAGAAACAATTCTCTGGCACTCAGTAACAATTCTGTCTGTCCCTGAGTAAAAATTCTGTGGCCCTAATTAAAGTTTCTGTGGCCCTAAGTAACAATTCTCTGGCACTCAGTAACAATTCTGTCTGTCCTTGAGTAACAATTCTCTGGCACTCAGTAACAATTCTGTCTGTCCCTGAGTAAAAATTCTGTGACCCTAAGTAAAGTTTCTGGGGCCCTGAGTAACAATTATCTGGCACTCAGTAACAATTCTGTCTGTCCCTGAGTAACAATTCTCTGGCACTCAGTAACAATTCTGTCTGTCCCTGAGTAACAATTCTCTGGCACTCAGTAACAATTCTGTCTGTCCCTGAGTAAAAATTCTGTGGCCCTAAGTAAAGTTTCTGTGGCCCTGAGTAACAATTCTCTGGCACTCCGTAACAATTCTGTCTGTCCCTGAGTAAAAATTCTGTGGCCCTAATTAAAGTTTCTGTGGCCCTAAGTAACAATTCTCTGGCACTCAGTAACAATTCTGTCTGTCCCTGAGTAACAATTCTCTGGCACTCAGTAACAATTCTGTCTGTCCCTGAGTAAAAATTCTGTGACCCTAAGTAAAGTTTCTGGGGCCCTGAGTAACAATTATCTGGCACTCAGTAATAATTCTGTCTGTCCCTGAGTAACAATTCTCTGGCACTCAGTAACAATTCTGTCTGTCCCTGAGTAACAATTCTCTGGCACTCAGTAACAATTCTGTCTGTCCCTGAGTAAAAATTCTGTGGCCCTAAGTAAAGTTTCTGTGGCCCTAAGTAACAATTCTCTGGCACTCAGTAACAATTCTGTCTGTCCCTGAGTAACAATTCTCTGGCACTCAGTAACAATTCTGTCTGTCCCTGAGTAAAAATTCTGTGGCCCTAATTAAAGTTTCTGTGGCCCTAAGTAACAATTCTCTGGCACTCAGTAACAATTCTGTCTGTCCCTGAGTAACAATTCTCTGGCACTCGGTAACAATTCTGTCTGTCCCTGAGTAACAATTCTCTGGCACTCAGTAACAATTCTGTCTGTCCCTGAGTAAAAATTCTGTGGCCCTAATTAAAGTTTCTGTGGCCCTAAGTAACAATTCTCTGGCACTCATTAACAATTCTGTCTGTCCCTGAGTAACAATTCTCTGGCACTCGGTAACAATTCTGTCTGTCCCTGAGTAACAATTCTCTGGCACTCAGTAACAATTCTGTCTGTCCCTGAGTAAAAATTCTGTGGCCCTAATTAAAGTTTCTGTGGCCCTAAGTAACAATTCTCTCGCACTCAGTAACAATTCTGTCTGTCCCTGAGTAACAATTCTCTGGCACTCCGTAACAATTCTGTCTGTCCCTGAGTAACAATTCTCTGGCACTCCGTAACAATTCTGTCTGTCCCTGAGTATGAATTCTGTGGCCCTAACTAGCGTTTCTTTGTCCCTAAGTAACAGTTCTGTGGCCCTCAGTAACAGTTCTGTGTCTGTGCGAGTAACAATTCTGTGTCTGTGCGAGTAACAATTCTGTGGCCCTAAGTAACAGTTCTGTGGCCTTCAGTAACAATTCTGTGTCTGTGCGAGTAACAATTCTGTGTCTGTGCGAGTAACAATTCTGTGGCCCTAAGTAAAGTTTCTGTGGCCCTAAGTAACAATTCTCTGGCACTCAGTAACAATTCTGTCTGTCCCTGAGTAACAATTCTCTGGCACTCAGTAACAATTCTGTCTGTCCCTGAGTAAAAATTCTGTGGCCCTAAGTAAAGTTTCTGTGGCCCTGAGTAACAATTCTCTGGCACTCAGTAACAATTCTGTCTGTCCCTGAGTAACAATTCTCTGGCACTCAGTAACAATTCTGTCTGTCCCTGAGTAAAAATTCTGTGGCCCTAATTAAAGTTTCTGTGGCCCTAAGTAACAATTCTCTGGCACTCAGTAACAATTCTGTCTGTCCCTGAGTAACAATTCTCTGGCACTCAGTAACAATTCTGTCTGTCCCTGAGTAACAATTCTGTGGCCCTAATAACGTTTCTGTGGCCCTAAGTAACAATTCTCTGGCACTGAGTAACAATTCTGTCTGTCCCTGATTATGAATTCTGTGGCCCTAACTAGCGTTTCTTTGTCCCTAAAAAACGATTCTGTGGCCCTCATTAACAAGTCTGTGTCCCTGAGTAATGGTTCTCTGTCCCTAAGTAACTTTTCTCTGTCCCCAATTATCGTTTCTGTGGCCCTAACTCTGTCCCTGTCCCTAGTACAGAGCGGTCTGCCTCTGTTCAATAACTGCAGGCAAATGAAGAATTCCAAAATGGCCGCTATTTATAGCTCGACCATTACACAGTGCTGGCTGGCTGGCTGCTGATAGGCTGATGCGATCACATGTAGTTGAGGCATGCATTATGGGTCAGCGCGCCTTGTCTGCGCGCCTTCCCAGACATCCCCGCTCCGTCGCCGCACATGTCAGCCGCCATTTTCTGAAAAATTTCGATTCGCGCGTCCGAATTAGGCTATTTTTCGGATTCGGCACGAATCGAAATTTTTCCGATATTCGACTCGAATTCCACTTCGGATACTTCGATTCGCTCATCTCTAAAAATGATGATACATGAGAGAGCTGCATAATTTTATCTTTTTGTTTGTCCATGAGGTAGGAGTGTAAATCCATTTCCCAGCGGTGGAGGAAGTTTGGATAAGAAGGACCTTGTAGTGAGAGAAAGGCCTTGTAAAACTGTGATAGACAGTGTAATGGAGGATCTCAAGGTCTAAGGACAGCCTCAATGGGAGTCAGCTTTTATATAGACTGTAGTGGTTGGGGTAAGGATCATAGGAAGCAAGATAGATGAGTGTATCGCCAGAGGTTCATAAAGGTGGGACAAGATAAGCCACATAAGGCCTGCAAGGGTTTAATAGCGGTGCCTTGTAGAACATTATGTAGCAGTGGTGAGGAGTTCAGAAACCACTGTTTAACCTCCCTAGTGGTCTGATTATGTCCATATTTCTGTGCTCAAAGCGGTACATTTTCTTTCATGGAAATATGTCGTTTTTTTTATTGTAGGCCTGTAATTTTTAGGAATAACTGAAATCTGTCCGAACAAGAGTCTAGTAAACATCCCGGGTATGTTAAAATTTGAAACACGAAATCATAAATTATAATTTAATAAATATCCTAAAAATTAATATAATAATAATAAATTTAATTCAATAATATAATCAATCCAAAAACACTGAAATTTGAAATAGAGCGCCAGTTCGCACATCACTTAGCAAAGTCGCAAAATCGTTTTCAGTGTTTGATGCCAAATTTCCCCACGAATCATTATCACTCAATTCTGCAAGTGGTTCTGATATACTATCGCTGTTTTCTAGCTGATCTAAAACCACTTTTGACCTAAAGGGATGCTTTTTGGACGCCATGGACATTTCTCAGTTTCCAGGCAGAAAGAACAGTAAAACTGCAGACAGGGCACAGGACAAAGCACTAGGGACAAAATGTATGTGAAATGCTTTGATACAGTCATGTTTTACTATGTGAATTTAGTGAATGTCACTTTTAAAATTTCCCTCCAGTTCTGTCCCCCGTACGTCCCAACGTCGCAGGAAATGGAACCCGGAAGACGGATCGCTGCAAGGTATTCCCGAGTGTAGCTCAGGGTTACCACTCCTGATGCTGAAACTTTACCCTTAGCTACACTCGGGAATACCTCCAGGGAAGTTAAAATGACTATCCTTAGAGCCTGGGGGAAAAAAACTGTGATTAAATAAAGGCATAAGTGGGGAATTGTGTGCCCACGTGTGGTCGGTATGGAGTACATCCCAAATGGATAAAGCTGATACAGTGAGTGAGGAGACTGTGGATGCCAGAAATCTAAATGAGCGTGGGAGCCATGGAATAGCAGACAAATCCACTAGGCTAAAGAAGATTCCAGGCTTACCCAGATCTTGGACCTCTACAGCATATCTCCAGTCAGCAATACAAGATAGAGCTATAGCCTGAAAATACAATTTACAATTAGGGAGAGATAAACCACCTGTCTGTTTGGTGTGGTACAAGACATCATGGGAGATTCAGGACCTTTTATCTTTCCAAATGCAATGAGAGATTGGAGAGTAGTAAAAAAACCAACTGGGAGCATCTGAAATAGAAAAAGAAATCTAGGTTAGTTAATTTTACCATGAGTGATATATAGAGGACCATTTGCAGAGATCTAATTTAATTTGATTGAGTAAGAGGTCTTAGTCATATTTAAACAGACTGGATATACAGGGTGTTATGTAGATTCCCAAATATTTCAGAAAAGAGGGTTGCCAGTTAAACGGTAATTGAGATTTAAGTAGTAGGACTTCTGACAGTGGGATTGATAGGTTTATAATCTCCGATTTAGACATATTAATTTTGAAATCAGAGAGGGATTGAAAGGTACAGTATGTAGAAAGGCCATTAGGTTTCGTAGAGTGATACATGGTTGTCATATATAAAATAATATGTCATCAGCATTAGCAGCAAATTTATGGGTCACGTTCCCCACAGTGACACTGTGTATGTTGGGACTGTTCCTGACAGTGGAGAAAAAAGGTTCTAATGTGATTTCAAACAAAAGTAGTGATTATGGGCACCCTTGTCTTGTACTGTTGTGTGATGGGATCACTCTGCAATCCATTAATGCGTATTCGGGCAGCAGGACTTGTAAAGAGGGAAGTGATTCGGTGTAGAATCTTGGGACCAGAGCCAAAATATTTTAAGGTGGTCATTAGATCGTCCCAATTCACCCTGTCGATTGCTTTCTCAGCATCAGTTGAAAGTAACAGAGTGGCTTGGGAGCACCTCCTAATTACAGAGATTAGAGATAAAGTTCTAAGAGAGTTGTCTCTGGCTTCACGGCCTGCAATGAAGCCACATTGATCTGGTTTAATCCATAGTGAGAACAGAGGGAGCAACCTATTTGCCATAAATGTAGCATAAAGCTTAATGTCAATGTGAAGCAGAGATATGGGGGTGTAACTTTCACTACAAGTGGGGTCTTTCCTAGGTTTTAGGATGACTCTTATGTGAGCAGTTAAGGGATTTATAAGAAAGCTTGGGTAGAGCTCATTTGAGACGTTTAAGGTTTTCATTTTTGATACAAAAGAGGCTGTTATTTTTTTTCTGTAAAGAGCATGATAGAATTATACCAGGCTTATAAACCCATTCTGATAATGCTTTTTAAGATCCAAGTTCAATAAGGATTTGCAACCTGTTGCTTTAGCTCTGCAAGTTTCTGACGGTGTTCTTTTTTTCTGGACCCCAATTCAATCAATTTGCCTCTCATGCTGGCTTTGTGAGTGATGGAGATAATTTTGATGAGGCATTTTCCACAAAATATTGAGTCAGATCATTGGATAAAGAGGCTAGATCAATGGGGTCAGAAAGTAGAAAGCAATTTAGCTTCCAATTGGGTTGGTGGGAGGGTAAAGATGGGAATTCTATGCGGACCAAAACTGGAGTATAGTCTCAAAAAGAAGTTAACCCCATCGAAGCCAAGCATATGTGCAGCAAGTGGTAGTGGTCTTAAAAGATAGCGTCTATTCTGGAGTAGGAATCATGTGTCTTTGAATAGTAACGTGTCTTAGGATGTAAAATCCTCTAGACCAGTGGTCGGCAAGCCGCGGCTCGCGAGCCACATGCGGCTCTTTACAAGCTTAAATGCGGCTCTTCTGTGTGCCGGGCGCCCGCTCCCCTCCCTCCTCTCCCTCCCCTCCCTCCTCTCCCTCCTCTCGGACGGGCGTGTGCCGGGCGGCCGCCCCCTCACCTCCCCTCCCCTCCCTCCTCTCGGACGGCCGCCCGCTCCCCTCCCTCCTCTCGGGCGGCCGCCCCAAAAGTCAGGACTCTGCAGCTGTCAGGATGTAGGCGGGGCAGCCAGGATGTAGGCGGGGCAGCGTGACGAACTCCTCTCCTCTCACAGTCCGCCCTGAAGACCAGAACGGTGCGGGAAGCACGACGAGAGGAACGCGCGGAGCAAAGGTAAGTGAATTGACACAGGGGGGACTTACTATATGGGGGATGAATTTCTATATGGGGGACTTACTATATGGGGGGGGACTTACTATATGGGGGATGAATTACTATATGGGGGGGACTTACTATATGGGGGGGACTTACTATATGGGGGACTTACTATATGGGGGACTTACTATATGGGGGGGGACTTACTATATGGGGGGGGACTTACTATATGGGGGGGGACTTACTATATGGGGGGGGACGAATTACTATATGGGAGATGAATTACTATGGGGGATGAATTACTATATGGGGGATGAATTACTATGGGGGATGAATTACTATATGGGGGATGAATTACTATATGGGGGATGAATTACTATATGGGGGATGAATTACTATATGGGGGATGAATTACTATGGGGGGGATGAATTACTATGGGGGGGATGAATTACTATATGGGGGATGAATTACTATGGTGGGATGAATTACTATGGGGGGATGAATTACTATGGGGGATGAATTACTATATGGGGGATGAATTACTATATGGGGGATGAATTACTATATGGGGGATGAATTACTATGGGGGATGAATTACTATATGGGGGATGAATTGCTATATGGGGGATGAATTGCTATATGGGGGATGAATTACTATATGGGGGATGAATTACTATATGGGGGATGAATTACTCTATGGGGGATGAATTACTCTATGGGGGATGAATTACTATGGGGGATGAATTACTATATGGGAGATGTATTTTCAGTTTTAAAAATGTGGCTCTCAAAATAAATTTCAATCGTGGTTTTGGCGAGATTTGGCTCAGTTGAAAAAAAAGGTTGCCCACCACTGCTCTAGACAATCGACCAGCTGGCCTGAGTGTAAGCATTTTTTAATATAAGAAAAACATTAATAGGGGATAGTAGAGTGACCATGTGAGGTGTCTAGTCGGGGATCTAAAGGGAGGGGAAAAGAAGAGGAACATAGAAGGAAAAAAGAGAAAAAGGTATGACACCAATAGGGTAACACACAATTTGGATTGGTTGTAGCTTAGCTACAGCACACATAACACTGAAGTAGACCCAGTGGGATGCAGGAGGCAGGGACACCCCAAAATGGCAAAAAATAAAAAAAAGTGATCATAAAAAAATGAGGGGACTCAGATCCCTGGACCCCGATGGTGTTTCCGAGAAAGAAAACACATACTGTATAGCTGGTATCATAGGGTGCATAAGGCCTCAGAAGAGGACCAACAGTATGATATATCTTATAAAGATGTAAAAAAATGGCTCTAAGAACAGTAAATCACGAATGTGAAAAACAAGATCTATACACTAGAGATAGTGTGCTTGATTAGCAATATGTATTGGCTCAAAACAACCTCAGAAGCTTAGAGCTTGAAACATGGAGTGAACGGGAGAAACACCGCAAATAGAGTGTGATATTTTTTAACTAAGATATAGAATGTAACATGACCAAAAATTAAACAATGTAATAAAATAAATGAGTATGGATATCCCAGTATATGGAAAGTTCAACATAAACAGCGAAGGATTCATTGTCAGATGTGAGAGATAGCAGAGATCTTATCCATTTTTCTGTGCAGAGCCTGGAACACTCACATGTTTCTTCTTAGATGGTGTCTTCTTCCACTGGAAATCCAGAACTGATAAAAAAGTGGGAATCTCATCTTGCCAAACTTGCAGGGCGATTAAGTTTGAGATCTGTGCAGAAGCTGGGAAGTTCCTCTGGGAACTGAAGAGTCGGGGATCTGCCATTCTTCGTGGCATTCAGACATGAGGGAAAACCCCAGTGGTAGGTAATGTTATCTGAGCACAGCTTCTTCACAAGTGAAGGTAGAGCCTATAGCCATTCCAGGGTCTCTTTGGCTAAATCAGGAAAGAGTGCAATAGAAGTACCATAAAAGTAGATGGATGGGGACTCCCGCAGTTTCTGCATAATAGCATTTTTATCTTCAAAGTAGAGTAGTCTGCAGATGACACCATGGGGTAAAATCTGCAGAAAGATTGTGGGCTCTGTAGATCCAATCGATCCGTACAGGGTTAGAGTCTGGCTGCCCTAGAACAGCATTAAAAATACCTCTTGCAGTTTCAGGTAGATTCTCATTCTTGATCGCCTCAGGAAGACCTCCGAGATGGATATTGTTTTTCCGGTTAATATTTTCAAGGTCCTTTAATTTGTAGAGAGCAGCTCTGTGGGCCACCACAAGCTGTGCCATACAGTCTTGGAGTTCCTTAATGGCTTCCTTTTGTGCATCTTTCTCAGAGTCCTCCACTCTGGTCAATAAGTGAGAGAGATAAGAGCAGACAGCAGACATTTCCTTCCTAATCAATTTTTTCTAAGCTCTGGAACATGCCTGCAAGTTCCCATTTTAAGTCTCTGATCGAAGATGACATTTCAGGGCCATGAACTTCTTGGCAATCCGAGCCAAATGAAGAAGCTGGAGAACGCTGGCATGTGGAAGTGGAATGCGGGGACGAGGATCTACTCCGGGATCTGGCCTGTACATGCGTTTCACAGGAGTCCGCTTGGTCTGCGGCTAGGAACTTTTTAATGGAGCCGAAGGAGGGTAGCTTAGAGGCCAGGTGTCTCTTGGAGCGTTTTCCCATTGCGGATTGAGAGCTGGAGGAGTGGGTTGGCATAGTAGGGCAGTTGTTAGTTTGATCCTCGGTTGGGGTTCTGCTCAGATGCGACCACTCGGCGCAATACAGAAACCATGCCCCCCTGACAGAACTTTTTCTTATACCAAATAACAAACACCCCGGTGCAGTAGAACAAAACATGTGCCATACAAAGAGACTAAGGATAAATGTTTTTTGGCAAATGCCCACAGCAGGTAGGTTTTGTAATTTTTGTTAAAGTGGTAGTAAAGTGCATTCTTTGACTTTTACTTACAGGTAAGCTTATAAGAAAGCTTACCTGTAGGTAATGTATCTCCTAAACATGCACCATTTAGGAGATATTCCAGAGAGCAGCAGCCAGAAACATCATACCCGTGCTGTTCCTTCAAAGCTCTGTGCTGTGCCTGGGGCTCCCACATTCATGTGAGTGAGTGATGTAATTGCGGCTCAGCGGGTCAGACAGCGGAAGCCCGCAAAGCCGGAAGAAAGGTCGGGTGCTGATGTAAGCCATGTCAGCGGTGACAGCGCACCGCCGGAGGTCTTCGTTTTGTAGTAAGTCTTTCATAATGTGCTAATATTTGATGTTTTGGTTTTTGTTTTCTTTTTAAAGTGCTGTATGTATTTTGATAAAACATTTCTTGCACTGAAATCTGTAATGTGAATGGGAACGTCAAAGCCTACTAAGGACATGGCATTTTGTTAAGTGCAAGGAATAATATTTTCACCAGCAAATATATGAATATCAATAAGATATACACTATATTGCCTAAAAGTATTGGGATGCCTGCCTTTACACTAGGGGTCCTCAAAGACCTAAATCTGGCCCGCCGGGCCAGCCGAGGGAAAAAAAAAAAAAAAAAAAATCAAAGTTACACTTACGGTAACGCCTTTTCCAGTCGTCTTTCAGGACAGCACCTTGAGAGACCTTGGCTCCTCCCCACCTGAGGAAACACCTCCACCCTAAATAAAAATACAGTCACTCCCCTCCGACCTCAGTTCTTGGAATAGTACCTCCGGTCACCTGGGGAGACATATGAGATACAAAAATACCATAAGACATCTCTCATAAATATTATACAACAGAGGGTGGGTAACCGGTGCTGTCCTGAAAGACTACTGGAAAAGGCATTACTGTAAGTGTAACTTTGATTTTCCCCTCTCGTCTTTCAGGATAGCACCTTGAGAGGATAAGCGAGTACTCACCCCTAGGGTGGGCCCACTGCTTGCAGCACTTTACGTCCGAAGGCCTGCTCTTGCACCGAGACCAAGTCAAGTCTGTAATGCCTAACAAACGTCCTGTAACTGGACCAAGTCGCGGCCCTACAGATCTGTCCCGGGGAGGCCCCTGCCTGTTCCGCCTGTGTGGCCGCCATGGCACGCGTAGAATACACCCTGATTCCCTCTGGGACCTCTAGACCCTCGGCCCGGTATGCCTGCTCTATTGCTAGTCTCAACCATCTGGCCACTGTGCGCCTGGAGGCTTTTTGCCCTTTCCTAGCCCCCGCAAAAGAAATAAAAAATGAATCTGTACTACGAAATTCCTTAGTCCTATACAGGTAAAGGAGTATACACTTTCTTACATCCAACGAGTGAAATTTTGCTTCTCTTTCACCCGAGGGATTGGGGTAAAATGAAGGTGAAACGATATCCTGTCCCCTATGAAAATCTAAAGCCACTTGGGGAACGAAGGATGGGTCCATCTTGAACACCACCCTATCTGAAAAAATCTGCAAATAAGGCGCTCTGATAGACAGAGCTTCCAGCTCACTCACCCTTCTCACTGTGGTGATTGCCACCACGAATACTGTTTTAAACGTGAGGGCCCTAAGGGAACTAGAACCTAGGGGCTCAAACGGTGGCTCCATTAACACTTTAAGTACCTTCACCAAGTCCCATTTTGGAAAAGGTCTACTTCCAACCAATCTCTGTCTTGCCAGAGCCCTAAAAAACCTAATGACCAATGCCTCCTTTCCTAACGGGGATTCCAGAAACACACTTAGAGCCGATATCTGGCTTCTGAGCGTGCTGATCGCTAGCCCTTTATCGGCCCCCTCTTGCAAAAATTCTAGCACCAACACCAGGCTATGGGTATCTGCTGAGGCCCTGGAGCAACATCCATTAAAACACCTCCAGACCTTCCTATAGATGGCTTGGGTTTCCTTCTTCCTACTAGCTAAGAGCGTGGACACCACCTTGGCTGAGATTCCCTTTGCTAGCAGGAGTTGTTCCTCAGAAACCACGCCGTCAATTTCCATCTCTCCATCCTGGGAGATAGGACCAGGCCCTGCGATAGCAAGTCCTTCCGTAGATGTAACACCCAAGGTGGCCGAATAGCTAAGGTCCTCAATGTTGAGAACCACGCTAGATGGGGCCAATACGGAGCTATCAAGATCAGAGAGGTTCTCTCCAATCTGAACTTCCTCAACACTGCCGACAGTAAGGCGACCGGGCAAAAGCGTAACACAGGGGGAAATCCCACTTCTGCGCTAACGCATCAACCGCCCGAGCCCCGTCCCACCGGTTTAGTGAGAAGAAACTTGGGACTTTGCTGTTTTGACCTGACGCAAATATGTCTATATTTGGGGATCCCCATTTCCTTATAATGGATTGGTAAACCTCCCCATTGAGAACCCACTCTGACTCTCTCAACTGCCGTCTGCTTAGAAAATTGACCACCTGATTTAATTCCCCTTTTAGGTGGACGGCCGATAAGGAGGCGAGATTCACCTCTGTCCACAACAGAAGCACCGCCGTCAGACCACAAAGGGACTTGCTTCTTGTCCCTCCTTGTCTGTTCACATAGGCCACCACCGTCACATTGTCGGAAAGGATGCGGACATGATGGCTGTTGTGGTGGTTTATGTAAGGATATATATTATTTATAAAGGGCGTGTCCCTTTCCCTTAGATGAAATATTACAGTGCCTCCAGCCGTTAAAATACGGCAAATATTTAATAAACCAATAATTTGGACACTTTGATAATTTGATCACCACTTATTATTATACCTTGAATTCTTTTAGCCAATATGATTTCGTACCATACACACAAAATTTGCCTTATAATAGATAAATATAAAAATTTATTTATGTACAAAAATTATATATATATTAACACAAAACGCAAAAGACTGGTGATAAATGAATATTGGTACACACAATCAAAGATATAACCTACCAATGTAAGACACACTAATCAAGTTTCTAACTAATTACATCAATTACAATTTTTTAATGATATGATTATTTATTAAATTTATTAATAATTAATAATTTCGAATATCTCAAAGGTTATATTCTCGCACGCCGTGGCCATAGGATTGCAAGAAGTAAGCCCTTGATATGTGATACTCTGGTTATTAATATTCAATAAATTATGAAATATGGAAAAATTTATAATATGGCAATAAACAATTTTTTTAACAGTAACACAGTATCTGACTACAGATATCTAACTACCCAATATTGTTGTAATACACTAAGGTAATTTTATGATTCTACACAACAGAGAAAGTAATTAATACAAAAATCAAATAAATATCTCACCACACCCGGAATTCAGACTAGGCAACTCTCCCGTGGATTTAGCTGGCAGTGGAACGCCTTTAGACTGATATATAGGCAAGTGATAGATTCAATAGGGGAGAATGTAGGAAGTTATAAGTTTAGAGGTTTAAAGTTTTAGGAAGTTTGAAAAGATGGAAGAGTAGTTATTCAGCAGAGATCTTCTTCAGATGTCAGGTCTTTCCATGAGGTCTTTATGAGGGTTCCCTCTTTTTTTTTAAAGCACATGGGCTTTTATATCCACTAGTCCATTGTTCTAAGATACCTTCCCACCAGGCTTCCTGATTGGCTAGTTGAGAAATGTGTGTACATAAGCTATTTCTCACCTGCCCGCCAGGTGGCGGTCATGTATCACAGAACAATGTGAGTATTTGAGATGACTCATACCTTGGGTGGAATCTTCAGGTAATTTCAGGAATAAAATATACGGCTCTTTCCAGATATAGCAGTGATCATACCTATGATATTCCAAATAGGGACCATGGAATATAGGTGTATATTCAGTTATTCCTACTTGAAATATCATCCTGTTTGTTTCCTGATAAGACATGTAACTAATGCTATTCTATAATACATCTTACTTCCCATCATCTCAATACTCAAGTTAGTGATATATACAGTTGTGGCCAAAATTATTCAACCCCCACTGAAATTGAGTGTTTTGGCCAGTTTGACATTGCTTTTGATCATTCAGTCATCTTGCTTACATTTACATTAAAGAGGCACTTGTAGGTCAGACAAATATAACATAACAGTTATAATGAAATAACCACAAATGTCTTTTCTGTGCTCACAGCATTATCAGTTTTATTCAACCCCCAAGTGACATTCAATCTTAGTACTTAGTACAGCATCCTTTTACAGTTATAACAGCTTTTAAACGTGAAGCATAGCTTGACACAAGTGTCTTGCAGCGATCTACGGGTATCTTCGCCCATTCTTCATGGGCAAAGGCCTCCAGTTCAGTCACATTCTTAGGCTTGCGCACTGCAACTGCTTTCTTTAAGTCCCACCAGAGGTTCTCAATCGGATTTAAGTCTGGTGACTGCGATGGCCACTCCAAAATGTTCCAGCCTTTCCTCTGCAACCATGCTCTAGTGGACTTGGAGGTATGCTTGGGATCATTGTCCTGTTGAAAGGTCCAACGTCTCCCAAGCCTCAGGTGTGTGACGGACTGCATCACGTTTCCATCCAATATCTCCTGGTACTGAAGAGAATTCATGGTACCTTGCACACGCTGAAGCTTCCCTGTACCTGCAGAAGCAAAACAGCCCCAAAGCATGATTGACCCTCCACCATGCTTCACAGTAGGCAAGGTGTTCTTTTCATCATAGGCCTTGTTCTTCCTCCTCCAAACATAGCGTTGATCCATGGGCCCAAACAGTTCTAATTTTGTTTCATCAGTCCACAGAACACTATCCCACAACTTTTGTGGTTTGTCCACATGGCTTTTGGCATACTGCAGTCGACTCTTCTTATTCTTTGGAGACAGCAAGGGGGTACGCCTGGGAGTTCTGGCACGGAGGCCTTCATTACGCAGTGTGCGTCTTATTGTCTGGGCTGAAACTTCTGTACCCACATCTGACAAATCTTTTCTCAGTTCCTCAGCAGTCACACGGGGACTTCTCTCCACTCTACGCTTCAGGTAGCGCACAGCAGTCGAAGTCAGCATCTTCTTTCTGCCACGACCAGGTAGCGTTTCAACAGTGCCCTTTGCCTTGAATTTGCGAATGATGCTTCCTAAGGTGTCTCTTGGTATGTTTAACATCTTTGCAATCTTCTTATAGCCATTGCCCTTCCTGTGAAGAGAAATCACCTCTTCTCTTGTCTTCCTGGACCATTCTCTTGCCTTCACCATGTTTGTAACCACACCAGTAAATGTCTAGAAGGAGCTGAGTATCACAGTCATTTTAAAGCTGCCTAATTGGTGCTTATTATGCTTGATTGCTGCTCGGTGACATCCACAGGTGTTTTCAATACCTGATGGAAAGCACCTGTATGAACCTCTGTTCTTCAGAGTGGTAGTCTTTAAGGGGTTGAATAATTGTGGCAATGAAGAAACCACATAAGAACCATTTACTACTGTATTACATAAACAATTGATGTCATTTTAGTTGCATTTGGGTAGTTACAACGTCCTTGTAGGATTTGATTCTGAATACAATTCCAAATGTACACTATAGTCCCTAAACCCCTTTACAGCATTGGGGGTTGAATAATTTTGGCCACAACTGTAGTTCCCATTGCTGAGTATTTAGTGGTGTTTAAAATCTATAACATCTTATTTATGATATGTTTTTGTAGTATATTTTTGTCATGATATACAGTGAACTTTTAAACTTAAATGTCCTGAATTTCACCCCTTTGTTTCAGAATCAACATTTTCTCTGTGTAGGGAAAAAAAACTCTCTGTTTGCATGGCCCTTGTATTGGACTCATGGTAAACAATTGTTAATGCTTTCACCCTTGGTGAACAATAGTATATGGTAATAGTTTCAGAGGTCTGTTGGTTCATCACACTCTACAAGGTTTGGGTAAGCTCTCAGACAATCAGTTTGGTTCCTCTATTGTCATGTCCAGACCTTGTATATGTTTACCTGCTTATTGAAGTCTGAATAATGGTGTTTGATCACCTGTAGAACTTCAAAATAGTATTGTCTCTAGGAGGAAAGAAAAACAATCCCTTCACCCATTCTCTCCAGTTCTTTAACTAGAATTCTTGGTGGTTCAACCAAGACAAAATTAACTCTTAACATCCGGTTATGCTGATCTGTTTGCCATATAATATTATGTCTTGATAAAAGTCATATTCTTGAGACATGATTCAAAAGCCCACAACAAAATCCCCCTTTGTTTTTGGGGTATAGGCACGTGTATAGGGGTGTCTGTGTCGCAAAACATGAGTGGGGCTTTTGGCTAGAGTGATTGTTCGTCTTCTCCGGTGAAGTGAATGAAATAAAAAAAAATAAAAAATTTTTTTTTTTTTTTTTTATAATAAAATGGCAGCGGTGATGCTGGTTGGTCCTTAACTTGACTCGGCGTCTTTAGATGGACACTTCCGATGACGATCCTGGTCTTGTGATGAGGCCGGCCTGGCCTGGCACATCCACCTTGGGGTCCATGGGTCCTCCGCACGACAGGTCTCTTAGACGGTCTCCTAGGCGGGTCTTTTCCTCTGGACTGGCCCTTGGTGGCCTGGGACATCAGGTTATCGTCTCCGGATCGATCTCTGGCATCTGGTCTTTCCCACAGGACATTATAGCTTCCTTCTAGGGTCCGGTCATTGACACCTCCGATCGCCGGTCTGGTCATAGTCTGGGCCTTCCTTTCTAAATTATTAAAATGAACAGTTTAAGTATGGGATATACATAAAATTATGTTACTGGATCCTGTAAGGCAAAAGATGAATTATATGTTTAAAGGAAATTTAATAATGATCTCAATATCTCCAGATAGGAATTGGTGAGTTCAGTCTTCCAACAACTGCAATTGAGACTTCGGATGGCAAGCACGTAATTGGTTGATGTGCACCCATCTATCACTGATTTCACCATACCGGGTAACCTGCAATTTATATGCGACCGGAGAGATTTTATCAATGATAGAGAACGGACCTTTCCAAGATGGAAGGAATTTCCGTTCCTTGATCTGGTCTCTTGCAAAGTTGTATAGATAGACCTTGTCACCAATCTCATATTCCTTCTTGGAGGTTTTGAGATCATAGTATGTCTTAGCACTAGTTGCAGCTCTTTCCAAATTTCGCTGGGCAAAGGCAAAAGCATATTGCAGATGTTTACGTAAATCCTCTATGTACTGGTGTGTGGTGGTAGCATTGATCAAATTTTGATCTGTAGTGCGATACAATAAGTGCTGGGGCAGTACCATCCGTCTACCTGTCATCAGTTCAAAAGATGACATTTTTGTAACTGTATTCGGAGTAGCCCTCAACGCCATCAGGACCAGTGGCAGTTTGACATCCCAATCTTTGCCTGTTTCCTTAACAAATTTCTTAAGGACATTAACGATGGTCTGATTGTATCGTTCTACACCACCACTAGAGGCTGGCCGATAGGCGATATGCAATTTCCTTTTAACCCCCAAAATTTTCCACAATTTGGCCATCACTTCGCTAGTGAAGTGTGATCCTCTATCAGACTCTATCCTCTGAGGTAAACCAAAACGTGAAAATACATGATTTATTAGCAATGCAGCACATGTCTCGGAGCTGTTATTTGGTGCTGGTATACATTCGACATACTTGGTGAATAAACATGTAACTGTTAACATATACCGATTTCCTCGTGAAGATTTGGTTACGGGCCCAATAAAATCCATTTGAAGGTCTGACCAAGGCATACATATCCCCCTCTTCTGGAGAGGTGCTCTGTGAGTTGGTTTGGTAGGTTGAAATTGGGGACATATTAGGCAACCTTGGCAGTATTCCTTCACATCACGTAACATATGAGGCCAGTAGGCATAATCCCGCAGGATCTCATACGTGATCTTCTCTCCACGATGACCGGAAGTGGGAGCATCATGGGCATGCTGTAGCATCAAACCTCTAAATTTAAGTGGGACGACCCATTGTTGTACGCCACCCTTTGAGGTTCGTATCAACAATCCCTGGTATAAAGAGAATTGGGATTTGGATTTCATTAAGATACGTAAATCCTCCTTCCCACTACATACTTCCTTATTTATGGGATTTTGGTTGGGATCTTCTATATGACTATAAAACAAGCCAATTATTGGGTCTTCTTTTTGGGCAGTAATTAAATCCTCACTAGGAGAATCGTGACTCCACTGTAATGCATTCGGATCACCAGCTGTTCTGGCCTGTTGCCTGGTGACAGCTTCAACCTGTACGGTACCTAAAAATTGATCAATGTCTAACAGTTCACCGGTGATTGCCCCTTCCTTGGCTAGAGAATCGGCCAGATCGTTCCCTTCCTTCTCGGCACCTAGAACCTTGGAGTGGCCTTTGGTCTTCTTGAAGTGCAGGGTGAGATCATTGGACCTTACCAGTTCATCGATGTGACAAAAGAGCTTACCATGTTTCACGGGTTTGTGATTACTCTTGTTCATGTTGTTTCGCTTCCACCTAGGGAAATACTCCACAAAACTATTCCTGACATAATTGGAATCGGTTATGATGGCACACTCTCTGATGTTGAACTCTATAGCCATCTCAACTGCTCTAAGAATTGCAGTAAGTTCAGCAACCTGACTGCTCTTTGGTCCAAGTTTGTATCCCACAGAAATTGGGGTGACACCTTGGGTCCAAACGATTCCAATACCTGCCACTAGTTGGAGCTGTTCCCCATCCTTGTGATGAAAAGCACAACCATCCACATATACACACGGCAGCTGTTTACAGTATTCTTCATCGTAAACCTTGTAGGGAGAGAACAGTTGTTCTTCCAGAAAGTCAGTGTCCGGGCCCTCCATAACAGGCGTAGTTGCGGAACAATCATGGAGCTCGGCTAGGCCCTGGGCTACTGGACTTTCCTTGTTCTGTTTGTACCGAATTTCAAGAGGCCACCCTTGCAAAGACAAAGTCCAAGCAGTGATGCGGCTATTAGACACATTTCCTCCCTTGATACGTTCACTCTTTAAATACTGTAAAGGCTGGTGTGCCGTTTCAACAATGATTCTCTCTCCCTGAATGTAACTGCGGAAATTCTGTAATGCCCACACGGTGGACAATAGAGCTTTTTCACAGTCACTGAACTTTACTTCAACCGGGGACAAAGTTTTACTGGCATAGGCAATCACCTTACTGACATCATCACGTTTCTGGTAAAGAACAGAACTCATACTTACCTGCGTAAACCCTGTCTCTAGATAGAAATTTTTACCCCCTTCGGGATATCCGAGACACGGAGCTTGTGTGAGACGTTCCTTTAACTCCTTCATGGCGTCCTCCTGTTTCTTACCCCACGACCATTCGACATCCTTCTTCAGTAGGTGAAGCAACGGCTTGCTTATCTTGGCGTAATTATCAATAAACTTACGCGAGTAGTTCACCATACCTAGGAATGATCTCAATTCTTTAAGGTTAATAGGGACTTTACAATTCAGAACCGCCTCAACTTTCTTCTTTTGTGGGTTCAAACCTTCAGCAGTAACTTCATGGCCTAGGAAGTTTACCTTCGTGCGACACCACTGGGCTTTTTGTAAGGACAGTTTAACTCCTGCTGCTTTTAATTGGCCCAGGACATGCCGAAGTTCTGTAATGTGTTTGGCCATATCTGTACTTTTGATCAGGATATCGTCCACATATGCCAACGTCCCCCTTTCGAAGGCGTCTGGCATGGCCTTGTGCATGAACACAGCAAATTCATGTCCGGAATTTATGAATCCGAAAGGCATTCTCACCCAACAATATTGTCGATTTCCAAAACTGAAAGCCAGTTTGTATTGGTCTTCCTCACTCACCTTTATGGTCCAATACCCTTGTGCACAATCCAAGGCTGTGAAAACTTGGGATCCTTGGAGCTGGGCGAGACATTGGTCTATGTATGGGACAGGCCATCCTGACATGTACACACGTTTGTTTAGCTGACGGAGGTCAGCGCACAGACGCCATTGTCCATTGGGTTTTAAGATACCCAGGATCGGGTGGTTGTAGGAGCTGTGGATGGGCCTAATTATACCCCTTTCATGTAACTTCCTGATAATCTCAGCTAGAGATTCATAGGAAGCTAATGGTAACCTATACTGTCTTACGAATACTGGTGGGGCATCTGGATCTGTTTGGATCCTAGCGATGTGTAGGTCAGTAGTCCCACAATCGTAAGAATCCTTGGCAAAGATCTCTTGGAATTCAAGGAGAAGCTCTCGGAGCAATTGTCGGTCGAGATCACTGGCACACGCGTCGGCGAGGGCCACCATCTCTTCCACTAACTCCTTGAATCCAGGAAAGCTTTCCGGCTGACCTATCTCATATGCCTCCTCAAGTTTCGTGGTGAGGTCATTGGGTATGTGATGTGTGTGTGTGTTCTCCTGCCATCCAGGTTCTTTGGGGTACTCTTGTTCTTTGATTGGGTGATCAAAGACAATTGATGTCTCTTCGATTCGACAGGTGCCATCTTTAGAATCGAATGGATAAATGGACTCTATGGTGAAAATACCCTCTGGTAATGAATGGAATGTTTGTTCAATTAATTGTTCCTCCGACAAATATTCATCGGGGATGAGTCCAATCACCTGGTTAGTAACCCCAAAGGTATAATATTCAGTCTCTACCGCTAGACCAATAAGGGTCTCTTTGGGTAAGACGATGTCCTGATTGGACAGATTATGTATGTAAATGTACATCGGGGATTGATGTGTGTTGACTAGGGGCGTGTGTGTAATGTTCAGTCCCTCCCCCTTCATTTTATGGGAGAGGCATACTAATGCATCTGACCCCTTCAGTCTATGTCCCTTTTTAACTTGGATGGGGAGTATGAAATTATTTATGCCCTTAGGAATTGTAATCTTTTGGGCTACCTGGACTTCGACAGCATAAGGCATCTGTTGCTGGGATTTTAAAGCTAAGTCCAGATTTTGGTATTTTTCGGGGTCCCCCTTTAGTCGACTCCATAAACAGTCATTAATTAGGTCGACTTGCATTGCAACGCGATGTAATATATCGTTGCCAAAATAAATTTTCGTTTGGGGATTATCCAAGACTAGGAACACATGGGTGGCTGTTTTGTTTCCTACAGTGACGTTTAAGAGACACCTAGCCATTGAATTGTGATCATCAGAGTCATCAAGGGAGTCTGAAATCCAATGACGCTGAGGTGTGGAGAAACGGATCATTTCCATTTCGGTCAGGTGTTTTATCAGCCCATGGCTTACAAAGCTGTGTTCCTGTCTCAAATCTAGTTTGGCATATTTTGACCTATTAAGACCATTTATCCGGATGGGGATAAACAAGTCGCTGTTAACCCTTTCAATACCTATCAAGAATTGGGTATGATCTCCCCCTTTTCTTGGTTTATCCTCCTGATGAAAAGATATCGTAAGGATGTCATCTTGGAGGGAGATATCTTTTATTTTATCTTGGGGAATTCTAAAAATGTGTTCCTCATCTCTTCTGATAGGGTTATGGTCATCAGGTTTGATAACCGTTATATCAGGAAGTTGGCTGTTCCTGAAATGGATTTCTAATGATCCAGGCCTTTCTTCCACCAGGTGGCAGTGTTGTCGGGAATGGGGAGTTTTAAGTTTCCCATATTTAATTGGGGTATTTACCTGTGACCACAGGACTTGGTTCACACAGTCAACTATGGTGTTCAGCCTTTTTAGGAAGTCCATCCCAATTATCATGTGGTGCTGGGAGATACTGGCAATGATGATGGGGTGTCTCAGTTCCTTATTACCCAGTTTCAATTTAAGCCAGGCGGTACCCATGACTTGTAACGGGTCTCCACCTGCACCAATCAATGAGCTGTCAAAACTTTTAAGTCTCGGCTTGGTGGGCATGACATTCGCCACTTTGTCAAAATGTTCCTGTGACATGATGGTTGCTTGGGATCCAGTGTCTATTAAGCCGACAATCGAAAGATCACTGGCATCCTGCACCTGCACCGTGGCATAATATCTCCCATCAGATTCAGTCAGCTCACACATGAAATTAGTGTGGTTGAAGATCTGTGGGCCCTTCAATAACCTATGACTAGCTCTTATCTCACCGCATGTGGTGGACACATCACCCTTATCCTCCCTGGTGGGATTCTTGGACCGTCTCAAGACAGAAGCACAACTAGAAGTTGGTGCTCCGTCTGGCTTGTCAATCCTGATGACTTCTGATGCCGCGACTATATTAGGGGCAATAGATGGACACTGAAAAACAGGAGAATCATTAATAACCAACAACTGGTCCCCCTTTGCCTGAGAACTAGCTTCTCCATTAGTAGGCGTGTCAGGGACGGGGCACACATCTCCTGTCATTTGACTCAGTGTCCTCCCCTGTTGGTTTAAGGCTTGGTTGCCTGTTAATTCTGTGACCCTTGGTTGGTCACAGGAGCTGCTCCTAAAAAAGGATTGGATGGAAATTGAGTGACAAGCCTGTCCATTTGTTCAGCCATTTTGCTGACCTGTGCCTCTATTTGTCCAATACGCTCAGAGGAGTCATTCTGTTGATTCTCCCTTTTCCTATACTTGCGCTTGTATTTTGGACGAGACTGGTAATGAGACTCAGAGTCAGAACTACTGCTCTGATCCCGACGCCATTGTTCTCTCTGAGGTTTTGGGGTCTCCCTGTTATTAAAGGGAGCCTGGGGTACTGTATCCCCCCTTTGAGCCTGAGGGTGTTCTTGGCGTGGAGGAAATCTTTGGAAGTCGGAGTTTTTATTAAAATTGGGATTCTTATTATAATTATGGTTCCTATTGAAATTGGGGTTCCCATAAAAATTCCCATGTTGGTTTTGGCGAGGATAATAGAACCTCTGAGGATACCATTGCCTCCTTTGATTTTCATCACTGTACTGACCCTTACCATACTTTTTATTCTTCTCACTTCCACTACCGTAGTTCCCTGGCTTTTGCCTATCCTTTCTCACCCACTGGTTTTGGGGTGCAAAGTTATGGACCTCCTTCACTTGCTGGGTTTGAGGTACAAATCTAGGGGAACCATTGGTTTTACCCCCACGGACTACTTCCGCATATGATTTCTTCTCTGCCTGCAAATTTGGATTTGGAGGGGAAACGGTAGTGGTTGCTACTATCTTGGGGCTATTTTTAGGTTCTCTTTTTATCCCGCCCTCACTGGACTGTTGGATCGAGAATAAATAGTCACTCTCTCTCACCAACCAATCAAGAGAGCATCCCTTTCTGTAATCCTTTGCAAGTCCCAATTTTATGTAAGCAGGTAATGCTTCATAGAATAGTGTCTTGAATTCTGGCTGGTTAGGATTGGGATCCTTTTCAGCCAGGAAATAGGCATTTCTGAGGACGGCCAGAAATTCTGCAGGGCTTTGGTGAGGACCACACTTTAAATTGTAGGCCGCAGCCTTGGCAGAGGTTACAGTTTTATAAGGCCCAAATTCCATGTGGCACTTATGTTTAACCTCTCTCCAGGACTGATTGGAATAGGCCCTCAAGGTCTCAAAGAATTGCCGGTATTTCTCTTCAAACACCCATGGCAGCAATTTTATTTTGGTGTGGTCATCTCTAATGCCCAGAATCTCTAACGTCTGTTCATATGTTCTTATGTGTTCGGTGATCTCAAGGGACCCTTTCTTAGAAAACATAGGAACAGTGTCCTTCAGGAACTTAATGACCTTTGGGGTGTCATATCTCCTGAATGACCCCTGGGATTTCCCTTCCTGCCTATATGAAACCTCATATTTTTCTTCAGAGCGCTCTGGAGTGTATCTTGAAAGCCTAGGAGGTGACCTATATTCTGACCCTGACTCACTATCAGATACTTCGCTGTGATGCGGGTATCTCCGCTCATCAGCCTCTGGCTTGACTGGGTTGGTCCGTCTTTGGACCCCAGAATTTATTTGGGCCGTCAACCTTATAATCTGCTCCTCCAGAGTTTTCTGCTCAGATTTTATCAAGGTAAGTTCTGACTGGCAATGCTTATCCCCTGGGTGAACTTTAATTTTGACAGGAGATAACCTCTCTGATCTGAAGTACTCCACCTCATCTTTTAAGTCCTGATACTTCTTTTGAAGTTGTTTTAATTCCTGAAAGTTTCTCTCATACAGGTCTTGAGCACTTCGAAAGTCTCCGACCAATCTATCATAATGTTTCTCGGATTCGTCTAAACGAACACCGGCATGACCAAGCTTCCCTTTCAAAGACTCAATGTCCTGATTTTTGCTTTCTAACAAGAGGCGGGCCTCTGACAACTCTTCCCTTAGAGTCATGGTCCGCTGGGCAGCTCCAGCGGTCATGAACCATAACATGGGCCAAGCTTCTAGGAGAAGTCTGTCACGGCTTCTATCACTTTCTGCTCCAGCAAATGCTATTAAAAACCCAACAACCTGGCCCTTTTGGTTGAACAGGTCCTCAAAGGTACTCATGGCCTGCTCTTTCTCTTCATCCACAAATTCATTATTGCTATCCCCCAAATTCAATTTCTTGCGGAGATAATTTATTACTTCATTTTCAACATACTTCTGCCAAGCACCGGCAGCTTTCCGAGCTGGCTTCATAACTTCCTGCTCAATGCCTTGAGCCGCCATATTTTCCTCGTTATGCTTGGAAGAGGTGGATCCGTGATTACTGGATGCCATTTTGATACAAAATATATGTTTGATAAAGTGTACAAATATACAATCACCAGTGCGTTTTGTGTTATGGTACGATTTCTATGGCTCTCAGCAGCGCCTCCAAATTTATGTTGTGGTGGTTTATGTAAGGATATATATTATTTATAAAGGGCGTGTCCCTTTCCCTTAGATGAAATATTACAGTGCCTCCAGCCGTTAAAATACGGCAAATATTTAATAAACCAATAATTTGGACACTTTGATAATTTGATCACCACTTATTATTATACCTTGAATTCTTTTAGCCAATATGATTTCGTACCATACACACAAAATTTGCCTTATAATAGATAAATATAAAAATTTATTTATGTACAAAAATTATATATATATTAACACAAAAGACTGGTGATAAATGAATATTGGTACACACAATCAAAGATATAACCTACCAATGTAAGACACACTAATCAAGTTTCTAACTAATTACATCAATTACAATTTTTTAATGATATGATTATTTATTAAATTTATTAATAATTAATAATTTCGAATATCTCAAAGGTTATATTCTCGCACGCCGTGGCCATAGGATTGCAAGAAGTAAGCCCTTGATATGTGATACTCTGGTTATTAATATTCAATAAATTATGAAATATGGAAAAATTTATAATATGGCAATAAACAATTTTTTTAACAGTAACACAGTATCTGACTACAGATATCTAACTACCCAATATTGTTGTAATACACTAAGGTAATTTTATGATTCTACACAACAGAGAAAGTAATTAATACAAAAATCAAATAAATATCTCACCACACCCGGAATTCAGACTAGGCAACTCTCCCGTGGATTTAGCTGGCAGTGGAACGCCTTTAGACTGATATATAGGCAAGTGATAGATTCAATAGGGGAGAATGTAGGAAGTTATAAGTTTAGAGGTTTAAAGTTTTAGGAAGTTTGAAAAGATGGAAGAGTAGTTATTCAGCAGAGATCTTCTTCAGATGTCAGGTCTTTCCATGAGGTCTTTATGAGGGTTCCCTCTTTTTTTTTAAAGCACATGGGCTTTTATATCCACTAGTCCATTGTTCTAAGATACCTTCCCACCAGGCTTCCTGATTGGCTAGTTGAGAAATGTGTGTACATAAGCTATTTCTCACCTGCCCGCCAGGTGGCGGTCATGTATCACAGAACAATGTGAGTATTTGAGATGACTCATACCTTGGGTGGAATCTTCAGGTAATTTCAGGAATAAAATATACGGCTCTTTCCAGATATAGCAGTGATCATACCTATGATATTCCAAATAGGGACCATGGAATATAGGTGTATATTCAGTTATTCCTACTTGAAATATCATCCTGTTTGTTTCCTGATAAGACATGTAACTAATGCTATTCTATAATACATCTTACTTCCCATCATCTCAATACTCAAGTTAGTGATATATAGTTCCCATTGCTGAGTATTTAGTGGTGTTTAAAATCTATAACATCTTATTTATGATATGTTTTTGTAGTATATTTTTGTCATGATATACAGTGAACTTTTAAACTTAAATGTCCTGAATTTCACCCCTTTGTTTCAGAATCAACATTTTCTCTGTGTAGGGAAAAAAAACTCTCTGTTTGCATGGCCCTTGTATTGGACTCATGGTAAACAATTGTTAATGCTTTCACCCTTGGTGAACAATAGTATATGGTAATAGTTTCAGAGGTCTGTTGGTTCATCACACTCTACAAGGTTTGGGTAAGCTCTCAGACAATCAGTTTGGTTCCTCTATTGTCATGTCCAGACCTTGTATATGTTTACCTGCTTATTGAAGTCTGAATAATGGTGTTTGATCACCTGTAGAACTTCAAAATAGTATTGTCTCTAGGAGGAAAGAAAAACAATCCCTTCACCCATTCTCTCCAGTTCTTTAACTAGAATTCTTGGTGGTTCAACCAAGACAAAATTAACTCTTAACATCCGGTTATGCTGATCTGTTTGCCATATAATATTATGTCTTGATAAAAGTCATATTCTTGAGACATGATTCAAAAGCCCACAACATGGCCCCCAATCAAATCCTGGAAGGAACGAAGTGCCTCCCACACAGCCTTTAGCTCCTTCCAGTTTGAGGATTCCCCTCTTTCTTCTCGAGACCACGCGCCCTGTACCACTGATTTCCCTAGGTGCGCCCCCCATCCTTGGGCGCTGGCGTCTGTCGTGATCTCCCTGACCACCAGAAAACTCCACAGCAGGCCCTGAGTTACATTGGCTGTCTTCCTTCACCACCACAGGGATCTCTTCACCTTGGAGGGAATCCGCACCCGGGAATCTAATGACCGCAGTTGCTGGTCCCAAATGCTCAAAAGGAACAGTTGCAGGGGACGTAGATGCAACCCTGCCCATTGTACCTCCAGAATGGACGAGGTTAATAGCCCTAACACCGACATAGCCTGCCTCAAAGATATTCCCTGGATTTCCAGCAGCCGCCTGATCCCCCCGTTTAACTTGGTGAGCTTCTCCGGGGTTAGAAAGGTCTTTTGACAGGCGGAGTCCAGTATATACCCCAGATAAGTCATCCTCTGGGATGGGACAAGACTGGACTTGTCCAGGTTCCGCAGCCATCCCAAATTCTCCAGATGGCCCCTCACCACCGCTATGTCCTGGGCAAGCTGATCCGCTGAGCTTGCAAACAAGAGAAGATCGTCTAAATAAGCTACAACTGAAATTACCTTCAGCCGAAGAGGAACCAGCGCCTCGGACATAACTTTGGTGAAGATCCTTGGAGAGGAGGAGAGCCTGAAGGGCAAGGCCCGGAACTGTAGGTGACACGTCCCTCCTGGACTCTAAACCACTAGCCTGAGAAACTTCTGAAATGCCTCCGCGATGGGTACGTGTAGATAGGCATCCTTCAAATTGAGGTTAGGAAGGCCCCCGGTGGAAGCAGGACTCTGACTGTGAAAATCGAGTCCATCCGAAACTTTTTGTATCGGATGGTCTCATTCAGGAGTTTCAAATTTAGAATCAATCTGAACGCCCCTGAAGGTTTCTGGACCACGAACACATTTGAGTAGAAACCCTCCCCTATCTCTGCCTTGGGGACTCTTACTACAACTTTTTTCTCCTCCAACTCCCAAAGAGAGGCTAGTAAGGCCGAAGCCTTTTGTGGACAACTGGGCAGGTTTGTCACCATAAAACTTTGCAGCGGTGGCCTCGAGAACTCCAGGCGGCACCCCCTTCTCATGATGTCCAGTACGAAGGGGCTGGAGACCTCTGCTTCCCACCGTGGGAGGAAGACCCCCAATCTTCCTCCTACTGTGGGACTCAAGTCACCGCGACTTCTGGGGCTGCATAGGAGGACTGAATATCGCTCCTCTCTTGCCCCGCTCTCTCTGCCCCCATGTCCTCCTCTGAACTTCTGGTCTAGGGACCTGTCTCTTTGGGGGATGAAACTTCCTTCCCCCTTGATCCTGCATTTTCCGCTTCAGGGGAAAGGACTTCTTCCTGTCCGCCGTGCGGTCTAACACAGTTTCTAACCCTGGTCCAAACAGGAGGTCACCTGAAAAGGGGATACCACATAATTTCACCTTAGAAGCGACATCCCCGCCATGTTTTTAGCCACAGGGCCCTACGGGCTGAGTTGGCAAGGGCCGCTGACCTTGCTGACAACCTCACTGACTCCGCTGAAGCATCTGCAATGTACCCCACCCCCTGCAATAACGTCTCAAATGACGCTAGGATCCTATCCTTAGGGGAATCAGCTACTATATGTGCCTGTAACTGTGTGAGCCAGTACTCCATATTCCTGGCTACTACCGTTGAGGCCATGGCGGGCTTCAAGTTGGACATGGTCGACTCCCACGATTTTTTAAGGAGGGATTCAGCCCTCCTATCCATCAGATCTAGCAAAACTTCCATGTCCTCAAAAGCTAAATCCATCTTTCTGGCGATCTGGGAAAATGCCGCGTCCAGCTTGGGATTTTTGTTCCACAAGGCAGACGGGTCCTCATCAAACGGAAATCTGCGTTTGAGGGACTTAGAAAAAAAGGGCTTCCTCTCCGGATCCTGCCACTCCTTCCTTATCGTGTCTACCAAAACTTTGTGCATGGGAAAAACACTCCGCTTTTGTTCCTCCATGCCCTGGTACATCTGATCGTGTAGAGACAGGGGTTTTGTGTCTTGCTTAATGTCAAGCATGGCATAAATTGCCCCCAACAAATAGTCTACCTCCTCCAGGGACAATTTGTATCTAGAGGGCCCTCTCCTTCTGAATCCTCTTCGGACTTTGAGTTCAAGGATGGCTCACCTTCCCCAGCCTCCTGGTCCTCCCTTCCTCGACTAGTTGATGGAGTTGCCTCCCTCACTAACCCCTCTATACAGAGCCCATATAGTACCTTTTTCCATGACTCTTTGAGGGTCGCCTTACATGACGGGCATTTCCGCTTAGGCACCTGGTGTTTGAGCTCTTCACGGGCTTTACCCTGAAAAGACAAGTGGGGGAGAACCAGGGAACCTATTACCCCTTAACCAAGCCATCTGCCCCCCCCTTTGTTCCTCCCTGCCTGGCAGGGAACAAGGGCCTGACCTTGTAAATACCGCCCTCCCTGCCCTGGACCCCCTGATCACAAAGAGGGTTGGGAACACCCCTTGGAGCTAGGGGCCCATAGGTAGGGGAAAGACTCCACTGAGTCACCTACCTGTGTCTGGCTGGTGCTGGCCTCACCTGGTCCCGGTGCCTCTGCTCCGGACATCTGTACAGGAAGGTGGTCACCTCTTCTGCAGTATCACCTGTCCCTACAGGCTATTGTACCACACCACCATCTTGCCGCCGTCCACGGTGTATAGGGCCACGGCTGGAAGCAGAAGCCGTGCCCCGGGAGAAGCCCCGCCCCTTCCACCAGAAATGACGTCTCCCACCATCCGGCCCACCGCGCTCCAATGCCGGCACATATGGGAGGAGCGGGACTCATAGGGGTACTTCCAACGGGGTGTGATCAAAAGTTTTGCCAGTATCCATTCACGTGAACGCAGCAGCTTATAACCCAGGGTCTATGAATAATCAGTCTATGTGCTGTACTGTACGATTAGGATAATACTGCAAAACACCATTAAAGGGCGCATCCACAGAGAGTGGATTCATTAGCACGGATATGAGTGGAGCAGTTCCACTTAAAGATGACTCAAGGTTACTAGCACTAGATAGTTAATTTGTATTTGAGATTGCAGAAGATAGGATCCTCAGTTTTATATGAACTATGAAAGTATAAGGGACTAACTCACATCAGGGAACATCTTCTGAATATTGCACAATAGGGATGCCATGAGAAGGCATTTAGGTGGATACAAGATACCATTAAAGTTCATGTGCATGTAGAGTCAGGCATCCCAATACTTTCTGGCAATATAGTGTATGTACGGTTTTCTGCCACACAGTGTTTTGCTTTTAGGGCAAAAAGTTCAATTTTGGTCTCACCTGACCAGAGCACCTTCTTCCACATGCTTGCTGTGTCCCCCACATGGCGTCTCACAAACTGCAATCAGGGCTTTCTTCTTGCCACTCTTCCATAAAGGCTAGATTTGTGGAGTGCGTGCCTAATAGTTGTCCTGTGAACAGATTCTCCCACCTGAGCTGTGGATCTCTGCAGCTCCTCCACAGTTACCATGGGCCTCTTGGATGTTTCTCTGACTAATGCTCTCCTTTCCCGGCCTGCCAGCTTAGGTGGATGGCCATGTCTTAATAGGTTTGCAGTTGTGCCATACTCTTTCCTTTTTCAGATGATGGATTGAACAGTACTCCATGAGATGTTCAAAGCTTGGGAATTTTTTTTTATAATATAACCCTGCATTAAAAACTTCTTCACAACTTTATCCCTGACCTGTCTGGTGTGTTCCTTGGCTTTCATGATGCTATTTGTTCACTAATGTTCTCTAACAAACCTGAGGGCTTCACAGAACAGCTGTATTTATACTGAGATTAAATTACACACAGGTGGACTCTGTTTACTAATTAGGTGACTTGTGAAGGCAGTTGGTTGCACTAGATTTTAATTAAGGGTATCAGAGTAAAGCAGGCTGAATACAAATGCACACCAAACTTTTTAGATATACACATTGCTCAAAAAAAATTAAAGGGACACTTTTTAATTGGAGAATAGCATGAAGTCAATTAAACTTCTGGGATATTGATCTGATCAGTTAAGTATCAGAGGGGGCTGTTAATAGGTTTCAGCTGCTTTGGAGTTAATGAAATTAACAACAGGTGCACTAGATGGGCAACAATGAGATGGCCCCCAAAACAGGAATGGTTTTACAGGTGGAGGCCACTGACATTTTTTTCCTTACTGCTTTTTCACTAGTTTTGCATTTGGGTATTGTCAGTGTCACTACTGGTAGTATGAAGCGATACCTGGACCCTACGGAGGTTGCACAGACAGTCCAACTCCTCAAGGATGGCACATCAATATATGCCATTGCCAGAAGGTTTGCTGTGTCTCCCAGCACAGTCTCAAGAGCATGGAGGAGATTCCAGGAGACAGGCAGTTACTCTAGAAGAGTTGGACAGGGCTGTAGAAGGTCCTTAACCCATCAGCAGGACCGGTATCTGCTCCTTTGTGCAAGGAGGAACAGGATGAGCACTGCCAGAGCCCTACAAAATGACCTACAGCAGGCCACTGGTGTGAATGTCTGACTAAACAATCAGAAACAGACTTCATGAGGGTGGCCTGAGGTCCTCTAGTGGGCCCTGTGCTCACTGCCCGGCAACACAGAGCTTGATTGGCATTTGCCATTGAATACCAGAATTGGCAGGTCCACCACAGGCACCCTGTGCTTTTCACAGATGAGAGCAGGTTCACCCTGAGCACATGTGACAGACGTGAAAGGGTCTGGAGAAGCCATCAAGAATGTCATGCTGCCTGTAACATCATTCAGCACTGGCACCCTGACTGCCATTAGGTATTGGGATGAAATCCTTGGACCCATTGTCAGACCCTATTCTGGTGCAATGGGTCCTGGTGTTCCTCCTGGTGCACGACAATGCCCGGCCTCATGTGGCGACAGTATGCAGGCAATTCCTGCAGGATGAAGGAATTGATACCATTGAATGGCTCCCACGCTCGCTTGACCTAAATCCAATAGAACACCTCTGGGATATTATGTTTCGGTCCATCCAACGCCACCAGGTTGCACCTCAGACTGTCCAGGAGTGCAGTGATGCCCTGGTCCAGATATGGGAGGAAATACCCCAGGACATCATTCATTGTCTCATTAGGAGCATGCGCCGACGTTGTCAGGTATATATACAAGCACATGGGGGCCATACAAACTACCGAGTACCATTTTGAGTTGCTGCAATGAAATTTCAGCAAAATGGACTACCCTGCTGCATCATTTTTTCACTTTGATTTTTTTTTTTCCAATCAATAAAAACGCCCCTGCCAAAAAATTCTGAATAAAGCCTATGTGTGCTGCTAGCTAAGGTAAAATAACAAATATAAACAGGAAAGACAACTTCAGTGCTTTTCTTTTAATCAATTCATTATTTAGTAGTCAAGGAATTCAGCAATGCGATACAGAACATAAGAAAATAAACATCAAACAGCCCCAATTTTGTGTATTTCTGATGTGTAGCAAGAAAAGGCAACCAATACGACCAGCAATCTTTACTGTTGTGTATTTCTGCTGTGTGGCTAGATAATACCAGAGAGTTCACATGCGTGGGAGACCGGAGCAGATGAGCCGGTGAAACGCTCCGCACCCTTCCAGCCCAATCAGCTACAATACGTGGGGACCCGACCTTGCCCGAAACTCCCGCCCCTTCTGGTCAGCATGGAGCCCTTCCTCCCCATGCCGAGCCGTACAGCTGGGAAGGTCCAGAGCGGCTCCCAGCACACGACCCACGTGGAAGGTAGAGGGGGCAAGATGGCGGCCAGCTCTGGTCCCAGAACCTGCAGTGCTTCTATGCAGGACAAACCCCTGCCTCAGCGGACCAAGCCCAGCACCTCCAGCCCTGGAGACCGTGGCGTGGGCCCTACTACTGCTACCAGAGGGGTGAGTAAGCTCCCTCAATCCTCCCACCCCTCCTCCAGCCCTGCTGCATCTCCATCACAGGCCTCTGCCTGCTCCATAGGCCATGAATCCCACACCTCCTCTGTTCTTGATAAGGAGATGGCTGGCATCTTTCCAAGCCAAACCAGTGGCGTGGACCCTGACCTGGATCTACAGCACTTCCACCCATCCCACCACAGTATTCAGGAGATACGATCCTTATTGCCCGTTTTGCTGACTTGTTACAGTGGGAATTGAATAAGGCTACTACTAAGCTAGAAGTGGATTTAAAAAAAGATTACCTGGAATTGGGCCAACGTCTGGACAGTATTGAATCTTAAGTGGAGGCTACAGTCCATAATGAATCCCAGAACTCTAACATGATTACTGAACTACAGGACCGGCTTGAAGAAGCTTACACAAAAATTGACGACCTGGAAAACCCATGCCTGACATTACAATTTTTGCATCCCGGGGCTCCCAGAGACAGTGAAAGACCTTACCGCTTTAATGCATTCACTCATGCAATCTGCAGTGCTGGAGATTGATTTCCTCCATATGGAAATTGACAGCATCCAGGGACCTGATCCCGCCTAAACCGGAGGGGCCTCCTAGAGACGTTATTGTCAAACCACACTTTTTCTGGATTAAGGAAGCAGTCATGAAATACGCTAGAATGAATCCAGGCCTAGAAATTGCTGGCCACAAAATTTACATTTTAGTGGATATTTCCCAGGCTACCATTCCAAAGAGGAGATCCTTCAAGCCATTACTTTCACCCTTGGTACAATGACAGGACATTCGCTATCGCTGGACTTACCCATTTCAGCTTCAATTTACCTATAATGGTAAACCCTACGCTTTTTATTCATTCCACGAAAGGGAAAAAGATCCTTCTTCAGCTGGGCTTCATCACCCATAGCCCTTCACCTCACAATCAATGTCAAGCGTTCCACATCCACCGCTCTTACCTCTTTGGTCTGCCTCGCCACCGAAGATGATTAAACCTTCCTATCGAGTTACCTGAGCATCATTAACTGGTGTGCTTTGAATCTTTCATGTGGTAGCTTTTCCGTGGTTCCTCATTGGAACATTAGCTGCTACTGTCACTTCATTTGTTGTTCCGCTTGAAAATTCTTCTCCCCTTCCCCCTCTCCTTTTTTCCTACAGGGTTCCTTGAGACTATGTTACGTTTCAGGCTAATTGCTTAATTACTGTTGCCCAATTGGGCTCTTCTACAATGTGCAAAATGTGCTTGCAAGCTATTATGGTAGATGAAAAAAGTACCTCAATACTAAATCAATCAAATTAATTTAATACACACTGACACCAACACTAACCCATATAAGATCCCTCTTTTTTAATTTCAATGTCCAAATAATTTATACTTTCTGTACTTATATCCCAGTCTAAAGTGATGTTTCTATCATTCTCATTTAAACTATTATAAAAATTAATTGTATATTATCACCATCCCATATAATCAATAGGTCATCAATATACCTTTTATACACCAAAATTTCTTTTCTAATATTAGGGAAGATAGTCTCCTCCTCTCATTTTGCCATGTATAGGTTGGCTATGCTTGGGGCAAATTTAGCGCCCATGGCTACTCCTTTAATCTGTAGAAAATATTCATTGTTATACCAAAAATAGTTATGATCTAAACAAAATTTTAGGCATTTCAATATAAATCTTTTATGTTTATTCGGAATATCAGAATATTTATTAAGGGCCCATTTTGCCGCTTCTATAGCTCCTTCATGGTCAACATTGGTGTAAAGTGATGAAACATCCACTGTGCTTAGATTAGTATTTAAATTGACTTTCACATTTTGGATAATTTGTATAACATGCATTGTATCCCTAAGGTAAGCTGTAGTTTTTTCCACTAATAATATTGATAATAGGTCTCCCCAGTGAATTACTGCTATCTTTATGAATTTTTGGAATTTAATAAATTATGGGTAATTTGCAAACTGAGGGTACCAAATATTTCTCTTCCTTGCTAATTAGAATTCCTTTTCTACTACCATACTGCATCAATTTGATGAGTTTTTTGTAAATATTTACAGGGTTATTATTCAACTTTTTATATTTGACTTCGTCTTTGAGCATATCATTCATAGTGGATTCATAAAATTCTTTAGATATCACTATGCCGCCTCCCTTATCTGCTGGGCGTATTACAATGTCCTTCCTCTTTTTAAGACTATCAATACCTTACGTTAAAATTATTTCTTCTCTATATTTTCTAAGTTTCAGGGCTTCCAAGTTTTCAATTACCAGTTTTTTTAAAAATAACTATATATTTATTATCTACAATGTTGGGATTAAAAACTGATTTATTCTTTAAATTACTGTTATATGTAGGCTCATTCACTTGATTATTTTTGATAAGATTTTGGGCATAATATTTCTTCAAATTGAGATTCCTTACTAATTTTGTATGCTAATATACATATCAAATTTATTTAATCCTCTGATAGGTGTAAATTTTAGTTCCTTATCTATTGCATGTATTTCCTCTTCATTTAAAGGTGCACCACTGAGATTGAATATACCCTCTCCTTTCAATCTCTTTTTTTGTTGGTGCCTTCTTCCTCCTCTCCTACCTCTTTTCTTTGCAGACTTTTTACTTCTCCCCTTTCCCCATGAGGATTCTGATCCCATCCTAAAAATGGATTAGGAAGGGGAGAGTCTGGTTCTTCCACCTCTATTATATATTATATCTATCTAATATCTATTATATTGTGGTATGTTGTATGGTTTACGTCCTGGTTTCTTATTACCATAAGGGTTATTACCATTATTGGGGTCTTTGTGGTTTAACGGTTATTATACCCAAAATTACCATTACTCTGTTCTTGCATACTATATGTACCTTGTACATGGTATGCTTGTGGGCCTCTATACGGGTGACCCCTATATTGATTACCTGGTGGTCTACCACGCTGTTGGGGATAATATGGAAGTGCCCTAAAATGGCCTATTGGTTTAAGTAGGGGTTTCCATTGATTATAATTCCTCCCATATGGTACTGGTGTATATCCTTTGTAATTAGGAGGTGGGTTATTTCTATATTCTCTCCTAGGGGTATGATTAGTTTTAAACCCTAAAGTTTTCTTCTTGGGGGCTAAATTCCTTTCCACCTGTTTCACTGGTGTGGAATCTGTAGATTGGATTTCATTAGGTATAGGTTTACTTTGCCATTTGAAAACATGTTTCTGTTGGTAGTCCTGACTGACTCTTTGATATTTCCTCTTCTTCCTATTTTTAATCTCTAAATCCTTATTTTGTACATTTTTATTTAGTTTGCTAATAAGCTTATCAAAATCTGGATGATCTTTAAAATTATCTATCTTGTCTTTACACTCCATTATTACTTCAATTTTTCTAATTTTCCTTTTATCAAAAATTGAAGTACCTCCATACCTTTCTCAGTGAAAAAAAATTATATCATTCCTCAGTATCCTCTTCATCTAATAATCCATCATGAATTGGCAGCTCCCATCTTAATTTTCTAGGAATCATTTTTTCTTTAATATATTTCTCCATTGTAATGATATCCCACCATGTACTTATTTTTTTATCCATAGTGTCCCAATTTTCTAAATATATTGTTAATACTAATTTCCATTTTATCTTCCCCTTTAAAAATATTTTCTAAATTTAACTCCCTATTTTCTAAATAAGTGAATATCTCCATAATATCGTCAAACAAGTCTATGAGAATATAATAAAAAATGTGCAAAATGTGCTTGCGAGCTATTATGGTAGATGAAAAAAGTGCCTCAATACTAAATCAATCAAATTAAATTAATACACACGTGGTTCACCAACACCAACTCATATAATAGTGCATATAACTGATTTAAAATAATAAATATGTGCCGCGCTCCACTCTATCAATACATATAATAGATATAATAATAGAAAAATATTCTATAGCTCATGTGTCCAAATATCAATCTAATAATCAAATAAATAATTAATATCAAGTGAAATTTATAATAGTGAAAAAATTCCAAAAAAATGTGTCCACAATACCCAAAAAATAAATAAAAAATATTGGTGAAATAAATCAATCCAAAATTAATCAATTCAAGAAAGTGTCCACTATTAGATAAAGCTTCTGGAAATAGCAATGTCAAACATGGATCCAATATAATATTCTTATGCGCTCCAATATTTTTTATTTATTTTTTGTGTATTGTGGAAACATTTTTTTTGGAATTTTTTCACTATTATAAATTTCACTTGAAATTAATTATATATTTATTTGATTATTAGATTGATATTTGGACACATGAGCTATAGAATATTTTTCTATTATTAGGGGCTCTTCTACAATATTGTTGATCTGTAATTTTTCTGCTGGCTATCGGTTGCCAAATAAAATTTGTACTATGTTAGAGTGATGGGAGGAGTCTATGTTCCCACTCAGTTCGAAGGACTCCCCCCAGAGGTTGGTCTTTGGGGAGACCCCTTCCTTTTAGGGACCCACAGCCCTGGACTATTTGGTTCACTTTTCTGTTTATCAATTTACAATGTACATTGTAATTTATCTCCTGATACTAGGTTGTTGTTACCCAAAGTATCTTGTTCCTATTCTTCTCTTTTGTTTTTCTAACCTTTTTTTTTTCCTTTGTTTCACGAGGGTCAGCCATGAACTCCATAGGATGCCTGGGATTCCTACTGCATTGTGAAGGCGGGTGAGCTTATGTGTCTATAGGAGTCTTGTTGATTGCCATGTCTCCACTACGGACTGATAAAGGTATCTTCCAATTGCTTTCTCATAATGTTCAGGGGTTTGGTTCTCCCTCTACATGTATTAAAGACTTTCACCATTACCGCTCCCTAGGAGCTGACATTGTGGCTCTCCAGGAGACACATTTTGCTCCTTCCTTTGCCCCTAGATACATACATAAGGATTACCCTGTTTGCTATTTTACAAATGCTTCGGAGAAGAGGGGGGTGGCGCGCTGCCTGTCCCGGGGGCTTTTACTGAAACTAAAGTGATTAAAGACCGGGAGGGACGATATCATTTGATGAAGAGGCACCTGGGAGATAATTTGGTCACCTTTCTGGTTTATTACAGACTGAACACCTATTAGATTGTGTTTTTTTCAATCCTTACTCCGTTCTTCGGCCACCGAGTTTGAGAGCGATGGTATATTAGCTGGAGACTCTAATTTAGTGTTAGACTAGATATTGGATAAATCCTGTGTTGCCATGCTCAGGTCCCCTTCCAAAGAGAGTTGCAAATTTGCCCAACTACTGTTCCGCTATGATTTGGTTGATGTCTGGAGGGAGGCTAACCCAACTTCCCGGGACTATTCTTATTTCTCCAGGGCTCATAATTGTTACTTCCGCATAGATCATATATTCCTCCTCTCGAGACTGCTACCTAAAATGCTCACTGTCAAGATTGTCTCTACATCTTGGTCTGATCATGATCCTATCTTACTGACATTTTCTAACTTGACAACTAAAATAGCCAACCTACATTGGCATTTAAACAAATCTCTCTTGAGCAATGAATTTGTCTCAATATCTCTACCCACCTGAAGATTTATTTTGAAACTAATAAGGCAGAAGACACGATTCCCACTATAAATTGGGTGGCCCATAAGGCCTCAGTTAGGGGCTTTCTTATCCAGCTGTCCTCTCAACTCAGAAGGGCTCGTAACGAATTGATTTCGGCTAAATCTAAAGCTTATGATGCTCTTGTTGCTCAACATAAAAAACCCCCAACCCTGACCTGTTGGCCAAACTTGACTAAGCCAGCACGGAACTTAATGTGTGCCTATTTAACAGGACAAAAACAACTGCGTTGGGCTAATCATACATTTTTCAAATGGCGAGATAGACCGAGTTCCCTGTCAGCACGTAAGCTATCCCCCAGACATTCTCATCTAGCTCTCCCCAAAATCAGATTATCAACTGGCAACATATCCCAAGACCCTTGTAAAATTCGTCAAGAATTTAATTCTTTCTATACTGACCTCTATCGCCAACCCCGAGAAGATGCCTCCCCGTCTATTAGTCGCTTTCTGACATATTTGACTCTTCCGGAGGCTCATAGAGAACTTATGGACCAATCTACTACTTGAGAAGAAATCCAGAAGGCTATTAAAAATGTAGCTCTACATAAATCACCGGGACCTGATGGTCTCCCTCAGAACTGTTATAAAACTTTCTCCGACCCTTTGGTTCCACATATGGCTCTTTATTTTAATCATCTATGGGATGGAGGTGCAGTGTCACCCAATGAGAATAGAGCAAATATGAGTGTTATTCCTAAGCCTAACAAAGATGCCACAGCTGTTCTTAATTACCGCCCTATTTCTCTGCTCAATTGCGACCTGAAGATCCTTACTAAGGTTTTGGCTTTGCGCCTTAATACCTTTCTATAAAACTTCATTCACAATGACCAATCAGGGTTCATACAAGGACATCAAATACTAGATCAGATCTGTTGGTCTTTAGTGTTGATATCTGCAGTAAGATCAAATTGGGATAACTCCCTACCCAGGGAAATATTACTGTTATTTCTAGATCTTCATATCTTACCCCCATTCCTGACCAGGCCATTTTTTGTGTTATGGCGCTGCATTACTTTAACGGATAATTGCGCGGTCATATGAAATTGATATCATTTTTTCCCACTAATTGAGCTTCCTTTCGGTGGTATTTGAGCGGTTTTTATTTTTTGCGCTATAAAAAAAACCCCGAGAATTTTGAAAAAATATAAATATATTTTTTACTTTTTGCTATTAAACATTTCCAGTAAAAAAATGTTAAAAAAATCAAATTTTGGCATTAATTTAGGCCAAAAAAATAAATAAATCGCAGTACGTGTAAATTAATTGGTTTCTGTGAAAGTTGTAGCATTTACAAATGGCGGTATATATATTGGGATTTTGTTTTTCTACTAGTAATGGCAGCGATCAGCGACTTATAGTGGGACTGCGACAGGCATTCTTACATGGGGGAACTGACTTGGTGTCACTGACATTCCCAGTGACACTAATACAGTGATCAGTGCTAATAAAAAAGCACTGCCACTGTACTAATGACACAAAAGGGACAAAGGGCAAAAAGGGGTTAACAAATGAAGCCATCAAAGGGTTAACTGTGTGCTATTTTACTTGGGGCTGTGTCTGTGTGCTTCACGGCAAGCACACTGCTTTGCAGCCATGCAAAGCAGTGTGCACGAGCTGACAGGGAGGAGAACTGCTTTGAGTACTAACAGTTCTCCCCCCAGCCGGAGATGCCCGGCAATCACCGGGCATCGGCGAGTAATCACTGAGCGGGACCCAGTGACTGACAGCCGCGAATGGCGCACGGGTAGGGCGCACGTCCCCTACCCGGAAATGCTAAATCACACACACTCTTCTAAAACGACTGCTCTCAACAATACTTTATCGCCTTCAGAGGTACAGAATCTTCGAGACAATTGCAACTTTCAATGGGCTGCCAGCTCCCTTCCCTACCTAGGAGTTAATGTAACACCCTCCATCGTGACTCTTTATCGTGCAAATTATCCCCCACTCTTTAAAGGGCTCAAAGAAGACCTTCGTCGCTGGGCGGACTTCCCTCTATCTTGGTTCGGTAGAATTAACTCCATTAAAATTATTTTCTTACCTAGACTACTTTATTTTTTAGGACACTACCAATTGCAGTACCCAGAAGAGAACTATTATGATTGCAATCTAAAGTCCTTAGTTTTGTGTGGGGTAATAAACGCCACCGGATTAAAAAATCAACACTTTACTTTCAGAAAACACATGACGGCTTAGGACTTCCCAGCCTCCTTGCTTAGTTTCAAGCAGCCCAGATAACACAGCTCTCTTACCCTACAGCCAAAGATCCTAAACCACAATGGGTTATTATTGAAGCCCTGTCTTGTCATCCTTATGCCATTGGCTCTCTGATGTGGCTTCCCAATCGATTACGTCCTCTCATTTTATGCCCTACATTATCTTACTCCTTAGCTGTCTGGGACAGGCTGCACATCCATAAATCTCTATCTTCTCTTCATACCCCTTTGGCCCCTATCTTCTGTAACCCTGAATTCATACCTAGGCTTACAGTGCCCGTATTTCAGTGGTGCCTTCTCCATACTGGGGTTTATTTAGATGGGGATTGACTGTACTCTCTACAACATTTTTGGGATAAACCCCATCTCCCATCCAGTGAGACCTTTCAATATAACCATATTGTGTCCTTTATACAATCCAAACTTAAATTGTTGAACGAACCCCTAACACTCATTTCCTTTGAACTATCCTGTCAAGCTACTGGTATGCTGAAAGGTCAAATATCCACTATATATATATATATATATATATATATATATATATATATATATACACAGTTGCAAGAAAAAGTATGTGAACCCCTTGGGATTACGTGGAGTTTTGCATGAATTGGGCATAAAATGTGCTCTGAACGTCATCTAAGTCACAACAATAGAAGAACACAGTCTGCTGAACATAATACTACACAAACATTAGATGTTGCCATGGTTTAATTGCACATAACATGTAAACATTCACAGTGCAGGGAGGAAAAAGTATGTGAGGCCCTAGCTTAATGACTTCTCCCAGAGCTAATTGGAGCCAGGAGTGAGCCAACCTTGACTCCAATCAGTGTGATGATATTGGATGTGTTGCTGACAGCTGTCCTGCCCTTAAAAAACACACACCTGTTTTGGGTTTACTGGTTTCAAGAAGCACTGTCTGATGTGAACCATGCCTCGCAGAAAAGAGCTCTCAGAAGACCTACGATCAAGAATTGTTGACTTGCATGAAGCTGGAAAGGGTTACAAAAGTATCTCCAAAAGCCTTGATGATCATGTGTCCACGGTAAGACAGACTGTCTACAAATGGAGAAAGTTTAGCACTGTTGCTACTCTCCCTAGGCGTGGTCGTCCTGTAAAAATGACTGCAAGAGCACAGCGTAGAATGCTGCATGAGGTAAAGAAGAATCCCAGAGTGTCAGCTAAAGACCTACAGAAATCTCTGGCACATGCTAAAATTTTTGTTGACACATTTACAATAAGGAAAACATTAAACAAGAATGGAGTACATGGGAGGACACCACGGAGGAAGCCATTGCTGTCCAAAAAGAATATTGCAGCACGTTTGAAGTTTGTAAAAGAGCACCTGGATGTTCCACAGCACTACTGGCAAAATATACTGTGGACAGATGAAGCCAAGATTGAGTTGTTTGGGAAGAACACAACACTATGTGTGGAGAAAAAAAGGCACAGCACACCAACATCAAAACCTCATCCCCACTGTAAAACATGGCAGAGGGAGCTTCATGGTTTGGGGCTGCTTTGCTGCCTCAGGGCCTGGACGGATTGTTGTCATTGATGGGAAAATGAATTCCAGAGTTTATCAAGACATTTTGCAGGAAAATGTACGACCATCTGTCCGCCAACTGAAGCTCCGCAGAGGATGGGTGATGCAACAGGACAATGACCCAAAGCATACAAGTAATTCAACAAAACAATGGCTGCAACAGTACAGAATACGCCTTCTGGAGTGGCCCAGTCAGAGTCCTGACCTCAACCCGATTGAAATGCTGTGGCATGACCTTAAGAGAGCGATTCACACCAGACATCCTAAGAATATTGCTACACTGAAACAGTTTTGTGAAGAGGAGTGGTCCAAAATTACTCCAGATCGTTGTGCAGGTCTGATCTGCAACTACAGGAAACGTTTGGTTGAGGTTATTGCTGCCAAAGGAGGGTCAACCAGTTATTAAGTCCAAAGGTTCACATACTTTTTCCTCCCTGCACTGTGAATGTTTACATGTTATGTGCAATTAAACCATGGCAACATCTAATGTTTGTGTAGTATCATGTTCAGCAGACTGTGTTCTTTTATTGTTGTGACTTAGATGACGCTCAGAGCACATTTTATGCCCAATTCAAGCAAAACTCCACGTAATCCCAAGGGGTTCACATACTTTTTCTTGCAACTGTATATATATTTCCCTTATTAATCCAAAAACCAAGCTCCCTTATTTGCTTCATTGGGACCGGGACTTAAATATCTCCCTAGAACTAAATGATTGGCAGGATACTGTTTACGCTCTGTCCACAATTTCTATTAATACTACATTAATAGAATCTAACTATAAAACACTTCTACGATGGTTCTTGGTCCCCACATGCCTTGCAAAAGTACATCCTATTACATTGCCTTCCTGTTTTCAGCGCTATGGGCAGGAGGGAACCAAGTGCCACAATAGGTGGCAATGCTCTGTGGTGACTAGATTTTGGATCTGAATGTTTTTCATTTACTCAGTGACAGGAGTGAATATTCATAGATCCCCAGAGATAGCCCTGAGTTCAAAAGTTACCTTCAAGAATCCCCAAGAAATTGACCAAATTAATCCTTTACATGATCCTGGCTGCAAGAATCACTATTGCTAAATATTGGAAGCGATCGGTGATCCCACTTGACTATGTTAAATATAAACTGAATTGGATCATGGTTAATGAGAAACTCCCCTGCATTCTCAATAACAACGTAAAGATTTGACAGAACTTGGGATCCGTGGATTTAATACCTTTCCGCCCCTTAGAGTGAAGTAAAAGAGGGTCAGCTATGGCCCCTCTTTCTATTATTCTCTTTTTCTTTCTCATTCTTCTTTCATACTTTGTTTCCAACATTACCTTTTCATGTATCTAACTTTAGTACCTGACTATGGTTTGGTCATGCTCATGATTAATCGTTTTTCATAGTGAAATATGTACTAGAATTCTGTACATTTTCGCAGCTTATCCTCTAACTGTAGATTACACCAGAGGGACTTCCTGGTCCCATACATGTAAGCAATGTTCGATTCTTCAATCTCTCTGTACAATGTCACCTATCTTCACATGAATATTGTCCTAGAAGTTCCATATCTCTCATTTGTTGGTATTGTTGGTCTGTATGTTTGATCCTTTCAATAAAAAGATTGAAATATAACAAAAGTAATATAACACATATAAACAGAAAAGATACAAATAAACTTCAATGTTATGTAATTCTGATGCACCACCAGTTAAGCTAATATAACAGATATAAAAAGAAAAGACACAAACAAACATCAATGTTTTGTATTTCTGCTGTGCAGCATATTAAAATGATAGAACACCTATAAAATAGAAAAGACACAAACCTATTTCAATGCTGTGTATTTCTGATGCACTGCCAGCTAAAGTAATATAACACCTATACCCAGAAGAGACACAAACAAACTTCAATGTTGTGTATTTCTGACGTGCAGTTAGATAAAGCATAACATTTCCTGTTGTGCATTTCTGATTGTGCAAATATCACAACTAACAGAAAACATCACAAAGACAAACACAAACCTCAATGTTGTATATTTTACAGTGACACTGGGTAAATCTGGGACAAATGCTGCAGATGCATACATTCACAGTCATGGTGTATTCATCTAAGAAATACCAAACAAATAGCAATACTTATCATAGGTATGGCTTGGACTCTGGACACTTATCCTTAATCCATCCATCCAGTGGAGCCTCTAGCAACCTATGTTGGAGGCATCTTGCCAGATCCACAGCAGCTGGCATAGTAGATTCTTACTACTTAGTGTAGCACTGTTGACCTGGGGAAAAGCTGGTGTAATACTGGAATATCCAGGTTCCTGCCCTCCACTGCATATCTATCAAATTAAGAGGTAGCGGTGAATGGTATTGTAGCAGAAGCTTCTGGGCCACAGTATCACCCTGGATTAAGGAAAGGGGTTTGTAACTCAATGGCCAGAGACTACCTGGCTGTTATTAGGGATTCTGCTGTTAAACTTCCAAGGCAGAGGGAAGTACTCACCGCCTGTTGTCTTCTGCCGCTTACAACAGCCACAGGGCTAGCTTTTCCATTCTCAGGGTCACAAGAGGAGGATAGTGGCCAATTTCACACCTCTAAGTTACTGTCCTTCCTGGAAGGCTGCCAAGTAAGGCCATGTGTCCCACAGGATACCTGCAACACACACACCTCTCCAGGAACCCAAACTTTCTCAAAAGGAAGGAAAGGACTTGGCCATGAAATCCAGAGATGGCTAGCAAACACCTCTTTTCTCCTTTTTATGGCTGCCAGAACAAGAGAGAGAGAGACCGGTAGTTTGCTGCAGCAACATAACACACTCCCCCATGTCCAGATTGCTGCTGTACATGCAGTGCGACCTTGTGAGAGACACTTGGCCTGCAGGTTAGTTCAGCCCTCCCTGGCGTACCTAGACCTGCCCCACAGGGGTACCTCCTCAGTCTTCTGGTCAGTGAAAACAACAAAAATTCCGCTGTGTATGAAGAAACACGATCAATATAGAGGGACAAGGGGAAGGGTGGGGACTTATAACATCTGTCAATTGATTGTGTTTTCTGTAGGAAGGAGCATCTTATCTCTCAGATGTGCCGTCCTGGAAGGTGAGAAGAGAAAGGGCTGTTTGGCAAAGCAGTCATCTCCTTGTAGGTGTGTTATTGGAGGGCTCTGAAGGGAGTAGAGATGCCCTGTCCAACCTCACAGCCTTAGACGGCACATAAGAAGATGGGACCAAGTACTACATATACAGTGAATATAAAAAATCTACACACGCCTGGTAAAATATCAGGTTTCTGTGATGTAAAATAAATGAGAAAGATAAATGAGAAAGATAAATAATTTCAGAACTTTTTCCACCTTTAATGTGACCTATGAACTGTACATCTCAATTGAAAAACAAACTGAAATCTTTCTTTTTTTTGGGGGGGGGGGGGGGGGGAGTAGCTTATAATTGGGATGTAGCTGTGTTCAGAATTAGGCAATCTAGTTAAATAGGAGTCAGTGTCTCTGATGATTAACCCCAAATAAAGTTCAGCTGTTCTAGTAGGTCTTTCCTAACATTTTCTTAGAGCTTCCAAAGCATCAGAGGGATCTCATTGTTAAAGGGTATCAGTCAGAAGGGTACAAAAGGATTTCCAAGGCATTAGGTATAACATGGAACATAGTGAAGACAGTCATCAAGTGGAGAAAATATGGCGCAACAATGACATTACTAAGAACTGGACGTCCCTCCAAAGTTGCTGAAAAGACGAGCAGAAAACTGGTCTGGGAGGCTGCCAAGATAGCTACAGCAACATTAAAGGAGCTGCAGGAATATCTGGCAAGTACAGGCTGTGTGGTACATGTGACAACAATCTCCTGTATTCGTCATATGTCTGGGCAATGGGGTAGAATGGCAAGGCGAAAGCCTTTTCTTACAAAGATAAACAGCCAAGCCTGGCTAAATTTTGCAAAAACACATCTGAAGTCTCCCAAAAGCATGTGGGAAAATATTTTATGGTCTGATGAAACCAAGGTTGAACTTTCTGGCCATAATTCCAAAAGATATGTTTGGTGCAAAAACAACACTGCACATCACCAAAAGAACACCATACCCATAGTGAAGCATGGTGGTGGCAGCATCATGCTTTGGGCTGTTTTTCTTCAGCTGGAACTGGAGCCTTAGTCAAGGTAGAGGGAATTATGAAAAGTTCCAAATACCAGTCAATATTGGCACAAAACCTTCAGGCTTCTGCTAGAAAGCTGAACATGAAGAGGAACTTCATCTTTCAGCATGACAACAACCCAAAGCATACATCCAAATCAACAAAGGAATGGCTTCACCAGAAGATTAACGTTTTGGAATGGCCCAGCCAGAATCCGAGCGGAAATCTGTGGGGTGATCTGAAGAGGGCTGTGCACAGGAGATGCCCTCACAATCTGACAGATTTGGAGTGTTTTTGCAAGGAAGAGTTGGCAAATATTACCAAGTCAAGATGTCTCATGCTGATAGACTCATATCCAAAAAGAGTGCTGTAATAAAATCAAAAGGTGCTTCAACAAAGTATTAGTTTAAGGGTGTATACACTAATTTTTTAGTTTTTTATTTTTACTTCCCTCCACCTAAAAAAATTTCAGTTTGTTGTTCAACTGATTTGTACAGTTTATAGGTTACATTAAAAAGTGGAAAAGGTTCTGAAATGATTTATCTTTGTCTCAAACCTGACATTATAACAGGAGTGTGTAGACTTTTTATATCCACTATACTTTGTCTTCTGGGGAACAAAATGCATAAACATGGAAGCGAGACTTTTTCTTTAAGCATGCTCTGGCACCATTATATAAACTCCAACTGGGTCTAAATCTTTAAGCAAGCTTTATTACCATCTCTGATTTAGATTACTTATAGTAAAACTCCTTACATGTACTTTGTCCCCTGGAAAACAGAACACATTAATATAAACTAACAACTTCAATACCGGGAAATTTCATCCCCTTTCTGCCCAGGCCAATGTTCAACTTCCAGCACTTGTCACGTACCTGGATAGTGAGCCTGACGTGAAGAGGCAGGCTTCCCGTACAACTCCGGCTCAAGGACTGCTGATGGTGAGACAGCGGTCACAGGGACATGGTGGGGTATGAGTGCCTGTGATCAGTCCAGTAATAGCAGGTGAGCTGATGAGTTGTAGGCAAGGAGCAGGGTTTGAATGTAGCCGTGCGGGATGGATGGATACTCGAGTGCAGGGTGCTGAGGATGCAGGGTCAGACGAGCCGGGTTCGGTATTGGTCAGGCTTGCAGCGGCAGGAGGAAGAGTAGTCAGGTCACAGGCCAGGTCAGCAAAGGAAGATCAATCAGACAGGAGAGGAGACAGAAGAATAATCCAAGACAAGCCAGAGGTCAGGGCAGAAAGCAATCAAGCAGATATCAGGAACAGGCTGGTTCGGTATCAGGAGACAATCACTGGAATCAGGGAACACGAGCAGGGAAAAGACCATATGGTAATGGGACAACTACTGCAGCCAGTTTAAATAGCCCTTTTGTCGCCAGCATTAGTGACAGGCACGCGCCCGCATGTGCGAGTTCGCATGTGCCGATGTCCAAGTACCTGCACATCTGTTTGGCTCGTAAGGACTCTGCGCATGCGCATATTTGCGCACCGCGGAACATCCCCTACACTATGGACAGGTCTTCCCTAACAGCACTGTCCATTTTGAATAACAATTATGTCGGCATGCAACACTGTACCAAAATAAAATGTTTATCATTCATTCCACACAAATAGAGCTTTCTTTTGGTGATATTTAATCACCACTGGGCTTTTTATTTTTTGAAAACTAGAAAAGACCAAAAATTTGGGGAAAAAAAACCCTGCATTTTTTTTGTTTCTGTTATAAAAGTTTGCAAATAAATAATTTTTCTTCATAAATTTAGGCCAAAATGTATTCTGCTACATTTCTTTGACGAAAATAACCCAAATCAGTGTTTATTATTTAATCTGTGGAAAGGTAATAGAGTCCACAAACTACAGTATGTCTGCAAATTGGTCAATCCTGATGTACTGGTGGCTTATCTCATTTTTTGAGGTCCAAAAATGTCAGGACAGTATAGATATCCCCCAATTGACCCTTTTTTGGAAAGTAGACAGTCCAAGCTTATTGAATGAGGAAAGAACAAACAGAGGGCGCACAGGCCTAGTGCATTACCATAATAAATGTTTAATAAGAAATAAAGTAGGTGTTGTACTCACAAGCGACAATAAAGTCAAGGCACATCATAAAAGAACAGCTGGGTCAACACCGCGCTGAGTAACAGTCCGCAATAGGGAGTGTAGACATCCAATAGGCTGACGCGTTTCGAGGACTTGCCTCTTCCTCAGAGCCACTGGCGTGGTGTTGACCCAGATGTTCTTTTATGATGACTTTATTGTCGTTTGTGAGTACAACACCTACTTTATTTCTTATTAATTTTTTTGGTAATGCACTAGGCCTGTGCACCCTCTGTTGTTATTTCCTCATTCAGTATATTTGGATTCCCCCGGTCTATTTGAGGGCAGCATGGTGTGCATGTTCCAGGACATTCTTAATGTGGTTGTAGCCTTCATCGAGTCCATCCCTAAGCACAGGAGCATTTGTGTTTGCTAGTCCAAGATTATTAGCAAGAGGCATTGCAAGTTTTTTTGAAGTTGTAATTTTTTTGGAAAATGAATAAAAAAAGCAAGTTAACAATTTTTATTTTACATGCTGTCACCAGTGCAGTACAGTGTCATCATATAACTAGTATGGTGGTGATCTTAAATACGTGTACTTTCTTTTATTACTTTTTTCTTTTAACAAACTGTGACTAGAGCAATACATTGTTACCATAATAACATTGTACTACTCTGGGGCAGTGATCAGTACCATACTTTTTTTTTTTTACACATTACTACTATAAGCATTTTACTGCATGAAAACTATTTATTCAGTAAGTATTGAAATTACCTGTGTTGTTGGCCACAGATAATAACATGGTAGATGGGCTGTGATTGGCCCTGTCTGTACTACGTGAGCATTTTGACCAATCACAGCTAGCAACACAAATTGTACACAATGAATGGCATGGAAGAAGCCATTCATTGATTACAATTGTTATGTGATCTGCAGTGATTGGTCAAAGCAATCACATGGTACTGGCAGCGGGCCGGTACAGTGATCTATCATCAGCTGGTGACAGATCATGCACACAGCGTAGCTGCAAGGCGCGTTCTGGGACAACATCATATAAGTGAATATAAGGGCATAAAAGAGGTCTCAGCCTCCCACATCACAGCTTTAGAAGACTCCAATGAAGAAGAACCTATAGTAATAGGGTTTGTAGGATCTTGGTTAAAAGTGTCAGTTCCTTCTGGGGATACCAAGAAATAGCCCCCAAATGCAGCGGTGGAGTATGGGCTGAGGTCACCTTTTGCAACTTGACTGTATTCTGTGTCCCTTGTTGCTCCATGTATCGAAAAATAACTAGGCCCAATGTCATGCAAGGCCTCCCATAATCACAAACTCAAGTAGCAGAGGCTGATGAGCGTCATAAGGCAGGCCATGAAACTAGAAAGGAGATTGGAAGAACTACAAGGTGCTTCAGAATTATCAGTAGTAGGATAGTGCTTCCTTAAGGCTGAATAGCAGGAAAGAATGGTAGAGGTGCATGTGCACGGCACTCAACCTTGTGGATGACATCAGCATTCTGTTCCCTCAGCCCTTTTTCACAAAATTGTGGTGTGGAAATTTTAAAATGGTGCTCAACAATGCCAGCTGTGAAATAGCTCATGGCACGTCAGCCTGACTGTCCTTACTACAAGAGTTCTCAAGAGACTGGATCACACAAGAGACTGCACCATGGCTCTGGACCTGGGTATGCTCTGTGGCTTACTCACACAGTACACAAAGTTCTGGAAAACATCAGAATGCAGTGCAAAGTGACCAAAATGTCTTATTCCAGGCTAGCCACGCAATCAGTTCAGCAGAGTGGTTAAAGCCTCCAAAGCTGGTGTTAAGGATACACAGATTCAAACAGCTGCTTTGTAAAGAATAGTTGAATCAGTGTAATTGAAGTCTTGATTGAAGATACTGAAAAAAAAAATGTATCTACAGTGTACCAAGAATATTGAAATAGGAAAAAATTAAAAGGCTAGTAAAAATATAATACTTATAAAATATTTAGGAAGATTTTTTCTCTGTAGAGCTGAGGAAGAGATATCTAACCTCATAGGGCACTAGCAAAAAACTGAGGCATGATGGCTGGAGGTTGGCCTTTATGGGGGCTGGCTTAACTTTGTTTTGTTTGCCAGTGTCCCAACCTCCTGAAGCAGCAGTATAACCGACTGTTTAAAACCCAAGTCTGTTGTTTTGTAAACAAAAAAAATCAACAATAGGGACAATACTTACATTGAAAAAGAAGTGTCCTTTGTGCTGGTGGCTGTTCTCCAAGTTCATCCTCTGCCTTCCCCCATATCCTTGCAGTGGTAATCTTCCAGTGCTATAGAGGTTAATTTGAGACGCTGGAGCAGTCATCAAGACTGTCGACTATGCCAACCCTTTCTGTCCCCTGCCTCTTTTCAGAGAAGCTGTACTATAGCTTCCAGCAATGTAAAACAGTCTATGAATGGAGGATGGGCAGATGAATCATAGTTACATAGCTGGTAAGGTTGAATAAAGACACCAGTTCATACATTTCAACCTAGACTGCAAGTGTGTTGATGTTCATGTCATATCCCTGTATACTGTGTTCGCTAAGAAGCTAATCAAAGAGTTTTTTTAAACTATCAATACTTCCCGCTGATATCACCGATTGTGGAAGGGAGTTCCACATCCTTACCACCCTGACAGTGAAAAACCCCTTATGCAGTTTAAGGTTAAACAGCTTCTCCTCTAAATTTCATTGAGTGGCCTTGTATCTTCTTACACTCCTTTAGACTGAATAGTTTATTCCCTATCACCATTAAAGTGTTACTAAACCCTCAACATGAAAATCAGTCTGTATATGCAGTAAAGCTTGCTTGTTATACTCACTGTGGAACCTAAGGGGTTAATCCGATGCATTCTGTAAAGAGGCTGTTTTGATCCTGACTTCTCTGCCCCTTCTTTTGTTTAAATGTCCAAGCTGACAAGAAAGACTGAACCCATAGCCCTTCTGCACATGCTCAGTTTAGTTTGTGTAACATACCTGGATAGTGAGCCTGACGTGAAGAGGCAGGCCTCCCGTACAACTCCGGCTCAAGGACCGCTGATGGTGAGACAGCAGTCGCAGGGGCATGGTGGGGTATGAGTGCCTGTGATCAGTCCAGTAACAGCTGATGAGTTGTAGGCAGGGAGTAGGGTTCTGATGTAGCCGTGCTGGATAGATGGATACTCGAGAGCTGCGTGCTGAGGATGCAGGGTCAGACGAGCTGGGTTCGGTATCGGTCAGGCAGATCAGGCTTACAGCGGCAGGAGGAAGAGTGGTCAGGACAGAGGCCAGGTCAGCAACAGAAGATCAATCAGACAGGAGAGGAGACAGAAGAATAATCCAAGACAAACTAGAGGTCAGGGCAGGAAGCAATCAAGCGGAGATCAGGAACAGGCTGATTCGGTATCAGGAGACAGTCACAGGACTCAGGGAACACGAGCAGGGAAAAGAACATACGGCAATGGGACAACTACTGCAGCCAGTTTAAATAGCCCTTTTGGTACCAGCATTAGTGACAGAAACGCGCCCGTATGCACGAGTGCGCATGCCTATGTCCAAGTGCCTGTACATCTGTTTGGCTAGTAAGGACTCTGTGCATGCGCATATTTGTGCGTCGTGGAAGTTCACATGCACTATGGGCAGGCCTTTCCTGAGGCCCAAGCCTCCGATGCCCAATTGGCTCCTTTTTTGTGGGTGACTGAGAAAAAACTCACAAATTAAGTTCATAGCATGCACATTCTGTGCAGGTTCCCAGGAATTTTCCTCTGGCCCATACCCCTTCCATTTGATTAGGTATTGCGTCTGGCCCCTCCTTTTCCTACAGTCCACAACAGCCTCAACCTTAAATTCCTCCTCTCCGTTAATAATTATAGGCTCAGGGGGCCTTGACCTTCGATCAGAAAAGGGGTCTGGTACTGCAGGTTTTAACAATGATACATGAAAAACTGGATGAAAAAGGGATTCCGGTAATGCTAACTCGTAAGAAACCGTTAATTTTACGTCTTACCGGAAATGGTCCCACAAACTTAGGTGCCAGCTTCCTTGAAGTACATGCCATCTTCAGGTTGGTTGTGGCAAGCCAGACCTGGTCTCCTGGGTGCATAATCAGTTCTCCCCTTCTCCTATCAAAAACCTTTTTGTTGTTCTCCTGGGCTTTTGTGACAGTCTCTTGTAACAATTTGTTTTTAGTAAGAAAAAAATCTAGTGTCTTGAGCAGTAGGGACAGAAGTTTCCGGCGCAAGGTCAGGTAGAAAGGTAGGGTGAAACTCATAATTAGCAAAAAATGGGGATTGTTTGTTGGCAGAATGACTGGAGTTGTATGCAAACTCTGCCAGTGGCAAGAACGATACCCAATCATTTTGGACAAAAGAAGTGTAACAACGGATGTACTGCTCCAAAGTTTTATTAGTCCGCTGGCAAAATTGTGTCTGGCATTGGGGTATCTTTTGGATCCTCGAACATGCATGAAAGTGCATTGGGTTTGGTGTTCTTGGACCCAGGCCTATAAGTAATGTGGAAAGTAAATCTTGAAAAAAAAAAAGTGCCCATCGGGCCTGACGTGGTTTAGGGCATTTAGCAGTCCTTACATACTCAAGATTCTTGTGGCCAGTGTAAATTAGAATTCGGTGTGTGGCTCCTAGCAGGTACAGTGGGGCAAAAAAGTATTTAGTCAGCCACCAATTGTGCAAGTTCTCCCACTTAAAAAGAAGAGAGAGGCCTGTAATTGGCATCATAGGAAGACCTCAACTATGAGAGACAAAATGAGAAAAAAAATCGAGACAATCACATTGGCTGATTTGGAAGGAATTTATTTGCAAATTATGGTGGAAAATAAGTATTTGGTCAATATCAAAAGTTCATCTCAATACTTTGTTATATATCCTTTGTTGGCAATGACAGAGGTCAAACATTTCCTGTAAGTCTTCACAAGGTTAGCACACACTGTTGCTGGTATTTTGGCCCATTCCTTCATGCAGATCTCCTCTAGAGCAATGATGTTTTGGGGCTGTCGCTGGGCAACACGGACTTTCAACTCCCTCCAAAGGTTTTCTATGGGGTTGAGATCTGGAGACTGGCTAGGCCACTCCAGGACCTTGAAATGCTTCTTACGAAGCCACTACTTCGTTGCCGGGGCGGTATGTTTGGGATCATTGTCATATTGGAAGACCCAGCCACGTTTCATCTTCAATGCCCTTGCTGATGGAAGGAGGTTTGCACCCAAAATCTCACGATACATGGCCCCATTCATTTTGTCCTGTACATGGATCAGTCGTCCTGGTCCCTTTGCCGAGAAACAGCCCCAAAGCATGATGTTGCCACCCCCATGCTTCACAGTAGGTATGGTGTTCTTTGGATGCAACTCAGCATTCTCTCTCCTCCAAACACGACGAGTTGTGTTTCTACCAAACAGTTCTATTTTGGTTTCATCTGACCATATGACATTCTCCCAATCCTCTTCTGGATCATCCAAATGCTCTCTAGCAAACTTCAGACGGGCCCGGACATGTACTGGCTTAAGCAGGGGGACTCGTCTGGCACTGCAGGATCCGAGTCCCTGGTGGCATAGTCTGTTACTGATGGTATCCTTTGTTACGTTGGTCCCAGCTCTCTGCAGGTCTTTCACTAGGTCCCCCCGTGTGGTCCTGGGATTTTTGCTCACTGTTCTTGTGATCATTTTGACCCCACGGGGTGAGATCTTGCGTGGAGCCCAAGATCGAGGGAGATTATCAGCGGTCTTGTATGTCTTCCATTTTCTAATTATTGCTCCTACAGTTGATTTGTTCACACCAAGCTGCTTGCCTATTGCAGATTCAGTCTTCCCAGCCTGGTGCAGGTCTACAATTTTGTTTCTGGTGTCCTTCGACAGCTCTTTGGTCTTCACCATAGTGGAGTTTGGAGTGTGACCGTTTGAGTTTGTGGACAGGTGTCTTTTATACTGATAACAAGTTCAAACAGGTGCCATTGATACAGGTAATGAGTGCAAGACAGAGGAGCCTCTTAAAGAAGAAGGTACAGGTCTGTGAGAGCCAGAAATCTTGCTTGTTTGTAGGTGACCAAATACTTATTTTCCACCATAATTTGCAAATACATTCTTTCCAAATCAGCCAATGTGATTGTCTGGATTTTTTTTCTCATTTTGTCTCTCATAGTTGAGGTCTACCTATGATGCCAATTACAGGCCTCTCTCATCTTTTTAAGTGGGAGAACTTGCACAATTGGTGGCTGACTAAATACTTTTTTGCCCCACTGTATCTCCACTTTTCCAGGGCTACTTTAATTGCCAGAAGTTCGCAGTCGCCTACGTCGTAGTTGCTTTCAGCTGAAGTGAGTTTCCGTGAAAAGAATGCTACTGGATGCATGAATTCTTTGAGGCCTTTCCGTTGGGAAAGAACTACCCCAACTGCATTTTCTGATGCGTTTACCTCTAGGATAGAAGGCAATGTGGAATCTGGATGGCTCAAAATAGGGGCAGCTGTGAATAGTTCCTTCAGGGTTTCGAAGGTGGCCTGTGCTTCAGGGGTCCAGTGGAAACGGACCCCTAGTTTAGTGAGCTGGGTAATGGGTGAGATGAGGGCCGAGAACTTCTTGATGAATTTTTGGTAAAAGTTGGCGAAGCCTACAAACCGTTGGATACCCTTTTTAACTGAGGGGACTGGCCAGTCCAGGATTGCTGAGACTTTCTGTGGATCCATTTTGATTCCAGCTGTGGAAATGATGAGTCCGAGAAATGGAATAGTTTGTTGCTCAAAATTGCATTTCTCGGCCTTGGCGTATTGTCCGTGCTGGCGAAGTCGTCCTAAGACATTTTTAAAATGTCCTCGATGGATCTCCAAGGATGTGGAAAATATTAAAATGTCATCCAGATAGACTATAACAAAAATGTCAAGGTAATCTCTGAAAATGTCAGTGATGAAGTGTTGGAAGGTAGCAGGTGCATTGCATAATCCGAATGGCATGACCAAATGTTCGAAGTGGCCAAATCAGGTACGAAAAGCAGTCTTCCATTCATCCCCTTCACGGATACGAACCAAGTTATAGGCTCCTCTTAAGTCTAGTTTTGTGAAAATGACTGCAGACTTGAGTCTTTGAAAGAGCTCGGGAACCAAGGGAAGGGGGTAATGTTGTTTTTACCGTAATTTTATTTAATTCCTGGAAATCCACACAAGGCCGTAAGGATTGGTCTTTCTTTTCCATAAAGAATATTCCTGCCCCTGCCGGAGATGTAGAGGGGTGAATGAATCCTTTTTGAAGGTTTTCTTCAATATATTCCTTTAATACCCCTTATTCCCGTTCAGATAAGGGAAAAATGCACCCAAAGGAAATTTTGGATCCTGGAAGTAGATCGATCGGCAATCGTAGGGTCAGTGAGGAGGAAGGGTATCTGCTCCTCGTTTGCTGAAGACATTCAAGTATCCCTGGTAGGCTTGTGGGATTACTTGGGCAAGCTCAGTGTCAGAGTCCATGCAAAGTAACGTGGAGGCGGGTGAAGGTGCTATGGGTAGGCAATATTTCTTGCAGTACGGGGATGAAAAATGAATTTTCTCAGTCTTCCAGTCGAGCCTGTAGCCATTGTAGGCCCAGAATGACAGGAAACAAGGGAGAGGCAATTGCGTCTAGGCGTAATAGTTCCTGATGGTGAGTGGTTATGGTAGTCAGAAGTGGCGAGGTCTCTTTATTTACCAGTTGGGATTCGATACAAGACCCATCAGCTAGAAAAATGTTAAGCCCTTGTTCCTTTAGCTGCAGAGGAATGTGTTGCTGGGCTGCAAAGGATAAATCAATGAAGCAGCTACAAGACCCACAATCAATAATTGCGGACACTGATATGATTCTTCCAGGAAGCTGGAAGGAAATAGGAACAGCCATATGAGCTGAGCTGGTGGGTAATGATGAATGATTAGCTGAAGAGAAGAAGATGCACTTACGCAGCTTAGCTGGGCAGGAACGCACATAATGGGCAGTTTCTCCACAGTACAGAGGCTGTGTACTCGGCGGCGTTGGCATTCCTCAGGAGTTAGTGATGGACGAATCAGACCAAGCTGCATGGGTTCGGGTGCACCTGATGTCTCAGGATCCGAATTTCTAGATAGAAGACCAGGCTGAACCGGAATCTAGGGTAGCACCCATGTAGGCCTAGGAACTTGGGTGGACCTCTCTAACCTGCATTCTCGTAGGCGGCGACCAATTTGAATGGATAGGAAGATTAAGTCCTCTAGAGAATTTGGTATGCCAACTCAAGCAAGTTCATCTTTGGGGCCTTCAGCAAGACCCAAACGGAACTGATGATGCAGGGCAGCATCATTCCAATTGGTGTCTGCACTCTAACGTCTAAAGTCTGTGACATAGTCCTCGGCGACCCTGTTGGAGTGCATGTAATGCTGCTTCTGCTGTGGTGTTCCGCTGTGGGTCATCATACAGCTGGGCCATCAAATCAAAGAAGGTGGACATAGTGTTCAAATGTGTGTGATGACTTTCAAGCAGACGATGGGCCCGAGCTTGTGGTTCACCTTGAAGCAGAGAGATAATGAATCCCACTTTAACAGTTTCTGTGGAGAAAGTTCTCGGCTGGAGGTTGAAGTACAGTTGACGTGTTGTGGAATGCTCTAAACTTGCTTCGGTCTCCAGTGAACCGCTCAGGAGTGGGTACACAGGGTTCAGGAGGTGGCATCATGCCAACAGCATTAGCGAGAGATTCCGTGGAAGCCCCGGTTGCGGCTGGGACAGAGGGAGCCACAGACACAGGAGCAGGTATAGCCAGGATCTGCATGCGTTCCTCCAGGTGCACATATCCTTCCTGCAGAGTTTTGACTGCTTGGGTCAATGCTGTCAGGTGTTGACATAATTTATCCAGAGGCGAAGGTCCTCTTGCAGGCTCAGACATGGCTGTATGGTACTGTCACGTACCTGGATAGTGAGCCTGACGTGAAGAGGCAAGCCTCCCATACAACTCCGGCTCAAGGACCGCTGATGGTGAAACAGCGGTCGCAGGGGCACGGTGGGGTATGAGTGCCTGTGGTCAGTCCAGTAACAGCTGATGAGTTGTAGGTAGGGAGTAGGGTTCTGATGTAGCCGTGCTGGATGGATGAATACTCGATAGCTGCGTGCAGAGTCAGATAAGCCGGGTTCGGTATCGGTCAGGCAGATCAGGCTTACAGTGGTAGGAGGAAGAGTAGTCAGGTCACAGGCCAGGTCTGCAAAGGAAGATCAATCAGACAGGAGAGGAGACAGAAGAATAATCCAAGACAATCCAGAGATCAGGCAGGAAGCAATCAAGCGGAGATCAGGAACAGGCTGGTTCGGTATCAGGATACAATCACAGGAATCAGGGAACACGAGCAAAGACCACACGGCAATGGGACAACTACTGCAGCCAGTTTAAAAAGCCCTTTTGGCACCAGCATTAGTGACATGTGTACGCCTGTATGCACGAGTGCGCATGCCTATGTCTAAGTGCCTGCACATCTATTTGGCTAGTAAGGACTCTGCGCATGCTTGTGCGCCGTGGAACTTTACCTGCACTATGGGCAGGCCTTTCCTGACAGTGTGTATTGCTAGAGATGTTTTTTTTTTTCTTGGTACAGTGTGCGTGATCAGCACAGGGCCAATCAGCACTGTATTTTGCATCCTCCTAGTGCAGAAACAAAACTTTTCCTACAAGCCAGTGCTCTGCTGAAGTCACAAGACTGTTCTAACTGCTGATGAGAAAAGGTATTTAGCAGTTTGTTTACTACAATAATTGCATTTCCATGTTCTATGTACTGTGGGAGATCAGATATAGTGAATGCAATGTCATGGGTTTAGTAACACTTTAAGATATTTGTATATCACCATCATATCTCCTGTCAAGCGGCACTTCTCCAGAGAAGAGAGGAGGCACTTCTCCAGAGGAGAATAAGTTTAATGTTTGTAGTATTTCCTCATAACTGAGGTCCTTCAGCCTCCAAATGAGTTTTGCTGCACTTCTCTGGACTTTCTCCAGTTCATCCTTCCTGAGGATTGGTGACAAGAACTGGACGGCATACTCAAGATGTAGCCAAACCAGAGTTTTATAACGTGTCAGGATTACAGTTTAATCTCTTCAGTAAATAGCCTTTTTATGCATGCTAATATTCTGCTTGCTTTAGCTTGGCATTCCATGCCATTGCTGAGTCTGTCATCTACTAGGACCCCCAGATCCTTTTCCATCTTGAATTCCCCCAGGAGTGTGTGGATTACTACTAATGATACTGTTGTCATCAGCAAATCATCGTCTCCAATAGTTTACATACTATCAGTGTTAGACTGACTGGCCTGTAGTTGCCAGTAATATGTCTCTGTCCCTTTTAACCATTTCCATACCGGGCACTTTTACCCCCTTCCTGCCCAGGCCATTTTTCAGGTCTCAGCGCTCTCACACTTTGAATGACAATTGCGCAGTCATACAACACTGTACCCAAACTAAAATTTTATCAGTTTCTTCACACAACTAGAGCTTTCTTTTGGTGGTATTTAATCACCGCTGGGGTTTTTAATTTTTGCTAAATTAACAAAAAAAAGACCAAACATTTTGAAAAAAAAAACATGTTTTTCTTTGTTTCTGTTATAAAAGTTTGCAAATAAATAATTGTTCATAAATTTAGGCCAATATGTATTCTGCTACATGACTTTGGTGAAAATAACCCAAATTAGGATGTATTTTTTAGTTTGTAGGAAAGTTATAGAGTTCACAAACTATGGTATAGATCTGAAAATTGATCAATCCTGAAGTACTGACGGCCAATGTAATTTCTTGAGGTTCAAGAATGTCAGAACAGTACAGATATTCCCCAAATGACCCCTTTTTGCAAAGTAGACAGTCTGACGTACTTTATAAGAGGCATGGCGAGTTTTTTTAAGTTGCATTTTTTTTGTCAAATTTTTCGGAAAATGAAAAAATTAAAAAAATTATTTTCCCTTTTTTTTTTACATACTGTCACCAGTGCAGTACAGCGACATCATATAACTGGCATGGCGGTGATCAGGGACACTGACTGGTGACCGTACGGAAAAAAAAAAATTACAATTTTTTTTATTATTTTTAATTTTTTATTAAATTTTTTTTAATTTTTCTTTTTCATATTTCACTATGACCAAAGTAGTACAATGTTACCATAGTAACATTGTACTACTTTGGGGAAGTGATCAGTATTTATTTATTTATTTTTTTTTTACACAATTTGCTTATAGCAAAGAATTACTTTGCTATAAGCAAGCATTTACCTGAATGACATCGATTCATTCGGGGTTTTTTTTTTTTTTGTGCTTAGCTGTGATTTGGCCACGGCTAATCACATGACACAGCTGGGCATGTGATCGCTGTGACCATTCACAGCTAGGCACACTAGTATACAATGGATGGCATGAATGAAGCCATCCATTGTATACAACTGTCATGTGACCTGCTATGATTGGTCACAGCAGGTCACATGGTACTGGCAACGGGGCCGGTACTCAGATCTGTCATCGGCTGTGTCCGAGGTACATGGCCGGTGACAGATCGCGCTGCTGCGCGGCTCTGCAGGCGCACAAACTGCGCATGCCTGGGAGGACGCCATATGTCGTCCACCCAGAATGCTGAGGAGTTTTGCCGGCCGCCATCTGGCCATAGGCCAGGCGGGTAAAGGTTAAAATATTGGCACTATGTTGGCTGTTTGCCAACCAGATAGTACCATTCCTGTCAGTATACGGTCCATAAAAATTAGGAACAATGATCTGGCTATAACCCGACTGAATTCTCTGAGGACTCTCAGGTGCAAGCCATCTAGTCCTGGTGATTTATTTGTGTTAAGCCTTCTTCAGACACTGGTTTGTTTGCCACAAAAGTACATTATGTAATGCATTACAAATGTTGCAGTCTTGATTACTGTACACCTTCTCCGGGTGTAAAAAATGAGGAGAAAAATATATTTAGTACAGTTGCCTTCTTATCACTTGTAACCAAATTACCGTCATCATCTTTTAAGGGGCCAATATGCTTTGACCTTCCTTTTTTGCTGTTAATATATTAAAAAAATATTTTGGGAGGTCTGCCTCCTCCATTCATAGTGCATTTTTCACTGCTGGAAGCTATAGTGCAGCTTCTATGAATCGAGGTGGTTGTCAGAAAGAGTGGGCATATTAAGCACTCTTGATAATTGCCTCTGACAGGTCCAGCAGCCCATATTAACCCCCACAGCACTGGAAGATTACCTTAGAGAGTGTATGAAGGGAAGCAAAAAAATGCAAGATTTCAACCAAGAAAGAAGACACCAGCACAAGGGAGAATTCTCATTCAATGTGCCATCCCTTACGCTGGTTTTAGAAAACAAATTTTAGGTTTTAGTTATTTCTACAGTATTTGTATTTCTCAGTAGACAATAAATAAAAGTTATTTTAAGAACCTGCAGAAGTTTACGAGTATGCATAATTTTCTTAGTTTATTACATATATTGGAGCTGCATTTTCCATCACTTCTGACAGGTAAAGAGAGGGAAAAAAGGTGAGGGTTTTACCATTGATATGTATTCATGATAGTTCTAAGAGTATACTCTGCTTTAACCCAGGCTGTTGTAAGAAATGCAAATGTTTTAAAAATACTGCTACATTTGATATAAAATGATCAGTTAACATTTGGATGACATCAGGTAAAAGCCCTCTTTTTGAATCAGCCTTTACAGTTCAATTAAAAAAAAAATCTTTTTCATTATATGCTTTCATGCTAAGCTTCAGTATCTAACTGGCTGCTAAAACAGTCTATCAGAAACAGCCAGGAATACAGGGACATAGAACAACACTTTGGAGATAGCTGTTATGTGAAGACTAGCACCTGTTTGTTTGGTTGGTTTGTTTAAATAAATTTTCAAGTGGTTGAAGAAAAAAAAAAACAGGTATTATGCTTCAAGATAATCTAACTTTACTTTTTTTTTTTCTTTAAGATACAGATTGTCTCTTTGCAATAGGCAACACGCAACTGGTAGAAAAATGTTCACAGACGTAATCAGCTTTCTATTCTTTAAAACACTGGCATACTTTTCTATTTCTGGGTGAATATAAATGTGCATTTGAATTTAGGCTTTTGAAACTGACTGCTAAGCAGAATGCTTTAAAAAAAAAAAACAAAAAAAAAAAAAAACCCAGAAAAACATACAAAGATCTAAACATAGGTTTTTAAATCTTTTTTTTTCAAGTGCATGGAAGTGTTTACAGTGATATTAGCCAAACAGAGCTTAGAGCAGTCAAACAACCAGCTCAATTGGAACTCTAGGTATGAATCAAAATACTAATACACAATTTAGTGACAACTAGCACATTTAAAGTATCTTGCAATAAGAGCTTCTTACTTGCTTACAGATTAAAGGGGTACCCTGAACCACTCAGTGTAAAAACTTGACATGCCCTTAGTGCAGGAATAAATTAACCTGTGTTGGGAGTTGCAATATCCTGGGCTGGACTATCAAGATAGCCGAAGATGCAGAAAGGTTCAGGTGAAGATGTCAGCACCACAGAGAGCCTGCAGACATAAATCTCTAGAGTGGAGGCAAGTGTAGCTGACTTAGTTCTGCTTTAACCTTTTGCAGACCGGACTGTTTCACCTCCTTCCAGTCCAGGCCATTTTTCAGTGCTGTCACACTTTGAATGACAATTACTCAGGTATGCAACATGTACCAAAATAACTTTTATATAACTATTTCAGAGAAATGGAGATTTATTTTGGTGATATTTAATCACTGAGTTTTTTATACAAAAGGAAAAGAAAGACAAAAAAAACATTTTTCCTTGTTTCTGTTATAAAACTTTGCAAATAAATACACTGCTCAAAAAAAATTAAAGGAACACTTTGAAAACACATCAGATCTCAATGAGGAACAATATTATGCTGGATATCTATATTGATATGGATTGGGTAAATGTGTTAGGAACGTAAGGATGCCCCATCATTTGATGAAAATGATCAACCTACAGAGGACTGAATTCAAAGACACCCTGAAAATCAAAGTGAAAAAATTATGCAGCAGGCTAGTCAATTTTGCTGAAATTTCATTGCAGCAACTTAAAATGGTGCTCAGCAGTTTGTATTGCTCCCAAGTACTTGTATGCATGTCTGACATCAGGGCATGCTCCTAATGAGATGATGGATGGTGTTCTGGGGTATCTCCTCCCAGATCTGGACCAGGGCATCACTGACCTCCTGGACAGTCTGAGATGCAACCTGGCAGCGTCGGATGGACCGAAACATGATATCCCAGAGGTGTTCTATTGGATTTAGGTCAGGCGAGCGTGGGGGCCATTCAATAGGATCAATTCCTTCATCCTCCAGGAACTGCCTGCATACTCTCGCCACATGAGGCTGGGCATTGTCATTCACCAGGAGGAACCCAGGACCCACTGCACCAGCGTAGGGTCTGACAATGCGTCCAAGGATTTCATCCCGATACCTAATGACAGTCAGGGTGCCATTGTCTAGCCTGTAGAGGTCTAGAGGACAGCAGCGTTTCTGGATCATGTTCAGATATGGCTTCTTATTTACGTGATAGAGCTTTAAATTGCATTTTTGGATGCAACAGCAAACTGTGTTCACAGACAGTGATTACTGGAAATATTCTACAGCCCATGCAGTGATGCAGTCCATCACAGAATAACGTCCGTTTTTAATGCAGTGCTGTCTGAGGGCCTGTAATTACAAGCATCCAATATTGCGTTTCAGCCTTGTCCCTTGCACACAGAGATTTCTCCAGATTCTCTGAATCTTTTGATATTACGTACTGCAGATGATATATAATTATATTTAAAAGTCTTTGTAATTTTATATCGTGGAACATTATTCTGAAATTGTTCGACAATTTCTAGGTGCAGGTTTTAACAGATTGGTTAATCTCTGTCCATCTTTACTTCTGACACACAACTCTCTAAGTTGCCCTTTTTATACCCAATCGTGTTATTGATTTGTTGCCAATTAACCTGATTGGTTGCAAAAATGTTCTTCCAGCTGTTCCTTGTTAGAAAAACTTTGCATGCTTTTTGCTGCTATGTCCCAAATTTTTTCAGACGTGTTGCTGCCATCAATTTTAAAATTGCCTTATGTTTTTCTTAAAAGTGTACCTTTTCTCAGTTTAAAAACTTGTGATACATTTTTATTTTTTATTATGAATAAAATGTGGGTACATAAGATTTGCAAATAACTGCATCCTGTTTTATGTAGATTTCCAACTTGTTTGGAATTGGGGTTGTAAATTCTGGAAGTTTTGTAGTTTTAAGACCTTATTCCATGAAGATGCCTACAGGACTTCATTAAAAAAAAAAAAAACAACAAACAAAAACACACCATTTTTCAATATAAATAACAGTTTGGAGTTTGGATAAAGCAATAAAAAAAAGGAAAAAAATAGTTCAGAGAGGAAAAATGTGTTACACTGTTATTCTTTTAAATAAAGCTGGGTACAAACTCTTATTGCAGATGCAGGAATCTACCCCGCTGTGCTATTTATTCTGACAGTAGGAATTCCTTGCTGTCAGAATACACTGATCAGCATTGCAGCAGGACCGTTTTCCAAAAGCTGAACTAACGGTCAGCTTCTATTGAACAGAGAGGGCTCCATACAGAAATTTGTTTGGTACCCGCTGAACCATGCATATCTACCCATATGGAAGAAAAATATATTTAAAAAATATTCTTCCCAAATATATTTGAAATGCTACAATTTTGGCCATATTCAATATATATATATATATATATACACACACATATACACACACACACATATACATACATACATACATACATACACTGTATGTTGAAATGCGTTTTTATTACAAAATATCTGAAAAATAATTTTTAAAAATACATTTCAAATATACTGTATGTCTTTAAAAATACAAATCTACATTTTTGGAATGCATTTACAAATATATGTAAAAATATATGTTAAAATGACTTTTTTTATATGTAAAAAAAATCTGAAGAATTATTATTATTATTATAGAGTATTTATATAGCGCCAAAGGGTTTGCCCAGCGCTGTACATTAGAATGGGGGACAAGACATGAGACAATATATTTATTATTATTCTACAGTATTTATATAGCGCCAAATGGTATGCTCAGCGCTGTACAGTAGCAAGGGGGACAGAACATGAGACAAGACAGTAACAAAACAGTACACAAGGGGTTCAAGGGCCCTGCTCTTTTGAGCTTAAAATCTAGGAGGGAGGGGAAGGTGATACAGGAGGAGATGGCTGTGGGGGATGGAGTGGTGGGAGGAGTGGAGGAGGTTGTTAGGTGAGGTGAGGTTGGGGTAGGCTTCCCTGAAGAGGAGGGTTTTCAGGGTGCGCCTGAAGGTGAGGAGGGTGGGTGACAGTCTGATGGATTGGGGTAGGGAGTTCCAGAGGATGGGAGAAGTCCTAGAGAAGTCCTGCAATCGGGCGTGGGAGGAGGAGACCAGGGAGCTAGAGAGTAGGAGGTCCTGAGAGGAGCGGAGGGCATGGGTAGGGTAGTATTTGGGTATCAGGTCAGTTATGTAGTTTGGGGCGGCATTGGGAATTGCTTTGTAGGTCAGGGTTAGCAGTTTGAATTTGATGCGTTGGGCAATCGGGAGCCAGTGAAGGGATTGGCAGAGGGGGGAGGCAGATGTGGAGCGGTTGGTGAGGTGGATGAGTCTAGCCGCTGAGTTTAGGATCGACTGGAGTGGGGATAGCGTTCGTTTGGGTAGGCCAGTGAGAAGGGAATTGCAATAGTCCAGGAGTGAGATGATGAGGGGGTGTACGAGTTGTTTGGTGGTGTCTGGGTTGAGGAATGTGCGTATCTTGGAGATGTTGCGGAGGTGGAGCCTGCAAGATCTAGATAGCAGTTGGATGTGGGGTAGGAAGGAGAGATGGGAGTCCAGGGTGACACCCAGGACTTTGGCGTGTGGGGTGGGAGAGATCGAGGCGTTGTTAGTAGTGATGGAGAGGATGGGGGGATGGGGGGGGGGGGAAGACCAGGAGCTCAGTTTTGGATAGGTTAAGTTTGAGGAAGTGGAGCGACTTCCAGTCTGATATGTCGTTTAGGAGGTGGGCGATGCGGGCAGAGAGGTAAATTTGGGTGTCGTCGGGATAGAGGTGGTAATTGGAACCATGGGAGTGAATAAGTTTGCCAAGGGAGGAGGTATAGATGGAGAAGAGGAGGGGCCCGAGGACAGAATGTCAGGGCTCCGGGTATGACCAAAGGTATGTGAACTGACGCAGGGAAACGCAGGCTTCAGATATGTTATAAACAATATAATTAATACTAACAATACAAACGCAGTGCAATAATAAAACATAAACACAGTGCAAATGAACCAAACCAAACCTCGCACAGATAACAATACATACAATGCAAACGTAGTCAGGCAGGCCGGGTCAATAACAATCGGGCAGGTAGGAACAGGAGGAGCAGGCAGAGAGTAGTCAGGTCACGAGCCGGGTACAGCAACTAACGGGCAAGTAGGTACAGGGGGTCAGGCAGAGAATGGTCGGGGTCACAAGCCAGGGATCAAACAGGAGAAGCCAGCAGAGGTCAGAATCAGGCAGGGTAGGCAACCAGCCAGTCAGTCAGGCAGGAACAGGAATGCAGGTAACAAGATACAGGGGCCCATGGAGAAACACACACTAAGGCCCAGACTGCAGGTCTGGCCATCCCTTAAATACACCTCCGTAATCAGCTTCAGGTGTTTGGCTGACTGCAGGGTTGAGTCTCTGATTGCTGAGAGCACCCGCTGGCCAGCCCTGGTACTGCAGCCCACAAGGCAGGTGAGTCCCACCATTATTGGCAAGTCCATTCCTGACAGTACCCCCCCCTCAAGGAGCGGCCTCAGGACGCTCCAAACAGTCCTAGCTGGGCAAAATGTTCCACCGCCCGGGTCTGGTAACTGGCGGGATATCAAAGACTGGCACATCGGGCTGGACACCGGGCAGAGGCACATCGGGCTGGACACCGGACAGAGGCACATCGGGCTGGACACTGGATCACATGGCGGAGCAGCAGGCACCGGATCACCAGGCACCGGATCACCAGGCGGAGCGGCGGGCACCGGATCACCAGGCGGAGCGGCGGGCACCGGGCCCCCAGGCGGGGCGGCGGGCACCGGGCCCCCCGGAAGGGCGGCGGGCACCGGGCCCCCCGGAGGGGCGGCGGGCACCGGGCCCCCCGGAGGGGCGGCGGACACCGGGCCCCCAGGCGGAGCGGCGGGCACCGGGCCCCCAGGCGGAGCGGCGGGCACCGGGCCCCCAGGCGGAGCAGCAGGCACCGGGCCATCAGGCACGACAGCGGGCATCGGGTCACCAGGCATCAGGTCATTTGGCTTGCCAGCGGGCACCGCGTCATCTGGCAAGGCAGTGGGCACCGAGTCACCAGGCACGACAGTGGGCTCCGAGTCAACTGGCATGACCGCGGGCACTGGGTCAGACATTGGATCATCTGGCTCGACAGCGGGCATCGGGTCACCAGGCATCAGGTCATTTGGCTCGCCAGCGGGCACCGCGTCATCTGGCAAGGCAGTGGGCACCGAGTTACCAGGCACGACAGTGGGCTCTGAGTCAATTGGCACGACAGCGGGCACCGGGTCATCAGGTACCGGATCGTCTGGCTCGACAGCAGGCACCGGATCATCTGGCGCTGGATCGTCTGGCTCGACAGCGGGCATCAGGTCACCAGGCATGACAGCGGGCACTGGGTCATCAGGCATTGGATCGTCTGGCTCGACAGCGGGCATTGGGTCACCAGGCATGACAGCGGGCACCGGGTCATCAGGTACCGGATCGTCTGGATCGACAGCGGGCACCGGGTCATCTGGCGTTGGATCGTCTGGCTCGACAGCGGGCATCGGGTCACCAGGCATGACAGCGGGCACTGGGTCATCAGGCATTGGATCATCTGGCTTGACAGCGGGCCACCAGGCATTAGGTCATTTGGCTCGCCAGCGGGCACCACGTCATCTGGCAAGGCAGTGGGCACCGAGTCACCAGGCACGACAGTGGGCTCCGAGTCAACTGGCATGACCGCGGGCACGGGGTCAGACATTGGATCGTCTGGCTCGACAGTGGGCATCGGGTCACCAGGCATGACAGCGGGCACTGGGTCATCAGGCATTGGATCGTCTGGCTCGACAGCGGGCATCGGGTCACCAGGCATGACAGCGGGCACTGGGTCATCAGGCATTGGATCGTCAGGCTGGATCAGTTCATCAGGCTGGGTACAGACATCAGGCTGGGTAGAGACATCAGGCTGACGTGCGGGTGCCAAGGTACCAGGCTGAACCACGGAAGGCAGGTTCTCAGACGGCAGGCTCACCGGTTTGGATACTGGCAGGATGGTACTGGTTGGAAAGAATTTTCGCTTTTTTCTGGTTTTAGTTACCGGAGCACTGTAAGTAAGCGCAGGTTTGTAAACGGATGGAGCAGCTGAAGACAGAGAAGAGCTGGAGGATGGAACAGAGGAGGGAGCAGTTGCTACAGAGGACTTCTTTACAGGGTTAAAGAAAGGATAGGTGCAGCGAGTGGGAGCAGAGGACTGATATGTGGTAGTTAGCAGAGTATACTGGGCCATCGCTGGGGGTGCTGTCGGGGATGTAGGAAGAGTGCCTTGAGTGGAGGAATGACGTTGCAAGCTGACTGAGACTGGGTGCAACAAGTCTGACCATGTCTGCAGTATGGGTTGAACAAAGCTCAGTTTACACAAACCCTGTCTGGTCAAAGACTGCACTGCGTGTATACAATCCCTTAGTACCTGTTGTGAACATGCAGCATAATGCTCCAAGAAGCAATCCACATCATCCTCCAATAACCACACCAGGGACTCTACCTGGTCGGCACTAAATGGCGGCAAAAATTCATCCCTGCTTTCAGGGGTACCAGATGAAGCCAACTCTACACAAACCTGAATCAAAGGTTGCACCTCAGAGAACTCTGTGCCCTGATCTACTAGAACATGAGTGATCCGTATACATTCTAGCAGTTGATCCCGGGTATACTCCCTCAGAGTCTGATAAGCATATTCTCTGTCATCAAAAACCAGCAGCGACAAATACACAACCTCATCAAGATCCATCCTTCCCAGCAACAAGGCAAGATGGCTTCCCTGTGCAGCCACTTCTGGTCAGGATTGGCCTTGGTGTAATGTCAGGGCTCCGGGTATGATCAGAGGTATGTGAACTGACGCAGGGAAACGCAGGCTTCAGATATGTTATAAACAATATAATTTATTAATACTAACAATACAAACACAGTGCAATACTAAAACATAAACACAGTGCAAACGAACCAAACCAAACCACCCACAGATAACAATACATACAATGCAAGTGTAGTCAGGCAGGCCGGGTCAATAACAATCGGGCAGGTAGGAACAGGAGCAGCAGGCAGAGAGTAGTCAGGTCACGAGCCGGGTACAGCAACTAACGGGCAGGTAGGTACAAGGGGTCAGGCAGAGAATGGTCGGGGTCACAAGCCAGGGATCAAACAGGAGAAGCCAGCAGAGGTCAGAATCAGGTAGGGTAGGCAACCAGTCAGTCAGGCAGGAACAGGAATGCAGGTAACAAGATACAGGGGCCCATGGAGAAACACACACCAAGGCCCAGACTGCAGGTCTGGCCATCCCTTAAATACACCTCCGTAATCAGCTTCAGGTGTTTGGCTGACTGCAGGGTTGAGTCTCTGATTGCTGAGAGCACCCGCTGGCCAGGTGGAAGTGTTGTAGGTGACGCTGAAGGAGCGTTGGGAAAAGTAGGAGGAGAAGCAGGAGAGAGCAGCGTCCCTGATGCCAAGGGAGTGCAGTTTGGCAAGGAGGAGAGGGTGGTCAACAGTGTCGAAGGCTGCAGAGAGGTCGAGGAGCAGGAGGATAGAATAGTGGCCATTGGCTTTGGCGGTTAGCAGGTCGTTGGTGATTTTAAGTAGGGCAGTTTTGGTGGAGTGCAGGGGACGGAAGCCAGACTGTAGGGGGTCAAGGAGGTTGTTATCAGTGAGGTGGGCGCTTAGGCGATTGTAGGCCAGGCGCTCAAGGAGCTTGGAGGTGAAAGGCAGCAGGGAGATGGGTCTAAGGTTGTTAAGGTTAGTGGGGTCGAGGGAGGGTTTATTGAGTATGGGGGTGATGTGTGCGTGCTTTAGAGGGGAGGGGAAGGTGCCGGTGGAGAGGGAGCAATTGAAGATGTGGGTGAGGGAGCGAATGATGGAGGGGGGGTGACTGGAGGAGCCGTGAGGGGATAGGGTCCAGGGGGCAGGTGGTGAGGCGGGCTTCAGTGAAGACCTTAGAGACCTCCTCAAGGGTAGTTGGGCTGAAGGAGCGGAGTGTAGGGGAGGTGATGGTGTGCGGGGCATTAGGTATAGTGGGGGGTAGTGCGGCTATGAGGTCGGGGGAGGGGAGGGTTGAGGGGTTGGAGGAGGGCGGAAGGCTGGGTGGAGAGGTGGATTGTGAGTTGACAATGTCCTTACGGATTGCTTCAATCTTGTTTTGGAAGTGATTGGCAATCTCGTGGGCGGTGAGTGAGGTGCTGGGTGGAGGTGGTGGGGAGAGAACAGGGATTTGAAAGTGGAGAAGAGCCGGCGAGGACAGGTGGAAAGGGTGTTGATAAGGGTTATGAAATAGGCTTGTTTGGCGGCGTGGAAGGAGGTGGTGTAGGCGAGGTAGGCGGCTTTATAGAGGGAGAACGCGTGAGGGGATCTGGTTTTGCGCCATAAGCGTTCCAGCGCGTGACTGCTTCGTTTGAGGCATTTCGTGTGGTCATTTTGCCAGGGTTGAAGCGGTCGGGGTCTAATGCTACGTGTGGTTTGGGGTGCCAGGGAGTCAAGGGCAGCTGACAGTGAGTCGTTGTATGCAGTGGTGGCCAGGTCAGGGCATGACAGAGGGAGGATACTGTCATACAGACGGTCTATTTAACCACTTCCAGTCCGGACACTTTTACCCTCTTCCTGTCCAGGCCAATTTTCAGCGCTATCACACTTTGAATGACAATTGCGCGGTCATGCAACACTGTACCCATATGAATTTTTTAGCATTTTTTTGAGACAGATAAAGCTTTATTTTGGTGGTATTTATTTACCACTGGGATTTTTATTTTTTTGCTATGTAAATGAAAATGTCCAAAAATTTTGGAAAAAAGTGTTTTTCTTATAAAATTTTGCAAATAAATATTTCACCATAAATCTTGGCCAAAATGTATTCCATTATCTTTTTCATAAAAAAAAAATAAACCAATTTAGTTTATAACCAAAAATTATAATTTTTAAACTTTTTTTTACATTTTTATATTATTATTTATGTTTTTTTTTTTTTACATATTGTCACCCTAGCAGTACAGTGTCACCATGGTGACACTGTACTACTTGTGGAGGTGATGAAGATTTTTTTTTTTTTTACACTGTTTGCTTTTACACCCATAAAGGCTGTAAAAGCAATTATTTCTCCTTCTCTTTGGCTGCATTCTTTCAGCCACTGAGAACTGCTGTGTGAGCTGTGATTGGTCACACTTGTCACATGGTACAAGGCTGTTGTGAATAGCCTTGTACCATGTGACCTCTGTGATCATTCACAGATTTCACACGTTTTAAGCAGTGATGTCAGAAGTGACATCTTGCTTACTGCTCTTCATGTGATCACTAATTGGCCAATCAGTGATCACATGATCGGGACCTCGCACAGAGGTCTCATCCGACGATCGGTGTTCAACTGAGAGCGCACAAGCAGGGGATGTAGAGGCCATTTATAAGCGGCCAACCGACCCTGCACTGCCTGGCTGTTTATATACAATAGCCGAAGGGGAGGTGGTTAAATAAAAAATACATTTTTAAAAATATATTCTTCAGATTTTTTTTAACATATAAAAAAGTAATTTTACCATATATTTTTACATATATTTGTAAATGCATACCAAAAATGTAGATTTGTATTTTTAAAGACACACAGTATATTTGAAATGTATTTTTAAAAGTATTTTTCATATATTTTGTAATAAAAACGCATTTCAACATACAGTGTGTGTGTGTGTGTGTGTGTGTGTGTATATGGCCGAAATTGTAGAATTTCAAATTTATGTCAATATATTTGGGAAGAATATTTTAATGAATATTTCAAATATATTTTTCTTCTATGTGAGTAGATCAATGAGCACCCAGCCTAAGGCAAGTTTTATGTGATTTTTAATAGTTTTTTCAAGTATTATAAATGAATTCCAAAGTTTGGGCCGAGTTTAATTATGTTTAGTAATCTGTCCAAAGTAAATCTCCAAACGGTTACTTCAGGCATAGCTATAAGCATACTAGTCCATTCCACTCCAGTATCTTTGTAAACTGGCAAACGTTTTGCTTACCCGTTTGTCATGCAGTGGAGGTATATCCAAACACAACCAGGGTGCTTTACAGTCACTTACATGGAAAAGAAAAGATCTTCTAAGGTTATGAATCAGATTTAGAACTGCCTTGGAAGTGCAGAAGTATGTTTAAACAAAACATCTCCAAATCTAAAGTTTTGGACTGCACTTAGCTAAACAGCTTGAGTACAATTTGTCAAACAAACAAAATTTGTGTTTAATGCTTGTTGTTTTGTGCATATTATGGATTTATGATACACTGAAAGCTGTACAAAAATTGACAGGTTATATTTCCCTGCTCTATTCAAAAGTGAAAAGTGTATTGACTTTATACACTACACACTCTAAAGCCAGCTTTCACACAGGTGATTTGGTTTTCAGAGGGATATAGAGAAGCTGCTTCCAGGCATTTAGGAGGCAATACTGCTATCTTTTCTGAATGTCTTTTTTTATTTTGTTTCTTTTGTTTCCTCCAAGGGGGATATTGTATTGAAATACCAAGCAGCTTGCTCTGGGAGCATTCAGCAAGGGGGAGGGCCACAAGCACCGGATGGGAACCTAAGAAGAGGAGGATCGAGGCTGCTCTGTGCAAAAACCATGCACAAAGCAGGAAGTATGACATGTTTATTATCTTTAAAAAAATTAAAGCCTTTAATATCACTTTAAGAAATACCCAGTAAACTGATATCAGAAAGAATGTGGAAGAATACTGCAATTTGCACATTGACTGTTTGTACTGTTTTATTGCCTTATTAGGTCCCCCTAAGTAAGTGTGGATGAGCCCTGATTTACTGTATTCCAGTCTTAGTCTGGAGATAAAGAAAGCAAAAGGGGGATAATAAGTGGGACCCTATTTATTGCTTAATGAACACATTAAAGCAGTAGTATACCTTGGTATAAAATTGGATGAAAACAATTCTTACAAAGCTCTTGATTAAAAATGGTGACTGACTAAATGCTGGCTTTTGTCTTGGCCTGCCCATACTAAGGCAGATCTGCCCATACTTGATCGGACTGCATTTTACCTGCTGTTACTTAGTATATACAAGTAGTATATACAATTTTTTGGGACAGAGTAGGAAATGGTTAAAACCAATGTAATTTTTTGCCATCTATATTATACTGAAATATAGAAACATAGAAAAGTGACGGCAGAAAAAGACCGAGCGGTCCATCGAGTCCGCCCATTCCCCCCCCCCCCCCCCCCCCCCCGAGTATAGATCTATGCTTGTCCCAAGCACGTTTGAAGCTATTTACTATTTTTTCCTTCACTTCCTTTAAACACACAAAAAATGAGCAGAAATCTCTAACAAGTGAGGGAAATGCCCCATTAGCTGTCACCACATCAAGTGGAAGATTTCAGCAAATATCCCCATTGGAAACCTTCCAATGTGGACATTATTCTAGTGGCAACTTAACATTTTAGATTTTCTCTCACTTTTAGTCCTGAAACAGTGGTCACCAGGAAGAAGAGTGTGAATTTCCCCAGTGACACTAAAGACAGCACCAAGACAGGGTTGTTAACTCTTCCCCACCGTATAGAAAACTACAAAAAAAAAAAAAAAAGTGTTTTAGTCTTTTGATGTGCTTTAATCAGGACAGACTAATTGCAAAAATGTTACCTTACTCAGTTTGACGTGGGTCTGTTAAAAGCAAATAGTTCTAGGACACGCATAGACCTCTCACATTTAGATGACACATACCCTTTCCATCTGACCCCCAATCCTGTGACAGAAACTGATATATCCTTACCCATCCCCCTTCCGTTAGATGTTGTGACTGAAAAACCAAGCCCAGGTTTGGACATTCATTACTTTTCAGACCTATACCTCCAAAAGATAAGCAGTTCTCTGAGTAGTGCTAAGAACGAGTGATAAGAAACATATTTTAGAAGTACGTGTACAAATGATCTGAAATATTTTCAAGTAAAACAAACCATTCATTCATATACATATTGCCTCATAGGCCAAATGTACAAATTGTAGATTTGTGTGAGCTTGTACCTTGTTAGAATCATCAGCTGCTTTACTCTCAGAAATGTCTTTTACTCTGGTAAATGCAGACATGTGCTCAGCAGTAGCACAGAAGCTGATCCTGATACTGGCAGCTAATAAATATGGTCCAAGTTATCTTTGATGACTGGAGCAAGGAAATAGAGAGTGCTTAGACTTGTTTTAGCCACTTGGCAATATAGCTACTACATGTTTGGTGGAAAAATCCACCCATCCCAATTTAAAAGGCAATCCCCAAGACTAAAACCAAGGAGACACTGGAGTGGAGAAACCTGCACTGTGATCTCGCAGACTACACCCTAGACAGGTGTCTGCCCTGCCTAACCCTACTCTTGGCTCTGCATATATGGTAACCATTATCTCAGCCAATAGTAATACATTTCACAGCAAAACAATACAACTTGTTTTGGGAGGGAGTGGGAAATGTAAAATGACAGTCTGTTATATTATCTGTAGAGTTTTGAAAGAAATCAATCATCCTGAAGTCTTGGCAGGAATCTGTAAAATCCTTTAGGTTGCAAATATCTTCAAAACAAATGTATAATAGCCCCAACGGCTAAGTCAGACACCTGGTATTTCAGCGAGCGCAACAGTCTTTTACTCTCCCTTCTTGGAAAAAAAACAGGATAGCCAACAAAAGTTTTGTTGGTAAGAGCCAAAACGATCTGGTCCAAAATCTTCACAAGAAATAATGTGAATATTGTTCATAAAACCGACAATACAGTGATATAGAAATCCTGATCAAATCTCAACATCACTTTCCTTGTCATTGTCATGATCTCCATCGTAAAATTCATTTGAAGCTTCCGCCCTAAAAAAAGGCAATGTGACAAGTGAGGAATAACATTACCATGCACATTTTTTTTGTAAGAAAACATTTATGAAAGGGTTTTTTCTATTACACCTAAAACCTGTCAAAACCTGGGAGTTTAACTTAAAGCAGAGCGCCAGTCAAAATGTAAAAAACAGACAAGACACTCAAATGTCCCTCGATCCAACGGTGTCCTCTCCGCAGCCGGGTTTTACCGACCATCCTCTTTCCCCGGCATCTTAAGTACGGGCACCCGGCTACGACAACTTGTGGCTTCACAGACGAGTGCCCACTGCGCCTTGTGAATTGCCCCATAGTCTTCTTGGACACCCCGAGCAAAAGGCAAAAAAAAAAAAAGTGCCACAACTTAACCACTTGCCTACTGGGCACTTATACCCCCCCTTCCTTACCAGGCCAATTTTCAGCTTTCAGCGCTGTCGTGCTTTGTATGACAATTGCACAGTCGTGCAACATTGTACCCATATGACATTTTTATCATTTTTTTCACACAAATAGAGCTTTCTTTTGGAGGTATTTACTCACTGCTGGGCGTTTTATTTTTTGCGCTATAAACAAAAAAAGAGCAAAAAATTTGACAAAAAAAAGGTTTTCTATGTTTTTATTATAAAATTTTGTGAACAGGTAATTTTTCTCCTTCACTGCTGTGCATTGCAGAGGCTACACTGATAGGCAGCACTGATGGGCACTGATGAGATGGCACAGATAGGCGGCACTGATAGGCAACTGATCGGCACTGAGAGGTGGCACTGATGGGTGGCACTGCTGGGCTCTGGTGGACACAGGTGGGTGGCACTGCTGGGCACTGGTGGACACAGGTGGGTGGCACTGCTGGGCACAGGTAAGCTGCACACATGGGCAGCACTGCTGGGCATCGATCATCAGGGTACTGATCATCAGTGCCGATCCCTCCTCTGACAACTGCCCGTTCTCGGTAGTACTTTCCTCACGCTGTGACAGCGTGAGGAAAGTGCAGCCAATAACCGGCAACTGCATTTCTCGGTGATCAGTGTGTCATTAGACATGGCTGATCACGTGGTAAAAGACCGCTGTGATTGGCCTTTTACCATATCATGTGAACAACTGTGTCCGTAGGACACAGTGATCATGGAAATCACTGGGGGTGTACCCCCAGGGACGTGCAGGAGAGCACATTCTGGGAGGACGTCATATAACGCCCCCCCAGAACTGGCCGGCCGCAGTGAAGACGTCATTCGGCTATCTGAGGTCGGCAAGTAGTTAAAAAGCAGGTAAGCGGAACATCCTGCTTTTAACGTTTACATGAATCTTAACAATAAACCTTTATTTGCCTCCGTTTGGTCTGTTAAATATACAATTAAAATAATTTTGTTATATCTGTTTTTTAGGTGCGAAAGAAAAAATACCCATCGATCTTGTCAGAAATTCAGAGGTGCCTTGTGCTTTCTCTGCTTGTGCAGAAGAGAGACCATTTAGCCCTTCCCATACTTATGTTGAACTACATCTCAATTAGTCCATGCTGTGGATAAGAAGACAATGGGAGTGGTTCAGTTGTATAGCAAAACATAATAGGCAGGACTGACACCACTCAGTACACAAAAAAATGCTGCGTGTTGTCAATCCAGTAAAGGAAATTGACAGATCAACAGGCATTTTTCCTGCACTTACAGGGTCTTTATGTGGCAAATATGCATGTATTGCAAAATTGTACTGGATATCAGGCAATTTTTTGATACTATTCGCTACTAGGCAACTATTTTCCAACAAGCCAATAATACTCTCACGCATTTTAATGGGATCATTTTCAATCAATAATGTATAAATCACATCTCATAACTGCAATTATTGCAGCATAAAGGATATATTCCACTCTGTAAAGATGAAGTTACTATTGGTGAATGACTACAAGAATCCATATTCCAAAATGCTGTGGTGGTGGGGGGAGAGTATTTACCTTGTGTAATTGTCCTCGGAGCCTCTCTCTTCTGGATCAGGCTCATCAGTGCGGTCATAGCTCAGGAGATCTGAAGGTACATCATGGATCTGAACACTGGGTGCATGGTTCAGCATCTTCAGATTTTCGAAAATTGTCTGTCTGATTTGATCCAAATACTGTATAAAGAAGAGATAAGAATGCAACTGTTAAATTGAAACTATAATGGAAACTGTATTTGTTTTTGATCAACCATTACAAATAAACATTTACAACATAATGCTTCAATAATCATTTACTTTGCAGAGCATGCTGGTCTTTCGAACACAAAAATGCACAAAAAACTATTTTATTTCACTAGTTTTCTCCAAATATTTGTAGAGGTGCACATAAATTAACAGACAAGTAAATAGGTATGCTCATTTGTTCACTTTGTTTAGCTGTGTGTGCCATGAGTAGACCTATACAGCACAAAACCTATTTATACCATTTATTTACAGCATAATAAAAATGTGGAGTCGGTGATGTATAGTAGGACACTTGCACATTACAAATTTTATTAATGAATTTAGTATTTTACTTACAGCTCTTCTGATCAAATATGTTGATCAGTAATTATGCATACCCATATTAATAGCACATCAACAAGCATTTGCAGAATGAGAGGTCAATAATGGAATCAATATTTCCCTTAGGAAAGTTTTCCATTCAGATAAATTAGAAAGATCTGGATTTGCCAACCCTTTTATGACCAGAGGTTTTCTAAGTGGCCAGCCCAAAAAGGATCAGCAGCAGTTAACTTAAACACTTGTCCTCCAGAGGATTTACCACCCTTCCTGACCAGGTCATTTTTCGTGATACAGAGCTACGTTATTTTACCTGACAATTGAGCGGTCATGCAGCACTGCACCCAAATTAAATTTATATTCTTTATTTTGGTGGCATTTGATCGACTGTGCGTTTAAAATTTTTTGCACTGTAAACTAAAAAAGACTGACAATTTTGAGAAAAATACCAAATATTTTTGACTTCTGGCTATTAACCGCTTGCCGCCCTGGCACTGTATATATATGTGTGCAGGGCGGCAGTGGAGCGCAAAAGCACGTTTTAAAACGGGCTCCGCGCTCCCGACACTTTCGCGGGTAGGGGGCGCGCGCGCGCGCGCACGCTCCCGCCGACCCGTGGGTGACACGATTCGATCCCGGAGGGATCAATCATTAGATTTCAGCCAGTGATTTCTGGCTGAAATCAGATGATCGGTCCCTGTTCTATCCTGTCCTGTGTTGACATTTACACAGGGCAGGATATGATGTAATTCTTCTCTGCCTGGACACATTCCGTTCCAGACAGAGAAGAAGAAACATTTAAGCGTGAGTAAAACAGCACACTGACAGTTAGAACACTCTAGAGGACACATTTAACCCCCTGATCGCCCCCCCCCCCCAGTTAACCTCTTCACTGCCCTGTCACCAGTGTCACTGATCAGTGAAGCGATTTTTACTGATCACTGTATCAGTGTCGCTGGCTACTGCTAGCGCCCCTCCCAGATAGCGCCAGTTTGCCCGCCAATACACCAATAAAACCGTTTAACCCCTTAATTCCCCCCCCCCCCCCCCCCAGTTAACCCCTTCACTGCCCTGTCACCAGTGTCACTGATCACTGAAGCGATTTTTACTGATCACTGTATCAGTGTTGCTGGCGACTTCCGATAGTGTTAGCGCCCCTCCCAGATAGCGTCAGAATGCCTGCTAATACACCAGTAGTCCCGTCTAACCCCTTGATCGCCCCCCCGAGTTGACCCCTTTACTGCCCTGTCACCAGTGTCACTGATCAGTGAACCGATTTTTACTGAACACTGTACCAGTGTCACTGGCGACTTCCGTTAGTGTTAGCGCCCCTCCCAGATAGCACCAGATTGCCCGCTAATACACCAGTAATCCCGTCTAACCCCTTGATCGCCCCCCCCCGGAGTTGACCCTTCACTGCCCTGTCACCAGTGTCACTGATTAGTGAACCAATTTTTACTGATCACTGTATCAGTGTCGCTGGCGACTTCCAATAGTGTTAGCGCCCCTCCCAGATAGCGCCAGTTTGCCCGCCAGTACATCAGTAATCCCATTTAACCCCTTGATTGCCCCCCCCCCCAGTTAACCCCTTCACTGCCCTGTCACCAGTGTCATTGATTACAGTGAGCAGATTTTTACTGATCACTGTATTAGTGTCACTGGTGACTTCCAATAGTTTTAGCGCCCCTCCCAGATAGCGCCAGTTTGCCCGCTAGTACACAAATAATCACATTTGACCCCTTGATTGCCAGGAACGCGCTTACATTTTGGCTTAAATTTATGACTAACTTTGAGTTTACGATATATTTTTTATAGCTGAAAGTAGAAAATATTGTTTTTTTTTCAAAATTTTCGTGTTTTTTTTGTTTATAGCGCAGAAAATAAAAAGCGCACAGGTGATCAAATACCACCAAAACAAAGCTCTATTTGTGTGAAAAAAAGAACGTAAATTTCGTTTGGGTACAGCATTGCATGACCGCGCAATTATCATTTGAATTAGTGCAGCGCTGTATAGCAAAAAAAGGCATAAATTACAGTATCTATACCATAGTTTGTAGACGCTATAACGTTCACACAAAGCAATCAATATACACTTATTGGGATTTTTTTTACCAAAAACATGTAGCAGAATACATTTTGGCTTAAATTTATGACTACCTTTGAGTTTACGATATATTTTTTATAGCTGAAAGTAGAAAATATTGTTTTTCTTTAAAATGTTCGTTTTTTTTTTGTTTATAGCGCAGAAAATAAAAAGTGCACAGGTGATCAAATACCACCAAAAGAAAGCTCTATTTGTGTGACAAAAAAGGACATAAATTTCGTTTGGGTACAGCATTGCATGACCGCACAATTATCATTTGAATTAGTGCAGCGCCAAACAGCAAAAAAAGGCCTGGTCATTAAGGGGGGTAAATCCTCTGGAGTTCAGGATGCTACAAGTGGTTAAACATGTCCAGTAAAAAAATACAAACATTTTGTCATAAATTTAGGCCAAAATTTATTCTGCTACATGTCTTTGCTAAAAACAAATCCCAATACGTGTAAAATAATTGGTTTACATGAAAGTTACAGAGTACAAACGGAGGTATATATACTGGAATTTTTTTCCATTACTAGCAATGGCGGCGATCAGCGACTTATTGCGGGACAGCAACGGGCTTTCTGACACTGGGAGGGGAGACTGACTGTCACTGACATCCCCAGTGACACTAATACAGTGATCAGTGCTAATAAAAAGCACTGACACTGTATTAATGACACTGGGAAGAAAGGGGTTAACATCTGGGGCGATCAAAGGTTTAACTGTGTGCTGTTTTACTGTGTGTCAAACACATTGCTGTGTATTGTTTACATGAAGGTCTCTCCCCAGTAATTGATACTTGGTGAATGCCGGCGTGGAATCACAGGCTGGGACCCGGTGATCGACAGCTGAATCCGCCAATGGCGGCGCGGGTAGGACACGCACCCCCTACCCGGAAATGCAAAATCACGTGTATATACACGTGATTTTGCGCAGCTCTGCTGCCCTGCTGCAGCACTTCTGCTATAGGGCGGCGGGAAAGCGGTTAAAAAAAAACTTTATAACAGTAGATTTAGGAATGAGGAACACATACAGCTGCATATACCTAGCTCCTTGCGGCAAGGTTAATTAAGGTTTTCTTGGCAAGAAGCGCTTTACATTTGGACTTAAAAAAGCCATATTGCATTCACAAATGGGGTTTTAAATACAGTCATCTGCAGGCAAAGCATTGATATGGACAAGTGATTTCTGAGACAAATCAGAATTTAAACACTATTATTATTATTAATATTATAATACAGGATTTATATAGCCCCAACAGTTTGCTCAGCACTTTATAATATAAAGGAAGACAATAAAACAATGATACAGTTCAATAAAAGAGGGTCAGGAGGGTCCTACTCCCAAGAAGCTTACAATCTGAGAGGAAGGGGCTAGTGGTAAAAAAGGTAATAACTGTGGGGGATGAACTGATGGGAGAAATAGAAGATTCCGATATTAGCTGAAGGCAGGATAGGCTTACCTGGAGAGATAGGTTTTCAGAGATCACCTAAAAGTGAACAGAGTAGGCAATAGTCGAATAGATTGGAGTAAAGAGTTCCAGAGAATGGGGGAGGCTCTGGGGAAGTCCTGGAGACGAGCATGGGAGGAGGAGACAAGGGAGCTAGAGAGCAGGAGGTCGTGGGAGCAGCAGAGAGGATGGTTTGGGTGATATTTGGATTGGTGATGTAATTGGGGGCAGAGTTATAAATGGCTTTACATGTTAACATTTTGAATTTTATTCATTGGGCAATGGGAAGCCAGTGGAGGGATTGGCAGACATGGAACGGTTGGTAAGGTGGATGAGTATGGCAACAGTATTCATGATACACTCAGCTTATCCCCTGAACAATGAGGTCAACGTCCAATTTATTGAAAGTATTTCTGTGGTAAATAGTACTAAAGGCTAGTCAGCTAGGGAAAAAAAAAATACTTCCATGGATTTCCATGTTCAATGTCTGATTGCACATTAGAATTTTTTTTGCAGGGTAGACAAAAATGCCAGAACCTTACCTGTCGTGTATTCTGATTCTCAATTCTAGTGCTGACATCAGGGTGGAGGGTAAAATCTGGTGCAAAATATTCAAAATATTCTAAAAAAAAAAAACGAAAAAAAAAAGTCAAGAAAGTTAATATAATGTGAACAGTTTCATACGCATCTTGTCTTTTCGGAACAATGAAGAGAAAGATTTTTATAAACTAACAAACACTGACCACTGTAAGGCAGCTCTTCACTGATTGTCTCGTCAACTAGCAGTGATGTTTCATACGTCCTGCAACCAGAACAAATTGAACTGGATCATTCATTCTATAATGTATATAGTTAGTTCTCACAAAGCTGTTTAATCCCCCCATGTGATATGTTTAATCAACCATTTTCAAGCCTCAAACTTTTAAGGCTATCACAATGTTTAAAAATGGCATTAGTAATAGGAATACAATATTAAACTGGCACTGGGGCTAGGATTTTCCAGGTGCTAATAAGTTGGACATACGCATCAGTATATAACAAATTGCTTTTATTATTACAAAAGTTATAAAACAATGCATAAAACAGGCTTAGCGCTTAGTCAAATAGTTAAAGAGGAACTTCCTTCATTGTTTTTTTTAATCTGTAGATAAAAATACTGAAGCTGCTGACTTTTAAAAATCACGTAGTTACCAGCACCTGGAATTCAGGGCTGTCGTCTCTCAGCCAATTCTTTTTTTTGTTGTGGGTTCCCGGCGCCACCATCTTGGACATTCAGGTACCCCAACAAGCAGCCTTTTATTGACACAACATATAGAACTTATCTAGGTGAAGACTGTGGAAGTGGGAGCTGGTAGTGATAAAATATATAAAAAAAAAAAAAATTTTAAAAATCGGTACTCAATTTTCCCCTCACCCGAAAAAAACTTGTAGCTCAGTTATAAGCTGGGGGGGAAGGAGCAAACCAGGGTACTTTACTTTGAGTAAAGATTTTAATAATAGATTACAAAATTGACTACACACACATGTAGTACACTCAAGTATCCCAACAGGAAGCCTTTTATAGACACAGTATATAGAACTATTATATCACATTGTAATATGCTGATTATTCTGATTGGGTAGGGATGATGCTCTACGCATTTCACGGATCACACAATATGTTTCATCAGGAGATGTGGAAATCTTGTATGCGTGTTGAACAATGTACAAACATAGATAAAAATCCCCAACACAGATGCCTTTCAGAGGCTAGAGAGGATTTAAAGGAAGACATCCAGCAAAAAGAGAACTACTCTTCCAGAGAGGGTCTGACTAACTTACTATACTACCTCAAGACAGGAGGCACAGAGTTAAGTGTAAAGCATATCTTTACACTCACCTCACCCTGATCCAAAGATCTCATAATCTGGAATTTTCTCTTAGTAATCCATGCACCAGATTATTAATTTCAACCACAATCTTCCCATAAAATTATATGTGCATTTTATGTATTTTAGGCATATTACTTACCTGTAACAGGTTCCCTTGTGTAGGTATTAGAAAGCCCTGAGAATGCTGCTTGATATTGCCAGTTTGGATGTGCTGACAGAAGCCCCAGCAGACTACGAGGTATCACTAAAGTGACACTATGTAGTATTTCCTTTTGCTCCTCCCCCAGGTACTACATAAAGTGTTAAGCAGGGAGGTGGAGAGAGGGTTGGATTTGCTGGGTCATACGAAAGAAGTGTAAGACATACAAGGGAGGGGCTATACTAAGACTTGACTCTTTCTGGAGTAGTCAATTTTCCAGTAAGTTCATTGCAACTGAATAAAAATATTTTAAGGAATGGAAAAACGTTGTAGGTAAGCATTTAAAATTCTTTATTTTTCCTGTGATTTTGCCTTCAACGTTATTCTTTTTTATTGGTGACAGGGTCTCATCCAGTATTCCAACATTTAGATTTTCCAGCTTTGTTTGTAAAACCAGGTTTCCTCCTATAGTCTGAGGAACTGAAGCTACTTACCAGCACCGTGCTACATTGCGAACTGTATAACCACCTCCTCCAAGCACTAGTAAAGGAATATTGAAGCTTTTCACATATTGAACACAATCCCTACAGGGAAGAAAAAACAGAGTTAGACAGGACCCCCATGAACTCTGTTTTACAAGGCTTAGACCAAGCTTTAACTAAATCAACTTTGGAGGAACTGCATACAAAGAGGAGAAAAAAAATGATGTGGGAAACATGAAAAACATGCTCTGTAATAAAGTAGGTGTGTGCTAGCTGTTTGCGATTAAACATATCTAGGTAAAAACTGTTAACTAAACAGTCTGTGAAAAAATACACATAATTCTGCACCCAAGAGTGACAAGACTGCTGCTGTACACTGGTATACACACATGCACACTTACATATGTGTACAGGAGTGGACGACCCTGGATGTTAACTGTCTAACAAGGGTACACATCTATCCTTGAACACATAAAAATTTGGAGGTATGGTCATCAGCATAAAGTCACAGCCTGTCAAGGCTTTACAAAAGCAGCTGTACGCAAACACCTGTCACTCCGATGTGAGTGCTAAAGAATTTTAAAACAGATTCTCCAGGGAATTAGTTATGTTTTTCTGCTAACTGCCAAGCCCGCAATGTCATGGAAATGTCAAGCCCACAACATATTGACGATGCAGTGATGCAGTCACTGTTCAATCAACAATTTTCCACCCAGCTTAAATTTTTGAATCTATGTTTGTTGAGCCAGTTGGTGCTGACATGGCCACCCACAATAGAATTTCGGCAAATTCAGCAGGAATTGGTCAAAATTCAAGTCATGTATGACCAGCTTTAGTGTGCCTCTGTGGCTACTCTCACTTCTCTGCTGTATCTATGAAGGCAGTTATGGCTGTCCAACAGACTGGATGTCTGCCTTTGTTCATCCCCATTACAAAATAGTTGATGGGATTAGTAGTCTACACATGATAGATAATGTAGTTTTTTTCTGGATTTTCAGCTCACATTTTTTTTTAGCTGACAAAGACACTGCATTTCTGACAAGATCAACAGGTATTTTCAGGACTTGCTGAAAAAAGTAATGCAGCCCCCACATCTAAGGCTGGTAGACTGAAATATTTTTTTTTTTTTATTTCTATACATCTATATACATCTTATCAATCTCCCCTACTACTATTAACAGTATTTACTAAGAGGGTAGTTACATTCCGTCAAGATATTCTTGATCCCTTTTGCTCTAGCACTGGAAATGGTGAAAGAGAATAAGGGATTCAAGTAAGTGCAGATAGGAGTGCTTATGCTTTGTAATAGTTTGAGGAATCCTGATCACTGGTTATCATCAAGAGGTGCAAAATGATTTGGGCATATGCTGTTAAAACAACAGGACATAAAATACAAAATAAATCTACTTTACCCATGGCCCCTTATACTCAAGTTAAAACATCCAAGTCGGTCACAGCCAAGCGAGTCAGCTCCACACTAGAAATAAGCAAACATCCATATACACATAATGTGACTATTGCAGATTAAAATGACCTGAAAACCACACTGTAAAACTACTTACAGGCTCACAGCTCTGCTGCCATTTCACCTTTTTCACATTTGCACAAAACATAAATACTCAAGAATGGTAGCAAGAGTGAGTTCATCCCATTTACAAGCTCAAATTATAAACATTCAGATATAGAAAAAAAAAATTAACACACACATACAATATAGCACAAATAAAATTGATAATAATGATAATCATAATGTCCATGTTAAAAACACAGCAGCGCTTTCTGAATGTAGTAGATGGATAAAAACAGATTTAATGAATTAATAGAGCAATTCATAAGAAAAGAGTATTAATTTGCATATCACATAAGTAGCCTCCCTGCGGTTACTCAGATCCAGACCGCTGCAGGCATCATGACCCAAGGGCCGCTCAGGCGCACTTTTGGTTTCCACAGCAGAGAGGCTACTTATGTGATATGAGAGTTTATACTCTTTTCTTGTGGAAAAAAAAAAAAGGTTTTCATGTTGTTATACCACAAAGTGACTCAATCAGGGGTACCTTTACTCAAAGCACACTCTGTAGAAGTTCTAAAAAGCTACCTTTTAGAAGCCCATTTGTTGAAACACCTCGGATTTAGCTTCCCCCAGCTTCAGACAGTATAGCACGCTACCGGGTATGTAGAACACTATCCTGCCATAAGCTGTGGTTCTTCCCTTTGGCTCATGCATTGCTACATGACATTTGAGCCAATGGGAGAATCCCACAGCTTGTGGAAGAAGTAACAGGTGTTCAACTCATCTTACCAGTTAAATAGGTGGCATAGCCATTACTCCAACAGCATGGCATGGTTTCTCTTGTCACCATACATCTTCTAGTGATGTATAAGCTGAAGGACAGAACAACAGCGTGTGGTGGAGGAAGCAGGTATTCTACTTACTCAGAAGTGTGAAATACCTAGGGGGAGGAGCAGTAGCATGGGGCCGTGAGCAGCGTGGCCGTGAGGTCAGGAACGCTGACCTACTGTTGTGCAGCATGAGGCAATCATGAGGACCATGTAGTGAAGATTTTCACTTACCTGGAACTTGGGACCAGACAGCAGAGCTGAGCTGGGGGACGTTTGGGATCAATGTTTGTGGTAAAGGCGGTGCAGAGCAGGTCGGTGAGAGGTGCAGGGGGGGCCATGAGCAGCTGCAGATTGGAAGCAGCAGTGGGTGAATGGACGGAGAGGGACAGAGAGTGAAGGGGACCTTGGAGCAGGAAGATAACTCAATAGGTGTCCGGAGACTACCTGCATGCTAGGGGAGAGCCAGTGTAGAAAACACAGGTCCTGCTTGTCAGCTCCAGTATAACTCCAGTGAAACTTCTAAAGTACTATTATGGACACACCATATATTGATACTCCTGCTTAGTTTTGGATCTGGCTCTAATATGCAACTCAGTCCTTGGAGAACCACAGGTCACAGCAGTCCATATTATTATATCTCCGGTTACTGAAGATCTATAGGTCCCAGTACCCTATATTTGCACCACTCCTGTATTTGGAAAACTATAAGTTTCAGCGATCTATACCTGAGTCTTCCCGGTCTCTGGAGGACTACAGGTCTCAGCTTACCTTATGTAAACCCCAGTATAATTCCTAAAGCACTGTTATGGATATACCACATATCACTACTCCTGTTTAGTTTTGGGTCTGGTTCTAAAACTTAATACAGTCCTTGGAGAACTACAGGTCACAACGATCCATATTACTATCCCTCCGGCTACTGGAGTACTACAGGTCCCAGCACTCTATACTTACACCATTCCTGTTCTTGGAAAACTAAGTCTCAGCGATCTATACCTGAGTCTTCCCTGTCCCTGGAAGACTGCAGGTCTCAGCATACCGTATATAAACTCCAGTCACTAGAGTCTCATGCTGATATCCCGCTTGTTGCTGAAAAACTACAAGCCCAGCGCTTCATATGTGTATCTCGCCTGTCCTTAGAAAAGCATAGGCTTCAGTGTTTTATATGTGTATTTCATCTGGCTTTGGAAAATTATAGCTTATTGCATGAAACCACTATATAAACACAAACACACAGATGAAATATATGTTCTGGTAAAGAGAGATAATAAAAAGTACTATAGCAGCCCCTAGTGGGTGTGTTGAAAAAGAGCATATAGAAAGGAAACTTTGTATAATAGAACGGTGGTGTCAGGAATGGACTTGCCAGTAATGGTGGGACTCACCTGCCTTGTGGGCTGCAGTACCGGGGCTGGCCAGCGGGTGCTCTCAGCAATCAGAGACTCAACCCTGCAGTCAGCCAAAAACCTGAAGCTGATTACGGAGGTGTATTTAAGGGATGGCCAGACCTGCAGTCTGGGCCTTGGTGTGTGTTTTTCCATGGGCCCCTGTATCTTGTAACCTGTGTTCCTGTTCCTGCCTCTGCCTGACTTGTTGCCGACCCTGCTTGATCCTGACCTCTGCTAACTTCTCCCGTTTTGATCCCTGGCTTGTGACCCTGACCATTCTCTCCGCCTGCTCCTCCTGTACCTACCTGCCCAATAGTTATCGACCCGGCCTGCCTGATTACGTTGTGCTCTATATGTGTATGTACCTGTGTACCTGTATCAGTTTAGGTTTGGGTTTGTTTCACCTTGTTGTATGTATTTGTGTTAGCTTGGGGTTTGGTGCACTGCGTTTATGTTTGTATTGTTAGTCTTTAATAAATTGTCTTATTGTTTATAACATATCTGAAGCCTGCGTTTCCCTGCGTCAGTTCACATACCTCTGGTCATACCCGGAGCCCTGACATTACACCAAGGCCAATCCTGACCAGAAGTGGCTGCACAGGGAAGCCATCTTGGCTTGTTGCTGGGAAGGATGGATCTTGATGAGGTTGTGTATTTGTCGCTGCTGGTTTTTCATGACAGAGAATATGCTTATCAGACTCTGAGGGAGTATACCCGGGATCAACTGTTAGAATGTATACGGATCGCTCATGTTCTAGTAGATCAGGGCACAGAGTTCTCTGAGGTGCAACCTTTGATTCAGGTTTGTGTAGAGTTGGCTTCATCTGGTACCCCTGAAAGCAGGAATGACTTTTTGCCACCATTTAGTGCAGAGCAGGTAGAGTCCCTGGTATGGTTATTAGAGGATGATGTGGATTGCTTCTTGGAGCATTATGCTGCATGTTCACCACAGGTATTAAGGGAATGTATAAACGCAGTGCAGTCTTTGACCAGACAGGCTTTGTGTAAGCTCAGCTTTGTTCAACCCATACTGCAGACATGGTCAGACTTGTTGCACCCAGCCTGAGTCAGCTTGCAACGTCATTCCTCTGCTCAAGGCACTCTTCCTTTATCCCCGACAGCACCCCCAGTGACGGCCCAGTATACTCTGCTAACTACCACATACCAGTCCCCTGCTCCCAGAAGATTTTCACTTACCTGGTGCTCACTCGCTGCACCTATCCTTTCTTTGGCCCTGTGGAGAGGTCCTCTGTGGCGGCTGCTCCCTCCTCTCTTCCATCTTCCAGCTCTTCTCTGTCCACAGCTGCTCCATTCGTTTGCAGACCTGCGTTTACTTGCAGTGCACCAGTAGTTAAAACCAGAAAAAAGCGAAAATTCTTTCCAACCAGTACCATCCTGCCAGTATCCAAACCGGTGAGCCTGCCGTCTGAGAACCTGCCTTCCGTGGTTCAGCCTGGTGCCTCGGCACCCGCACTTCAGCCTGATGTCTCTACCCAGCCTGATGTCTGTACCCAGCCTGATGAACTGATCCAGCCTGATGATCCTATCACGCCTGATGACCCAGTGCCCGCTGTCATACCTGGTGACCTGATGCCCGCTGTCAGGCCAGACGATCCAATGCCTGATGACCCAATGCCCGCTGTCATGCCTGGTGACCCGATGCCCGCTGTCGAGCCAGACGATCCGGTACCTGATGACCCGGTGCCCGATGTCATACCTGATGACCCGGTGCCCGATGTCATACCTGATGACCCGGTGCCCGCTGTCATACCTGGTGACCCGGTGCACGCTGTCGAGCCAGACGATCCAATGCCTGATGACCCAGTGCCCGCTGTCATGCCTGCTGACCCGATGCCCGCTGTCGAGCCAGACGATGCAGCGCCAGATGACCCGGTGCCTGCTGTCGAGCCAGACGATCCGGTACCTGATGACCCGGTACCATCTGTCGTGCCAATTGACTCAGAGCCCACTGTCGTGCCTGGTGACTCAGTGCCCACTGCCTTGCCAGATGACGCGGTGCCCACTGTCGAGCCAAATGACCTGATGCCTGGTGACCCGATGCCCGCTGTCGAGCCAGACGATCCAATGTCTGACCCAGTACCCGCGGTCATGCCAGTTGACTCGGAGCCCACTGTCGTGCCTGGTGACTCGGTGCCCACTGCCTTGCCAGATGACGCGGTGACCGCTGGTGAGCCAAATGATCTGATGCCTGGTGACCCAGTGCCCGCTGTCATACCTGGTGACCCGATGCCCACTGTCGAGCCAGACAATCCAATGCCTGATGACCCAGTGCCCGCTGTCATGCCTGGTGACCCGATGCCTGCAGTCGAGCCAGACGATCCAATGCCTGATGACCCGGTGCCCGATGTCATACCTGATGACCCGGTGCCCGATGTCATACCTGATGACCCAGTGCCCGCTGTCATGCCTGGTGACCCGATGCCCGCTGTCGAGCCAGACGATCCAGCGCCAGATGACCCGGTGCCTGCTGTCGAGCCAGACGATCCGGTAGCTGATGACCCGGTGCCCGCTGTCGTGCCAATTGACTCAGAGCCCACTGTCGTGCCTGGTGACTCGGTGCCCACTGGCTTGCCAGATGACGCGGTGCCCGCTGGCAAGCCAAATGACCTGATGCCTGGTGACCCGATGCCCGCTGTTGAGCCAGACGATCCAATGTCTGACCCCGTGCCCGCGGTCATGCCAGTTGACTCGGAACCCACTGTCGTGCCTGGTGACTCGGTGCCCACTGCCTTGCCAGATGACGCGGTGCCCGCTGGCGAGCCAAATGACCTGATGCCTGGTGACCCGATGCCCGCTGTCGTGCCTGATGACCCGGTGCCCGCCGCTCCGCCTGGGGGCCCTGCGTCCAGCCCGATGTGCCTCTGCCCGGAGTCCAGCCCGATGTGACTCTGCCCGGAGTCCAGCCCGATGTGACTCTGCCCGGAGTCCAGCCCGATGTGACTCTGCCCGGAGTCCAGCCCGATGTGACTCTGCCCGGAGTCCAGCCCGATGTGACTCTGCCCGGAGTCCAGCCCGATGTGACTCTGCCCGGAGTCCAGCCCGATGTGCCGCTGCCCGGAGTCCAGCCCGATGTGCCGCTGCCCGGAGTCCAGCCCGCTGTGCCGCTGCCCGGAGTCCAGCCCGCTGTGCCGCTGCCCGGAGTCCAGCCCGCTGTGCCGCTGCCCGGAGTCCAGCCCGCTGTGCCGCTGCCCGGAGTCCAGCCCGCTGTGCCGCTGCCCGGAGTCCAGCCCGCTGTGCCGCTGCCCGGAGTCCTGCCCGATGTGCCAGTCTTTGATATCCGGCCAGTTACCAGACCCGGGCGGTGGAACATTTTGCCCAGCTAGGACTGTTTGGAGCCTCCTGAGGCCGCTCCTTGAGGGGGGGTACTGTCAGGAATGGACTTGCCAGTAATGGTGGGACTCACCTGCCTTGTGGGCTGCAGTACCAGGGCTGGCCAGTGGGTGCTCTCAGCAATCAGAGACTCAACCCTGCAGTCAGCCAAGAACCTGAAGCTGATTACGGAGGTGTATTTAAGGGATGGCCAGACTTGCAGTCTGGGCCTTGGTGTGTGTTTTTCCATGGGCCCCTGTATCTTGTAACCTGTGTTCCTGTTCCTGTTTCTGCCTCTGCCTGACTTGTTGCCGACCCTGCTTGATCCTGACCTCTGCTGACTTCTCCTGTTTTGATCCCTGGCTTGTGACCCTGACCATTCTCTCCGCCTGCTCCTCCTGTACCTACCTGCCCGATAGTTATCGACCTGGCCTGCCTGATTACGTTGTGCTCTATATGTGTATGTACCTGTGTATCTGTATCAGTTTAGGTTTGGGTTTGTTTCACCTTGTTGTATGTATTTGTGTTAGCCTGGGGTTTGGTGCACTGCGTTTATGTTTGTATTGTTAGTCTTTAATAAATTGTCTTATTGTTTATAACATATCTGAAGCCTGCGTTTCCCTGCGTCAGTTCACATACCTCTGGTCATACCCGGAGCCCTGACAGGTGGTAGTCGTTTGAAGAGGAAAAACAGGAGAAGCAGATTTGAAAGATTATTATGACACAGCGGTGTAGCAATCGTGCACACAGAGATGGATGCGAACCTCCATTTTGGCAAAGGCCTCCATCTTCCATCATTTTCTACTCCCAAATCAGCTCCTCCACATCCCCCCTCCCTCTCTGTTGAGTGACATGTGGTCCCTGGATGCTGAGTTAAAAAAGGCATCAAGGCCCAGCAGAAGAGCTCATGGCTATAAACCCCAATAAGCCTGGCCCCCATATGTCTGCGAGACTGCTTGGATCGAAAAACCATAAACCAGTCCTTCGCTGAGCTTCAAAGACATTCATGATAAGTCATAAAGCAGACTGTCAGGGATGCGGGTGTGACCAGAAGTGTGTGGACTGACACAGGGAAACGCAAGCTTCAGATATAATATAAATAAGACAATTTATTAAAGACTAACAATACAAACATAAACGCAGTGCACCAAACCCCAAGCTAACACAAATACATACAACAAGGTGAAACAAACCCAAACCTAAACTGATACAGATACACAGGTACATACACATATAGAGCACAACGTAATCAGGCAGGCCAGGTCGATAACTATCGGGCAGGTAGGTACAGGAGGAGCAGGCGGAGAGAATGGTCAGGGTCACAAGCCAGGAATCAAAACAGGAGAAGTCAGCAGAGGTCAGGATCAGGCAGGGTCGACAACAAGTCAGGCAGAGGCAGGAACAGGAACGCAGGTTACAAGATACAGGGGCCCATGGAAAAACACACACCAAGGCACAGACTGCAGGTCTGGCCATCCCTTAAATACACCTGCAATCAGCCCCAGGTGATGGCTAATTCCCGAAGTGAACCTCTGGTTGTTGAGAGCACCTGCTGGCCAGCCCTGGTACTGCAGCCCACAAGGCAGGTGAGTCCCACCATTACTGGCAAGTCCATTCCTGACAGTACCCCCCCCTCAAGGAGCGGCCTCAGGACGCTCCAAACAGTCCTAGCTGGGCAAAATGTTCCACCGCCCGGGTCTGGTAACTGGCAGGATATCAAAGACTGGCACATCGGGCTGGACTCCGGGCAGAGGCACATCGGGCTGGACTCCGGGCAGAGGCACATCGGGCAGGACTCCGGGCAGAGGCACATCGGGCAGGACTCCGGGCAGAGGCACATCGGGCAGGACTCCGGGCAGAGGCACATCGGGCAGGACTCCGGGCAGAGGCACATCGGGCAGGACTCCGGGCAGAGGCACATCGGGCAGGACTCCGGGCAGAGGCACATCGGGCAGGACACCGGATCACCAGGCGGAGCGGCGGGCCCCCAGGCGGGGCGGCGGGCGCCGGGCCACCAGGCGGGGCGGCGGGCGCCGGACCCCCAGGCGGAGCGGTGGGCGCCGGACCCCCAGACGGGGCGGCGGGAACCGGGTCATTAGGCACGACAGCGGGCATCGGGTCACCAGGCATCAGGTCATTTGGCTCGCCAGCGGGCACCGCGTCATCTGGCAAGGCAGTGGGCACCGAGTCACCAGGCACGACAGTGGGTTCCGAGTCAACTGGCATGACCGCGGGCACTGGGTCAGACATTGGATCGTCTGGCTCGACAGCGGACATCGGGTCACCAGGCATCAGGTCATTTGGCTCGACAGCGGGCACCGCGTCATCTGGCAAGGCAGTGGGCACCGAGTCACCAGGCACAACAGTGGGCTCTGAGTCAATTGGCACGACAGCAGGCACCGGATCATCAGGTACCGGATCGTCTGGCTCGACAGCAGGCACCGGGTCATCTGGCGCTGGATCGCCTGGCTCGACAGCGGGCATCGGGTCACCAGGCATGACAGCGGGCACTGGGTCATCAGGCATTGGATCGTCTGCTCGACAGCGGGCATTGGGTCACCAGGCATGACAGCGGGCACTGGGTCATCAGGCATTGGATTGTCTGGCTCGACAGCGGGCATCGGGTCACCAGGTATGACAGCGGGCACTGGGTCACCAGGCATCAGGTCATTTGGCTCGACAGCGGGCACCGCGTCATCTGGCAAGGCAGTGGACACCGAGTCACCAGGCATGACAGTGGGCTCTGAGTCAATTGGCACGACAACGGGCACTGGGTCATCAGGTACCGCATCGTCTGGCTCAACAGCAGGCACCGGGTCATCTGGCGCTGGATCGTCTGGCTCGACAGCGGGCATCGGGTCACCAGGCATGACAGCGGGCACCGGGTCATCAGGTATCGGATCGTCTGGCTCGACAACAGGCACCGGGTCATCTGGTGCTGGATCGTCTGGCTCGACAGCGGGCATTGGGTCACCAGGCATGACAGCGGGCACTGGGTCATCAGGCATTGGATCGTCTGGCTCGACAGCGGGCATAGGGTCACCAGGTATGACAGCGGGCAATGGGTCATCAGGTATCGGATCATCTGGCTCGACAGCGGGCATCGGGTCACCAGGTATGATAGCGGGCACTGGGTCATCAGGCGTGATAGGATCATCAGGCTGGATCAGTTCATCAGGCTGGGTAGAGACATCAGGCTGAAGTGCGGGTGCCGAGGACCAGGCTGAACCACGGAAGGCAGGTTCTCAGACGGCAGGCTCACCGGTTTGGATACTGGCAGGATGGTACTGGTTGGAAAGAATTTTCGCTTTTTTCTGGTTTTAACTACTGGAGCACTGCAAGTAAACGCAGGTCTGCAAACGAATGGAGCAGCTGTGGACAGAGAAGAGCTGGAAGATGGAAGAGAGGAGGGAGCAGCCGCCACAGAGGACCTCTCCACAGGGCCAAAGAAAGGATAGGTGCAGCGAGTGGGAGCAGGGGACTGGTATGTGGTAGTTAGCAGAGTATACTGGGCCGTCACTGGGGGTGCTGTCGGGGATAAAGGAAGAGTGCCTTGAGCAGAGGAATGACGTTACAAGCTGACTCAGGCTGGGTGCAACAAGTCTGACCATGTCTGCAGTATGGGTTGAACAAAGCTGAGCTTACACAAAGCCTGTCTGGTCAAAGACTGCACTGCGTTTATACAATCCCTTAATACCTGTGGTGAACATGCAGCATAATGCTCCAAGAAGCAATCCACATCATCCTCTAATAACCATACCAGGGACTCTACCTGCTCTGCACTAAATGGTGGCAAAAAGTCATTCCTGCTTTCAGGGGTACCAGATGAAGCCAACTCTACACAAACCTGAATCAAAGGTTGCACCTCAGAGAACTCTGTGCCCTGATCTACTAGAACATGAGCGATCCGTATACATTCTAACAGTTGATCCCGGGTATACTCCCTCAGAGTCTGATAAGCATATTCTCTGTCATGAAAAACCAGCAGCGACAAATACACAACCTCATCAAGATCCATCCTTCCCAGCAACAAGCCAAGATGGCTTCCCTGTGCAGTCACTTCTGGTCAGGATTGGCCTTGGTGTAATGTCAGGGATGCGGGTGTGACCAGAAGTGTGTGGACTGACACAGGGAAACGCAAGCTTCAGATATGGTATAAATAAGACAATTTATTAAAGACTAACAATACAAACATAAACGCAGTGCACCAAACCCCAAGCTAACACAAATACATACAACAAGGTGAAACAAACCCAAACCTAAACTGATACAGATACACAGGTACATACACATATAGAGCACAACGTAATCAGGCAGGCCGGGTCGATAACTATCGGGCAGGTAGGTACAGGAGGAGCAGGCGGAGAGAATGGTCAGGGTCACAAGCCAGGGATCAAAACAGGAGAAGTCAGCAGAAGTCAGAATCAGGCAGGGTCGACAACAAGTCAGGCAGAGGCAGGAACGTAGGTTACAAGATACAGGGGCCCATGGAAAAACACACACCAAGGCCCAGACTGCAGGTCTGGCCATCCCTTAAATACACCTGCAATCAGCCCCAGGTGATGGCTAATTGCCGAAGTGAACCTCTGGTGGTTGAGAGCACCCGCTGGCCAGCCCTGGTACTGCAGCCCACAAGGCAGGTGAGTCCCACCATTACTGGCAAGTCCATTCCTGACACAGACATCACATTCAAAATCCACTTTCCCCTATGATTACATATCTTGGAATATGAAAGACTTAAAAATATGAAAGACATAAAAACCAGGCATATATTCAGACCGGTCACTTTAATACAAGTCGTCTGATATATTACACCCCCTAGCTGACACAAACAGGAGAGCAGAAAATTATATCTCCTTAAACATCCCAGCAGGTATGTCATATTTCATATCTAGACGTTCAGCAGATGATTCTGCGTATTAACCTACCCGTGGATAGAATGTTACATGTACCTAGGAAAAGTTATTGACCATAGTAAATTTGGGCGGGATCTGGTCATAGCCTGCCTACAACACCCCTCCCCAAATGAGGCGATTGGTTCCCTGCTTTAAGGAGATATTCTGCTGTGTTCCTAGAAAAAGGCTGTTATGCTTGAAGCTAAGCTGAGCTAAGTTGAAGATTCTCCCTTTTAACATCGGAACTAACTTTGGGAGATAAGGCACCCTTTTGGCTCACGAAACTTGATCTGCTTAAACCAGGACTTTTGGCAAGTACTTTATCTCTCTAAAATCCTTTCTGTTATCTCTTTTCTGTGTTATTATCTAGATTGGCTACATCTTTTTCTGTAAATATTTTCATTGCACCCTTTGACCTTTTAGTAATAAATCTTACTTTCTGAAAGTGTTGAACTGTTTCTAAAACTCTTTAATGCAAACTAAGAACTCCTGTCTCTGAAGAGCGCTACTGTGTGTTTTAAAATATCTGCATACATCTGTCTGTGGTGACATTGTGTATACAAACGATTATTCATACATCATAGTGTATTGCTAATATTGCCCAGTTTCCTCTTTCTCTGTACAAAAAGGCAGTGTGAAGGGTTAATTGCATAATTAACCTGACCCAGTAACAATCGCTCCCAGGCTGCAGATACACAGATTGTGGTCCATTAGCTGGGAAATCTTTGCGCAGGGTGCAGCTGGGCGTGGCATTGTTACGCACGTGACAGCGCGGTTTTAGATTGGCTAGTCCTTCAGTCACGAGTTTGGTGAGAAGGGCTGGGGTCTGATGCCGTGATCATCACAAGCGGGACTATATATTACTCGGATAGTGTGCAATTTTAGTATAACATGATTGCAGTCTTGACTGAGGAGTGACAAGGGAACACAACAAGTAAACTAGTTTATAGAGGAAGAAGTGGGGAAGGAAAGAGAAGAAAAGAGGGAAGAGCAAACAAGGAGGGGAAAGGAAGGGGGCAGGAAAAGAAGAAAAAGAAAGAAATATAGAAAGAAGAAAAGGAAGATAAAATGAGGAGTAAAGCGACTAAAGGAGGGGGCGTAAAACCCCCCCAATTAACAGCGAGTTCCTCAAATATAAAAAAAATTTGCCTACCCAAAAGAAAAAAAGCCCCGAACCCCAAAATGAAAATAATGAACAAGTAAGGCATCCCAATTTAGGAATGGACCAATATAGACTGTCCTATGGGATGATGGAGGAGAATCAGGATAGAGATCTTTCTTATATAGAAAATATGAGAGAACAAAGAAAAACAGACCAAGAAGGGGACATGGCTCACTCAATCTCAAAATTAGATCTATCTGAAATGTTTGCAAAAATGGAGAATGTGTTGAAAACAGAGATCGGGAATCTACGTGGAGATTTGAGTCACTTATTGGGGCGAAAGGAGGAAATTGAGAGAAAATCAGAGGAACAGGAAAAGAAAATTAAAGATTTAGAGAAGCAAGTGGAAGAGAAGTTTAGAGAACAGAGAGAATTATCTCTTAAAGTGGAAGAACAAGAGAATTGTCTCAGAACTAATAATTTAAGGATTAGAGGGTTGCCAGAACCAAGGAGGCAAGAGGAGGACCTGCCAGAAAAAAATAAAAAAATCTGTAACCCATTAATGGGTAGAAGAATGGTCGATACACTAGAAATGGACAGAGTATTTAGGACTAAACGCCCAAAGGGAATTCCAATTGAAAGTCCGAGAGATGTGATTGTGAGGTTCCAGAAACTGGGAGATAGAGAAAGGATTTGGAAAGGGATACGGGACTTTCCCGAGATAAAATATGAAGAAGCATTTTTACAGATCTATGCAGATATGTCCCCAGAGACATTGGCTAGGAGGAGGTCTTTAAAACCTTTATTGATTCATATGAGAAAAAAGTTAGTTATAACTGGGGGTCGCCTGCTTCTTTGATTGGCTGGAAAGATGGAAGATCGGCAAGACTGAGATACCCTGAAGACTTTAACGATTTTTGTGATAAGTTGGAATTACAGAGAATCTCGGTCCCGGGATGGTCAGAGAAAGATAGGGAGAAAGAAGTTCAGGGGTCATGATGGTGGCAACAGGTTCCATGGAGAAGGAAATAAAAGGAAGAGGACCAAAAGGGAGGGAGGGAAATTGGGGAGATGGGGGGACAGGGAAGTAGAGGGGTGATGGGAGGATGGGGGAGATTTTTTCGAACTCCGTCTCCTTCCCCTTTCCATCCCTCAACCCTCTTTCTTAAGGGTTTTTTTTTTCTTCCTTTGCCCAGTTCCTCTGCTTTCTCTATAGGTCCAAGTAGGGAGTATCAGAATAATATATACGCCATGGATTGTACTTCAGAGGGACAACGGAGTGCGATAAGCGGGCTTAAGTGAAGGAGGCGGGTGTGCGTCCCGACAGAAATGGCACAGGGCTGTTCACGGAGACCTGGTAGGACATCAGACCAGGCGATGGATGGGTCGCCATGCTCAGAGTTATACCCTTATATAGGAATTGCTACGAAGGTTCTTTTTAGACAGATTCTATGGCTAATAATAGGCCAGGGGGGTGGGAAGGAGGGGGGGGAATGAGGATTGGGCCAAAATAACACAAGGTTGTTGGGCCAAAATACCAAAGGGAACACTGAATGAGATCAAGTTCTTGACTTATAATGTGAAAGGGTTAAATTCCCCCCAAAAAAGATATGATACTTAGAGAGATACAGCAATATTCAATAGACATAATCTTCCTCCAAGAAACACATTTAACTAGAAATACCAATGTAAAACTGTATTCGAAGCAATATCAATTTTGGTTATATGCAGACTCACCTGTAAGGAGAGCAAAAGGGGTGGCAATTGGGATTTCAACAAAAGTTAACTTTGATCTGGAGGACAGAATGTAAGACCCAGAGGGTCGGTATCTGTTCATGAGGAAAATTGGAAGGAAAGGAATATACGCTTGCTAACATATATTGCCCCAATAAGAATCAAGTAGGATACTTAGAGGGGGTTATAAGAAAACTTGTAGAATTTAAAATTGGATGCCTGGTAGTGGCAGGGGATTTTAATCTATGTATGGACCCAAGGTGGGATATGTCAACGGGGCGAGGAGAAAGGGAGATAATAAACTTAAATTACTGAAGAAGTTAATGCATAAGCAGCAATTGGTAGATGTGTGGAGGATAATGCATCGAAGGGAGAGAGATTATACTTATTATTCACATGTTCATGGTTCATATTCAAGACTGGACTATATAATGATTGAGCATAGACAATTAGAGGCACTGAAGGGATCCAATATAGAGGTCATGTCATTATTGGATCACTCCCCTGTCACTATGAGACTACAAATAGGGAGGGGCGATGATAAAACTGTTTCTTGGAAATTGAACCAATCACTTCTGTAGGATCCCGAAGTTGAGAAGAGGTTGAGATGGGAGATCGAACATTTCTTTGAATTAAATGAGACTGAGGGAATGTCTGAAGCAACAGTATGGGAAACACACAAAGCTTACATAAGGGGTATACTGATCTCTATAGATGTAGAAAAGAAGAGGGAAAGAAGAGGAAAAATAAAACAGATTATAGAAGAATTATATAAATTAGAACAAATGCATAAAAAGAAGATGGGTATAGATAAATATCAGGAGATAATAATAAAAAGAGATGAGTTGAAAGATCTGATGGAACAGGATTCAAAGGAGGATATATAAAAAAGTAGCCAAAGAAAGATACCAATGGGGGAATAAACCAGGAAAACATCTAACGAGAAGACTTAAGAATAAGAAAGCTAGGAACTTCATAAAAAAAATTAGAGATAGGAAGGGGGATATTATGTATAAAACTTCAGATATAATCAGAAGGTTCCATGACTTTCAGTGAATTATATGATGTAAGGGAGAGGACTAATGGGGAAAGTGAGGAGGAGAGGAAAGAAAGGGCACATAAATATCTTAGAGAAGTAGAGCTACCTAGGTTAGCACAGGAAAAACTGGAGACATTGGAAATCCCTATTACCACGGAAGAGATTAACTTAGCTTTTAAAAAACTCGGCATTAGGTAAAAGTCCAGGACCCGATGGGTATACTGTAAAATATTTGAAAAAATTTAAGGATTTTCTTGTACCTAAAATGTGTAATTATATGAATGCAACAGGTGAGGGTTTGGAAATGAGGGAAGAATCGTTGCAGGCATATATTGTGCTTATTTTGAAGGAAGGGAAAGATAGTTCGCAGTGTGCAAGTTACAGACCGATGTCATTGTTGAATGTTGATACCAAATTATATGCAAAAGTCTTGGCAACAAGGCTGAGGGACCTGATGTCAGAATGGGTACATATGGATCAGGTGGGTTCAAAAAGTTAAAAAGGAAAAAACCCCGGTAATAATATTATCAATTGATGTGGAAAAAGCCTTTGATAGGGTTAACTGGGAGTTTATGTTCAATACCTTGGAAAACTTGGGATTGGAAATTAAGATGTTGAACTGGATTAAAGGTTTATACAAGGGACCATCAGCGGCGGTAAAGGTAAATGGAGCTTTTTCCACAATTCTTCAAGATGCACAACGGAACCAGACAGGGATTTCCCCTTTCCCCCTTATTGTATGTGCTGACATTAGAGCCATTCCTGGAAAGGATTAGGAAGTGTGATGATATAAGAGGGATAAAAGTAGGAGACATGGAACATAAAGTCGCCGCGTTTGCAGACGATATGCTGTTCCACGTCACCAACCCTATTATAACTTTACCAAACCTAATGAAAGAATTAAAACAATATGGGGCGATATCAAACTTTAAGATAAATCCTGGGAAATCAGAAATCATAAACATTAATCTATCAGTGAAAGATAAGAAAAATATACAAAAAGCATTTTCATTTACCTGGAAGGAAAAGTAAATAGACTATCTTGGAGTAAAATTATCCACCTCATTAAAAAAATTTTATCAGGCAAATTATATTACTCTGATAACTGAAATAAAAGAGGAGCTAAAAAGGGTAGCAAAGGGTGGGGCCTCTTGGATTGGACGAATAAACTTAGTGAAAATGGTGTTACGCCCAAAAATTCTATATAAATTTCAAATGCTCTCGATTGCCCTCCTAGGAGCCTTCTTTACCATAGTTAGAAAGATGATTACAAAATTCATCTGGGCTAATAAGAGACCTAAAATAAGCCATGAGATGCTATGTAGAGCAAAGGGGAATGGTGGACTGGGATTACCTAAAGTGAAGAATTATTACACAGCAATATTGCTATCACGAGTTGTGGATTGGTCTTTTAATTTGCAAAGGAAAAGTTGGGTAAAAACAGAAGAGGACTTAAGTAAAACACAATTACAGAAGGTGATAAGGATACCACATAGGTTTTGAACATTAGATATAGGCACATGTAAGATGACTAGGATTGTACTAGACACTTGGGATAGAATTCACAGTAAGGAAAAATGGAAATACAACTCACTGTTGATACCATTAGAGGGTACAGAAATGTTTGCACCAGGAAATGTTACAATAGGAGGGAAATGGATAAAAGACAAGAGTGCACGTTTGAAAGATATTGTAAAAGGAGGGAAAATAAGCACGTTTCAAATGTTAAAAAAAAGAAAGATTTTTTTAATAAGTTGGATGAATGGAGGTATAACCAGTTATATTATTTTGTGGCAATCCTACCGCAACCGATGAGGTCATTGGAGGAAATGAATCCTCTGGAAAAACTAATGAATGGGGTTGAAACCCAAAAAAATATCACCTCTAGGATATACAAGATCCTTATAAACTTAGACAGAATAGATTCCCCTGGGTATACAAGCAAATGGGAGAAGGAACTGGGAGTAGAAATGAACTTGCAGCAAAGAAAAATTATATTTAATACAACACACATGGCAACAAATATGCGTACGGTGGAAATGAATTACAAATGCTTAGCGAGATGGTATATAACCTCAAGTGTGGCCCATAAACAGCAAGTAGAGATCTCCCTGGTGTTGAAAAATCTGTGGAGAAAGGGGAAGTATGGAGCATATATGTAAGGGACCGCCCGGCGGTACCACTAGCACTCCACTGAATAGGCGTCCCTAGCGCACGGAATCTAAGTCCCAGGGTGCTTGTTCACCAGGGCCCCTGATGGTGGGGATGGACTTGGAACCCCCCGAGACCAGGTCGTGGCTACTGGGTACGTCCGTCAGTGGTAGTGGTATGCGCCAAGGGCTCCCACGAGTAAGAGTCTGATATGAGGAGGTCAGAAGACCCCACTGCGAGGGATGGGCGGATGGATGGATGGATGAGCAAGGTCAGACGGGCCGGGTCGGTAACAGAGAGGACGGTAAGGTACAAGGCAGCGGGCAGAGAATGGTCGGGTCACACGCCAGGTCAGCAACAGCAGGTCAAATCCAATAGGGGGCATCCAGGAGAGAGGTCAGGCAAAGCAAGGGTCAGGACAGGAGAAAATAGCAAGGTCAGGTACAATCCGGGTCAAAAAACTTACAGGGCACAGGTTCGCAGAATCACAGGATGCAGGAAAGACCAGAAGGAACTGAATGACAGCTCAGGGCCATTTAAATATCCCGCCCTGCGCTGCCATTGGTGCCCAGCGGGCGGCCGCGGCTTCTACTGCGCATGCGCGAGCTCGAACGCCGCGGCCGGCCCGGACCTAGTGCCCGTGTCCCTGCACAGGGCGGTGCACTGCGCCTGCGCCGGGACCATCGCGGCGGGGATCGAGGAGATCCCTGACATTGCCCCCCCCCCCCACGGGCAACCTCCGGATGCCCACCCGATCTCTCCACCACGGGTGATCGCGGAAAAACCTCCGGACAAGTCTGGGTGCATGGACATTATGGGCTGGTTCCCAAGAATTGTCCTCAGGGCCATAGCCCTTCCATTTGATAAGGAATTGGGTCTGGCCCCCCCTCCTTCGGCACTTCAGGATTGTTTCCACCTCAAATTCTTCTTCTCCCTCGACCGTTATGGCCTCCGGGGGTCTAGATTCTCGTTCATGGAAGGCATCTGGGATCACTGGCTTCAGCAGGGACACATGGAAGACTGGGTGGATCTTGAGTGTGTCAGGAAGGACGAGTTCGTAGGCTACTTCGTTGACCATTCGCTTAATGCAAAAAGGGCCTATAAATTTGGGTCCCAATTTCTTCGAAGGGCAAAGCATCTTTAAATTGGATGCTGCTAACCAAACCTTCTCCCCAGGCTGCAACACCAGATCTCCCCTCCGTTTCCTGTTGAATGCCTTCTTGTAGTCTTCCTGGGCCCGACTGATGGCCTCTTGAAGTTTCTTGTTGTTCGGAGAAAAATGTTACTACATCTTGCGTTGCTGGAACTGGGCATTCCGAGACCAAATCCGGGAGGAAGACGGGGTGAAAACCGTAGTTGGCAAAGAACGGGGACTGCCCGTTGCTGAATGGCAAGCGTTGTTGTATGCGAATTCCGCTAGGGGTAGAAGTGGCATCCAGTCATCTTGAGTAAAAGATGTGTAGCATCGCAAGTATTGCTCCAGGGTCTGGTTGGTCCTTTCGGTTTATCCGTTAGTTTGAGGGTGGAACGCAGAGGAGAGGGACAATTTGATGTCCAGGGCTTTGCACAGTGCTTTCCAAAATCTTGACGTAAACTGGACCCCCCGGTCCGAGACAATGTCTTCGGGGACCCCATGCAGCCTTACCACCTCACGAATGAAGACTCGCGCAGTCTCGGCTGCCGAGGGGGTTTTCTTCAACGGAATGAAGTGGGCCATTTTGGATAAGCGGTCCACGACCACAAGGATTGCCATGTGGTCTAGCGATGGCGGAAGCTCGACTATAAAGTCTAGCGAGATCTTTTGCCAAGGTCGTTCAGGAATCGGTAAGGGTCGCAGCAGACCCCAAACTTTGTTCCTTGATGGCTTGTTCTTCTGGCAGGTGATACAGGATCTTACATAGCCCTTACAATCTTTAGCCATGTCCGGCCACCAGAAGGAGCGTCGGAGAAGTTCCAGGGTCTTTTCTGGGCCTAAGTGCCCCGCCATCGGGTGGTCATGGCAATGCCCCAAGACCAGGGTTCGGGCTTCCTCCAGCACCACAATCCGATCTTCCCTCCATAGGTGTCCCCCCTTGTTCTGGAGGGGCCCTCCGACTGGGGTAGACACGGTTGTGGACGCCTCCATTATCTTGGAACGAAGGTCCGACTGAAGGGCCAAGAAGTTACCCGAGGACAGGATAGTGTCGGGCACTGGGATCTCCTTGGCGTCCTCGTACATACGTGATAACGCATCTGGCTTTGTGTTCTTTGATCCAGATCCAGGCCGGTACGTAATGTGGAAGTTAAATCTTGAAAAGAATAATGCCCATCTTGCCTGTCGTGGGCGTAGACGCTTGGCGGTCCTCAGATATTCCAGGTTTTTGTGGTCAGTAAATATCAAGATGGGGTGCACGGCACCTTCCAGCAGGTACCTCCATTCCTCTAACGCCGTTTTGATCGCCAGTAGTTCTCGATCACCGATATAGTTCTTCTCCGCTGGGGTAAGCTTCCGTGAGAAAAATGCTACAGGATGGAGCAATTCCTTGGTGCCTTTCCGCTGGGAAAGAATGGAACCTACTGCATTCTCCGATGCATCCACCTCTAAGATGTAGGGCAGGGCGGCGTCTGGGTGACCCAAAATGGGTGCCAAGGTGAACAGCTTCTTCAAGGCTTCAAAAGCTTCCTGAGCCTCTGGTGTCCATCTGAACCGAGTTCAAAGCTTGGTTAGCTGAGTAATGGGGGAGACCAGACCTGAGAAGTTCTTGATGAACTTCCGGTAAAAGTTTGCAAAACCGATAAATCGTTGGACGCCTTTCCTGTCCGTGGGTTCAGGCCAATCCAGTATTGCAGCGACTTTCTGAGGATCCATCGCGACCCCCGCGGTGGAGATAATCAGGCCCAAGAAAGTAATGCTGGATTGTTCGAAGCAACATTTCTCTGCCTTGGCGTACAACCCATGCTGCCGCAATCGCCCCAATACCCTTGCTACATGTATTCTGTGTTCCCCTAAAGAAGGGGAGAAAATCAAAATGTCGTCTAAATAGACGATAACAAACACATCCAGGAAGTCCCTAAAAATATCATTCACAAAGTGTTGAAAAGTGGCCGGAGCATTGCACAACCCGAACGGCATGACCAAATATTCAAAGTGGTGGCCGAAGCGGGTGCGGAATGCCGTCTTCCACTCGTCCCCCTCCCTTATGCGAACCAAGTTGTACTCTCCCCTCAAATCCAGCTTTGTAAAAACCACTGCTGCTTTTAAACTTTGGAATAACTCCGGTACTAATGGCAGTGGGTAACGGTTTTTTATTGTGATCCTGTTTAACTCCCGGTAATCGATACACGGCCTTAAGGTTTTGTCCTTTTTTTCAACAAAGAAAATTCCCGCCCCTGCTGGAGAAGTGGAGGGGCGGATGAACCCCTTCTGGAGGCTGTCCTCGATATATTCCTTCAGGGCCCCCAATTCGAGCTCCGAAAGGGGGAAGATTCGCCCAAAAGGAATCTCTGAGCCGGGTAACAGGTCAACGGGACAGTCATATGGGCGGTGGGGGGGTAGAGTATCGGCTCCTCGTTTGCTGAACACATCCAAAAACTCATGGTAGGCTGCAGGGATTACTTGTTTTAAATCGGCATCCCCCTCCGAGCACAGGAGGAATTGGGGGACCCCCGGGCCCGAAGTGCGGCAGTGTACCCGACAGTAGGGAACGAGATTACTCCGGTCTCCAAGTCAATTTGGGGGTTATGGGCTCGTAACCATGGGAGCCCCAAAATGACTGGGAAAAGGGGTGAAGCTATAGCATCCAGGCGGAGGAGTTCCTGGTGCTGGCCGGCAATGACAGTGGCGATGGAGGGGGTTTCCTGGTTCACTACCCCTGATTTTATCCGGGAACCGTCGGCCAAAAATATATTGAACCCTTTCTGTTTTAATTGGAGGGGAATACCCTGCTGGTGAGCAAAGTTAATGTCCAAGAAGCAGCTGCATGCCCCGAATCAACTATGGCCGTCACCTCCACGGTCCTTTCTGGAAGCTGAAAGGAAAGGGGCACCACTAAGTATTGGGATGGACTAACATTGCCAATGGACAAGGAAGAAGAAGAGGTGCACTTACTCAGTTTCTGCGGGCAGGATCGTACCATATGACCAGCTTCACCACAGTAGAGGCACAGGTTCTGGGATCGTCTGCGCTGGTGTTCCTCTGGAGATAGTTTAGGCCGTGCCAGGCCGAGTTGCATGGGTTCAGGGATATCTCCAGGTGGCCGGTTCTGGATGTTTGGCCTAGTTGCTTGGCTGGGGCCTTGAAATGACCCCCCGGGATTTCCATGACCCTGACCGGACCTCTCAAACCTGCGTTCCCGCAGTCTACGGTCAATCTTAATGGTCAGCGCAATTAAGTCCTCTAATGTCTCAGGCACCTCCACCCGGGCGAGCTCATCTTTCAGGCCTTCTGATAGGCCTATACGGAACTGATGCAGAAGTGCAAACTCGTTCCCGCGTGTGTCCCCCATCCAACGCCTAAACTCAGACGCGTACTCCTCCGCCGCTCGACGGCCTTGCCGGAGCGTGTACAAAGTAGCTTCAGCAGAAGCTGCCCGCTGTGGGTCGTCGTATAGGATGGCCATTGCGTCAAAAAAATTGTCAACCGAACTTAGGTGAGGGTCATTCTTTCCCCGCAGCTGATGGGCCCAGTCTTGGGGTTCACCCTGCAGGAGGGAGATGACGAACCCCACCTTCACGGATTCAGTCACAAAGGTCCGTGGTTGTAATTCAAAATAGAGAAGGCAGGACTCACGGAACGACCTGAAGCGTGTGCGGTCCCCATGGAAACGTTCTGGTAAGGGTACTCGGGGTTCGGCCGCCAGGAGTGGTGCGGAAGCCCCAGAAGCTGGCACAGGGGCTGCTACGGCCGGGGGTGCGGGGACCGCGGCCTGTGGGGCAGGGACGGATATAGTGCAGGTCTGGAACTGGTTCTCAATCTGCAGACATCTGTTCTGCAGGGCCGATACGGCCTGTGTCAAATTAGATAGGTGCCTGCAGATCTCCTCAAGCGGAGAGGGCCCTCCTCTAGACTCAGTCATGGCCTTCTGGTACTGTAAGGGACCGCCCGGCGGTACCACTAGCACTCCACTGAATAGGCGTCCCCAGCGCACGGAATCTAAGTCCCAGGGTGCTTGTTCACCAGGGCCCCTCATGGTGGGGATGGACTTGGAGCCCCCCGAGACCAGGTCGTGGCTACTGGGTACGTCCGTCAGTGGTAGTGGTATGCGCCAAGGGCTCCCACGGATAAGAGTCTGATATGAGGAGGTCAGAAGACCCCACTGCGAGGGATGGGCGGATGGATGGATGAGCAAGGTCAGACGGGCCGGGTCGGTAACAGAGAGGACGGTAAGGTACAAGGCAGCGGGCAGAGAATGGTCGGGTCACACGCCAGGTCAGCAACAGCAGGTCAAATCCAATAGGGGGCATCCAGGAGAGAGGTCAGGCAAAGCAAGGGTCAGGACAGGAGAAAATAGCAAGGTCAGGTACAATCCGGGTCAAAAAAACTTACAGGGCACAGGTTCGCAGAATCACAGGATGCAGGAAAGACCAGAAGGCACTGAATGACAGCTCAGGGCCATTTAAATATCCCGCCCTGCGCTGTCATTGGTGCTCAGCAGGCGGCCGCGGCTTCTACTGCGCATGCGCGAACTCGAACGCCGCAGCCGGCCCGGATCTAGTGCCCGTGTCCCTGCACAGGGCGGTGCACTGAGCCTGCGCCGGGACCATCGTGGCGGGGATCGAGGAGATCCCTGACAATATATGGTGGAGCTGCCCAAAATTAAAGTGTAACTGGAGGGAAATAGCATTATATATCCAAGAAATATGTGGGGTAGATATCCAGGGAGACCCGTGGAAATGTCTATTTTATTATTTTGAGCCCGCCTCGGAACTACGAAAAAATAAAGTTTTGTATCATTTGATAAGTGCAGCAAAAAGTTTGATTCCCAAATATTGGCAGGTGAAGGAGGCCCCAACGATTGTAGATTGGACAGATAGAGTGGATGGTATTGCTCGAATGGAGGAATTGAGATGTACAGAGGAGATAAAATGGAGATGTTTAGGAAAATGTGGAGTGGTTGGATTAAATTTAAGATCTCGGAAACATACGTTGAATTAATTAGAGCAAAGGGGGTAGTATAGAAAATCTAGTAGTTTTAAAGAAAGTATAAAGGCCTAAAGGAAAGGAGAGAAAAAGAATAAAAAAGGAATAGTACTAGATACAGATAGATATTAGAATAGGAGGGGGGGGGGGGGGGGTTGGGGGAGATTGGGGGGTGGGTGAGGGTAATAGATAAAATGGGTATTGTATTCTTGTTTGTTTATATATTGATTAAAGAGAAGAAAGGGGGGAAAGAGGGAGGGGGTGTAAGGGGGAAGGTAAAATAAATATGCTATCAGAGAAATATGATGATGAATATTGCTGATTGTTTTTTTTATTTATGAAAATTCAATGATATCAGTGATACTGTGCTGATGTTTCCTCAAAAAAAAAGTGTGAAATACCTGCTACAGCCGAGCAGAAGTAAAGCTGTGAAATTTCAACAAATAGGTTGCTGACAAGGTAAGTATAGCCTTATTTTCCACAGGGTGTGCTTTCAGTAAAAAATTAACTGGTGGTGACACTTCAACTCAATATCTACTCTAAAGTACAGATATTTGGCATATATCAAGGTGCTTTATTATAAGTAAACTTTTTCAAAGCTCAGTTCACTGAACAAAGCTAAGGCTTGGAACATAAAAGTGTGTGTGCCAACAAGTGAGCATGCAGTGTCTTTACCTGTAAAACAATACAAGTGGGCTGATAGTAATCTATCACTTGTTTAATGACAGGTTGGAAGAGATGTCTGTAACCTGTGAGCAGGAGAGAAAAAAAAAGTATAACTATAACATATTTATTAAACTAGAACTTGAAATTCAATGACAAATGTAACAAACGTTTATTAAAAAGAAATAAAGAAAAAAAAAAAAAAAAAAACAACAGATATTGGCACATTGCATACATCAGTGGTTTTATTATTATTTTTTCTTTATGGTGGCATCTGGATCACTAGAGTGAAGACCTGATTCAGCCTCCCCATGTGGCTTGCAGCAACAGATTACCGTATTTTTCGCTCCATAAGACGCACCTAGGTTTTAGAGCAAAAAAAAGAAAAAAAATATTCTGAACCAATGGACTGCAGACATAGTACAGGAAATGACCAAAGACTACGGACATAATAAAGAAAATGACCAGAGACTGCGGACACAGTACAGGAGATGACCAGAGACAGCGGACACAGTACAGGAGATGACCAGAGACAGCGGACACAGTACAGGAGATGACCAGAGACAGCGGACACAGTACAGGAGATGACCAGAGACAGCGGACACAGTACAGGAGATGACCAGAGACAGCGGACACAGTACAGGAGATGACCAGAGAGTGCAGACAGTACAGATGACCAGAGACTGCGGACAGTACAGGAGATGACGGAAGACTGCAGACACAGTACAGAGGATGACTAGACACTGCGGACACAGTACAGGAGATGACCAGAGACTGCAGACAGTACAGCAGATGACCAGAGACTGCGGACACAGTACAGGGGATGAATAGAGACTGCGGACACAGTACAGGAGATGACCAGAGAAGCGGACACAGTACAGGAGATGACCAGAGAAGCGGACACAGTACAGGAGATGACCAGAGAAGCGTACACAGTACAGGAGATGACCAGAGACAGCGGACATAGTACAGGAGATGACCAGAGACAGTGGACATAGTACAGGAGATGACCAGACTATCATGTACCTGGTGATGGAGGCCAATGGAGAGAGGGCTTCCCTTGCGGCTAAGTTCCGGGCTCCCCTGAGAGTGGGACAGCGGGAGTCAGGCCCAAAGTTGCACAGGTCACCTGTAGGAGTGCTGGTTGGTGGTCCACTCAGAAGCACAGCTGGTGCACACAGATAGGTCTGCAGACAGGAAGCGCCTGTGTGGTATGCAAGCCCTTCTGGGATTTAGATGTTTACTGGACAGTCGGTTCAAGCCAAGGTCAGGTACCAAGTGGGAATCAGAGCGGATGTAGTCAGATGGGAAAGCCAAGGTCATTCACAGAGGAGCTAGAGAGAGGGTATCTGTAAGCCAAGCCGAGGTCAGGTCAGGGTTAAATCAGAGTACACAGGTCCAGGAGCAAGCCGAGTCAGTAACAGGAAATCAGAAGTCAGAACACAGGAAACAGGAACAGGGCACAGGGAGCTAGAGATCATCCAGCAACCAGAGGAAGTGATGAGCCTCCTTATAAAGAGGCTGATGTGTACTTCTGCGGCCATGTAGGAGTATTGGCAGAAGTGCCAGATCTTCCAGAACTCTTGCTGTGGACAGGACCCGGACAGTGCCCTCCCCTAAAGGGCAGCCTCCGAATGCCCACCTGGGCCATCTTTTCAGGATACTTGGAATGAAATTCTCGGAGAAGCCTGGGGGCATGTACATTCCCTTTTGGTGAACTTTCTTCAGGTGGGAACCCCTTCCATCTGACCAGGTACTGGATTTGTCTTCCCCGCCTTCTGCAGTCCAGAATTGCTTCAACCTCATATTCCATCTCCTCCCCAACTGTTATCGGCTGAGGAGGTGGTTCTACTCTCCCGGGAAAAGGATCAGGAACAGCTGGCTTGAGTATGGAGACGTGGAAAACTGGGTGGATCTTGTATGATTCCGGAAGGATCAGCTCAAACGCCACTGGATTTATTACCCTCTTGATATGGAAAGGGCCAATGTACCTTGAACCCAACTTACGTGACAGGCACGGGAGTTTTAGATTGGCAGTTGATAGGAAAACTTTGTCTCCAATCTTCAGAGGAGGGTTTCCTCTCCGTTTCCTTTCGTAGTGTTTGTTATCATTGCCCTGGGATTTCAATATAGACTCTTGGAGGACTTTACAGTTGTTCTGCAGCATGGAGAGTCTGTCCTGTACTGCGGGTACCGAAGCTTCAGAAATGGTGTCAGGTATGGAAGAAGGGTGGAATCCATAATTGGCCCAAAATGGTGACTGGTTTGTGGCAGAATGGACTGAGTTGTTGTAGGCAAATTCTGCCAATGGGAGTAGAGATACCCATCATCCTGAGAAAAGGCAGAGAAGCACCGTAAATATTGCTCCAAAGTCTGGTTCGTTTGCTCCATTTGCCCCTTACTCTGGGGATGGTAGGCGGACGATAAGCAGCGTTCCAGCTTCAGGGCTTTGCAGAGGGCTCTCCAGAACCTGGACCCCTCGGTCTGAGACAATATTACTAGGCAGACCATGTAACCTGACAATCTCTTTGATGAAGGTTAGTGCAGTCTCTGGTGCGGATGGCGTACCCACCATTGGTAAAAAGTGGGCCATCTTGGATAGCCGATCCAATACTACTAGAATGGTAGTAAACCCCTCCGAGGGTGGCAAATCCACAATGAAGTCCATTGCGATCATCTCCCAGGGACAATCAGGAATGGGCAGGGGCCTCAGCAACCCCCAGGCCTTGGCTTTGTCTCCCTTGTTCCGCAGACACACTGTGCAAGACTTCACATAAGCTTTACAGTCATGATTCAAATTTGGCCACCAGAAGGATCACTGGATTAGTTCCATTGTCTTACGGGTTCCAAAGTGTCCAGCCAGTTGATGGCCATGAAAAGCCCTTAACACTTGAGAACTCACTTCTTGGGGTACAAAGATTTTTGTTCAGGTTCAGGGCATAGAGCAGAGGCTTGCTTGATCAAAGACTTTAGGGTGGGTTGGATCAGCAAAAAATTGTGGGCCGACAAAATGGTGTTGGGGGAGAAGGCTCCTCTGGGTCCGGGAACATGCGGGAAAGGGCATCTGCCTTCCCGTTCTTGGATCCTGGGCGGTAGGTTATGTGGAAGTTAAACCTGGAAAAGTATAAAGCCCATCTAGCCTGTCGAGGTCTTAGGCACTTGGCGGACCTTAGATACTCCAGATTTTTATGATCTGTGAAAATCATAATTGGGTGACTGGCTCCTTTCAAGAGATACCTCCATTCTTCGAAGCCTAATTTAATCGCTAACAGTTCCTTATCTCCCACATCGTAGTTCCTCTCGGCTTGGCTCAGTTTTCTAGAACAAAAGGCTATTGGGTGAAGCAGAGCCTTTGGGCCCTGGTGGTGGGAGAGTATGGCTCCTGTAGCAACTACCTCCAGGATGAAGGGGAGTTTTGGATCTGGATGCTGTAACACAGGAGCAGAGGTGAATTGATCTTTTAATTGCTCGAATGCTTTTTGAGCTTCCTGGCTCCAGCAAAATCGTGTATGCTGGCGGGTGAGTTGAGTAATAGGGGCAATGATTGTGGAAAAGACCTTAATAAACTTCTGGTAACAGTTGGCGAAACCCACAAATCTTTGGACCCCTTTCCTGTCTGAAGGTGAAGTCAATCCAGGATAGCAGATACTTTCTGAGGGTCAAATGAGATCCCCTCGGTGGAAATTATGAGACCCAGGAACTGAATGGACTGCTTCTCAAACTCACACTTCTCCGCCTTGGCGTAAAAGCCATACATCCTTAGGCTGTTTAGCACTTTCCTAACATGAACACGATGGAGTTTCAGTGAAGTGGAGAAAATTAGGATATCATCCAGGTAGACGATCACAAAAAGGTCTAGGTATTCTCTAAAGATGTAATTCACAAAATGTTGGAACGTAGCAGGGGCATTACATAGCCCAAATGGCATCACTAAATATTTAAAATGTCCGAAGCGTGTTCTGAAGGCGGTCTTCCACTCGTCGCCCTCTCTTATACGGACTAAATTTTAGGCTCCCCGTAAGTCCAATTTAGTGAAGACTCGGGCTGTTTGAAATCGCTGAAATAACTCGGGCACCAGAGGAAGAGGATACCGGTTTTTGATGGTAATTTTATTAAGTTCCCTGTAGTCGATGCACGGTCTAAGAGACCGATCTTTTTTTTATACAAAGAAAATACCAGCCCCGACAGGAGAGGAAGAGGGGCGGATAAATCATTTAGCGAGATTCTCGTCTAGATAGTGCCGGAGGGCTTCCAGCTCAAGCTCGGATAATGGGAAAATTTGCCGAAATGGTATTTCTGCTCCTGGGAGTAACTCAATTGGGCAATCGTAAGACCGATGAGAAGGCAATGTGTCGGTCTTCTTTTTAATCAAACACATTGAGGAAGTCATGGTAGGTAGAGGGAACGAGTTGACTGGCCTCTGGTGAAGGTTGGACTGAGAGACATACAAAAGAATTGGTGGGGGTAGGGGCCCAACAGTGTTGTAGACAATATTCTGAAGAAAAGATGATTTCCTTCTTGGGCCAATTGATCTGTGAGTTGCGGGCTTGCAACCAGGGTATTCCTAGGATGGCTGGAAACATGGGGGATCTGATCACATCAAATTGAATAAACTCCTGATGGCTGGAGTTGGTGGTTGCAAGAATAGGAATGGTTTCCTGGGTAACAGGTCCGGATCTTGGAGTAGTGCCATCTGCAAGCAAGACGTCAAGTCTCTGTTTCTTAGGCAGAAGAGGGATGTGTAAGTCCTTGGCCAATTGGATGTCCAAGAAGCAGCTACAAGCTCCCGAGTCAGCGACTGCCCGCAACTTGACTTACCTTCTAGCCACCTGCAAAGACATGGGGAGAATGACATGGGCGGTTAAAGTCCCAGATAGCTGAAGGTAGGAAGGATGAGGCTGGCTGGACTTACTCAGGCGTACGGGGCAGTTATGCAGGAAGTGGCCCGTGGACCCACAGTAAAGACAGAGGTTGCCTCGCTGTCCGAGTAGCCTTTCTTCCGGAGTTAGGGCAGGTCGGAGAAGGCCGATTTGCATAAGTTCTACCTCTGAATTGTTGATGGGTTGCGAAGCAAGGGCAGGAGCCTTTGGCCCCTGGCATTTTTGGCAGAACCCAAGTGGGCCAAAAAGTCTGAGTACACGCCGCGTGTTTTTCCCGTAGACGCTGATCCAACTGGGTAGCGAGCAGGATAAGGTTCTCCAAGGAGGAGGGAGCTTCCACCCTAGCTAACTCGTCCTTGAGGGACTCGGACAGGCCTAGGTGGAACTGGTACTTCAATGCTGCATCATTCCAACTGGTGTCTGCAGACCATTTACGGAACTCCACTATCTAGTCCTCACAGGCCGCCGACCTTGCAGTAGAGCATGGAGGGCGGACTCAGCAGTGGAGGTCTTCTGGGGATCGTCGAAGGGGGCAGCCATGGCTTCAAAGAAATCACTCACCGATCTGAGTGCTGGGTGTGACAGGCGCGGTGTCAGACTCCAGTCCTGCCGTGGTACCCAACTGATCACAAAACACTTCTGTTCAGGGGTGTCATATGCTAACATATTGAGATGTAGCTTCTTGTCGAGGTACAAAATGAGATTTCCCTCTCCAGTCTCATTCCTCAGACACAGGACTACATCTGAGTGTGCCTGTCGCTGCAGCTGTAGCCTAGCCATCTCCAGTTCGTGCCGACGATCAGCTTCCCTCTGCGCAGCCTCTCTCAGCCTGGCGTTCTTCTCTGGCAGCTGCTGCCTGGCGTTCCATGAACTGCAGGTATGCCAGAGGATCTGCCTCCATGATGCGTTTCAGGGCTTCATGCATCTGGGGAGAGTCTCTGCTGGTTGCAGGCACTCCGGTAACATTCGGTGATACTCCAGTGTCAGTCTCTGTATGCCCATCCTGCGAGGCCGGATCTGAGCCACTGGGATCGGAGGTGGCAGGAACCCCTTCAGTTCTAGGTTCCCCCGGGTTCTAGTCTGCCCGGCTGTCATAGTCATGTAAGTCATAAATCAGATTTTCACGAGTTTTGCCACCAACGTCAATTCCTCGTGCCGCACATTCAGTACTTAAATCACTTTTGTTCATTTTCTTGTATTCTGCTACACCAGGCATAATTGCAAGCAAAGGTAGAATAGAAAGCAGAAAAAGGAAGGAGCTGTTGCTAAATGTCTCTCTCTCTCTAGATATATATAAAATATGCACCGCTTGTCTCTAAGGACTGTTTCCACAAAGGCTACAATCCTTCAGTGCAGAGCTAATTCCTAACAATGCACTGAATGCTCTACTGAAAACTATCCCACGTACACTGCAAGCTAATATGTGCCGGGCGCAGCGTCAGACCCCAGTCCTTCTCACCAACTTGTGACCGAAGGACTAGCGAATCTAAAACCGCGCTGCCACTTGCGTAACAATGCCACTCTCAGCTGCACCCTGCACAAAGATTTTCCAGCTCACTGGACCCCAGTCTAGGTGCCAACAGCCTGAGTGCGATTGTTACTGGGTCAGCTTAATTACGCAATTAACCCTTCACACTGCCACCACCTTTTTACAGAGAAGGAGGAAACTCACAAATCTCAGCAGTAACACTATGATGTTTGAATAAGTGTCTGTATACACACTGTCACCACAGACAGATGTATCCAGAGGTTTTAAAACACACAGTAGCACTCTTCAGAGACAGGAATTCTTAGTTTGCATTAAAGAGCTTTAGAAACAGTTCAACACGTTTCAGAAAATAGGATTTATTACTAAAAAGGTAAAAATGGTGCAATAAAAATATTTACAGAAAAGATGTAACAAATTATAAAGAGGGGGGGGGGGGGGAAGAAAGAGAGAGAGAAGCAATAACACAACAGAGAGATAAAGAAAGCAGTTTAAGAAGGTAGAATACTTGCAGAAGTCCTGGTTTAAGCAGAGTTCAAGTGTCCTGGACAAAAGGGTAAACAAAAGTTGGTTCCTGATGTTAAAAAGGGAGACTCTCTTCATCTTCTCTCTCCAGGCATGACAGCCTGTTTTATAAGAACCCAGCAGGGGGTGTCTACTGAAACCAAGGGCCAATCGCCTCATTTGGGGAGGGGGTTTAGGCGGAGACCCAGGTTAGGACCAAATCCCTCCCACGTTTATACCATGGTCAATAACCTTCCATAGGTGTATGCAGCTGCCTAGGCATTGGTGGATTAATATGCAGAATGATATCCTGAACGTCCAGACATCAAACATGACATATCTGGCTGTGACAGTTAAAGAGATATCGCTTTCTGCTCCTGGTAGACGTTATCTAGGGGTGTGAGGTATCAGGTGACTCGTATTAAACTGACCTGAATATATGCTTAGATTTATTGTACCTTGTTCCTGCCGGGATTTATGAAATTGTATGAAAAATGGTTTCAAATGGGGTGTATGTTTTACTGCCACTTCTGGAATGCTTTCATGTCCAGTGACTGACTGGTTTATAGCTTTAGGACCCAGCCAAGGCAAGGGTCTGTCAGACATTATGGAACCAGCTAATTGGGTTTACAACCATGAAGCGTATCCAGCTGTGCCCAATGCCCTTGTGACTCCAGCATACACACACACACCACATGCTATTCAAGCAAAAAGGGAGGGGGACTGATTTGGAGTGAGAATTACATTTGCAGAGTTAGATCCAAATTACGGTTGTCATTGTCCATATCTGTGCGCACAATTATCACACTGGGCTCTTTTGTTCCAGAAGACTATGTGCCCAAGACTGAGGTTCTTCAGACAAGAGGGAGATGATGAACCCGAACTTGACTGCTTCCAGAGAAAAGGTTATGGGTTGCAGAGCAAAATATAATTCACAGGCATTCTTGAAAGCTCTGAACTTACGTCGATCCCCGAGAAAACGTTCCGGAGTAGGAACTCTGGGTTCCGGAGGCGGTAACACAATAGCGGAAGTGGTGGCAGGAAACTGACTGGCAGGTGCAGCTACTGGGTTGGAACTGGCGGAGGGATCCTGGTCCGCTCAAGTAGAAAGGGAGTGAAGACGCCCTTCTAGCTGAAAGTATCCTTGCTGTAAATCCTTCACTGCTTGGGTAAGTGCCGTCATCTGTTGGCACAGGGCCTCTAGTGCGGAAGCGCCTCTCTCGGCCTCGGACATACTGGCTGGATGATACTATCACGTACCTGGTGATGGAGGCCAATGGAGAGAGGGCTTCCCTTGCGGCTAAGTTCCGGACTGCCCTGAGAGTGGGACAGCGGGAGTCAGGCCCAAAGTTGAACAGGTCGCCTGTAGGAGTGCTGGTTGGTGGTCCACTCAGAAGCACAGCTGGTGCACGGAGATAGGTCTGCAGACAGGAGGCGCCTGTGTGTGGTATGCAAGCCCTTCCAGGATTTAGATGTTTACTGGATAGTCGGTTCAAGCCAAGGTCAGGTACCAGGTGGGAATCAGAGTGGACGTAGTCAGATGGGAAAGCCAAGGTCATTCACAGAGGAGCAAGAGAGAGGGTACCCATAAGCCAAGCCGAGGTCAGATCAGGGATAAATCAGAGTAGACAGGTCCAGGAGCCAGCAGAGTCGGTAACAGGAAATCACAAGTCAGAAACACAGGAAACAGGAACAGGGCATGGGGAGCTAGAGATCACCCAGCAACCAGAGGAAGTGATGAGCCTCCTTATAAAGAGGCTGATGTGTACTTCTGCGGCCATGTAGAGTATTGGCAGAAATGCCAGATCTTCCAGAACGCCTGCCGTGGACAGGACCCTGACACAGCGGACATAGTGCAGGAGATGACCAGAGACTGCGGACACAGTACAGTGGATGACCAGACACTGCGGACACAGTACAGGGGATGACCAGACACTGCGGACACAGTACAGGGGATGACCAGACACTGCGGACACAGTACAGGGGATGACCAGACACTGCGGACACAGTACAGGGGCTGACCAGACACTGCGGACACAGTACAGGGGATGACCAGACACTGCGGACACAGTACAGGGGCTGACCAGACACTGCGGACACAGTACAGGGGCTGACCAGACACTGCGGACACAGTACAGGGGATGACCAGACACTGCGGACACAGTACAGGGGATGACCAGACACTGCAGACACAGTACAGGGGATGACCAGACACTGCAGACACAGTACAGGGGATGACCAGACACTGCAGACACAGTACAGGGGATGACCAGACACTGCAGACACAGTACAGGGGATGACCAGACACTGCAGACACAGTACAGGGGATGACCAGACACTGCAGACACAGTACAGGGGATGACCAGACACTGCAGACACAGTACAGGGGATGACCAGACACTGCAGACACAGTACAGGGGATGACCAGACACTGCAGACACAGTACAGGGGATGACCAGACACTGCAGACACAGTACAGGGGATGACCAGACACTGCAGACACAGTACAGGGGATGACCAGAGCCTGCGGACACAGTACAGGGGATGACCAGAGCCTGCGGACACAGTACAGGGGATGACCAGAGCCTGCGGACACAGTACAGGGGATGACCAGAGACTGCGGACACAGTACAGGGGATGACCAGAGACTGCGGACACAGTACAGGAGATGACCAGAGACTGCGGACACAGTACAGGAGATGACCAGAGACTGTGGACAGTACAGGGGATGACCAGAGACTGCGGACATAGTACAGGAGATGACCAGAGACTGCAGACACAGTACAGGAGATGACCAGAGACTGCAGACACAGTACAGGAGATAACCAGAGACTGCAGACACAGTACAGGAGATAACCAGAGACTGCAGACACAGTACAGGAGATAACCAGAGACTGCGGTCAGTACAGGGGATGACCAGAGACTGCGGACACAGTACAGGGGATGACCAGAGATTGCAGACATAGTACAGGAGATGGTCAGAGACTGCGGACATAGTACAGGAGATGACCAGAGACTGCTTACAGTACAGGGGATGACCAGAGACTGCGGACACAGTACAGATGACCAGAGACTGCGAACATAGTAGTACAGGGGATGACCAAGAGACTGAGGACAGTACAGGGGATGACCAAGAGACTGTGGACAGTACAGGGGATGACCAAGAGACTGCAGACAGTACAGGGGATGACCAAGAGACTGTAAGCACAGTACAGGAGATGACCAGAGACTGCTGGCAGTACAGGGGATGACCAGAGACTGCGTACGTAGTACAGGGGATGTCCAGAGACTGCGGACACAGTACAGATGACCAAGAGACTGCGGACAGTACAGGGGATGACCAGACACTGCAGACATAGCACAGGAGATGACCAAGAGACTGAGGACATAGTACAGGAGATGACCAAGAGACTGCGGACAGTACAGGGGATGACCAAGAGACTGCGGACAGTACAGGGGATGATCAAGAGACTGTGGACCTTTGGGGAGGGAGGTGGTACCTGAATTTGACAGGTACCCGATCCCACGTCCGCGGAGTTGTCCTCCCTTTAGTGTGGGCACCCACCTGTCATGTGTCCCAGAAGACGCCGTACCATTCACAAAGCGCAGGGCTTCTCGCGCATGCGCAGTGGGTACAGTCGAGTGCCCACACTAAAGAAGTCGGTTCCGGAAGACTGTACAGCACTGCACCGAGGAACAGGTAAGGTCCTGCTGCAGAGAAGAGATGAGCGGCTGGCCCGGTATTCTGACACAGCAGCGGTGGTTGGAATACCGGACCGGCCGCTCCATAAGATGCACTGACATTTTCTCACCTTTTTGGGGGGGAAAAAAGTGCGTCTTATGGAGCGAAAAATACGGTACTTCTATTAGTGATCTAATGCTGGCTGTAAACAGCCAGCAATTGACTTCTACAGCAGTGATATACTACTGAAGGAGAGACAAGGCAGAGCTGCATCAGCTCTCTATGAGCTTTGAAACTGAAAGGAAATGCTGTTACATCACACATGATGTTACATAATTTCCTCTGTAAACACAAAGCAGAAGTGTTGTGGTTACAGTTCCTGGTACAAGGCTGTCCTATGGAGCACTCTGTAGCAGGAGCAGAAGCACAGAGCTATGATCGATTCAGTGACAGCTGGTGGATCCAGCATTGAATATTGCTGTGATCTGCAAGAGTTGCAAGCACACCATATACAGACCTCTGTGTTTTTGATCTGACAGCAGAATGAGCCCCAAGCTGAGCACTGGTGGGCGACATGTTCAGCACCGATGCCGTACAGTTATCAAACTGAAGTACTGTATATTATGAATTACTTACTTTGATCATCTATGCCATCTCTCAATGGCACGTTTAAACAGTAATATCTCCCGCTTTCAGCTCCAACTTCATACATGTCACCTAAGATAATAAGAGTGAAATTAATTAGTTTAAATCTCATATGTGGTGTCAGAGGCCACAATCAAACCTGACATTAAAAGTATAACTACAGGCAAAACTTTTATTTTAGTTTTGGATAGAGTGCAGAGGGATTAGAAAGCTTTTTAATGCTGTCTGTGCTCCTATTGGGAAGTTTCACCCTCTGTATTTGTCCTGTTAACCATTATCATTGAAAGTAAAGGAAGATTTTGCAGGGATTTCCTCTCACTTCCTGTTTGGCTATAGGACAGAAAGTGAAAGGAAAAACTGCAACGGGAAACAGATAGTTGGAAAAAAAAAAATTAAAAAATCTGACAATGGTTATAACCCTCCCTTACTCTATACAAAATGAAAAAACAATTTTCCTCTAGTTCTATGTTAAAAACGCAACCGTGCATTGATCAATAGCAGTCAAAGGTGCACCAAACAGTTTGGGGGGAAAAAAAAGCAGTGCAAAACTACAAAAGGAGTATGAGCAAGACCATTTTTAAAATATTTTTCAACAAAAAGGAGGCAAGTTGATCAATCCATCACAGATAGAAAAACATGACAAATGTAAAATAATAAAAGCTAGTAACATTTTAATAAAGCCACAATACTCAAAACATCATCAAAGCTGAAGATAAAATTAAAAAGGCAATCCCTCTTCAATTTATTGTGGGAACTAGATGATTGAATTACCTACCTGTCACAAACTCGCTAACGGTAGCTCTATGGATCCACAGTCCGGGATTCCCCGGGGCGCGGAGTCTAAGCCCCAGTCTGCTTGTTCATCAGATGGTGGGGATTGACTTGGAGCAGGCTGATACCAGGTTGCGGCCCCCGGGTACACCCAAACTGTAGTAGAGAGGACCGCTAGTGGAACGTAGCTGGGTAAGAGCCTGACGTGAAGAGGCAGGGCAGACCTGAGCGGTAGACGGATGGATCCCTGCAGGATGGATGGATGCGGACACACTGTGAAGCAAGTAGCGGAGTCAGACAGGCCAGGTCGGTAACTTTGGAGGCAGAACGGAACAGAGCAGCAGGCAGAGGATAGTTGGGTCACCGGCCAAGTTCAGCAAAAGGAGGTCAGACGATCAGGAGCAGGCAGAACAGTGGTCAAAGGCAAGTAAGGGGTCAGGGCAGGAGACGGTCAGCAGTAATCAGGATCAGGCTGGGTTCGGCAACAAGCTACTCTCACAGGATCAGAACACAAGCAGAGGATCAAGACCATACGGCAACTTGGACATTGCAATGGCCAGTTTAAATACCCTGCCCGGCGCCGACAGGCGCGCCTAGGTCCTAGTGCCTGCCCGGAGCTGTCATTGGTGACAGGCAAGCCTGGGTCCTAGTGCCTGCCTTCCTGAATGTCTTGTCGGGATCCTACGCATGTGCAGATTCGTGCGCCGCGGGGATCTTCTCGTTCCCTGACACTACCAGTATGTGGGTGGAAGTAGTTCTGAGCCAGCCTGGATATTAGAACTCAGACCCCAGCACTATGGTCATATCTCTACCTCCCCCTCCCTCACTTGTTGGATCCACATACAACTGGCCCTTTACCACCAGCAGCAACAGGAATTTATCAGTTATAAGTTACAAGATAATTTCAAGGTTTTCCTTCTTCATTTCAATAGCCACAACACATATTATATTTGTGAACCTGCTGATTCAGGAAGTAGACAAAGCTCTTACCTGTCCCAGGGAAGAAATAGTTGCCATATTTGTGAAATGAGACTGTCATGACTCTGTCGGTTAGATAAAATGCTTCCTGTACTCCATCTCCATGATGGATATCAATATCGATATAGAGGACCCGTGGATGATACCTAGAGAACAAGAGATCATTTACAAAACCCTCCTGTATACCAGCCATCGTGCGTCACAGAAAACCTGTACAAATATAAAGGCTGCACTGCTGACTTCACGCTATCTGCCCGTATTTTACTGGCTAAAAATCTTTTGAAAGCACTGGCCCAGAACAAGCCTGAGGTCAGCCTGAAGTCAGAACTCATGATTTGTAAACTTTTTCCCCCTATACAATTGGCAGAGTCAGGTAACTAGCATTTTCACCAGAAGAAAGCAATCGGCATAGTGTACAGTGGCTACCTGTTGGAGTGCACAGAAACCAAGTGATGCCTGAAATGGGCTTCATTTCCTTCTGCAGGCCTAAACATTACTGGATATGATTTCTTTCTTCTGACAAAGAACATCTAAAAACAAAAATGTAGAAACAGGCAAAGAGCTTGACAATTTACCACTGAACTGCATTTAGAGCTGAAAGTTAACCACTTTCGGGTTAACTTTCAATGTACTGAGGACAGGCAGCAGCTACAGGGCCAGCGACATACCTGTATGTTGCGGTTTTTTGACCAACAGATGAGGGCACTGCACCCCCCCCCCGGCGTGATCGCTATGGGATCACATGATCACAATGACAAAGTTTTTATGAGTCAATCTGATTCAGAAAGCTTTGCTTCTGTATCTAGAAAGCTGTGATTGGTTCACAGCTCTCACATGACACATGGGGCCAATCACACCACCCTGTACCATGTGACCAGCTGGAGCCAATCACAGATCACTATTATATTGAACTGTCATGAACTTAATATATTCATGACAGTTCAAAGCAAGCCTTGTATTGCAGAGCAATGATCTTCATTGCTCTTGCACTACAAAGTGTAAAAAAAAAAAAAAAAAAATCCCTGATCACCCTCAAAGTGCTATAGTAACATTACAGAACTCTGATGAAAGTATTTAAAAAAACAAAAAGGAAAATGTGTAAAATGTCAGAGAAATAGTTTTTTTAACTACTTGCCGCCCGCCAGCAATGAGTGGGCGAGCAGCGGCTTTTGGCAAAGCAACATAATCTTACGTCGCTTTCCATTTCCGGGTGTGCGTGCGCCCCCCGCTGCCCCCTATGCTGTCCAGGGAGAAAATAACGAACACTTTACAAGCACAAGTTAGATTACCACATTTAACTCTTTGATCACCCCTATTAACCCTATGATCACCCCATCACCCAGCCAGTGCCATTAGTAGTGTCAGTATATGAATTTTTTTTCACTGATCACTGTATTACTGCCACTAGCGACATCCCAGGGTCAGTTAGTGCCCCTCCCAGCCAGGGTCAACCAGCGTTAGATTGCCCACTCACGGTATAGGTCGCTGATCGTGTGTGTGTGTGTGTGTGTGTGTGTGTGTCTGTGTGTGTGTGTGTGTCTGTGTGTGTCTGTGTGTGTCCCAAAAACGCAGTGTTAGCAGGATCAGCCCCGTTCAGACCCTCAGCTGTTTTCTTACTGAAGATTTGTATTAATTGATTGTGGGCCAAAGCACTTTATACACACACAACAATACACCGTCACCCACCCTAATTCAGCTCTTGCCAGACAGTTAACATGGAAACCTATCACAGTTTCTGAATTTAAAACTAACCCTCAACATGGGCATTACAAAAAAGAATGATATGCAGTCAAGTTGGTCCATAGACCCAATGCATCATATGCACATGTTCTCTGCTGTTACATGCATGCCCAGCATGGACCAGCAACATACTGGTACTTTGCTGGAATTTGTGTGGTTATACCAGGATGATGCCTGCAACTACAGGCATCATCCTGGTATCAATTTTTTCAGCTGGTGGTCGTCTTTCATGTAAAAACAAACCTATCTGCTAAATAGCTGCTGGATTTATTTTACAAGCAGCGGGAAGGGTCTCCCCTCCCGCCGCCATCCAAGGTTTTCTTGGGCTCTCCCTTCCCACCAGGAAACCCATAAATGCAGCTGGCAGTTCCACTGGCTGACAATAGAGCTTATCGGAGACTGGAATGCTTCCAATCATCTCTATGGTCTAAGAGACCGGAAGCTACGAACATTTAATGATTTCCATTTCGCTAGATATAAACAGCGCCATTTTAAAATTGGGAAAGCATTTGGTCACACTGATCTTGGTGTGATCAGATGCGTTAAGAGCAGGAGAGAGACCTAGAGTCTAATAGACCCCAGATTTCTCAGAAAAGAATACCTGTCACTGGCTATTACTATCACAGGGGATATTTACATTTCCTGTGATAACAATAAAAGTAATTGAAAAAAAAGTGAAAAGGTACAATGTAAAAATAAAAAAAATAAAAAAAAATCACCTCCACCCCTGTGCTTGCGCACAAACGCAAGTGCTGGTCCCATGGCAATATGTAAACAGAGATTGCACCATGCATGTGAGGTATCACCGCAAATGTCATATTGAGGGCAGTAATTCTAGCACTAGAACCCCTGAGTAAAACTAAAGTGGTGACCTGTAAAGGCTTTTAAAGCATCGCCTATGAATTATACAAATTTATGTAATATTTCTCTGTTGCAGTGGCGTACGCAATTTTAGAGCATGTCATGTTTGGTGTCCATTTACGCGGCGTAACAAGATCTTTTATATTTTATCAAACAATCAGGCAACATACTGTGTTTTTATGTATTGAAATTCTAAAAAGTGTATTTTTTCATACGAAATTTGCATTTGAAAAAACGCTGCGCAAACACTGACATAAATTTCAACACCCACCATTTTATTCTCTAGGGCCCCTGCTTTAAAAAAAATATATATAATGTTTGGGGGGCTCAAAGTGTCAGAAAAGGCTTGATCTTCAAGAGTGGGTGATGTGTGGCATAAGCTTCTATCATTGGCCCTGAAATGTCAGGATAGTACCAAAGTATTTGCTAAGAGGCACGCAAGTTTTTTGCAGCTCTCATTTGTTTCCACAAGTTTCTGGAAAACGGAGAGAAAACGAAAATGCATTTTTTTCTTTTCTTTTATTCTGTTTCAAAATCCTGTTAAAATGGTATCCGCAAAATACTCACCATGCCTCTTATCAAATTTCTTAGGGTGTCTACTTTTCAAAAAGGGGCAATTTTGGGGGGGGGGGCAGCATTGAAACAGTGAATGTCCCAGTGAGCACCACAGTAGTCTCTATCATCCGTAAATGGAAGAAGTTTGCAACCACCAGGAATCTTCCTAGAGCGGGCCGACTGGCCAAAATGAGCAATTGAGGAAGAAAGGTCTTAGCCAGGGAGGTAACCAAGCACCCGATAGTCACTCTGAAAAACACAAAAGTCCATCCAGCTCAACCATTAAAAAAAAAAAAAGTTATAATCTTACAATCCTACACCCACAGTTGATCCAGAGGAAGGAAACCCCCACCCCACCCCCCCAGCAAAGCATGATCCAATTTGCTCCTGCAGGGAAAAAAAAAATTCCTTCCTGATCCCCCGAGAGGCAATCAGATATTTCCTATATCAACTTTACCTATAAATGTTAGTATCCAGTTATATTCTGTGTATCTAAGACAGAATCCAGGCCTTTTTTAAAGCAATCCAGAGAGCTGGCCAGAACCAACTCTTGAGGGAGTCTATTCCACATTTTCACAGCTCTCACTGTGAAGAAACCTTCCCATGTTTGGAGATTAAATTTCTTTTCCTCCAGACGTAGAGAATGCCCCCTTGTCCTCTGTGATGACCTCAGGGTGAATAACTCTACACTGAGTTCACTATATGAACCACTGATGTATGTACACATGTTGAACATATCCCCCCTTAATTTCCTCTTCTCAAGAGAGAATAAATTCAGTTGCTAATCTTTCCTCATAGCTGATCTCTTCCATGCCTCTTATCAGTATTGTTGCCCTTCTCTGTACCTTCTCCAGCTCCCCAATGTTCTTTTTGTGAATTGGTGCCCAAAAGTGAACTGCATATTCCAGATGAGGTCTTACTAATGATTTGTACAGGGGTAAAATGATATCTCTCTCTCTGGAGTCTATACCTCCTTTAATAAAAGAGAGGATTTTGCTCGCTTTAGAAACCGCAGCTTGGCATTGCATGCCATTATTAAGTTTGTGATCTACCAGAACTCCCAGAACCTTCTCTATCATTGATTCCCCCAGTTGTACCCCCCCTAGTATGTATGATGCATGCATATTCTTAGCCCCCACGTGCAGAACCTTACATTTATCAACATTAAACTTCATTTGCCACATAGTTGCCCAATTAAACAGTGCATTGAGGTCGGCTTGTAAGTTGGAGACATCCTGTAAGGATGTTATTCCACTGCACAGCTTGGTGTCATCTGCAAAGACTGAAATGGGATTTATAATCCCAGACCCTATTTCGTTTATAAATATATTAAAAAGTAAGGGTCCCAAAACTGAACCTTGGGGTACACCACTGACAACCCTAGACCATTCAAAGTATGAATCATTAACCACTACTCTCTGAATACGATCTTTTAGCCAGTTTTCTATCCATTAAAATTGAGCAAAAGCTGTAAATACTTATGTACGTGGTTTTTTTTTTCGTTTTTTATTTTTAATAAATTGCTAAATTTTCAAAATGAACTTCTTTCATGTTGTCATTATGGGGTAATGTTTGTAGAATGTTGAGGAAAAAAATGAATTTAATCCATTTTGGAATAAGGCTGTAACATAGCAAAATGTGGCAAAAGTTAAGCACTGTCAATACTTTTTGGATGCACTGCAATCAGTAAAAAGCATCAATCACATTCAAATTTCAAAGATCGGTTCTATATTGTTTAAAAGAGAAAGAACATGCAGGGCTTTCCCCATAATCTCTCACTCTGATCAACTCTTTCAATAAAGCAAAATGCAGCTCTGACAGCCTCTAGCACTCTTACAGGAAACCACTGTGGTTATCCAACATGGAAAAGGCAAGTTAAAAATAATGAAAAATACACAGTCTTTCTGGATGCACTATGTATGTAATTATATAAATATATATATATAACATACATAAATAATATATACACATACTAGTTTGTAGATGCTATAACTTTCATACAAGCCAATATACATGTATTGTGATTGTTATTTTTTACCAAAGACGTGTAGGATACATTCTGGCCTAAATTTATGACCAACTTTGAGTTTACTATATATTTTCTATAACCAAAACTTTTTCTGTATTTTTTTGTTTATATCACAAAAATACCAGCAAAAGAAGGCTCTATTTGTGTGAAAAAAGGACATAAATTTAGTTTTGACCGCGCGCAATTACCAGTTACAATAGTGCAGTGCCGAAAAACCAAAAATGCCCTGGCTCGGTCATTAAGGGGGGTAAATCTTTTGGAAGGCAAGTGGTTAAAGAGAAACTGTAATGGTTTGGATGTCTTTTTTAAGTTTGTAAAATTCTCTAAACTGCTGCTTAATATTGTTTTTTTCCCCCATCTTTACAAAATACATTTTTTTTAGTACTAAACGTTTAACACATGAAAAACTTGCACACTTTGGTAATATAAAGAGAGAGCACAGCAGTAGTAGTCTATGAAACCTTGGAAAAAGGAATCCAATAAAGTATGGATCATTCCTTGCTTGTGTGTGTACTTTTCAGTTTGAACTGCTAAGGTCTGGAAACAGCTACTTTGTTGAAATATCCCTGCTAAGGAGACCCTGGAAACCATGAAAAGGGGGCCATTAGCTCCACTTGATGACTGCATATGAAAATTCTGAATATTCTCATTACATATATTTACATGTATCTGGCTAAATGAAAAAGATTTTTTAAATAGTTGGGTTTTTTTTTTGTCTTGACTAGAGATGAGCGAAGAAATGAAAAATTCGATTCGGCTGATTCGGCGAATTCCAGTGTGAAATTCGATTCGATGCGAATTTCTCCGCTACGAAGATGACTTATTTAAAGGGTTTCTAGGCTTCAGAGAGCCTTTAAATTAGTGCAGAACACTGTACCTTTAATTTAAATGCCCTTGGAGATGAGGAAGGAGAAGGAGAAGGATGAGAAGAAGGAGAAGGAGAAGGATGAGAAGAAGGAGAAGGAGAAGGATGAGAAGAAGGAGAAGGATGAGAAGAAGGAGAAGGATGAGAAGAAGGAGAAGGAGAAGGATGAGAAGAAGGAGAAGGAGAAGGATGAGAAGAAGGAGAAGGAGAAGGATGAGAAGAAGGAGAAGGATGAGAAGAAGGAGAAGGATGAGAAGGAGAAGGATGAGAAGGAGAAGGATGAGAAGAAGAAGGCTGAGAATAAGGAGAAGGATGAGAAGAAGGAGAAGGAGAAGGATGAGAAGAAGGAGAAGGATGAGAAGAAGGAGAAGGAGAAGGATGAGAAGAAAGAGAAGGATGAGAAGGAGAAGGATGAGAAGAAGAAGGATGAGAAGAAGAAGGATGAGAAGAAGGAAAAGGATGAGAAGAAGAAGGATGAGAAGAAGGAGAAGGATGAGAAGAAGGAGAATGATGAGAAGAAGGAGAAGGATGATAAGCAGGAGAAGGAAGAGAAGAAGGAGAAGGAGAAGGATGAGAAGAAGGAGAAGGATGAGAAGAAGGAGAAGGATGAGAAGAAGGAGAAGGATGAGAAGAAGGAGAAGGATGAGAAGAAGGAGAAGGATGAGAAGAAGGAGAAGGAGAAGGATGAGAAGAAGGAGAAGGATGAGAAGAAGAAGGATGAGAAGAAGGATGAGAAGAAGGAGGAGAAGGATGAGAAGAAGGAGAAGGATGAGAAGAAGGAGAAGGATGAGAAGAAGGAGAAGGAAGAGAAGAAGGAGAAGGAGAAGGATGAGAAGGAGAAGGATGAGAAGAAGGAGAAGGATGAGAAGAAGGAGAAGGATGAGAAGAAGGAGAAGGAGAAGGATGAGAAGAAGGAGAAGGATGAGAAGAAGAAGGATGAGAAGAAGGATGAGAAGGATGAGAAGAAGGAGAAGGATGAGAAGAAGGAGAATGATGAGAAGAAGGAGAAGAAGGAGAAGGATGAGAAGAAGGAGAAGGATGAGAAGAAGGAGAAGGATGAGAAGAAGGAGAAGGAGAAGGATGAGAAGAAAAAGGATGAGGAGAAGGAGAAGGATGAGAAGAAGGAGAAGGAGAAGGATGAGAAGAAGGAGAAGGATGAGAAGAAGGAGAAGGATGAGAAGAAGGAGAAGGAGAAGGATGAGAAGAAGGAGAAGGAGAAGGATGAGAAGAAGGAGAAGGAGAAGGATGAGAAGAAGGAGAAGGATGAGAAGAAGGAGAAGGATGAGAAGGAGAAGGATGAGAAGGAGAAGGATGAGAAGAAGAAGGCTGAGAATAAGGAGAAGGATGAGAAGAAGGAGAAGGAGAAGGATGAGAAGAAGGAGAAGGATGAGAAGAAGGAGAAGGAGAAGGATGAGAAGAAAGAGAAGGATGAGAAGGAGAAGGATGAGAAGAAGAAGGATGAGAAGAAGAAGGATGAGAAGAAGGAAAAGGATGAGAAGAAGAAGGATGAGAAGAAGGAGAAGGATGAGAAGAAGGAGAATGATGAGAAGAAGGAGAAGGATGATAAGAAGGAGAAGGAAGAGAAGAAGGAGAAGGAGAAGGATGAGAAGAAGGAGAAGGATGAGAAGAAGGAGAAGGATGAGAAGAAGGAGAAGGATGAGAAGAAGGAGAAGGATGAGAAGAAGGAGAAGGATGAGAAGAAGGAGAAGGAGAAGGATGAGAAGAAGGAGAAGGATGAGAAGAAGAAGGATGAGAAGAAGGATGAGAAGAAGGAGGAGAAGGATGAGAAGAAGAAGGATGAGAAGAAGGAGAAGGATGAGAAGAAGGAGAAGGAAGAGAAGAAGGAGAAGGAGAAGGATGAGAAGGAGAAGGATGAGAAGAAGGAGAAGGATGAGAAGAAGGAGAAGGATGAGAAGAAGGAGAAGGATGAGAAGAAGGAGAAGGAGAAGGATGAGAAGAAGGAGAAGGATGAGAAGAAGAAGGATGAGAAGAAGGATGAGAAGGATGAGAAGAAGGAGAAGGATGAGAAGAAGGAGAATGATGAGAAGAAGGAGAAGAAGGAGAAGGATGAGAAGAAGGAGAAGGATGAGAAGAAGGAGAAGGATGAGAAGAAGGAGAAGGATGAGAAGAAGGAGAAGGATGAGAAGAAGGAGAAGGAGAAGGATGAGAAGAAAAAGGATGAGGAGAAGGAGAAGGATGAGAAGAAGGAGAAGGATGAGAAGGAGAAGGAGAAGGATGAGAAGAAGGAGAAGGAGAAGGATGAGAAGAAGGAGAAGGATGAGAAGAAGGAGAAGGATGAGAAGGAGAAGGAGAAGGATGAGAAGGAGAAGGATGAGAAGAAGGAGAAGGAGAAGGATGAGAAGAAGGAGAAGGAGAAGGATGAGAAGAAGGAGAAGGAGAAGGATGAGAAGAAGGAGAAGGATGAGAAGAAGGATGAGCAGAAGGAGAAGGATGAGAAGAAGGAGAAGGATGAGAAGAAGGAGAAGGATGAGAAGAAGGATGAGAAGAAGGATGAGAAGAAGGAGAAGGATGAGAAGAAGGACAGTTCTGTGACAGTTTCTGTCTATTTCTGACAGTTCTGGGACATTCACTCCATACAGCGGTTTCAACCGCTGTATGGAGGGAATGTCATAGAACTGTCAGAAATAGACTATTAATGACAGTTCTGGGACTGTCCTTCCATGCAGCGGTTGAAACATTGTATGTATTTGTTTCCATAAATGGATCCATTTATGGAAACAAATACATACAATGTTTCAACCGCTGCATTGAAGGACAGTCCCAGAACTGTCATTAATAGTCTATTTCTGACAGTTCCATGACATTCCCTCCATACAGCGGTTAAAACAGCTGTATGCAGTGAATGTCCCAGAACTGTCATAAATAGTCTATTTCTGATAGATCTGGGACATTCACTCCATACAGCTGTTTTAACCGCTGTATGGAGGGAATGTCATGGAACTGTCAGAAATAGACTATTAATGACAGTTCTGGGACTGTCCTTCCATGCAGCGGTTGAAACATTGTATGTATTTGTTTCCATAAATGGATCCATTTATGGAAACAAATACATACAATGTTTCAACCGCTGCATTGAAGGACAGTCCCAGAACTGTCATTAATAGTCTATTTCTGACAGTTCCATGACATTCCCTCCATACAGCGGTTAAAACAGCTGTATGCAGTGAATGTCCCAGAACTGTCATAAATAGTCTATTTCTGATAGATCTGGGACATTCACTCCATACAGCTGTTTTAACCGCTGTATGGAGGGAATGTCATGGAACTGTCAGAAATAGACTATTAATGACAGTTCTGGGACTGTCCTTCCATGCAGCGGTTGAAACATTGTATGTATTTGTTTCCATAAATGGATCCATTTATGGAAACAAATACATACAATGTTTCAACCGCTGCATTGAAGGACAGTCCCAGAACTGTCATTAATAGTCTATTTCTGACAGTTCCATGACATTCCCTCCATACAGCGGTTAAAACAGCTGTATGCAGTGAATGTCCCAGAACTGTCATAAATAGTCTATTTCTGATAGATCTGGGACATTCACTCCATACAGCTGTTTTAACCGCTGTATGGAGGGAATGTCATGGAACTGTCAGAAATAGACTATTAATGACAGTTCTGGGACTGTCCTTCCATGCAGCGGTTGAAACATTGTATGTATTTGTTTCCATAAATGGATCCATTTATGGAAACAAATACATACAATGTTTCAACCGCTGCATTGAAGGACAGTCCCAGAACTGTCATTAATAGTCTATTTCTGACAGTTCCATGACATTCCCTCCATACAGCGGTTAAAACAGCTGTATGCAGTGAATGTCCCAGAACTGTCATAAATAGTCTATTTCTGATAGATCTGGGACATTCACTCCATACAGCTGTTTTAACCGCTGTATGGAGGGAATGTCATGGAACTGTCAGAAATAGACTATTAATGACAGTTCTGGGACTGTCCTTCCATACAGCGGTTGAAACATTGTATGTATTTGTTTCCATAAATGGATCCATTTATGGAAACAAATACATACAATGTTTCAACCGCTGCATGGAAGGACAGTCCCAGAACTGTCATTAATAGTCTATTTCTGACAGTTCCATGACATTCCCTCCATACAGCGGTTAAAACAGCTGTATGCAGTGAATGTCCCAGAACTGTCATAAATAGTCTATTTCTGATAGATCTGGGACATTCACTCCATACAGCTGTTTTAACCGCTGTATGGAGGGAATGTCATGGAACTGTCAGAAATAGACTATTAATGACAGTTCTGGGACTGTCCTTCCATGCAGCGGTTGAAACATTGTATGTATTTGTTTCCATAAATGGATGCATTTATGGAAACAAATACATACAATGTTTCAACCGCTGCATTGAAGGACAGTCCCAGAACTGTCATTAATAGTCTATTTCTGACAGTTCCATGACATTCCCTCCATACAGCGGTTAAAACAGCTGTATGCAGTGAATGTCCCAGAACTGTCATAAATAGTCTATTTCTGATAGATCTGGGACATTCACTCCATACAGCTGTTTTAACCGCTGTATGGAGGGAATGTCATGGAACTGTCAGAAATAGACTATTAATGACAGTTGTGGGACTGTCCTTCCATACAGCGGTTGAAACATTGTATGTATTTGTTTCCATAAATGGATCCATTTATGGAAACAAATACATACAATGTTTCAACCGCTGCATTGAAGGACAGTCCCAGAACTGTCATTAATAGTCTATTTCTGACAGTTCCATGACATTCCCTCCATACAGCGGTTAAAACAGCTGTATGCAGTGAATGTCCCAGAACTGTCATAAATAGTCTATTTCTGACAGTTTTGGGACATTCACTCCATACAGCGGTTTCCGGCAAAAAGTGTATGTGCAGAGTTCCTCTATTCTGCAGATACACTTAGAGGAGCTCTGCAGATACACTTAGAGGAGCTCTGCACATACACTTTTTTCCGGTTTGGAATTATTCTTATTTTCATCCTACTTCTTCTTCTTCTTCTTCATCCTCATCCTCTTCTTCTTCTGAGGATGAGGATGAAGAAGAAGAAGAAGAAGAAGAAGAAGTAGGATGAAAATAAGATTAATTCCAAGCCGGCAAAAAGTGTATGTGCAGAGCTCCTCTAAGTGTATCTGCAGAGCTCCTCTAAGTGTATCTGCAGAATAGAGGAACTCTGCACATACACTTTTTGCCGGCTTGGAATTATTCTTCTTTTCATCCTACTTCTTCTTCTTCTTCTTCTTCATCCTCATCCTCAGAAGAAGAGGATGAGGATGAGGATGAGGAAGAAGAAGAAGAATGAAAAGAAGAATAATTCCAAGCCGGCAAAAAGTGTATGTGCAGAGTTCCTCTATTTCTGACAGTTCTCTCACAGCTTCTTCACATGTACAGCGGTTGAAATATCTGTATCCTAAATGGAAACTAATAGATACAAATTGTATCTATTAGTTTCCATTTAGGATACAGATGTTTCAACCGCTGTACATGTGAAGAAGCTGTGAGAGAACTGTCAGAAATAGAGGAACTCTGCACATACACTTTTTGCCGGCTTGGAATTATTCTTCTTTTCATCCTACTTCTTCTTCTTCTTCTTCTTCTTCTTCATCCTCATCCTCTTCTTCTGAGGATGAAGAAGAAGAAGAAGTAGGATGAAAAGAAGAATAATTCCAAGCCGGCAAAAAGTGTATGTGCAGAGTTCCTCTATTTCTGACAGTTCTCTCACAACTTCTTCACATGTACAGTGGTTGAAACATCTGTATCCTAAATGTAAACTAATAGATACAATGTTTCAACCGCTAAACATGTGTTCCTTCTGTCAGAGAACTGTCAGAAATAGCGGAGCTCACTGCAGGGACACTTTTGCCGGCTGATCGGGAAATGTTCGATTCGCGCACCCGAAGTAGGCAAAATTTCGGTTTCGACACGAATCGAATATTTCCTGAAATTCGACTCGAATTCCGGTTCGCCTAGTTCGATTCGCTCATCTCTAGTCTTGACTATAAGGACTCCAAAATGAGTACCAAGGCCATAGTCTGTGAATGAGTCATGGGTTTATGTACCTTGAGCTGCCAGCTGCTGTGTGCAGGCAACCCATTAAAGGGTATGGGATGCAGCGATAGCACAGACACAATTGCTTAGTCCAATCTGACACTCGCACAGATGCAGGTGAGCAGCCCTGAATGCAGACAGGGTATTTGAGGCCACTCACTAGTACACTTGCCAGGATGGAAGCTGCTGTTTCCCCCATACAATTACATGGGCTGCCCGGAAGCAGCACTTTGCAGCTCACGCCGTATAAACACATTGCTCATTCACAGGATTCAGGTTTCAATGCCCATGTGAATGAGACCTTATAAAGACAGCTACATACATACTCAAGAGATGTGGTTTATTTTAAGCAGATCTCTTGCCATAAAATAGTGGCAATGCTCCCTAAGACAAGAAACCGTCACCATAAACAAATACAGCCTTCAGTCGGTAGCAAATAATAAAATAAAGGAAATTTAAGATAAATAATAACACTTTAAAAGTGTAGTTTAGTCTACAGATGTCACTTGCCCAGCTCTTACTTGGCTCTAAGTATAAGTGTAGCTTGATGTTGCAGAAATCAGAGATATCTTTCCTATATACAGACACTGAAACTAAACTGAAAGCGATATTTAATTTGCTATAAGCAGAATGAACAAATCACTGTAACAGCTGATAAAAATTTCATGCATACTGCAGAACTGGCGTTTGGAGATTAAAAACTAGCTTTAATTAGCGTACAATTTATTTTAATCAAAGTAATTTCACAGTCCAGACTTACCGGCTGGCTAATGCTTAGATCTATTGACTATAAAAATAATGTAATAATTACATATATGCTTGTATAAGATTTTCATTTTAGCTGATACATATTTCCCTCCGATTTGTAATTCTGGATGCAATAACTACAAGAAAGTCATATACACACAATAGACAGGTAGTCACACAGGTACATTAACCAGCATTTACAACATTAATTATTCTAAGCATATGAGAGACTGTCTACCAAATGAACACCTGCCCTGGCACATCATAGCATTCACTCGGCATTCCAAGAAATGACAGAATCCAACTGCAATATTCTTGTACTGTCAAAACTCCACTTTTATTATCACACGACAGTCTTATAGTCATCACAATCTGCATAATAACCCACACCAATAATAATGTGAGCATTACCGCATGAAATAGACATCTTTTGACAGCATCACAGCATAGAATACATTACCAAAGCTATAGCAAGACGGGAAGGAAAAGACCCCATCGGAACCATAATGCACAGGGGGTCACGGGGCAGCCGTAAACGCGATCAATCGATGAGCCCATATAGCTTTGGCAAGAGTCCCAGCATCAGAGTGTCCTCGTCTGCATAGGAAGGCTGCTCCCAATCGATTACGCTTGAGCTCTCCGCTTTTAAACCCTTTTTTTGGCAGCTTTCTCGAAGTGGGCGGGCACCACACCCACTCTAGGAGGAGCTAGCAGAAAGGTTCCACGAAGATAACAGAGTCACGCCCAGCCACTATACTGCGTTATCTAAGAATATCACACTTTTGCTTCAAATCAGCTTCTTATCTACCCTAAATTTAAAGATTTCTAACTTCTCAAGCAAGTAGACATCTTTAATTGCACAAACAAGTTCTTATCTTCTAATGTAACATTTCTAGATGTCATAAATATGTTTAATCTCACAAACAAGTTTGTAGAATTTTCTGAGACGCATATAATACTTCTTTAGTGTCTATAGGCGATTTTGCAAATAATTAAAGAGCTGGAGAAGTAAAAAATAAAGTGTGATTTTACTTTATCACACAATGGCTTAAAATAACAAAGTAAAGCGTATCATGAACAGTATCTTTACAACATAATATCTCAATAATGTTGTATAACCAAAAATCTACATATGTTACATTACCAACATATAAAACATAAGCTGAATACACACAGATATTATTAGAATATATTATTGCATACTAATTCTATTTTGGTTTACTCCATGACATTCTACACCAGAGTCTTCTAACCAGCTATGCCTTTTTATAGAATACCGTATTTTTCGCTCCATAAGACGCACCTGACCATAAGACGCACCTAGGTTTTAGAGGCGAAAAACAAGAAAAAAAATATTCTGAACCAATGGACTGCAGACACAGTACAGGAGATGACCAGAGACTGCGGACACAGTACAGGAGATGACCAGAGACTGCGGACACAGTACAGGAGATGACCAGAGACTGCGGACACAGTACAGGAGATGACCAGAGACTGCGGACACAGTACAGGAGATGACCAGAGACTGCGGACACAGTACAGGAGATGACCAGAGACTGCGGACACAGTACAGGAGATGACCAGAGACTGCGGACACAGTACAGGAGATGACCAGAGACTGCGGACACAGTACAGGAGATGACCAGAGACTGCGGACACAGTACAGGAGATGACCAGAGACTGCGGACACAGTACAGGAGATGACCAGAGACTGCGGACACAGTACAGGAGATGACCAGAGACTGCGGACACAGTACAGGAGATGACCAGAGACTGCGGACACAGTACAGGGAAAATACCAGGGACACAGTACAGATTACCAGAGACTGCAGACACAGTACAGGAGATGACCAGAGACTGCAGACGGTGCAGGGGATGACCAGAGACTGCAGACGGTGCAGGGGATGACCAGAGACTGCAGACGGTGCAGGGGATGACCAGAGACTGCAGACGGTGCAGGGGATGACCAGAGACTGCAGACGGTGCAGGGGATGACCAGAGACTGCAGACGGTGCAGGGGATGACCAGAGACTGCAGACGGTGCAGGGGATGACCAGAGACTGCAGACGGTGCAGGGGATGACCAGAGACTGCAGACGGTGCAGGGGATGACCAGAGACTGCAGACGGTGCAGGGGATGACCAGAGACTGCAGACGGTGCAGGGGATGACCAGAGACTGCAGACGGTGCAGGGGATGACCAGAGACTGCAGACGGTGCAGGGGATGACCAGAGACTGCAGACGGTGCAGGGGATGACCAGAGACTGCAGACGGTGCAGGGGATGACCAGAGACTGCAGACGGTGCAGGGGATGACCAGAGACTGCAGACGGTGCAGGGGATGTCCAGAGACTGCAGACGGTGCAGGGGATGACCAGAGACTGCAGACGGTGCAGGGGATGACCAGAGACTGCAGACGGTGCAGGGGATGACCAGAGACTGCAGACGGTGCAGGGGATGACCAGAGACTGCAGACGGTGCAGGGGATGACCAGAGACTGCAGACGGTGCAGGGGATGACCAGAGACTGCAGACGGTGCAGGGGATGACCAGAGACTGCAGACGGTGCAGGGGATGACCAGAGACTGCAGACGGTGCAGGGGATGACCAGAGACTGCAGACGGTGCAGGGGATGACCAGAGACTGCAGACGGTGCAGGGGATGTCCAGAGACTGCAGACGGTGCAGGGGATGACCAGAGACTGCAGACGGTGCAGGGGATGACCAGAGACTGCAGACGGTGCAGGGGATGACCAGAGACTGCAGACGGTGCAGGGGATGACCAGAGACTGCAGACGGTGCAGGGGATGACCAGAGACTGCAGACGGTGCAGGGGATGACCAGAGACTGCAGACGGTGCAGGGGATGACCAGAGACTGCAGACGGTGCAGGGGATGACCAGAGACTGCAGACGGTGCAGGGGATGACCAGAGACTGCAGACGGTGCAGGGGATGACCAGAGACTGCAGACGGTGCAGGGGATGACCAGAGACTGCAGACGGTGCAGGGGATGACCAGAGACTGCAGACGGTGCAGGGGATGACCAGAGACTGCAGACGGTGCAGGGGATGACCAGAGACTGCAGAAGGTGCAGGGGATGACCAGAGACTGCAGACGGTGCAGGGGATGACCAGAGACTGCAGACGGTGCAGGGAATAACCAGAGACTGCAGACAGTGCAGGGGATGACCAGAGACTGCAGACGGTGCAGGGGATGACCAGAGACTGCAGACGGTGCAGGGGATGACCAGAGACTGCAGACGGTGCAGGGGATGACCAGAGACTGCAGACAGTGCAGGGAATAACCAGAGACTGCAGACAGTGCAGGGGATGACCAGAGACTGCTGACCTTTGGGGAGGGAGGGGGAGCGGGTACCTGAATTTGACAGGTACCCGCTCCAATTTCCGCGGCGTTGTCTCTCTCTCTTCTTCCCGCGCCGGCTTCCGTGAAAGCCGGGTGCCCACTGCGCGAGAAGCGCTGCGCTTTGTGAATGGCCCGGCGCCTTCTGGGACCTGTCATGTGTCCCAGAAAACACTGGACCATTCACAAAGCGCAGCGCATGCGCAGTGGGCACCCGGCTGTCACAGAAGCCAGCGCGGGAAGACTGTGCAGCGCTGGAGCGAGGAAAACGTAAGGTCCTGCAGGAGAGAACAGCTGAGCGGCCGGCCCGGTATTCTGACATGGTGGCGGCAGAAATACCGGACCGGCCGCTTTATATTCGCTCCATAAGACGCACTGATGTTTTCCCCCCTTTTTTTGGGGGAAAAAAGTGCGTCTTATGGAGCGAAAAATACGGTACTTAGCTCTCAGCTTGATAGCTCAGCTAACTAACTTCTGTCTCAGCTATAACTGAAGAAATTAACTCTCTCACTGGTTCAAGGCCAGTCACACATTTTAATAATTATGATTAATCATAAAAAACAAATATTTTGCAAGCTTGCCATCAATATAAGTGACGAATTATGAATTTGATATTAATGTTTATCAAAGTTCTCTGCTTTAAGCAGTCTAATATCTTGTGACTCTGTTCCTTTAGCCTAGAGAAATGACATCAGTCACTGCTCATGCTCTTGGCATCTTGGCAATGATGCTTTATTGTAAAAATTAACCAAGAAACAAAGGGTCCAAGGCCAACACATTTCATAGGCATTACACCCTCATATAAAAAAACGACTAAAATCTGAGTTTTTCTTTATCATAAATCTAAAATAGAGATAGAGATTCTAAACCATCTTTGCTCAACCAGGATCCATTAAACCCATGGGGTTCCCCAAGAGGTTGCATGGGGTTCCTTGAGGTACTATATAATTTATTTTATATTGCAGCCACTGCAGTGTTCTATTTTTACAGCAACCATGTATTGTGGACAATAAGTGAGATAGATAGGATGTAAATTTTGTAATTGCTTAGCCCTGGTAGGTGGGGGGGAATGAGGAGCAGACATGTTTTCCCCTGATAGCCCTGAAACATGTTGGTTATTTGTGAATCAATGAGGCCACTTTGACTCCTTTATGAATAATATGGTCTGGCACTCTGGTGACACTTCTGTTTGGAAGGTAGTCTTGGCTGCATGTGAACTTCCCAACCAAACCCAGTGAGCTCTTTAAATGACTGTCTTCTTTCCTACTCTGCATTGAAGTCCCAGTGCCTCTTGGATTTACTGCTTTGAACAGATCACTCCTACAGATTGGTAGGAGTCCTCCTGGTTTTCCATTTTACAAATTTGGAACTGACATTTATTTTATAAAGGCATAAAACCTTTGTAGGTTTGAGCTTTAAACGTGAGTCTGTCATGAAGCAAAATACTTGTGAGAGAAGTCTAAGATGGCTGCTATATGCCCGCATGACAAGTTACCATTTGAAGTTTTTCACACAGATATTTATTTTGTCAAAGATTTCCATTACAAAACATTTACTTCAATTCATTTGAAACTGAAATTAAGCTACACTTAAATATGAATAAAAGAGAGAAAACAAATTTAAAGTCTTACTTGAGAAGCTCCAAAATACCAATCACAATGTCATTGACATAACAAAATCCAGAAGCCTGTGAGAGAAAACATTTATAAAAATGAAATATGAAGTACAGAGTAGTGAGTATGCACCTGATTTACTATAGTATGAAGCAAGGTGAACTGAACTTGCGCTTATGCTAAATATCCAATTATGTCAAAGAAAACTGCTTTTTCACACTGTATTTTTTTACATAAATGTATACTCATTTTATCTCACATTAAAAACATAAGTAGTAATAGTAAACCAGGCCCCAAATATCCAGTTTAAAGAGTGAGACCACCCAAAACCAACATTAACATTTTATTAAGTAAATTGGTGTTCATTTCTCTCATTACCTTCCAATATTAAACCCACTGCCTTCTCTGCAGCATATATTTTCCACACATTTCTCTCTCATCTACATACGACTGTACTGTAGCCTGTACATGGATATGAGGAAGGGACACAAACAGTTGGTTCAGCTCAAAGGTCACAGATTTAGCAAGCTCGTGAAAAGGACTATTTGTATTACCTACTGAGAATTGATCTTAATCATTTATTTGCTTGTCTGATTAGCATAAAATAAAAGTTGAACAATATAACAGTGGAACATTTATATATATTTTTTTTTGTTAAATATCTCAACCCACGGAGTAAAAGAACAACAATGAAAGGCTAGGTAGGTGAAAGGGTAGTTGATGCTTGGAATAGACTTCCAGCAGAGGTAATGTTTGAAGTATGTTTGAAGCCCATTACTATTAACGGACTGTTAACAGTAATGGGCTTCAAACATACTTGGGAAAAATAGATCTATACTCAGACAAAAAAAAGTTAAAGAAAAAACAAAACATTTATTACAAAAAACAAGGGCAGACTTGATGTACCACTTGGGTCTTTTTCTGCAGTCACTTTTCTATGTAACTACTGTTGGAAGATTTATACACGATAGTACTGCTACAGGCAATGATAGTATATGTAATTGATGATGGCTATATATATATATATATATATACACACACACACACACACACACACACACACACACACATATACATTATATATATATATATATATACACACACACATATATATATATACACACACACATATACATACACATATATATATATATACACACACACACACACACACACACACACACACAGTTAGGTCCATATATATTTGGACACAGGCACAACTTTTTTTTTCAGGTATTTATCAAAACATATTCAAGCTATAGTTATAAAATGGATATGGGCTAAAAGTGCACAAACTCAGGTTTAATTTGATTGGTGTGTACATCCAAATTGGAAGAAGGGTTTAGGAATTACAACTCTTAAGAGTAGCCATCCCCCCTTTTTCAAAAGACCAAAAGTAATTGGACAATTGAATCAAAAGCTGTTTCATGGCCAGGTGTTGGCTACTTCTTCGTTATTTCTTCATCAGTTAAGCAGGTAAAAAGTCTGGAGTTGATTCTAAGTGTGGTAAAGAAAAACCCATTCACAACATCCAGACAAGTGAAGGATACTCTCCAGGAGATGGGCATATCATTGTCAAAGTCTACAATCAACAGAAGACTTCAAGAGAGCAAATACAGAGGGTTCATCACAAGGTGCAAACCATTCATAAGCCTGAAGAATAGAAAACCCAGTGTAACGTACCTGATGTGGAGAGAGGGCGCCCTCTTACCAATCCCGCACGGGACTCCTGATAGGGTAGACAGAAGGCAACGAGCTAGGAGGGGCACGAGTGCCTGACGGGTCTGCGGTGACATCTGGCAGGTGAAGACCCGGAAGACCAGGATGCAGGTCAGTAGCAGGATGCAGGTGAGCAGGTGCAGCAGCAGAGAGGTGTAGCTGAGATGCGGAGGACCGTGGCAGCTGGTAGCCAAAAGTAGTCACAGGCAGGAGAGGTAGAATAGTCAGGCAGGCTGGGTCAGGATCACTTGGGCGGATCAGGTACAGAGGAGTAGGCAAGCGGATAGTCAAAGGGAAAGCTGGGTCGGTGCAGGCGGAGTTCAATCGTAGTCAGAGTCAAGCAGGTAGATCACAGGAGTTAGGATACAGATACAGAATGTAGTAGACCAGAAGGTACCATTCTGATTGCAGCAGGGGTTTAAATAGCCCGCCTGTGCACGTCAGCATGTGCACACTCGGGTGTGCGCATGCGCACTGGCATGGCCACTGGGAGCCTGGCACTGGCACACAGATGTGCGCAGATGCAAAGCTCTTTTCCCCTGACAGCCAGATTAGACTTTGCCAAAAAACATCTAAAAAAGCCAGACCAGTTCTGGAAAAGCATTCATTGGGCAGATGAAACTAAGGTTAATTTGTACCAGAATGACGGGAAGAAAAAAGTGTGCAGAAGGCTTGGAACAGCTCATGATCCAAAGCACACAATGCCATCTGTAAAACATAGTGGAGGCAGTGTGAAGGCATGTGCATGCATGGTTTCCAGTGGCACTATGTCCTTGGTGTTTATCGATGATGTGATAGCAGGCAGAAGCAGCCGGATGAATTCTGCAGTGTTTAAAGATATACTGTCAGTCCAGATTCAGCCAAATGCTGCAAAGTTGATTGGATGACGCTTCACAGTACAGATGAACTAAGATCCAAAACACACTGCAAAAGCAACCAAGGAGAATTTGAAGGAAAAGAAGTGGAATATTCTACAATGGCCGAGTCAGTCACCTGATCTCAACCCAATTGAGCATGAATTTTGCTTGCTGAAGGCAAAACTAAAGGCAGAAAGACCCACAAACAAAGAACAACTGAAGACAGCTGCAGTTAGAGCCTGGCAAAGCATCAGAAAGCAGGAAACCCAGTCTTTGGTAATGCCCATGGGTTCCAGACTTCAGGCAGTCATTGCCAGTAAAGATTTCTCAACAAAATATTAAAAATGAACATTCTATTTATGATTGCCGTATTTTTCGCTCCATAAGACGCACTTTTTTCCCCCCATAAAAGGGGGGAAAATGTCAGTGCGTCTTATGGAGCGAATATAGAGTGGCCAGTCCGGTATTTCCGCGGCCGACACCATGTCAGAATACCGGGCCGGCCGCTCAGCCCTTCTCTTCAGCAGGACCTTACCTGTTCCTCGGTCCAGCGCTGTATAATCTTCCTACGCCGGCATCTTTAGTGTGGGCACTCTGCTGTGACAGACGGGTGCCCACTGCGCATGCATGAGAAGCGATGTGCTTTGTGACTTGCCCGGCGTCTTCTGGGACTTGTCATGTGTTCCAGAAGACCCCGGGCCATTCACAAAGCGCAGCGCTTTTCGCGTATGCGCAGTGGGCACCCGGCTGTCACAGCCGGGTGCCCAAATTAACGAAAGGGCAACTCCACGGAAGTGGAAGCAGGTACCTGTCAAATTCAGGTACCCGCTCCCCCTCCCTCCCCAAAGGTCCACTGTCTGGTCATCTCCTGTACTGCGTCCGCAGTCTCTGGTCATCTCCTGTACTGCGTCCGCAGTCTCTGGTCATCTCCTGTACTGCGTCCGCAGTCTCTGGTCATCTCCTGTACTGCGTCCGCAGTCTCTGGTCATCTCCTGTACTGCGTCCGCAGTCTCTGGTCATCTCCTGTACTGCGTCCGCAGTCTCTGGTCATCTCCTGTACTGCGTCCGCAGTCTCTGGTCATCTCCTGTACTGTGTCCGCAGTCTCTGGTCATCTCGTGTACTGTGTCCGCAGTCTCTGGTCATCTCGTGTACTGCGTCCGCAGTCTCTGGTCATCTCGTGTACTGCGTCCGCAGTCTCTGGTCATCTCGTGTACTGTGTCCGCAGTCTCTGGTCATCTCCTGTACTGTGTCCGCAGTCTCTGGTCATCTCCTGTACTGTGTCCGCAGTCTCTGGTCATCTCCTGTACTGTGTCCGCAGTCTCTGGTCATCTCCTGTACTGTCTGCAGCCTCTGGTCATCTCCTGTACTGTCTGCAGTCTCTGGTCATCTCCTGTACTGTCTGCAGCCTCTGGTCATCTCCTGTACTGTCTGCAGCCTCTGGTCATCTCCTGTACTGTCTGCAGTCTCTGGTCATCTCCTGTACTGTCTGCAGTCTCTGGTCATCTCCTGTACTGTGTCTGCAGTCCATTGGTTCAGAATATTTTTTTTCTTGTTTCTCGCCTCTAAAACCTAGGTGCGTCTTATGGAGCGAAAAATACAGTATATTCATTTGTCCAATTACATTTGAGCCCCTGAAAATGGAGGGACTGTGTATAAAAATGAATAAATAAATAGTGCAGCGCTAAATACTAAAACAAACATACATGTAAATAAATAAATATGCAAATCAATAAATATCATATAAATGTGCAACAGTGCAAATAAAGTGTAACACGTGTATTCCACCAGGAAACATTAAGAGTGACCAAGTGATAAATTTTGCTCAATAAAGTGCAATCTGTGTATTCCCTATAAGGGAATATTCAAAGTGACCAAGTGACCAAACAAACTATATAACACAAAATACTCTAAAAAACGACACTCTGTGTAAACATATATATATATATATATATATATATATATATATAGTGTATCTCATACACAATCTTTATGCAAGTGTTGTCAAGTGTCCACACTGTGTATATCCAAAATTAGCTGCAATGGCCCCTCACCTCCTTACATCGACCCTGCAGGGTCAACTCGCTTTGGGAAACAAACACCACTCTGGTATATCACAGGATCCTCCCCAGCGATGTATGCTCTACATATGAAATAATATGATCCTGCTGCTGATGTTCCCTGGACTGAAGAAGTGGTAGGGCTCCAGATTTTATGAAAATGAGCTAAAAAAAGACCAGCAAGTTAAGCAGCGTATTGAGAAAATGCTTCAACAAAAAGCCCTGCTGACCAGTTCACAAATCAATAAAGCTCAAATTCAGAGGGGTTATTCGCTTGGAAAGATCCTGAGATACACCAGAGTGGTGTTTGTCCCTTGAGGTGAGGTGTTCCTGTGTGATCTGTGTAAGGAGGAACCGGAGAAGGAGCTGGTTATAGAGCATACATCGCTGGGGAGGATCCTGTGATGTGTGGACACTTGACAACACTTGCATGAAGATTGTGTATGAGATACAATATATATATATATATATATATATATATATATATATATATATTCACTTGGTCACTTTGAATATTCCCTTATAGGGAATACACATATTGCACTTTATTGAGCAAAATTTATCACTTGGTCACTCTTAATGTTTCCCGCTGGAATACACGTGTTACACTTTATTTGCACTGTTGCACATTTATATGATATTTATTGATTTGAATATTTATTTATTTACATGTATGTTTGTTTTAGTATTTAGCGCTGCACTATTTATTGATTTGACTCACATTGGTAGGAGGTTAAGTGTCAGCAGCTATAGGGAGAGGGCCCCATTCTGAGCGCAGGAAGTTGTTTCTTAATTCATTGTGTATAAAAATGGTTGCAGTTCCTAAAACTTGTACTTGATATTTATATTCAACCCCTTGAATTAAAGCTGAAAGTCTGCACTTCAAATTAATTTGGATTGTTTCGTTTTATCAAAAATCTGATAATTGTGCCAGAGTCCAAATATATATGGACCCAAGTGTGTGTATATATATATATATATATATATATATATATATATATATATATATATATATAAATATATAATACACACACACACACACACACCGGTATATATATATATATATATATATATATATATATGATACATACGTACACACATAAACACACACACACACATATATACACACAGTGAAGGAAATAAGTATTTGATACCCTGATGATTTTGAATGTTTGCCCACTCACAAAGAAATGATCAGTCTAAAAATCAAATGGTAGGTGTATTTTAACACAGACAGAATAGCAACAAAAAATTCAAAATAAATGCATGTCTAACAAATTATGCACTGAGTTGCATGTTCATGAGGGAAGTGTCAGGAATCCGGATATGACCAGAGATGTGTGGACTGACACAGGGAATAGCAGGCTTCAGGAGTAATGTAATAATATAGTTTATTTGTGCGACACACCAATATACTGCAACTCCCTCCTTACTGGCCTGCCTCGCCGCTGGCTATCCCCGCTTCAGTCGATCCTGAATACGGCTGCTAGACTCATTCACCTTTCCAACCGCTCTGTTTACGCCACCCCCCTCTGCCAATCCCTCCACTTGCTTCCCATTGCGCAACGGATCAAATTCAAAATCCTAACACTGACGTACAAAGCTGTCCACCATACTGCCCCAAACTACATCACCGACCTAATATCCAAGTACCACCCAACACGCACACTCCGCTCCTCACAAGACCTCCTTCTCTCTAGTTCCCTGGTCTCCTCCTCCCATGCCCACCTCCAGGACTTCTCCAGGGTGTCACCCATCCTCTGGAACTCCCTGCCCCAACCCATCAGATTATCACCTACTCTCCTTTCCTTTAGGTGCACCCTGAAAACCCACCTCTTCAGGGAAGCCTACCCCACCCCCTGCTAACTTGCCAACCTCCTCCACTCTTCCTACCACTTCATCCCCCACAGCTTTCTCCTCCTGTGCCACCATCCCCTCCCTCCTAGATTGTAAGCTCAAAAGAGCAGGGCCCTCGATCCCCTCATGTTTTGCATTGTATTGTATTGTTATTGTTCTGTCCCCCATTGTAATGTACAGCGCTGAGCGAACTATTGGCGCTTTATAAATACTGTATAATAATACTGTATAATAATACCAACGCACCGTGCAAGTAAAAACCAAATAATCAAACACCCACCAAACATATACACATGCAGAGTCAAATCGTAGTCAAGGCTAGCCGCGGTCATACACCTGAGAGAGCATGCGGCACTGGGAGCCAGACAGGACAAGGAGCGGGTCACAGGAGCAGAGATAGCACGTGGGAAGGAAACTGGCTGAAACGAAGGGATAAGGAATAGAGATAAGGAGCTGGGTCCAGAAGTAGGTAACAGGAGCAGGTAGCAAGGTTCAGGTTATAACAGAAATACAGATGTCACAGGCACATGGGAACAAAACACCAAGGCCCTGATTGCAGGCCTGGTTACTGCTTAAATACACCTCCTGCAATCAGCCTCAGGTGATAGCTTGATTGCAGGAGGTGAGATCCTGGCTGCTGAAAAGCACTCGCTGGTAAGTACTGGTACTGCAGCCCATAGAGCAGGCGAGCCCCAGCACCACTAGCGGTAAGTCATTTCCTGACAGGAAGTATTTGATCCCCTTCACAAAACATGACTTAGTACTTGGTGGCAAATCCCTTGCTGGTAGTCACAGTGGTCAGACGTTTCCTGTAGTTGGTCACCAGGTTTGCACACATCCTAGGAGGGATTTTGGCCCACTCCTCTTGGCAGATCCTCTCCAAATCATTAAAGTTTGGTGGCTGATGTTTGACAACTCCAACTTTTAGCTCCCTCCACAGATTTTCAATCGGATTAAGGTCTGGAGACTGGCTAGGCCACTCCAGGACCTTAATGTGCTTCTTCTTGAGCCACTCCTTTATTGCCTTGGCCGTGTGTTTTGGGTCATTGTCATGCTGGAACACCCATCCACGACCCATTTTCAATGCCCTGGCTGAGGGAAGAAGGTTCTCACCCAAGATTTGACGGTACATTGCCCTGTCCATCATCCTTTTGATGCGGTGCAGTTTTCCTGTCCCCTTAGCAGAAAAACACCCCCAAAGCAGAATGTTTCCACCACCATGTTTGACAGTTGGGATGATGTTCTTGGGGTCATAGGCATCATTCCTCCTCCTCCAAACACTGCGAGTTGAGTTTATGCCAAAGAGCTCGATTTTGGTCTTATCTGACCACAACACATTCAACCAGTCCTCCTCTGCATCCTTCAGTTGTTCAGTGGTAAACTTCAGACGGACCTGGACATGTGATTTCTTGAGCAGAGGGACCTTGCGGGCACTGCAGGATTTCAATCCTTGTCGGCATAGTGTGTTACCAACTATTTTCTTGGTGACTGTGGTCCCAGCTGCCTGGAGATCATTGACGAGATCTTCACGTGCAGTTCTGGGATGATTCCTCACTGTTCTCATGATCAATGACACTCCACGAGGTGAGATCTTGCATGGTGCACCAGACCTAGGGAGACTGACTGTTTTGTGTTTCTTCCATTTGCGAATGATTGCACCAACTGTTGTCACCTTCTCACCAAGCTGCTTGGCGTTAGTTTGGTAGCCTAATCCAGCCTTGTGTAGGTCTACAATCTTGTCCCTGACATCCTTGGACAGCTCTTTGGTCTTTGCCATGGTGGAGAGTTTGGAATCTGATTGTTTGATTGCTCCTGTGGAAAGGTGTATTTTATAAGGGTAACAAAATGAGATTAGCAGCACTGCCTTTAAGAGACTGCTTCCAATCTCAGCTTGTTACCTGTATGAAAGACACCTGGTAGCCAGAAATCCTGCTGAATGATAGGGGATTAAATACTTATTTCCCTCATGAACATGCAAATCAGTGCATAATTTGTTAGACATGCATTTCTTTTGAATTTTTTGTTGCTATCCTGTCTCTCAGTGTTACAATACACCTACCATTCAATTTTTAGACTGGCAATTTCTTTGTGAGTAGGAAAACATTCAAAATCAGCAGGGGATCAAACACTTATTTCCATCACTCTCTCTCTCTCTCTACATACATACTAGAGATGAGCGAATTATTCAAAAATTCGATTTGGCTGATTCGCCGAATTTGCGGGAGAAATTCGATTCGATGCGAATTTATCTTATTAAAAGGGTTTCTAGGCTTCAGAGAGCCTTTATATTAGTGCAGAACACTGTACCTTTAATTTAAATGCCCTTGGAGTCTGCTGGGGAAGAGAAATAATACTGTCAGTCAGTATGACATGCAGATGAGTGCCGTCGATCTTAGAATCACCGCACACTTCACTCATTTGGGCAGTCACGGGGCACGACGAAGAAGAAGAAGAAGGAGGAAAAGAAGAAGGAAAAGAAGAAGGAAAAGAAGAATGAGCAGAATGAAAAGAAGAAGAAGAAGAATGAAAAGAAGAAGAAGAATGAAAAGAAGAATGAAAAGAAGAATGAGAAGAATGAAAAGAAGAATGAGAAGAATGAAAAGAAGAATGAGAAGAATGAAAAGAAGAAGAATGAAAAGAATGAAAAGAAGAATGAGAAGAATGAGAAGAATGAAAAGAAGAAGAGGAATGAAAAGAAGAAGAATGAAAAGAATAATGAAAAGAAGAAGAATAATGAAAAGAAGAAGAAGAATGAAAAGAAGGAGAATGAAAAGAAGAAGAATGAAAAGAAGAAGAATGAAAAGAAGAAGAAGAAGAAGAAGTATGAAAAGAAGAAGAATGAAAAGAAGAAGGAGAAGAAGGAAAAGAAGGAGAATGAAAAGAAGAAGGAGAAGAAGAATGAAAAGAAGGAGAATGAAAATAAGAAGAAGAATGAAAAGAAGAAGAAGAAGAAGAATGAAAAGAAGGAGAATGAAAAGAAGAAGAAGAATGAAAAGAAGAAGAAGAATGAAAAGAAGAATGAAAAGAAAAAGAAGAAGAATGAAAAGAAGAATGAAAAGAAGAAGAATGAAAAGAAGAAGAAGAAGAAGAAGAAGAAGAAGAAGAAGAAGAAGAAGAAGAATGAAAAGAAGAAGAAGAATGAAAAGAAGAATGAAAAGAAGAAGAAGGAGAATGAAAAGAAGAAGAAGAATGAAAATAAGAATGAAAAGAAGAAGAATGAAAAGAAGAAGAAGAAGAAGAATGAAAAGAAGAAGAAGAAGAAGAATGAAAAGAAGAAGAAGAAGAGGAATGAAAAGAAGAAGAAGAAGAAGAGGAATGAAAAGAAGAAGAAGGAGAATGAAAAGAAGAAGAATGAAAAGAAGAATGAAAAGAAGAAGAAGAATGAAAAGAAGAATGAAAAGAAGAAGAAGAATGAAAAGAAGAATGAAAAGATGAAAAGAAGAATGAAAAGAAGAAAGAAAAGATGAAAAGAAGAAGAAGAAGAATGAAAAGAAGAAGAAGGATGAAAAGAAGAAGAAGAAGAATGAAAAGAAGAATGAAAAGAAGAAGAAGAAGAATGAAAAGAAGAAGAAGAAGAATGAAAAGAAGAAGAAGAAGAATGAAAAGAAGAAGAAGAAGAATGAAAAGAAGAAGAAGAAGAATGAAAAGAAGAAGAAGAATGAAAAGAAGAAGAAGAATGAAAAGAAGAATGAAAAGAAGAAGAAGAATGAAAAGAAGAAGAATGAAAAGAAGAATGAAAAGAAGAAGAAGAAGAATGAAAAGAAGAAGAAGAAGAATGAAAAGAAGAAGAAGAATGAAAAGAAGAAGAAGAATGAAAAGAAGAAGAAGAATGAAAAGAAGAAGAAGAATGAAAAGAAGAAGAAGAATGAAAAGAAGAAGAATGAAAAGAAGAAGAATTTCAGTACAGCAAAAAGTGTATCTGCAGAGAGCTCCGCTATTTCTGACAGTTCTCTGACAGTTCCTTCACATTTACAGCGGTTGAAACATTGTATCTATTTTATTTCCGAATAAAAACATCTGAATCCTAAATGGAAACAAATAGATACAATGTTTCAACCGCTGTAAATGAACTGTCAGAACTGTCAGAAATAGCGGAGCTCTCTGCAGTGACACTTTTGCCGGCTGATCGGGGAAAATTCGATTCGTGCACCCGAAGTTTGCTAAAATTCGGATTCGATGCGAATCAAATTTTTCCTGATATTCGAAACGAATTCCACTTCGCCAAGTTCGATTCGCTCATCTCTAATACATACATACAGTGGGGATCGAAAATTTGGGCACCCCAGCTAAAAATTTGTATTAATGTGCATAAAGAAGCCAAGGAAAGATGGAAAAATCTCCAAAAGGCATCAAATTACAGATTAGACATTCTTATAATATGTCAACAAAAGTTAGATTTTATTTCCATCATTTACACTTTCAAAGTAACAGAAAACAAAAAAATGGCGTCTGCAAAACTTTGGGCACCCTGCAGAATTTATAGCATGCACTGCCCCCTTTGCCAAGCTGAGACCTGCCAGTGTCATGGATTGTTCTCAATCATCATCTGGGAAGACCAGGTGATGTCAATCTCAAAGGTTTTAAATGCCCAGACTCATCTGAACTTGCCCCAACAATCAGCACCATGGGTTCTTCTAAGCAGTTGTCTAGAAAACTGAAAATAGTTGACGCTCACAAAGCTGGAGAAGGCTATAAGAAGATAGCAAAGCGTTTTCAGATGTCAATATCCTCTGTTCGGAATGTAATTAAGAAATGGCAGTCATCAGGAACAGTGGAAGTTAAAGCAACATCTGGAAGACCAAGAAAAATATCAGACAGAACAGCTCGCAGGATTGTGAGAAAAACTTTTCAAAACCCAAGTTTGACTGCATGATCCCTCCAGAAAGATCTGGCAGACACTGGAGTTGTGGTACACTATTCCACTATAAAGAGATACTTGTACAAATATGGTCTTCATGGAAGAGTCATCAGAAGAAAACCTCTTCTACGTCCTCACCACAAAAATCATCGTTTGAACTTTGCAAATGAACATATAAACAAGCCTGATGCATTTTGGAAACAAGTTCTGTGGACCAATGAGGTTAAAATTGAACTTTTTGGCCGGAATGAGCAAAGGTACGTTTGGAGAAGGGGCACAGAATTTAATGAAAAGAACCTCTGTCCAACTGTTAATCATGGGGTTGGGTCAATCATGCTTTGGGGTTGTGTTGCAGCCAGTGGCACAGGAAACATCTCACGAGTAGAAGGAAAAATGGATTCAATAGAATTTCAGCAAATTTTGGATGGTAACTTGATGCCATCTGTGAAAAAGCTGAAGTTAAAGAGAGGATGGCTTCTACAAATGGATAATGATCCTAAACACACCTCGAAATCCACGGGGGATTACATCAAGAGGCGTAAACTGAAGGTTTTGCCATGGCCTTCACAATCTCCTGACCTCAACATAATTGAAAATCTATGGATAGACCTTAAAAGAGCAGTGCGTGACAGACAGCCCAGAAATCTCAAAGAACTGGAAGACTTTTGTGAGGAAGAATGGGCAAAGATACCTCAAACAAGAATTGAAAGACTCTTGGCTGGCTACAAAAAGCGTTTACAAGCTGTGATACTTGCCAAAGGGGGCAGTACAAGATATTAACTCTGCAGGGTGCCCAAACTTTTGCAGACGCCATTTTTTTGTTTTCTGTTATTTTGAAAGTGTAAATGATGGAAATAAAATCTAACTTTTGTGGACATATTATAGGAATGTCTAATCTGTAATTTGATACCTTTTGGAGATTTTTCCATCTTTCCTTGGCTTCTTTATGCACATTAATACAAATTTTTAGCTGAGGTGCCCAAACTTTCGATCCCCACTGTATATATAATATATATATATATATATATATATATATTTTAATTACACACACACATATCAAATTATTTTAAGATATCAATGTTTCAAGAACATTTTAAGTTTATTTTGCACTTTTTTTTTAATACTTGTAAATGGCCATATTTTCTCACTACGTATGTAAGTACCCAGATTCAGTTTGAGATGGAAGGCCAGCATTCTGAGTCAAACCAGACTTTGCTGCAAAACACATTTTCTGATAATGAGGATCCAGAGTCAGAGTGGGCAATGTTTGCACAGGGGTGACCTCACCACTTTGTTCCTAGCAGAAGGGTGACGTGTCACTTTACTGACCAGGGCATTTGACCAAGCTGTATTGTTGCTGACTCAAAGATAAACATCTAGATACAATTACTACAAAAGGTTCTCAAACAACAAAACTGGTTGCATAAAATAACATTATTATTCTTTGGTTGCTTAGCTTAAAGAAAATGTGCAAAAGTTTTATTACCTCAAATTTTTTTGCATGGTGAAGTCCCCCAGCCCAGTTAATTGCAATGTCACAAATCTGTAGATCAACAATTTTAAGAATGCAATTACATTTGGAAAAATCAAACAAATTATGTGGATTTTTTTTAATAGCATTAACAATTATTTACATGCTTACAGTTTATTATCTACCTGTCCAATGGTACTTTATAAGTACAGAAATTTCTATACAGAAATACACAAACTCTACAAGAAAAAGCAGAGTCAGATTGCAAGCACTATTTTTAAAGCAGCACTACTATCAGTTTTCTGCTTAATTTTTCTGTTTTAAACTGTTCTGCAAATCAATTTGCTACAATCTCGTTTTACAGAGTGTAAAATCCACACGCTGCAGGCAGTGTTTCAAGGGGTCAGACTGGCATTTCCAAATCTAAAGTCACTGGAGTTTCATAAATATAGTGGAAGACTTTACAAAACTACTAGAGGAATGGAATATTTAACACTCAACCGGGCTGAATATACAGTGCATCCAGAAAGTATTCACAGCGCTTAACTTTTGCCACATTTTGTTATGTTACAGCCTTATTCCAAAATAGATTAAATTAATGTTTTTCCTCAACATTCTACAAACAATAGCCCATAATGACAATGTGAAAGAAGGTTGTTTTAAAATCTTTGCAATTTATTAAAAATAAAAAATGAAAGAAAATGCAAATACATAAGTATTCACAGCCTTTGCCGAGACACTCAAAATTGAGCTCTGGTGCATCCTGTTCTCTATGATCATACTTGAGATGTTTCCACAACTTGATTGGAGTCCACCTGTGGGAAATTCAGTTGATTGGACATAATTAGGAAAGGCATAAACCTGTCTATATAAGGTCCCACAGTTAACAGTGCATGTCAGAGCACAAACCAAGCCATGAAGTCCAAGGAATTGTCTGTAGACCTCCAAGACAGAATTGTATCAAGGCACAGATCTGGGGAAGGGTACAGAAAATTTCTGCAGCATTGAAGGTCCCAATGAGCACAGTGGCTTCCATCATCCATAAATGGAAGAAGTTTGGAACCACCAGGAATCTTCCAAGAGCGGGCCAACCGGCTAAAATGAGTGATCGAGGGAGAAGGGCCTTAGCCAGGGAGCTAACCAAGCACCCGATGGTAACTCAGAGAAACGCTGGAGCTCTTTTAGTGGAGAGAGAACCTTCCAGAAGAACAACCATCTCTGCAGCACTCCACCAATCAGGCATGTATGGTAGAGTGGCCAGATGGAAGCCACTCCTCAGTAAAAGGCAAATGGCAGCCCGCCTGGAGTTTGCTAAAAGGCACCTGAGGGACTCTCAGACCATGAGAAACAAAACTCTCTGGTCTTATGAAACAAAGATTGACCTCTTTGGCCTGAATGCCAAGCATCATGTCTGGAGGAAACCAGGCACCGCTCACCACCAGGCCAATACCATCCCTACAGTGAAGCATAGTGGTGGCAGCATCATGCTGTGGAGATGTATTTCAGTGGCAGGAACTGGGAGACTAGTCAGGATTGAACGAAAGATGAATGCAGCAATGTACAGAGACATCCTTGGTGAACACCTGTTCCAGAGCGCTCTGGACCTTAGATTGGGGTGACGGTTCATCTTTTAACAAGACAACAACCCTAAGCACACAGCCCACATAACAAAGTCGTGGCTATGGGCCAACTCTGTGAATGTCCTGGAGTGGCCCAGCCAGAGCTCAGACTTGAACCTGATTGAACATCTCTGGAGATCTGAAAATGGCTGTGCACCGACGCTCCGAATCCAACCTGATAGAGCTTGAGTGGTACTACAAAAAAGAATGGGAGAAATTGTCCAAAATAGGTGTGCCAAGCTTGTAGCATCATACTCAAAACTACTTGAGGCTGTAAATGGTGCTAAAGGTGCTTCAACAAAGTATTGAGCAAAGGCTGTGAATACTTATGTACATGTGTTTTTTTTTTTTTTAATAAATTGCAAAGATTTCAAAACAAACTTCTTTCATGTTGTCATTATGGGGTATTGTTTGTAGAATGTTGGACAAAAATGAATTTAATCCATTTTGGAATAAGGCTGTAACATAATAAAATGTGGCAAAAGTTAAGCGCTGTCAATACTTTTTGGATGCACTGTAATCAGTAAAAAGCATCAATCACATTCAAATTTCAAAGATCGGTTCTATATTGTTTAAAAGAGAAAGAACATGCAGGGCTTTCCCCATAATCTCTCACCCTGATCAACTCTTTCAATAAAGCAAAATGCAGCTCTGACAGCCTCTAGCACTCTTACAGGAAACTACTGTGGTTATCCAAGAGGGAAAAGGCAAGTTAAAAATAATGAAAAATACACAGTCTTCCTAAAGTTCCCAATCTAGACACCTTTTACAAAGCCTATACAGAAGTGTAATCCATACAGAAATTTGTGTGGAAAAGGATGATGGTCTTAAATGAGAACTAAACCCTTGAACCAATGCAATGTAATATTGCAGCTTACAGTCCATAAATGTGGTGGCTACATTAGTTTTGGGGGGTTTTGTGCTGAGAAGATTTTAAGCAAATACTTGTTGAAATGCAGTGTCTTTGTCACTTCTTGCGAGCTGCACAGAAGAAAATCTTCCCCCCTAGCTATCTACTGTAAACTGTCAATTTCTGTCCCCCATGCAATGGAAATGAAGAGATGCAGACATGTTTGTAGTGCATATCCTCAGAACAGTCTAGGGTGACAACCATGGCTCTCTTCATACTCTTCAGGGTGGCAGGGGTGCGCAAAATCACGTATAAATACACATGATTTTGCATTTCCGGGTAGGAGGCGTGTGTGCATTGCGAGCGCACCCTACCCGTGGCACGGCGCGGCCTCGGCTGTCAATCACTGGGTCCTGGCAGGTGATTACTCACCGCCACCCGGTGATTGCTGAGCAATACCGACAGGGGGAGAGAACTGTCTGTAAACAACCACAGTTCTCGCCCGTCAGCTTTTTATTAGCACTAATCACTGTATTGGTGTCACTGGGGATATCAGTGACACCAAGTTAGTTCCCCCCAGTGTCAGAATGCCCGTCGCAGTCCCGCTATAAGTCGCTGATCGCCACCATTACTAGTAAAAAAAAAAAAAAACAACAAATCTCAGTATATACACCGCCATTTGTAAACATTATAACTTTTACGTAAACCAATTAATTTACATGTATTGGGATTTTTTTTTCAGCAAAGATATGTAGAACATATTTTGGCCTAAATGACGAAATTAGATTTTTTAATTTTTTTTTACTGGACATGTTTAATAGCAAAAAGTCAAAAATATAGTTTTTTTCCTCAAAATTATTGTTTTTCTTTTTATACTACATAAAATATAAAAAAACGCACAGGCGATCAAATACCACCGAAAGAAAGCTCAATTCGTGGGGAAAAAAAGGACATAAATTTAAATTGAGTGCAGAGTTGCATGACCGCGCAATTGTCAATTAAAATAGCGCAGCGCCGTAACGCAAACAATGGCCTGGTCAGGAAGGGGGGTAAATCCTCTGGAGGGCAAGTGGTTAAATACTTTAACCACTTTTTGCAAAACAAATCTATACATTGGCTCACTATAGGTATTATTATCTTAATACCTAATGTAAAACCTTACATTCCAGAAACTCTAGATTTGGATGAACCAAACTGTTACAACTCAATGATAATCTGAGAAGACTGTAACGTAGGGCTTAAGCATAGAGATTCTGTTTTAACAATCATATTGCTTGGAGAATGACGATACAGAAATTATGAATAAAAGACAGTGCAGCGCTAAAAATAGTGAACATATCAATAGGGTTGAGCACTCCTATAAGCTCATAAAAAGTCAGGTAATGAACAAATAAATCTATATATAAACATATAAAACAAAATAATCTGTGACATCAAAGTCCCCCTAAGAATATAAATATGCAAGGTGAAAGTCCAAAAATGTGACAGTAGATGTGACCGCTCTGCTATCCCAGTGTGGCATAAGATAGTAGTATCCGGTAAAAAATGGTAAGATTGCACACTCACCGGAAGCGCAATCTTAATGTGCATAAATCAAACGTATCGACCGGAGGGTCTCCTAAAGGGTACAGCCTTGTAGGAGTAATAGAGATGTCAATCAGAGAGTCCCTTTAACGGGTTATCTGTATTAGGGTCTGGTCCTAGGCTTCTCTCCTCTGGTCCGAGCAGATCACCTGGGGTCCTGGGATGGGGTTTAAATGCTCGGTGCAGAGCAAGAAAAATAGATGCCCATAGTGTAGTATGTTAAAGTATTTACTGAATGAGCATTAAAATATGGGTAGTGATGAACATACATAAACTTAGGCACAGGGTGACTGTGAGCTTGTATAATAGGCAGTATGGAAGCTGCTGAATACACTGACCCTATTGATATACTGATATACTCACTGTTTTTAGCGCTGCACTGTCTTTTATTGCTTGTTGGAAAGGTTTTTGGTTCCCTTTTGGTGCATATAGCTGCTTTTGTATGCGCTCGCTAGGTTCTTACTTTTCTGATACAGAAATGATGTATGTTAAAGAAATAAGTGTGAAGAGAAGTGGAATTTAATACATTTAAATAGAAGCCCATTTGTAGAAAGAGGTCTTGGTCACAGACCTAGATCAATTAGTGATTACCTGCAAATCTTGCATCTACCAAATTTAGGGTATCCTGCAGTTTACAGATTCTTCGCTGTATATCAGCGGGTTACTAAATGGCGGACTGTGGTCCAAGAACGGCCCCAACAGCGCTCCCTTCTGGATCGCCAGCCCGCAATGACACATCCACCGCTGAGCAGGGTGGTCGTCAAGGCAACCGATGACATCACGTGTGCGCCCCAATCCTTGCAGCTCACTAAGCTGTAAGGGGGCACACTGATGGGCACACCCTATTTGGACCTTGGCCAGAAGAAAATTTTAGTGACCGGACCTCCTTGAATTTTAACTCAACACCCCTGCTGTATATGATCACTGAGAAACTAGCAGTTGAAGAAACCCAGGATCAAGTATGCAATTCTCTGTGTATATAATAAACTGGCAAATTAACCACTAGCCTACAGGGCACTTATACCCCCTTATTGCCAAGGCCAATTTTCAGCTTTCAGCGCTGTTGCTCTTTGAATGACAATTGCGCGGTCATGCAACACTGTACCCATATGACATTTTTAAAAATTGTTTGTGACAGACAGAGCTTTATTTTGGTGGTATTTAATCACCTCTGGGTTTTTATTTTTTCTTAAACAAAATTTTGAAAAAAAAGTTTGTTCTTAGTTTTTGTTCAAAAATTTTGTAAATAAATGATTTTTCTCCTTCACTGATGTGCGTTAATGAGGCTGCACTGATGGACACTGATAGGTTGCACTGATGGGCATTGACAGGCATCACTGATGGACACTGAAAGGCAGCACTCATATATGGAACTGATAGCGGCACTGATAGGTGGCACTGACTGGCACTGGCAGGTGGCAAGGATGAGCACTGACAGCTGGCACTGATGAACACTGATAGGTGGCACTGCTGGGGCTACACAGATCATTAAAGCACACTGATGATCAGTGCCCTGATGATCAGTGCACATGTCCCCTCTGAGGGATGCCGATTACCGGCTCTACTACCAGCATTTCCCTATTTACATGCAATCAGCTGTGATTGGACACAGCTGATCACATGACCGAGCTGACATCTTCGGCTCTTTCCGTTGATCGGTGATCCGCTGTGTCCGAGGGACACAGCGCACCACCGATCGCCACGCTGTGCGCTCCTAGAGCAGCGCATGCGTGGTTAGAATGGGACGATGTCATATGACGTCCTCCCAGAACGAGAGAACCGCCTTGCACCTGTCATTACCTTATATGGTGGGCAGGAGGTGGTTAAAGTCTAAAAGACACATGAATCAGTTTTAAGATGATGCACATGTAGCGAATTTACTTTTCATCTCTAATAGTAATGTGTATCAATAAAAAATATTACCTTGTTGTTTAGTTGAGTAGCTCCTTGAAGTGACGCTCCAGTGTACCGAGAGCAAAACTCAAATAGGCCAGGAAAAACTGGACTGAAAAAGGAAAAGAAAAACAAAACAAAACAAAGGAAGATAGTATAAAAATACATTTGACCCACCTAGGTAAGTAGTAATGATCCATAAGCGCTGCGTAAACTGTTGGAGCTATATAAATCCTGTATAATAATAATAATATTTCCTTTCCTGTTATCTAAGACAGTGTGGCCCAACTATATTCTCATATACCCCAAATGATGTAAGCTGTAAAAGTAGCCTCACATCTGCATTGGTGAGATAAAATAGCAAACTGAATGATTTGAAGAAGGCCTGCAAAATAGGAAACAAGCAGGCCCTCACTGGAGCCATCTACTTCTGAAAATGTCAGTTTCCTGGCTTTCATTCAAGACTTTTTAAAAAAGCTCATACTGTAGTATGAGCTAAAAAACTCATTCAGGAATGTCTCTGGACCAACATTACTTGGTTTACTCCAATTCTGGTTTGCAGGAGCATGTCCTCTATAATACATGAATCAAGGCAAACATCTTGAAGACCCAACTATCGAAAATCTTAAATTCTCTTTTCAACATCACAAAAGATTTAAGCATGTGTTGAGTGTATATTGGTGTTTATCTTTCAAGCCTATTCGTACCCAAAAACATTGCTAAACATTTTAGATCACAGGGTTACACAAGATTGGATTATTGGCAAAATTAGCTGGGAGGTTTGAGGAAGGAGTTGTGTGCATTGTTTGTAAATTGTCAAAGATATTTTTAACCACTTCAAGTCTGGACACTTTTACCCCCTTCCTGTCCAGGCCAATTTTCAGCGCTATCACACTTTGAATGACAATTGCGCGGTCATGCAACACTGTACCCATATGAATTTTTTAGCATTTTTTTTAGACAGTTAAAGCTTTATTTTGGTGGCATTTATTCACCACTGGGATTTTTATTTTTTTTTTGCTATGTAAATGAAAAAGTCCAAAAATTTTGAAAAAGTGTTATTCTTATAAAATTTTGCAAATAAATAATATTTCATCATAAATCTTGGCCAAAATTTATTCCATTATCTTTTTAGTAAAAAAAAAACCCAAATTAGTTTATAAGCAAAAATTATAATTTTTAAACTTTTTTTTACATTTATATATTATTATTTATGTTTTTTTTTAAACATACTGTCACCCTAGCAGTACAGTATCACCATGGTGACACTGTACTACTTGTGGGGGGTGATGAAGAATTTTTATTAAACTGATTGCTTTTACACCCATAAAGGCTGCAAAAGCAATCATTTCTTCTCTCTGGCTGCATTCTTGCAACCATTGAGAACTACTATGTGAGCTGTGATTGTTCACAGCTTGTCATATGGTACAAGGCTGTTGTGAATAGTTTTGTACCATGTGACCTCTGTGATCATTCACAGATTTCACATAGTAAGCAATGACGTCAGAAGTGACATCTTGCTTACTACTCTGCATGTGATCACTGATTGGCCAATCAGTGATCACATGATCGGGATCTCACACAGAGGTCCTGTACGCCGATCGGTGTTCCACTGTGCCCAGAGGACACAGCGGGCACCGGATCGCGGTGCTGCACACTCCCAGAGAGCGCGTACAAGCACGGGGCGGGGAGGCCGTTTATAAACAGCCACCCGACCCTGCACTGCCACCGTCCGGCCGTTTATATACAACGGCCGGATGGGAGGTGGTTAATAGACCATAATCTGTGGTATTAGGTGCGAGTTTCCAATGGATTACATTTGTCAGTGTTTGAAAGGAGGAGACAAATAGCCACATTTGAGGTAGCAGCATTGTTCAGGTTTGGAAATTTCCAAGACTGTATACTTTATATACTAGTTGATAGTCAAAGCAGTATATTCTCAGATTAGGTAGAGCCAGTCCTTCTTGTGATAATGGAAGATGAAGCTTAGACAAAGATTCTGGGAAAGGGTGTTTAAATTTCCCATATGAAGGTAGCAATTAAACCAGCACATATCTGCACATTGTTTCCAGGGTATCCCTGAACCGGTTTCCGGATTTAGTGATCTTGCCCGATAGCCCAAAACTTTTGGCAGCAAGTGCATCAAATTCTTTGTGCCCTCTTTGTCAGGCCTCTGCATTAAACCCCACAGGACTCTGTAAATCCCAATTCCCCTTATGACAAATGTATAGTTGAACCCGGTTATCACCACGTATTTCTATTTCACAGGTTAAAGCCAGGGTATGTTGGATATTGGTTAATAAAAAGCTGATGGCCCGACTGCAGAACACAATGTCTAAACTCTGGCAAGTCGAGAACCCTTGGGTCACGACATTCCTACTGAGGAACTTTGACCGCAGGTTACTAGAACTAAGAAATTACACTCTACATTATCTTGATTATGGCAACTCGTGTACCCCCCAGCCGACTCACCCCCCTACACCACATGAACCTTACCCATCTCCCGTTCCCCTCTTCTCTGTCTTTCTTCTTACTTTTCTTCTTTTCAAACTTTTAGCTGCCTCCTGCTCCTCCGTTCGATCCACCAAGCTGAAATCATCACACGCACTCCAGATTTCGAGTTTTAGTAATAAACCACGTCACCATTAGCTCCTGTGGGCATACTTGATGCCTCTTTCACAAACTTGTTCACTCTCCACCACTGATGTGCTTCGCTAAATTTACCTTGTCTGTTTATACTTAAATTTACTCTTTGTAAGCGGTCAACACAACTTCTTTTACACTCAATTGTAACTCTTAAGAAAACTCAGTAAAAAAAATTATTGAACCAGAAGGTAGCAATTAAGGAATTGATTTCACCAAACTTGCATTTATATAATGAATAAAAGGCTTCCTGTAACTGGCTGACATCATCCATCCACTTCAGCCAATCAGATGAAGCTTTGCATTCAAAATACAACATATCCTGTGAATGACTGAGCAGGGCTCAGTCCAATCGATTTTGTTCTGGGAGCAGGAAGTCCCTTTACCATTGCTGGAACACAGAGCTGTATACTGTATGTAACTGATTCTACATATATGGTTTATACAGCGCCGACAGTGGGCGCATGTATTAGTGAAGAAAATAGTTAATTTGGACCAGCTTGTTCCAAATGGTGGGACAACCATTTGTGCCTGTGCCATCCCTTTGGTCTTCCCATCTCTTTTTCCCCCTCTTACTCTTGTTTTACAAAATTCCTTCTTTTAACATTACACCAGAGATGACTTTCTTACATTGTTAACATAATCTACAGCTGTCACTGCTTTTTTATAGCTGTGGTGTACATCCATTTTTAAATTATTTAACTTTGTCATCATGTTTAAAAAGGAAACAATATGGATAACACCATCACACAAGCCTGAGTTGGGCATATGAAGCAGACCTTCCCTGTGATTCTTTCAAATGTTGCTTATTGAAATGATTGCTCACTCATTACACAGAGGTACTTGATAGCTTATTTTTCTTAAACGTTGTATATATCAAGAGATGACTATACCTTTTGAAAATGTTTTTAAAAATATTGAAATGAAAACACTGCATCTGTGCTTAAAATGGACCAATCAGAAACTTGCATAAACTATGTGAACATAATCCTGACATGTCAGAATCAAAGTACAAGTTTTCAAAACTCAAGTAACAGGGTCTTGGCTGTGGACAAGAACCTGGGTCAATTATGTCATCAGGGTGCTGTAGGTGGAGGGAAGCATTTCTTTAATCACCCCTCTCCAGTATTCACTATGACTGCGTCATTGTAACTTTGTAGTAAGTCGCAAGGTAAGCAGCAGCACAAAGGGGTTGAGCTGTGTAAGGCGATACACATACACACAAATGAGAACATGAAGACTAATGCTCAGATGGAAAGGTTTTAAAAATGGGTAAGGCTGGGTAAGAATTGGACTCCTGGAAATAGGTTGTAATCATGAAAGGAGCCAGAAGATGGTAGCCACCTTCTGGGAAAAATTAAAGACAAAAGCATTGTCAGAAAAATGTGATCTATTTGACAGGCAATAAATACCTGCATGTATTTATGTTTCTATATATTAAGGACTAGCTCACACAAGCAAGCCACACCAAATGTATGGCTGTTGGTGTGCAGTAGGAGGAACAGTGACAATGTGCCAGGATAGTTTTTCTTTTCTTTGTTAGAAGTTAATTGAAATGTCACAGGTGACATTTCAGTCAGTTAATTTTACTGCAGCACCATAGCAATGCAGTAGTTTGCATCACTACCCCACACAAAAACAAATACTGCATGCACTTCTTTTTTTTCAGTGTACACCACTGCAATCATGTTGTGAACGAAGTTCATAGAAAGCAGGGTAAACTGCCTTGTCTTTGCATTGGGACCACACAGGACAAGGGTACCCAGCACAAATGATGTGAAAGGCCCTAAACCTTTCGTGACCAGGGTTCATTAATGCTTAAACACAGTAAAAAAAAAAAAAAAAAAAAAGTGTCAGAGTGATCACCTAATCAAGGAACTTGGATTAGTTTCTGATAGCCAGTGCTTACCACGACTGTCACTGACAGACAGTACTGAAAACCAGTAGCCATAAAGTGTTGACTGCTGGTTGTCAAAGGGCATAACATATATTAACTTATCCCCTGCAGGGGAATGTTAAGTGTATACAATGTATAACTAAAACAGAAATTATTACATTTGAACTTAAGACAAGCAGATAACAGTAAAAAATAAGTATATGTGTATATGTAAACTGTCTTATTTGCTGAGGAGTTTCTAATTTAATACAGTGAGCCTTGTGATTCAGATACGCCTGCCAGACAGCAAACCCAGGTCCTGGAGCTCCACTGCCTCTTGTTCAGAGAACTTTCTTTTTTCATTCTCAGAGCAGGAGTTTTCAAATCACATAAGCCCATGGCAGGAGACAATAGTATTTCTAATCTTAGAGGATCAGGTTATGGTAAAATTTGTAAACCTCAGATTTGAGGTAAATCAAAATGGCTCCTGACTTCTACTGTAAGACATGGTTTTAACGTTATGTATGTGTGTTCATGCAAATTAACCCCTTCATCCACAATCTGTGTATACTTACCAGTCATCACCGACATTGAATGCGTTAAGACTTTTAGTGAAGCCTTGCATGTTGTTAGGGCTCACTCTCTGAAGGAAATCAATGTAGTCTTCAGAGTGAAAGCGGCACATGTCATGCTGTGAAGCTTGATATGGTTTAAAGACCTGCAAGTCAATGCATATATAGAGCAATCACAATAACTATACATTTTTGAGAGCCGATTTAGGAAGGCAGGAAATAAAAAGTGGTTGCCCATATCTAACCAGTCTTGTGTTTAATTTACCAGTTAGGGCCCATTCACATTAGGTTCAGTTACCTGCATTTTATCTCATGGAAAAACACAGGTAACTACAATGACACACAAAACAAGCCATGTTAAGATAGAATGCCGTGTTACAGTGTGTTCCAGAGCAGTGAAATATTATACATCAGATTTGCATAATATTGCACTACTCTGCATGGTCCCACAGGTCACTACACACCGTCCTGCTGTGCAGTGCCATAAATGAGATGGCACTTTCTACACTTAAGATAAAGTTTTGAGCTGTGTGATGCGATAAAATGTGCAGAACAGAACCCTGTTGCATGATTTTGCAGCCCAGAATGCTATGGGCAACAGCAGTTTGGGCTGCAGGGCAGTGTGCGTGGGCCATAATAGAATTAAAGCTATCAAAATACATTGGTCCAAAATGTGCACACATAGCAGCAAGAATCACTGTCACTCCCCATATGCAAAGCAGGGTGACAGTGATGTTGATTTACTAAAGGCAAATAGACTGTGAACTTTGCAAGTGTAGTTGCATTAATTTTCCACAGAGCTTAGTAAATGTGGTGAAGCTCTGCTGATTTCCATCACCCAATCACATGTAAGCAAAAATGTTTAGTTTTTTTTCCTTGAATTTGATTAGGTATTTTTTTACAAAGTGAAGGTTTGCCACCATGCACTTGCAAAGTGCCCAGACTATTTGACTGTAATAAATCACCCTTATTGTTAATTCCAAATAATGCATGTTGTGTTGTCATTACTTCTGCCATGGATACATGAGTGTTGTCCAGCACTCTACAATCTAATACAAATTTGATGTTGGTATCTTTCAAAGCGGACTCAAAACTCAGTAATCTGCCAGCACTAAAGAAACGTGTATATGAAAACACGTAAACATACCTACACGACTCGTGTCTTTCCCCAGTTATAAGAAACCTAGCCACCATTGCGCTCAATCCCACCCTGCCATTTACAGACAAAAGGTTATCTTCTTTTTCCTTATTCTTTGTGCTGGACCATTGATGAAATCTGTGCCAAATCTCACCCATGCAAGTGAGGCGGGAGCTGCTGCATGCCAAAGTAAAAAGGCATTTTTTTCCCTGGCGAGCTCAGGAAAAAGGCCTTTTTACCCTCCCAGAGATCACAAGAACTGCCCGGACGGCAATGGCTAAATCATATTATGTGTGTAGTAAAAGAAAGCTTTGGGATTCTACAGGTAATGTAGGGCCCATTCACACCAGGTGTGGTAGGACTGCGTGGACCGACTATTCAAGAACAGTCTCACCGCAAGACAAGGCAAAATGCCTTGTTTCCTACCTGGTCAGTTTACAACACTGCATTGCATTGATATGCACTGAAAAAAGGTTAGCATGCACAACTTTTTTTCAGTAATTGACCGCCTTAATGAAGTGTTTGTTTTGACTTTAATTCGAAACCCATCTGTTCTATAACGTGCTATTTCAACATATGGAAATAGACCCCCCCCACCCCCCCAAAAAAACTCAAGCTCAAACAGTTGATATATCTGTACATTTTTCATTATACTTACAATCATCTTTTTATACAGCCCATAGTGAAGGACCAGACTGTGTGTGAGAGCCAGGCGGTGTGGTTTCATGGGATGACCTGTGCCTGAAAAGTTGACAAATGTTATTTTTGTATTTCCTTAAGGTTTCTCTCATGACATTACATAATAAAATTTATCTATTAGGGCTCAATCACACAAATGTTAAAATGGTGTGAATTTCTCTGACCAAACAATTAGAAACAGACTTCATGAGGGTGGTCTGAGGGCCCAACGTCCTCTAGTGGGCACTGCCCGGCACCATAGAGATCGATTAGCATCTGCCATTGAACACCAGAGTTGGCAGGTCCGTCACTGGCGCCCTGTGCTTTTCACAGATGAGAGCAGGTTCACCCTGAGCACATGTAACACAAGTGAAAGGGTCTGGAGAAGCCGTGTAGAACATTATGCGGCCTGTAACATCGTTCAGCATGACCATTTTGGTGGCAGGTCAGTGATGGTCTGGGGTGGCATATCCATGGAGGGACACACAGACCTCTACAGGCTAGACCAGGGGTGGGCAAACTTTTTGACTTGAGGGCCGCAATGGGTTCATATATTGGACCCGGGGGCCGGACCAAGAGTAGATGAATGATGTGTATGTGTCATCCATAGTAAGTATAGTAATATTCCCCCATAGTAAGCATAGTAATTAATCCCCCATATAGTAATTCATCCCCCATATAGTAATTCATCCCCCATATAGTAATTCATCCCCCCTATAGTAATTCATCCCCCCTATAGTAATTCATCCCCCCTATAGTAATTCATCCCCCATATAGTAATTCATCCCCCCTATAGTAATTCATCCCCCATATAGTAATTCATCCCCCCTATAGTAATTCATTCCCCATATTAAGTCCCCAAGTCCCCCCTGTGTCAATTCACTTACCTTTGCTCCGCGCGTTCCGGTGTAGCATGAAAATCTGTCTCCTATGAGGATCTGTCCCCCTCGACGTATCTGCGCATGTGCCAGTTTCAGGCAATAGCAGCCGATCGGCGATCTCCGGCACATGCGCAGATACGTCGAGGGGGACAGATCCTCATAGGAGACAGATTTTCATGCTACACCGGTCTTCAGGGCGGACTGTGAGAGGAGCCTAGCTCCGCGGGCCGGATTAAAAGATCCGCCGGGCCGTATACGGCCCGCAGTTTGCCCATTGCTGGGCTAGACAATGGCACCCTGACTGCCATTAGGTATCGGGATGAAATCCATGGACTCATTGTCAGACCCTACGCTGGTGCAGTGGGTCCTGGGTTCCTCCTAGTGCACAACAATGCCCGGCCTCATGTGGCGAGAGTGTGCAGAAGTTCCTGGAGGATGAAGGAACTGATACCATTGACTGGCCCCCACGCTCGTCTGACCTAAATCCAGTAGAACATCTCTGGGATATCATGTTTCAGTCCATCTGACACCGCCAGGTGGCACCTCAGACTGTCCAGGAGCTCAATGATGCCCTGGTTCAGATCTGGGAGGAAGTACCCCAGGATACCATCTGTCGTCCATTAGGAGCATGCTCCGATGTTGTCAGGCATCCTTACGTTCTTAACACATTACCCAGTCCATATCAGTATAGATATCTAACATGATATTTTTCCCCATTGAGATCTGACGTGTTTTCAAAGTGTTACTTTATTGTTTTTGAGCAGTGTATGATGCCCCACTTACAGTTTTGCATCTTTGATACAGTCAGTATAATGCAAGTGTTAACAAATGTGCGTATGGTTTGTTTTTAAATAGAAAAATGGAATACACCATGAGGGCTTGTTAACACCACATGCAGTCCAGTGCATTTTTCTTCTGCATCAAAAATGCATGGACATTAGGTTATAAGGGTCCCACGATCTGACAGCGTGAGGAAAGTGCAGCCGAGAACCGGCATTTGCATTTCCCGGTGATCAGCGTGTCATTGGACACGGCTGATCACGTGGTAAAAGGCCGCTGTGATTGGCCTTTTACCACATCACGTGATCAGCTGTCCGCAGCTTAGTTTCTTCACGGCTCTGTGTGCCATGTTTGCAAGGGCACAGCAGCCCAGTCATTGAAACTGGCCGCTGTATTTGCTTTTCCTGCAGGAAAAAACTCCCTGTACTTTTTTTTTTCTTTAAACACAGTTGAACGGAAATGGCATAGTGCTTTAGTACCATGTGTTTTAGCGTGCGGGAAACCACACTGCATTTTTCAGTGTGTGGGGGTGCCATTAGGACTTAGTGGCACCTCTACGCATTTTCTTAAAAGCAGTATGATTTTTGCTGCAGAAAGAAGGCAAGTATAGATGTTTGGATTGTTTAAAATTTTTTTAATTCCCAAACATCTCCTTTAGGCCTTGTTTACACAATACGTGCAGAAAAACTGATGGAACTGATGCACAGATTTCACTTGCTGATATCAGTTTTTATGCACATTTCAATGAGTTTTATAGATGGTGCAGATACCTGCACGTGATACTAATGTTGTGGAGTGGACAGTGCTCATAGAGAACAATTGATTTTGTTGTGCCCTTGCAGAATGCGTGCAGAAAAAGTGATGTCTCTGCACCACAGTGTGAATGAGGCCTTAAAGTGTTACTTAACCCAGGAGCCTGCATTCACTATATAGCTGGTCTCCCATAGTACACAGAACATGAAAATGCAATTATTTTAGTAAGTATAAACTGCTAAATACCTTTTATTATAAGCAATATAGAGCAGTCTTATGACTTCTATCAGTGTCCAGCCGAGCATTGGTTAATCTTTTAGGAGGAGTTTTCATTCTGCTCTGACTGTCCTATGAGGCTGCATAACCCCTGACCTCTGTCTGGACAGTGCTGATCGGCCATGTGCTGACCACATGCACTCTCCCAACAAAAAAAACTCTCTAGCAATACACACTAAACTGAGCATATGCAGAGTGACTCCTTGAGCTCTGTACTATCAGCAGATGGATTGGTGATAGTTGAAGAAGGGGAAGATCAAAGAAGTCAGGATCAAACAGCCTTTTTAAACTATGTGTAGGATTAATCCTTTAGGTTCCACAGTGACTATAACAAGCATGCTTTCCTGCATATACCGACTGATTTTATAGTTGTGGGTTTAGTGACACTGTAAGTGTTCAGGTAAGGGAGGGTTATACCTGCATTAGTGTAGGGTGCATTTATCATCTCTAGGGAGGGGACTGCATGATTTTTAATTTGGTTTTGGCACCTGAAACCCCGGAGCTGGAATTCTGGTGCTGAAAATCAATGTGGTACAGTCTGCCGCACCCAGGAGTTAGTTTGCTATTACAACATCCTGGAGGTGATGCATACATTGGTAGTGGCTAAATCGTTAGCACTTCCACCTGGCAGTACTAGGGTTACTGGTTCGAATCCCAACCATGGCACCACCTGCCTGGAGTTTGCATGTTTTCCCTGTGACTGTGTGGGTTTCCTCCAGGTATGCCGATTTCCTCCCACACTCCATAGACATGCTGGTAGGTTAATTGACTCCAGTCTAAATTGGCCCTAGTATGTGTATATGTGAGTTAGGGACATTAGATTGTACGCCCCTTGAGGGTTAGGGACTGATGTGAATGTACAATATAAGTATGTAAAGCACTGCGCTATAGAAGTACCATAAATAAATACACCCAGCACAATAGACACTCGTCTACTATCACACAACTATCAGACTATCACACGCAGCAGCAGCGTGCCAGGCACATCTCCGCTTATACGTTCCCTCACCATAGTGAAAGTTCCCGACGTCCGGATCGTAAAAATAGGCGACAGTTTTCGACATTTTGAGGAAACGAACACAACCAATTACACAGGACCAGAATGCCGCCGCCGCCGCTTCCGCTGGCGCACAGGAAATACATCACTCGGTAAGCGCTGCCGACCCCAGTCTCCTTAGCGTCACTAGTTTCCAGGTCGAACTCCCTCACAGCATAGAAAGGCGTGGTCAGGGAATGGGTGTGCGAATGGTGCAGAGCTGTGCTCACGAGGCTGAGGGTTTCTGTGAAAGAAACGTGGGCTAGGCCGCATGGGGATAGAATAGGCCATGGCTGCAGTTCCGTCGTCTAATTGCAGTCAGCTTCATGGTTGACAACTGCAGGATTGTGAAAGCATAATACATGCTAAGGCAGTCACCTTAAAAAACCTTTTGCAAAACAATAATAAATGCATTCATATTATTAGAAATAAACGTGCATAGATCTTTTTTGCAAATGAGCCTGCAATGAATTGGAACCGTAATCAGTGGCTGCTGGTTTCATCACCAGGCTACTTCAGACCTACTGACTTTCATTAACCACTTGCCTATCGGGTGCTTATAGCCCCTACCTGCCCAGGCCAATTTTCAGCTTTCATTGTTGCACTTTGACAATTGTGCAGTCATGCAACCCTGTACCCATATATCACATTTTTATCATTTTTTCACACAAATAAAGATTTCTTTTGGTGGTATTTAATCACCATTGGGTGTTTTAGTTTTTGCGCTATAAACAAAGCAAAAAAAAAAAAATTTTTTCTTGGTATTATAACATTTTGCAACCAGGTAATTTTTCTCCTTTGCTGATGTGCATTGATGAGACTGCACTGATAGGCAGCACTGATGGGCCCTGATAGGCTGCACTGATGGGCACTGACTGGCGGCACTGATGGGTGACAGTGCTGGGCAGCACTGATGGGCACTGGTGGGTGGCACTATTGGGAACAGGTGGGTGGCACTGCTGGGCACTTGTGGGTGGCACTGCTGGGCTCTGATCATCAGGGCACTGATGATCGCTGCTGATCCGTCCTCTGACAGTTGCCGGTTATTGGCAGTACTTACAGCGTGAGGAAAATGCAGCTGATAACCAGCAACTGCATTTACCGGTGATCTGCAGTGTCATTGGACACAGCTGATCATGTGGTAAAAGGCCGCTGTGATTGGCCTTTTGCCACATCACGTGATCATCTGTGTCCGTAGGACACAGCTGATCACGGAGATCGCTGGGTGCGTGCCCCCGGGAGGGCACGTTTTGGGAGGACATCATATGACGCCCTCCCAGAACTGGCCGGCTGCGGTGAAGCCATCATTCGGCTATCTGCGGTCGGCAAGTGGTTAAAACTGCACTGAATCTGCACTGCCAGTGCACCGTACATATGTGAACATGCACCATAGGAAGCAATGTTTTTCACACGTCATGCAGATTGGATTCAGTTCAAACTGCATCCAGTCCGCATATATGTGAACCGGCACTAAAACAAAGCTCTCCAGTGGCACACTGGCTTCCATCTTCACCCAGCCTTCTTTTCAGGTTTGCAAGCGCCGGTCGTTTGACTGGCTGGGCCACCATAACGTCACTCTTGCGCATGTGTACTGGAGTCTTGGGACACAGCACAGTGCTCTGAAGGAACGGCATGCAAAAAAATTTGAATATCTCCTAAACGGTGCACGTTTAGGGGATATTCATTTTACCTACAGGTAAACTTTATTATACGCTTACCTGTAGATAAAAATATACAAAGTGGGTTTACTGGCAGTTTAATTCATTTTTAATATTCAAAGCAATCTCACTAGTGGTGCACCGAAATGAAACTTCTGGACCGAAAGTGAAAATCCAGGATACACTTGCCCAAAAGCAAATCGGACAGTTTTTTTCTCTTTAATTTTTTTTCATATATATCCAGTGACATAAAATAACTTTTATTGAAGGTACACATGCACGCACACACACACACACACGTTGGATATCTACAGTATACTGATAAGGACTGGGTAATGTGTTAGGAATGTAAGGATGCCCCATCGTTTGATGGAAATAAAAATGATCAACCTATAGAGGACTGAATTCAAAGACATCCTGAAAATCAAAGAAAAAATTATGCAGCAGGCTAGTCCATTTTGCTGCAATTTCATTGCAGCAACTCAAAATGGTACTCAGTAGTTTGTATGGCCCCCACGTGCTTGTATGTATGCCTGACACCGTCGGCGCATGCTCCTAATGAAAAGATGGATGATGTCCTGGGGTATTTCCTCCCATATCTGGACCAGGGCACTGTGCTCCTGGACAGTCTTGAGGTGCAACCTGGCGGTGTTGGATGGACCAAAACATGATATCCCAGTGGTGCTCTATTGGATTTAGGTCAGCCGAGCACGGGAGCCAGTCAATGGTATCAATTCATCCTCCAGGAACTGCTGCACACTCTCACCACATGAGGCCGGGCATTGTCGTGCACAAGGAGGAACCCAGGACCCACTGCACCAGCATAGGGTCTGACAATGGGTCCAAAGATTTCATCCCGATACCTAATGGCAGTCAGGGTGCCATTGTCTAGCTTGTAGAGGTCTGTGCGTCCCTCCATGGATATGCCTCCCCAGACCATCACTGACTCACCACCAAAACAGTCATGCTGAATGATGTTACAGGCAGCAAAACATTCTCCACGGCTTCTGCAGATCCTTTCACGTCTGTCACATGTGCACAAGGTGGACCTGCTCTCATCTGTGAAAAGCACAGGGCGCCAGTGGCGGACCTGCCAATTCTGTTGTTCAATGGCAAATGCCAATCTTGCTCTATGGTGCCATACAGTGAGCACAGGACCCACTAGAGGACGTCGGGCTCTCAGGCCACCCTCATGAAGTCTGTTTCTGATTGGTCAGAGACATTCACAAGTGGCCTGCTGGAGGTCATTTTGTAGGGCTCTGGAAGTGCTCATCCTGTTCCTCCTTGCACAAAGGAGCAGATACCGGTCCTGCTAATGGGTTAAGGACCTTCTATGGCTCTGTCCATCTCTCCTATAGTAACTGTCTCCTAGAATCTCCTCCATGCTCTTTAGACTGTGCTGGGAGACACATATATTGATGTGCCATCCTGGAGGAGTTGGACTGCCTGTGCAACCTCTGTAGGGTCCAGGTATCGCCTCATGCTACCAGTAGTGACACTGACCCTAGCCAAATGCAAAACTAGTGAAAAACAGTCCGAAAAGATGAGTAGAGAAAAGATGTCATTGACCTCCAGATGTAAAACAATTCCTGTTTTGGGGGTTGTCTCATTGTTGCCCATCTAGTGCACCTGTTGTTAATTTCATTAACACCAATGCAGCTGAAACTGATTAACAACCCCCTCTGCTAGTTAACTGACTAGATCAATATCCCAGGAGTTTAATTGACTTGATGCTATACTCTGATTAAAAATTGTTCGTTTAATTTTCTTGAGCAGTGTTTATGTGTATATAAGTATGGATATGCTGCATAATAATTTAAAGGATAGGTTCACCTTTTGACAAAATATAATAATTGCACTTTTTTTGCAGGTAAAAAAATGTGCACTTATTATTTTTTGTTGCAGGAGGCTGGAAAGCATTGCACCAGCAATCAGCAGATCGCTGGTGCCATTCAGGTCTCCTGCAGATCTGTCAATGTGTCTGTGTGCCCATATGGAATGTATGAGCAGTTGATACAAGAAGAATGAACTACCACAGAGTATACAGTGCCGTAGTAGTTCCTGGAGAACTAAAAGTCGATAGCCGCGGCACTAGGGCTGTCAGGACTTGTAGTTTTCTTATTTACAGAATAGTGTGAATGAGTGGCACAGGCGGGCAGAGTTTTTTAAACATTTTGAGAGCTAGCAGAAGGAGAAGATCCTCGCTAGCTGGGAGCGGGGAGGAGCAGGAGCTGGTCCTTTCATAACACCTGAACATGTTATGAAAGGTAAACTTATCCTTTCATTAAAAAACATAGGCATTATTGGCACCTTTTTTTTCCTATTGGGAATAGCACACAATTTTTATGGCAGAGATTTCTTCTCTTTTTTTCATTCAGCCCACATACTGCATGTAAAAAAAAAAGAACATAGCATATATACCCAACAAGGACCAGCGACATACTGGTACATCACTGGAATTTGAATGGTTATACCAGGATGATGCCTACAGCTGCAGGCATCATCCTGGTATTGTTTATTTCAGCAGGCGATTGGCTTTCATGTAAAAGCAGTCCTAGTGGCTAAATAGCTGAAGGCAATTTTAGTAGAATAGTTATTTGTGAGCCACCAGGAGTTAACTTACTCTATTATTAGTGTTAATTGTGTGCTTAAGTGAATATTAATTAAATATTGGATCGCCAGGCACTAATTACACCCTCTCTAGGTGTATGAAATTAAACTATGAATTCTTATACTGTACCGCGCTCCAATATTATCAACCTTTTGTGATTAACCTTTTTTGGTTGTGTGAATTTCTTAATATACCACCTATAATCCAATCATTACTTACTTCTATGGTGCTTAAATATACAATTAACATAAATTAATTTATAAATATGAATTAGAAAATTATATGTGATTATAACAAATATTAATAAAAAATTAATGAAAAATTGGAATGTCAATTCTATGTGAATAAAATAATAAAAAATTAATAAAACATTAAAAAAAAAATCCACATCCCCCAGAGGAAGCTACGAGTCCCTGTAGCGTAACGCGTAGGGGAGGGGCGGTGACGTTATCACGCATCCACAGAGGAACGGCGAGTATATTTACTGCAAGCAAACACATCAGCCAGGCTGTCTGAAGCAGGATCTTGTTACATTGTATTCAAAGCGTTATTTACATTTACACAATGTGAGTGGGAGATCAAAGAGCAATAAATCACTTATATCCCGGATAAGACACTATGTTTCTTTTCCCTTCTCTGCATGTTCCGTATATGGAGGAATAAACAAAGCAGCCAGTGAAGAAAGCACAAAGAGAGGAGACGAGGGAGAGGTTCAAGCTGCCAACACAGACTTATCACATTAACTAAATTGAATAACAACACCATCTCAAATTCAAAGAAAATGATTGACATTTCCTTTTTTTTTTTTTTTTTTTTTTTAATGTTTTATTAATTTTTTATTATTTTATTCACATAGAATTGACATTCCAATTTTTCATTAATTTTTTATTAATATTTGTTATAATCACATATAATTTTCTAATTCATATTTATAAATTAATTTATGTTAATTGTATATTTAAGCACCATAGAAGTAAGTAATGATTGGATTATAGGTGGTATATTAAGAAATTCACACAACCAAAAAAGGTTAATCACAAAAGGTTGATAATATTGGAGCGCGGTACAGTATAAGAATTCATAGTTAAATAGCTGAAGGATTGCTTTTACAAGCAGCGGGAGATGATGCCCCCCCCCCCTTCCCCCCGGCTGCCTTCCACTGCCTTCTTGGGCAGTCCCATGCCATTGGGGGAACCTGAGAATGCAGCCGGTGTTTCTGCCAGCTAACCATAGAGCTGATTGGAGACCAGAATGGTGCCAATCATCTCAATAGTCTAAGAAATCGGAAGCTACGAGCATTTCATCCATTCAGTTTTGCAGGATATAAACAGCACCATTTGTAAATTGGGAAAGCATCTGATCACACCAATCTTGGTTTGATTAGATAATGTAAGGGCAGAGGAGATAGACCCCAGATTTCTCAAAAAATAATATATGACAATGCCCATTGACGTTATAGGGGATATTTGCATTCCCTGTGATAGCATTAAAAGTGATGAAAAAAAATAAAAATGAAAGGGACAGTGTAAAAATAATTTAAAAAAATCAAAATAGCTTAAAAAAAAAAAAAAGCACCCACGGCCCCCTGCGCATACCTGTGTGCACGAGTGTTGACCCTGTGCCAGTATGTAAACAGTGGTTGCACCATGCATGTGAGGTATCACAGTGAACATCAGATCAAGGGCAGTAATTCTAACACTAGACCTCCTCTGTAAATGTAAAATGGTATGGATATTAAAATTGTATGCAGTTTGTCGCCATTGCACGGTGCATTTGCGCAATTTTAAATCATGTCATGTTTGGTATCTATTTACTCGGCATACCATCATCTTTTATATTTTACCAAATAATTGGCCAATATATTGTGTCTCTGTGCATTAAAAGTAAAACAAGTGTATTTTTAAAAAAAAATGCGTTTGAAAAATTGCCGCGCGAGTACTATGTAACATAAAAAATTGCAGCACCCACAAATATATTCACTGGGGTGTTTGCTTTAAAAAATATATAATGTTTGGGGGTTTAAATTAATTTCCTAGCAAAAAATACTGTTTTTTTTTTCATGTGAACAAAAAGTGTCAGGAAAGGCTTGATCTTCAGGTGGTTAGAAGAGTTATGTGTGGCACAAACTTCTAATGCTGGGCATAAAATATCCCCACCCCCCAAAACGACCCCTTTTTGGAAAGTAGACAACCCAAACTATTTTCTGAGAGGCATGTTGAATCAATAGAAGAATGTATTTTTTTACCACAAGTTTTTGGAAAATTACAAAATGTTATTTATTTATTTCTTTTTACACAAAATTGTCACTTAAATGATTTATTACTCACACATGCCATGTGTATATGTGGAATTACTTCCCAAAATACATTCTGCTACTTCTCCTGAGTATGGGGGAACCACATGTGAGAGACGTTTTGGCAGTCTAGCCAGGTACAGGACCCCAAAATCCAATAAGCACCTTCAGGCTTTTAAAGGGCTTTATTTCCTCATTACACTTCCAGGCTACCTATCACAGTTCCAGAGGACCTGAACTGTTTGTGTGAGAAATGTATAATTTAAATGACAACTTTGTGTAAAAAAAATATATATTTTTGTCATTTTACAGAAACTTGTGGGAAAAAAATAAATCTTCCATGGACTCAATATGCCTCTCAGCAGATAGCTTAGGGTGTCTACTTTCTTAAAATGGGTCATTTGGGGGTGTTTGTATTATCCTGGTATGTTAGCACCTCAAGAAATGTGATAGGCAGTCAGAAAGTAAAAGCTGTGTAAATTCCATTATCTATACCATAGTTTGTAGACGCTATAACTTTCACACAAAGCAATCAATATACACTTATTGGGATTTTTTTTACCAAAAACATTTAGCATAATACATTTTGGCCTAAATTTTTAACTAACTTTGAGTTTACTATGTATTTTTTATAGCCGAAAGTAAAACATATAATTTTTCTTCAAAATTGTTGGTCTTTTTTTGTTTATAGCATGAAAAATAAAAAGCGCACAGATGATCAAATACCACCAAAAAAAACTTCTATTAATGTGAAAAAAAGGACGTAAATGTCATTTGGGTACAGCATTTCATGACCACGCAATTATCAATTGAATTAGTGCAGCTTCCAAGTAGCAAAAAGAGACCTGGTCATTAAGGGGGGTTGTAATGCCTATGAAATGTGTTGGCCTTGGACCCTTTGTTTCTTGGGTAATTTTTACAATAAAGCATTGTCGCCCAAATGACAGGGGCATGAGAAGTGATGTAATTTCTTTAGCCAAAGGAACAGAGTCACAAGATATTCTGCTGAGAGCAAGATAAAACCTTGTTTATGGAATGAACCGTGTTTATGACATCTAGTAACCTCACATTAGGAGATAAAAACCTTTTTAACCACCTCCCGCCCACCATATAGTAATATGATGGGCGCAAGGTGGCCGCATGCGTGGCTCAGGGAGCGCGCAGCGTGGCGATCGGCGGTGCGCTGTGTCCCTCAGACACAGTGGATCACCGATCGCGGAAAGAGCCGAAGATGTCGGCTCGGTCATGTGATCAGCTGTGTCTAATCACAGCTGATCACATGTAAACAGGGAAATGCCAGTGACATTTCCCTGTTTCCCTGACAGCTCGAGAGGAGAGGAGAGCCGGTAATCAGCTTTCCGCGGAGGTGACATACACTGATCATCAGGGCACTGATGATCAGTGTGCCCTGATGATCAGTGTAGCCCCAGCAGTGCCACCTGTCAGTGTCCATCAGTGCCTTATGTCAGTGCTCATCAGTGCCTTGTGCCAGTGCCACATCAGTGCCTACCAGTGCACATCAATGCCACATATCAGTGCCCATCTGAGCTGCCTTTCAGTGTCTCCCATCAGTGCCAGTCAGTGCCACCTATCAATGCCAATCAGTGCCACCTATCAGTGCCAGTCAGTGCTGCTTATCAGTGCGCATCAGTGTCGCCTATCAGTGTCGCCTATCAGTGCCTGTCAGTGCCGCCTATCAGTGCCTGTCAGTGCCGCCTATCAGTGCCAGTCAGTGCCACCTATTAGTGCCAGTCAGTGCCGCCTATCAGTGCCATATATCAGTGCCATGTATCAGTGATGCCTGTCAATGCCCATCAGTGCCACCTACCAGTGCCTCCTCATCAGTGCCACCTATCAGTGTCCATCAGTGCAGCCTCATTAGTGCACATCAATGAAGGAGAAAAATCACTTATTTACAAAATTTTATAACAAAAATTAAGAAAAAAAATATTTTTTTCAAAATTTTCAGTGGTTTTTGGTTTGTATAAGAAAAAATAAAAAACCCAGAGGTGATTAAATACCACCAAAATAAAGCTCTATCTGTCACATCTAAGTTAGAAATCGATAAGTCTGGGGGAGATGAAAAGAGGTTTTGGGGTAGATAAGAAGTAAAAGTGTGACTTTTCAGATAACGAATATGGTGGTTGAACATGACTTTTATCCTCTCTGAACCCTTCTGCTAGCCCCTCCCGTAGTGGGTGTGGCACTGCCCACTATTGGACTGCTTCCAGAAAAAGGGATTATAAGGTGAAGGTTCGGGCAAGACCAGTGGAAGCTCCCCTAGTGGCCAGAGGACGCTCTGACACTGGGATTTTTTTTACCAAGGCTATATGGGCTCATCAACTGGTCGCGCCTATGGCTTCTCCGTGACCACCTGGGCAGTTTGGTAGGATTTGTTCCTCCCAGCTGCCACATAGGTTCGGTAATGTATTATTTCTATGCTGTGACGCTGTCAAATGATGTGTTTATTTCATCCTGTAATGCTTACATTATTATTGGTGTGTTTTATTATGCAGATTGTGATGAATATGAGATATATCCTCCTGTGTGTCGTGTGATAATAAAAGTGGAGGTTTTGACAGTGCAAGAATATTGCAGTTGGATTCTGTTATTTCTTGGAGTGCCGGGTGAATGCTATGATGTTACAGGGCAGGTGTTCATTGGGTAGTTGGTCTTTCACAATGTATAGAACATGTAATGGTTTAAATGCTGATTAAAAGTACCTGCAGGACTGCATGTTGATTGTGTGCATGTATATGACTTGTTTTTAGTAATTGCACCCAGCATCACTATTACAGTGATAAATCCTCTGGAGGGCAAGTGGTTAAATTATTTGTTTTTGATACACCATGTGTCCTGCAAAAGCAGCTTCCCTTTGACTGGTATTCTAGCTACCTTTTTTCTTTTGTATTGGTACATATGCTGCAGGGACTGCATTGACTAAGGCTAGGTTCACACCTATGCAGTTTGCGTTTGATCCATTTCTGCAGTGCTTTTTGTGGTTTATTTTGTGTCTTTGCACATGCATTTTTGACGCATTTTGCTGGGGGTTTTTTTCTTTTTTTTTTCCTTGTTGCTAGGCAGATTAAAACACATCAAAAACGTGTCAAAAGCACAGCAAAATTGCACTACGTGCTTTTCTGCAGCGTCTCCATTGAAGTGTATAGAACCAAAAATGCAACGCTTTGCGTTTAAAAAAAGTCCTTGACCCTTTTCAAAAAACACACCGGTTGAAAACCGATATGAACGTATCCTATAGGACAGTGGTTCTCAACCTTCCTAATGCCGCGACCCTTTAATACAGTTCCTCATGATGTGGTAACCCCCAACCATAAAATTATTTACCCAGTAATTATAATTCATGAAGTGTCATTTTACCTCCAATACTGCTGCTTTCAACACAGTAGCTGCTTTTAACAGAGTAGCTGCTTTCAACACAGCACCTGCTTTCTACACAGTAGCTGCTCTTTACACATCGGAAATATGTAATTTCCGATGGTCTTAGGTGACCCCTGTGAAAGGGTATTCGACCCCCAAAGGGGTCGCGACCCACAGGTTGAGAACCACTGCTATAGGAGATCATGTCAAATGGACTGTAGTGTGTTTATGCAAAATGCAAAACACTGCGGAAAATGCCTAGGTGTGAACCTAGACTTAGTAAGTTGGCATACTTCTACAATATAAACTATTTTACCAATTTTTTTTAGCAATAAAGACTGACAGGGGTTCTAATTCTTCTTCACTGGGGTTCTAATTCTTCTTCACTGTATCCATCCCACTGGATATCACATGAGATAAAATACTGTATGGTTTCATGAGATAAACACTGCATATTTCTGAAAAATACCGCATGCAGTATTTTAGAAGTGTTTTAGTGAATTCCAACATTTTTTGAAAAATGCTGAGCAGTATTTTACCTCATTTCTTAAATTGGGCAATACTGCTTCGTGAATGGGTCCCAATGTCTTTTTTTCTGTTGTCTTTGTCTCATTGGGGAGATTCACCTTCACTTTTTGTCCCGTAGACACAACAGAAAGTGAAAGGAAATCTTTGCAAAGTGAAAGAAATCCCCTTCTTAACAATTGTCACTGTCCCCATTAGAGGAGTTGCCCCCTATTCTTGTTCTGAGAAGCACCCAAGGACAGAGGTTATGAGGACAAATCAAGAGAGAATCAAGAATCTTGACTGCCTAATACAACATATTCATAAGGTTGCAAAGTGGAACCTGTGGTGTTCTACGGAGTGCTCTGTGCATAGCCCTGCAGAGAATACAACATGGTAGAAGGAGAGATTTCATAAGTACAATAGTTATGAACATAGATGGGAACTTGCCAGAATTAACTTTGCAATTTTGTGTCATTATGGGAATGATTTTAATTTCCAGGGCAATCTGATAAAATTGCGTGTGTGATATCCTTTTTATTAATCATGCATGCTACGCTGCCCACCCAAGTGATGCTCTGCAGCAAAGAAGAGGATTCAGAGGAGGGGTGTGTGCAATGTGAAGGATCTGGCCAGCTGAAGAGTGGGAATAGGTGAGAGTCAGGGACCCCCATAACTGTGGCAGCTATCACCCGTGGTGGCCTAGTAGGCGACTTTCTGCAAAGGACAGGAAGTCAGGAGCAAACTGCTAATCACAATGGATGCCAGGCTGACAAAATTTGTTCTCTTTGCAGATGTAAGAGTAATAGGAATCACACCTTGCCCACAGTTCTTTCTTCCTCATACTTCTGCAAAGTGCACAAGCTCTCATGCACACGCTGCTGTTTTTGGCTTTTTAAATTTTTTTCTACAGCTAGTAAACCCCCCAACATGTTATCCTATGTGTCCATGCACACATAGACTGTAATCAAGGTTTTTTGGCTGGGACGTTTCTTGGCTGGAAAAAAATGCTCTAATGCTGAAAAACACAGCAAAACGCAGTAAAACGGCACAAACCAGCATTTTTAGAGTTTTTTTGACAAAAAAATTTTTTTAAATAAAAAACGCTAAAAAACGCAAAAGGGGAAAGACAACGCTAATTGTGGCAAAACACCACTAAACACTAATGGAAAAACACTAAAAAAAACTAAAAAAACTCAAGTTTTTATCATGACTTTACACAGCTAACGTTACCAGTGTTATCAAAATGTCAAGTGTGCATGAGGGAGTTGTTGACGGAGGGTTAGAACATCTACAAGTAGGGGTTGGGAGAACAAGCAGCAATCTAACAGATACTTTGCATACTGTGTTAGCAGTGCCAGGGCGAAGATGGCAAACTGCATCCCCTGAGGGGATGAGACTGACACTTGCACATGCAGCAAAATGTATTTATTTATTACAAGTACTTAAATAGCGCTGTCAATTTACTCAGCACTTTACACATATATATACATATATATATATATATATATATATAGTACATTCACATCAGTCCCTAACCCTCAAGGGGCGTACAATCTAAGGTCTCTGGCTCACATTCATACATACACATACTAGGGCCAATTTAGTCAGGATCCAATAAACATACCAGCATGTCTTTGGAGGGTGGGAAGAAACTGGAGGGAGAACATGCAAACTCCAGGCAGGTGGTACTGTGGTTGGGATTTGAACCAGTGACCCTAGTACTGGCCAGGTGGAAGTGTTAACCATTTAGCCACTGTGTTGTATGTAATGTTTATGGCATGTGTGGCATATTTTTCAAAGTGTGCTTGACAAGTGGTAAGGAGACAATATGTCCCCTCCTTGCTGCCTGCTTTAACCCTGAAAATGCTGACCCATTGCATACGGTTGTAACACAGTACTATAGACTACAAGTGTTGTCACTTGTGTCCATATACACCTGCCTACCTCCAAGTCCTTCCAGTTTCAGGACCTAAACATAACAGATCAGAGGTAGCCTGATGTAAACAGACAGAGGACTCTGTTTACAGCTACCCATAGTTCTGTCCAAGGTCCACCTATGTCCGCAGGCTCAAACTAAACAGGCACTGATGTCAAGGAACTGATATTTTTTTTTAGTTTTGGCTATGATTCCCTGATGAGCACAGTGTACTCCGTGCAGGCTATTTGGTAGGTGAAGGTGTTTAGGGGAATGCCAGGTTTAGATGGTGTTGAGAGTTAGGCATGCAGTATGTGTAGGTTGTGTTGAGAGTAAGACTGACCACAGAGCCTTGACAGGTGAGAGGGTCTTGAGGGCATTGCCAGTGGGTATAGTTGGCCGCAGAGTCTTAGCAAGTAAGGTTCCCTATTTTAAATTAACCCCTTCCCGCCAGCACCTCCTGGCCCTTTAAGAGTTTCAGAAGCCGGGAGGTGGGACGGGCGGGGTTTAGGGATCATGTGACCGCCATGACGCGTCATCATGGCGGTCACATGATCGGGAAATGTCCTGATCAAAAGATCAGACTGGGACCTTTCCGTGAGTACCAGCCATTTGTGCTGGGAGCGTGCAGGGTGCGCGCTCTCACCACATATGTTTTTTGCTAATTGCACGCAAATGTGCGGCCGCTCGGCGTCTAGGCCCAGACGCCGGGTGGCCGCACATTTGTGTGCTGCCGGCGTGAAGAGATTAAAGGATACCATATGGGGTTCTGTCTGCCACTGCTGCCTGCTTGGCTGTGCAGAAGTCAGCTGATCGTAAAAGCAGAAAGTAAACTGATATCACAATTGAAAGTTATTCCATGTGTAGCACCTTCCTAAGTGGTGCTAGTATTAGATAGATAGATAGATAGATAGATAGATAGATAGATAGATACATTTAGTTGTCACTCTGTAGTCAGAGTTTTAATTATTTTTTAGGTAAAAGGATCATTAGCTCATTGTACTTGGTGAGCTATGATCATTTAGTTTTTTCTGCTCTGTGTTCTCAGGTGTTGCTAGACTGCCTAACTTCCTCTATGTCCAGGAAAATGTAGATGGTTCTGGATGAGGGGTGGAGTTATGCAGATGACAGCAAGAATATACAGCTTCTCAGCCTATCCCAGAGAGAGGGGCTCTAAGGCATGCTGGGTAACTATATATATTCAGTGAGCACATGGGGCTCTGGGTTCTTTCCTGGCCAGGACTGATCCAGCCTGGGAGAGGGCATGTTGCCTTCCCAGGCAACTTCTGCCATGCAATCTCAGGTGGGTGACCTGGGGGTCTGAATGCTGAGACTCTGGTTTTGCTATACTGACTGAGGGGCCTTCTACTGAATATGTGGTCTGGTATCACAGAGGAAGGCATCCAGTTGCTCTTGGGCCTTGTGAGTACAGACATCCCTAATGATCTTAAAGACTGAGTGCTATTTAACTCTCTTGTGCCAGGAAGTCAGTTGGGGGTTTATAAAAGGGGACACTGGCTGGTGTTCCGCAGAGCTTTGTCCAACTGACCTACTTCTTAAAGGGACAATGCTCTGGGGCTCTAAAGAAGTTACTACTACAACCACTGTTACTAATACTTTCTACTACTGCCTTAAAGTTGAAGCTGTTTGATTCAAGCATGGACTCTGACATTGCTTGCGGTGAAGATTAGATAAAGTCCCCAAGTGTTCATAGTTCCTAATTTTGGAGTATCCCACTCGTCTCCCTCCCATTCCTATCCAACCTCTCCAAAAATAAAACCAACAAAAAAACACCCCTAGACTAGTTATAGGAGAAACATATGCATGAGCCTTTGGGGTTTATTTACTAAAGCTGGAGAGTGCAAAATCAGACTCACTTCTGCATAGAAACCAATCTGCTTCCAGGTTTCATTGCCAAAGCTTCATTGAACAAGCTGAGGTTAGAAGCTGATTGGTTTCTATGCAGAAGGGAGTCTGATTTTGGACTCTCCAGCTTTAGCAAATAAACCCCTTTGTGTCCAGGTCCTGGGCAAAGTAACTGGGGAGGACCTGAACAGTATACCTGCTGCTCCTACAGGAGTAGCGCTACACATGTATAAAAATGTATCTTCATGTAGGACCAATCAATCTACCCTTATAAGTTTCTATGTTTACACTTTTATCAAATAAAAAGCAACATTTGTGTTCTTTTAGGATTAGATTTCTTGTTTTTTTATTATTAGATTTTTTTTTTCTTTTATTGATTGAGGGTAGCAGTCCATTGTAGCTGCCGACCAATCTATACAAAGCTATTGCACTGCAATGAATGGCACTGGCCTTACCTTGAAGTACTCACTATACTAGGATAGTAATATGCAGTTTTCTTAGTTGCAGACTATGTGGAGATAGGTACACTTTAATTTACTTGATTACTAAATTGGATGCGTAGTGGTGTTTCCGTGGCAACAGACCATTAGGCCTACTACTGATGTAATCTGCTATTTGTACTCACACATCTATGAAACACAAAGCCTTTCAGTCTAATTAAGGCTCAGATTATTGTCACACCTTACTGTACTTTTCAGCAAGAGCAGGAAATCCAGATCAAATTCTTTTTTTGTATCTGCTCACAGACTTAAAGTTGAATTCCTGTTAAAAATGAAAATCTGTCTTAGTATGCATAATGGCTAAAATGTTTATAGTAATAACTTGAGCTCTGGAAGATTTTACCCCCTTCATGACCTGGCCATTTTTTGCGATTTAGCACTGCACTATTTTGAATTGGTAATTACACGGTCATGCAAAGCTGCACCCAAACAACATTTATATAATTTTTTTCCACACAAATAGAGCTTACTTTTGGTGTTATTTGATCACCACTGGGTTTTTCTATTTTTTGCAATATGAAAAAACTGCAAATGTAAAAAAAATACAATATTTTCTACTTTCTGTCTAATAATCCATTAAAAAATGTATTCATAAATTTAAAAAAAAACAATATTTTTTACTTTTTGCTGCAAACATATACAATAAAAAAAATCTAATCTCTTTATAGATTTGATCCAAAATGTATTCTGGTACATGTCTATGATAGAAAAAATCCCAAGCCTGTACTGATTGGTTTGCATGAAAGTTATAGTACCTACAAACTAAGATATATACTGGATTTTTTTTATACTACAAACGACAGTGATCAGCGATTTATAATGGGACTGCGATAGTACGGCGGGCAATCTGACACTAACAGATGCTGGGGGGAACTGACTAACTGCCACTGACATCACCAGTGACATTATTTCAGTGATAATACTATATAATACTATACATTGTCACTGTACTGATGATACTGAATGGGAAGAGGTTAACATCTAGGACGATCAAGGGGTTAAATATGTGCCTAACTATGGCCTTACATTGGAAATCCAATGCTGTACCCTTAACCTCCATTTTACACAGAGTTGATGCTGTAATGCTTATGGAATGTATTGATTACACCATACTGGATAAGATGCACTTATTTGATAAAAAATGGGAATCATGGAGGGATTATAGACATTTACTGCATGATTAACAGCATCCCAAGTGAATGTTGACTGGCATATACTGTTGACAGATATATCATTCAGCTTACTTTATCGTCTACGTATTTCATGTACTTGCAATCTACTCTTTTCTATTTCCTCTCTTTCTTATATTAATATACTTTTCTGTATTGTACTTTTCAAAAGTGCCTTGTTTGTGATGTATCACTTGAAAATGTACTGTTGTTTTACAGTCTACTTTTGCAAAATAAAACCGTTTGTAAACAAAACCAAATATGTGCCTATGTGTAATATGTGTAAAGCATGCTGCTTTTACTAATACATCTCTTAGTTTCTCATCTCTGCTTTGAAGGGATGATAAACAGAGGGATTGTTCCCTCTGTACAGAGTTCGGTGTTGATTGTCATCTCATGCACATATGTTTTGTCATGCACAGACACAAGCATCCTCATTCATGAGAGCTCCAATAGGAATGTGCTTCAGTTCCTCCTATTCTCCTAAGCTCGCTTTGGCTTGCAGGAACAATGGAGGGCTGTAAGAGTGCCTCTAATGCCTCCAAAGAAACATTTTTTACACATTTTACACATATCAATGTACTAGTATGGTGTAACTGATTGCATGGAGTTACTTGAAAGCAGCCTTTCCTTTCACTTTAAAGTGGTTCTAAAGGCAGTTTTTTTTTTTCCTTAATGCATTCTATGAATTAAGGTAAAAAAACCTCCCCCCTCAACTACCCCCTTATACTTACCTGAGCCCCATCTCAATCCAGTGATGTGCATGAGAGCCATAGCTCTCCTAGGTCCCCGAGTGGGACTCATAAGAAGAGAATTAGGGCTGCACTGTGCAAAATGATTGCACAGCACAGGTAGGTACAAAATTGTTTTTTTTTAATTACAACCTTTAGAATTGCTTTAAGGGTCCATTTATACGGGGCACTTTACAGACAGAGCCGCAGTGTTCTAATTTGACAAGTGAGTGAGGCCATGACACTGTTCCATGTGAGTGGATTATGATGAGTTTTTACAAATAAACGTGTCTTACAGTATCACACGATCGTTTGCTTTGTTTTCCTTTTCTTTTCTGAGCCTGTGTGTGAAGTTCTTGGAATTTGGTCTAGACGTTTTCGCTGCTGAGTTTATAGATCTGTAGAGTATTGCTCCCAGAGAGGAAAAAAAAGTGTCTGGATATCTGAGTCTCCCTGATTTGCAATATACTACCTCAACAAGCTGAGAGAGGAATAATTTGAAAAGCTGGTCACCGCTAAGTGTACCTGCAGAGTATTGCTCCCAGAGCAAACAAGTGCAATTGCTGGTTTATAATTTAACTGGCAATTTGCTCTGGTGAGTTTATTCACTTCTGTTGGTGGTGGATTTGCACAAATCTGTTCTTACTGTTGATGGAAAGAGAAAATTCTTAGAGACATTTTTTTGATCATTTAAAATTTATTCACTGTTTTATTTATCACTGTTTGATTTGGATATTTAATTTGATAGCGCTACCTTTTTTCTGTTTTATGATTGCAACCTTTATTTAAGGGTAAGGTTTAGCAGCTTATGTTAATAGATTACATGTGAACACTTTTGGAGCTATTTTAATTTATATTTTTTTCTCAATACTATATATATATATCGTCGTCTTGAGCTACTCCAGCCGTATTGAGCTACTCCATGTAGCTCAAGGCGACTGGCCGGTAGTGATCAGCAAGGATTGTGCACTTCTACACAATGGGCAAACTTTCCTACATACAGTGGGGCAAAAAAGTATTTAGTCAGCCACCAATTGTGCAAGTTCTCCCACTTAAAATGATGAGAGAGGCCTGTAATGGCATTATAGGTAGACCTCAACTATGAGAGTGTCAGGGATCCCGGCCGCTCAGCGTCGCGCGCATGCGCAGATCGCCGATTCTTCCTGGCCGGCGAACACAGAGATCTGCCCTGTGAATTTCCAAATTGCCACAAGGTCTTGTTCCTGTTCCTGTGTTCCTGCTAGTACGTTTCCTTGTTGCCAAACTCTGCCTGTTCTGATTACGCTGACCCTCTCCTGCTCTGGCCCCGGCTCGTTCCTGACCATCCCTCTGCCTGACCCTCGGTACCACGCTGCTCACTACCTGCTGAACCTGGCTTGTGACCCCGACCATTCTCCGCTTGCTCCCCCTGTACCACGCTGCCCGCACGATACCGACCCGGCTAGTCTGACCTCGCTCACCCCTAGCAGTCGCCCATCCATCCCGCTCGGATCGGGATCTGTCATCCCATCCATCCCGCTCGGATCGGGGTCTGTCATCCCCTTCACAGCAGGCTCATCCCGGGCACATACCCTCAGCGGGACCCCTCTGCCACCGCCGGGGGTGCCCAGGGACGCGACCTGGTTCCAGTCTTGCACCAAGTCCATCCCCACCATCAGGGGCCCTGGTGAAAAGGCAGACTGGGACTTAGACTCCGCGTCCTGGGAAACCCCGTGCTGTGGACCACTAGAGATCCCGTTGGGCGGAGCCTGACAGTACCTTGCGGCCATGACTGAGTCTGGAAGGGGAACTTTCCCCTGGATGATCTGTGCCGACACATTGCCACCCTCACAGAGGGGGTTAGGCTCCTCCAGGAGGGCTATACAGAATTAGGTGACCGTATGCAGACCTTAGCCACCCCTACCGGGCAGGGTAAAGAGCTCCCTGGGGAAACACTAGTTTTGACATCTGCACCAGAGCCCCGAGTTCCCTTACCGGAACATTTTTTCGGGGATCGAGGTAGATTCAGGAGGTTTCGTATTTCCTGCCAGTTATACTTCGACCTCCAGCCTCGAACGTTCTTATCAGAAACCATAAGGGTCGGGTTCATTATTTCTTTATTACAAGAGGAACCCCAAGCCTGGGCCCACCGACTACTAGAGAACCGAGACCCTCAGGTACAGTAACAGCATTTTTTAAAGCAATGGCGCTCTTATATGACGACCCAGATACGGCCGCGATGGCCGAAATGTCCCTACATACCCTAAGGCAAGGTAATTGGGCAGTGGAGGAATACGCCGCCGAATTCAGGCGTTGGGGTGGTGACACCAAATGGAATGAAGCGGCCCTGTCTCACCAATTTCGCATGGGGTTAACCGAACCACTGAAGGATGAGCTGGCCCGAGTTGACATGCTCGATACTCTTGAGGGCCTAATAACCTTATCTATCCAGATTGACCGCCGGTTGCGGGAACGTAGGAGGGAAAGGTCCAATCAAGAGCAGAGATTAGCCAGGCGACTTCCAGTCCAGACCAAGTCCCCACGGGTCAACCGGAACCAGGAATTCACGGATACGTCAAATCTCAGGTCAGCAGGAGGGGTTCGGTCTCCACTAACGTCTGAGGAGCGCCAGAGGCGTCAGGTAAACTGGCTTTGTTTTTATTGTGGGGCAGCGGGCCATATAGTACATACCTGCCCTGCCAAGAGGAGGAGGTTTCCTGTGATATTTTCCACAGTTACTCCTAAGGATAGGAACAACACCAGTTATCTAGCAGTATCTATCTCCCTGCAGCTGCCAGGGAGAACTGTGGTAACTACCGCAATTATAGACTCTGGAGCATGTAGTTGCTTCATAGATCTGGTTTTCGCAGCTCAGCAGCAGATTCCTTTACAGTCAAAGGAGACGGGGTTAAATATATTCTTAGCTGACGGGTCCCAAATTAGGTCAGGGGTAGTGGACCGTGAAACTCCACCTATTTTCACTACAGTGGCCAACCATCACCAGGAGCTTCTCCGCCTGGATGCCATTGCATCCCCTCTGTTCCCGGTGATCTTGGGCCTCCCTTGGTTACAAGCCCATGACCCGCAGATTAATTGGAAGTCTGGATCAGTTCTCTTCACGTCATCCTATTGCCAGCAGCATTGCCTCCCTAGTGCGTCTCCGGCACCGCAGGCTTTGCTCTGTCTGGATATGGAGGCAGAATTGGCTCAAGCCATTCCTTTAGCCTACCATAGTTATTTAGATGTATTCAGTAAGCGGGGGGCAGAGGTCCTGCCCCCGCACCGAACAAATGACTGCCCGATCGATTTGCTCCCAGGCTCGGAAATACCTTTTGGGCGAATATTTCCGCTGACTGAACGGGAATTAGGGGTTCTAAAGGAGTATATTGACGAAAGTCTCCACAAGGGGTTCATTCGGCCCTCCACTTCACCAGCTGGGGCTGGTATCTTTTTTGTGGAAAAGAAAGACAAATCCCTACGACCCTGTGTAGACTACCGAGACCTGAACAAAGTAACTGTCAAGAATCGTTACCCGCTACCTCTAGTTCCTGAGCTCTTTCAGAGATTAAAGTCAGCTTCTATCTTCACTAAACTGGACCTGAGGGGAGCATACAATCTAGTCCGCATCAGAGAGGGGGATGAATGGAAAACAGCATTCCGTACTAGATTCGGGCATTTTGAATACTTGGTCATGCCCTTCGGCCTATGTAACACGCTCGCCACTTTCCAACACTTCATTAATGACGTATTTAGGGACTATCTGGACATCTTTGTTGTCGCATACCTAGACGACATCCTGATTTTTCCCCATCCTTAGAGGTCCATAGGGGGCATGTGAGGTACGTTTTGGAACGGCTCCGCCAACACAGTCTATATGCTAAGGCAGACAAGTGCTGCTTTGAGCAGTATAGCATTTCCTTTTTGGGTCTGACCATTTCCACTACAGGAATAGCCATGGATCCCCAAAAGGTGTCAGCTATCTTAGATTGGCCCATACCCACTGACAAGAAGGCACTCCAACGGTTCATAGGCTTCGCAAACTTCTATAGGAAGTTCATTAAGAACTTTTCAGGCTTAGTTTTCCCGATTACTCAGTTAACCAGACAGGGGGTCCGTTTCCAGTGGACACCAGAAGCGCAGGAAGCATTTACGACCTTAAAGAGGTTATTCACTGAGGCCCCTATCCTGAGCCATCCTGACTCGTCTATGCCCTATATCCTGGAGGTGGATGCATCTGAGAACGCAGTGGGGGCGATTTTGTCGCAGAGGAAGGGCATTAAAGAGCTCATGCACCCGGTGGCCTTTTTCTCTAGAAAACTGACTTCCGCAGAAAGGAATTACGATATTGGGGACCGGGAGCTTCTAGCAATCAAGGTGGCACTAGAGGAATGGAGGTATTTATTAGAAGGGGCGGTACACCCAATATTGATATTCACAGATCACAAGAACCTGGAATATTTGAGGACAGCAAAGCGCTTGAGACCACGTCAGGCTAGGTGGGCACTTTTTTTTTCACGATTTGCTTTTCACATTACCTATAGACCAGGATCAAAGAATACTAAGCCCGACGCGCTTTCCCGTATGTTCGGGGACCCTGAAGAGACGCCCCGACTTGACACAATCTTGTCCTCAGGGAACTTTTTGATCCTACATTCTGAGCTCCGCTCCAAACTGCAGACTGCATCCATAGGCATGCCCGGTATTTCCTTAGTGAATCGGGAGGGGCTTCTTTGGAAAGAAGGCCAGATTGTGGTTCCCGAGGAGACCCGTACTTTGGTACTTGGATACTGCCATGACCACCCGTTAGCGGGACCTTTTGGAATACGCAAGACCCTGGAACTATTGCAACGCGCCTTTTGGTGGCCCACTATGGCCAGAGATTGCGAGAAATATGTTAAGACTTGCACCGTGTGCCGGAGGAATAAAACTACCAGAAACAAGGCCTGGGGCCTATTACGCCCACTACCAATACCTGACAGACCTTGGAGCATGATCTCCGTTGACTTTATTGTAGAGCTTCCACCCTCCCAGGAACACACAGCAATCTTTGTGATTGTAGACCGGTTATTCAAGATGGCTCATTTTGTACCCTTAAAGGACACACCGACAGCCCATGAGACCGCACAGGTTTTTATCAGGGAGGTGGTGAGACTCCACGGAATCCCCAAGGATATTGTGTCAGATAGGGGGGGTTCAGTTTACGTCTAGATTTTGGAAAGCTCTATGTGAGACGCTTGGAATTAAACTGTCATTGTCCTCTGCATATCACCCACAAACAAACGGCCAGACAGAACGAACGAATCATACACTTGAGCAGTACCTCAGATGCTACACTACCTTCCTCCAAGACGACTGGTTGACCCTCCTGCCACTAGCGGAGTTCGCCTATAATAACGCGAGTCATTCTGCTACAGGCCAGGCTCCTTTTTTCGCAAATTATGGGTTCCACCCCACTATTTTACCGGATTTGATTCCGGAAGTCACGGTCCCGGTCACGCAGGACATGCTGGGCTTTTTATCCTCTAATAGCAAATTGCTCCAAGAGGCGATGGCAAAGGCCCAGGAGAGCAATAAGAGGGCTTTTGATAAGAAAAGAAGAGGGGAGTTGAGTTTGCGGCCGGAGGACCAGGTTTGGTTGTCCACCACAAATTTAAAGATGTCCTGCCCATCGAAGAAATTGGCTCCCAAATTCCTGGGCCCGTTTCGGGTCAAACGCAGGATCAATGAGGTAGCATACGAGCTCGCACTGCCTGAATCTATGAAGATTCATCCGGTCTTCCATGTATCTCTACTGAAACCAGCAACTCCAGACCCCTTCCTGGATCGAAGGTCTAAACCACCGGAGGCAGTAAACGTGGATGGGGAGGAGGAATTTGAAGTTGAGGCTATCCTGGATTGTAGGAAAAGGGGAGGCCAGACTCAGTTTCTGGTTAAATGGAAGGGATATGGGGCGGAAGAAAATTTGTGGGAGCCGGCCCAAAATGTGCAGGCCCCAAGACTTGTGCAGAATTTTTTTCGGAACCAGGCATTAGGAAGGGGTCGGTTGGGCATCCGGAGACTGCCCGTAGGGGGGGGGCAATGTCAGGGATCCCGGCCGCTCAGCGTCGCGCGCATGGGCAGATCGCCGATTCTTCCTGGCCGGCGAACACAGAGATCGCGGCGGCGGCCGCGCATGCACAGTAGCAATCGCGGCCGCACCAATGGAAACACAGGGCGCCCTATTTAAATCTGCCCTGTGCATTTCCAAATTGCCGCAAGGTCTTGTTCCTGTTCCTGTGTTCCTGCTAGTACGTTTCCTTGTTGCCAAACTCTGCCTGTTCTGATTACACTGACCCTCTCCTGCTCTGACCCCGGCTCATTCCTGACCATCCCTCTGCCTGACCCTCGGTACCACGCTGCTCGCTACCTGCTGAACCTGGCTTGTGACCCCGACCATTCTCCGCTTGCTCCCCCTGTACCACGCTGCCCGCACGATACCGACCCGGCTAGTCTGACCTCGCTCACCCCTAGCAGTCGCCCATCCATCCCGCTCGGATCGGGGTCTGTCATCCCATCCATCCCGCTCGGATCGGGGTCTGTCATCCCCTTCACAGCAGGCTCATCCCGGGCACATACCCTCAGCGGGACCCCTCTGCGACTGCCGGGGGTGCCCAGGGACGCGACCTGGTTCCAGTCTTGCACCAAGTCCATCCCCACCATCAGGGGCCCTGTTGAAAAGGCAGACTGGGACTTAGACTCCGCGTCCTGGGAAACCCCGTGCTGTGGACCACTAGAGATCCCGTTGGGCGGAGCCTGACAGAGAGACAAAATGAGAAAAAAAATCCAGACAATCACATTGGCTGATTTGGAAAGAATTTATTTTCAAATTATGGTGGAAAATAAGTATTTGGTCACCTACAAACAAGCAAGATTTCTGGCTCTCACAGACTTGTACCTTCTTCTTTAAGAGGCTCTTCTGTCCAGCACTCATTACCTATATCAATGGCACCTGTTTGAACTTGTTATCAGTATAAAAGACATCTGTCTACAACCTCAATCAGTCACACTCCAAACTTCACTATGGTGAAGACCGAAGAGCTGTCAAAGGACACCAGAAACAAAATTGTAGACCTGCACCAGGCTGGGAAGACTGAATCTGCAATAGGCAAGCAGCTTGGTGTGAACAAATCAACTGTGGGAGTAATAATTAGAAAATGGAAGACATACAAGACCACTGATAATCTCCCTCGATCTGGGGCTCCACGCAAGATCTCACCCCGTGGGGTCAAAATGATCACAAGAACGGTGAGCAAAAATCCCAGGACCACACGGGGGGGAACCTAGTGAATGACCTGCAGAGAGCTGGGACCAACGTAACAAAGGTTACCATCAGTAACACACTACGCCGCCAGGGACTCAGATCCTGCAGTGCCAGACGTGTCCCCCTGCTTAAGCCAGTACATGTCCGGGCCCGTCTGAAGTTTGCTAGAGAGCATTTGGATGATCCAGAAGAGGATTGGGAGAATGTCACATGGTCAGATGAAACCAAAATAGAACTGTTTGGTAGAAACACAACTCATCGTGTTTGGAGGAGAGAGAATGCTGAGTTGCATCCAAAGAACACCATACCTACTGTGAAGCATGGGGGTGGCAACATCATGCTTTGGGGCTGTTTCTCCGCAAAGGGACCAGGATGACTGATCCATGTACAAGACAGAATGAATGGGGCCATGTATCGTGAGATTTTGAGTGCAAACCTCCTTCCATCAGCAAGGGCATTGAAGATGAAACTTGGCTGGGTCTTCCAACATGACAATGATCCCAAACATACCGCCCGGGCAACGAAGGAGTAGCTTCGTAAGAAGCATTTCTAGGTCCTAGAGTGGCCTAGCCAGTCTCCAGATCTCAACCCCATAGAAAACCTTTGGAGGGAGTTGAAAGTCCGTGTTGCCCAGCGACAGCCCCATAACATCACTGCTCTAGAGGAGATCTGCATGGAGGAATGGGCCAACATACCAGCAACAGTGTGCCAACCTTGTGAAGACTTACAGGAAACGTTTGACCTCTGTCATTGCCAACAAAGGATATATAACAAAGTATTGAGATGAACTTTTGAATTTGACCAAATACTTATTTTCCACCATAATTTGCAAATAAATTCTTTCCAAATCAGCCAATGTGATTGTCTGGATTTTGTTTCTCATTTTGTCTCTCATAGTTGAGTTCTACCTATGGTGCCAATTACAGGCCTCTCTCATCTTTTTAAGTGGGAGAACTTGCACAATTGGTGGCTGACTAAATACTTTTTTGCCCCACTGTATAACATTGTAAGATATTGAGGTTGACTAAAGGCAAATAGACTGCTGCAGTTGCTCCAGAGCTTAGTAAATGAGTGGAAGCTCTGCTGACATCTATTATTCAATCACTTGCAAGCAAAAATGCAGTTTTTTCATTTTCCTTGCATGTGATAAGCTCTGGAGTAACTGTACTTGCTGAGTACGTGGTCTATTTGACTTTAGTAAATTAACTCCATCGCTGCTTCTCTTTTTTCCACACTTTCCTCACTTTATTTACTTCAGATACTTCACTGTAGGTATGCCATACAGAAATCATGATGTTAGTTCTGTTGAAATCCAATCCACCAGCTATAACAGTTCTTTTTCACTTTTAGGGTGTACATATTATTTATGTAAGTTGGGTATTACATGTAAGATTTCTTGGAATTGTTCTGTTTGTAGGAGTGTACTCGTCATTTGCAGAATTCTGAACACTGCTTCATCAATTTATTACTAAAGATTAGCACATTAAAGCTGAATTGTAGGCTTGACAATTTTTGCATACTTACATTGATCCAGCTTGGTTCATTGTAACTATGCATGTGCACACCTGGCCGATCCTGGAAATCAAAGTTCCAGACACTGCTACAGTGATTGCCACTGGTTTCCAGGTCCTGTGCTGAGCAGCTATCCTGCAGCTTAGTGAACATAGGTGAGTGTTTGCTCAGGGCAGGCTCCATTCATGGATACTTTGCATTTTCACAATGAATCTAAAGCATTCTTTGATTGGACAAGGCTGAGAGGCGGGGAGGCGACTTTCCAATCACCATCTCATCTAATTGGACAACTCGAAAATGTGAAGTGTTCTCCGAATGGCACTAGTGAAGAACAAGTGACCTCCTGGGTTCACTAAGCAGGAGTGCAGCCCTGTGGCCTTGGATCCAGGAGCTAGTGGCAAATACTGTAGTGGCGTTGCCTACTACAGTGATTTCCAGCATCCACTGGGATCAGCCAGGTATGCCACGTCCAAGCTGGACCAATGTAACTTTGTGAAAATATACCTGGAATTCAGTTTTAAAATTATACTCCAGTCATAAATTCAAATTAAACCTTAAGGGCTTCTTCACAGCAAGTGCAGTGTTAGTTAGACTTGCCTAGCCCAGTCTCACCACAAGACAAGGCAAATTGCTTTGGGCAGTTTACACCACAGTGCTGCTGTGGTGTGCGCTGAACAAATGTACTGAATGCAGTCCTTTTTTTTCAGCACAGCGAGTTATGACCAGGGGCGGACTGACAACTCATGGGGCCCCCGGGCAATAGGGGATCATGGGGCCCCTGTGTCCTTGCCCAAACTCAAAAAAGCCTATGAAAAAGGTACCAGGGGCATCTCATGGGGCCCCTACTGACCCCGGGCCCTCGGGCAGTGCCGAGTTTCCAAATGGTCATTCCGCCCCTGGTTATGACGTGAATCACAGCATCTCTGCAGTGAATTAACCTGTACTGTCACTCATCTCTCTAGTCCAGAGATGAATCCAAAGAGAAAAACCTATCTGCTTTCTTCAGTTTTTCATCCAGGCACTGCTCTAGTTCACTAGTCCATCTCAGTTCCTTTTGTCATTGATCTGTGGTGGGATTTCCTCTCACCTCCTATTTTAACTGGAGGACAGGAAGTGATTGTAAATCTTCCCAATGGGACACATGTAGACAGGTGCAATCTGTTTCCCCCACTGTAGGTGGCGCTCGACCTGTATGGTACCACAGCCTGGAGAGGAAGCCAAGGGAAGACACTGTTTCTCTATGGTTTCCTGAATCAATGGAGCAGCTTCCCGGTTGACTACACGGTTGACTACACTGAAGCCATATAAAGCTTGATGGCCATCTTGGGTCAGCAGGGTTGGTTGGTGTAGGGAAAAAGACCCTGCTTGCTAGGTAGGGAAAGGTTCCTAATGCGGAGGGAAAGGATAGTACTTGCTAATCTGAAAGAAGTCCCCTTCTTGGGACTGGACCGGCCAGGCCTCAGTTCTCCCTCTGAAATAGACACTGTTGGCACCTCAACTCAGCCAAATCTGACTGCATTGAACTGTGAGTTAATTCCCTAGTGGTGCTGTCTCCCACCAGAGTGTTCTATTCAATATACAGTAAGTTTCCAGTTTTACTGCAGATGGATTTTGTATATTTACAACACGCACCTATCTGCACCTCTCCACACACAGATGGCTAAAACGATCATTCAGGACTATAATTCTCCCTTACTGTCAAAAAAAACTTTTGCCTTTTCTCTATTTTATTTAATGCAAAAAAAAATGCAGTATACTCCCAGGTGAAAAAAAAAGATACATTGTAATTAGCTACTTCTGACAAACACATCTAATTAAAGTGCATCAATGCTTGCTCCCATTTTAACAAGCTCTTAGGCTAGGTTCTCACTTGTGTGAGTGGTTGCCACTTTGGGACTGCACCTGCAACCACCCACAGGGAAAAACGAGTTGCAGTTTAGAAGATGCGTGGGGGTGCCATTAATCCTAATGACACCCGCACACACTGGAAACTCCAGCATAGCTTCCCGCACCTGAGAACTGCACTGAACTTGCGGTTTCTGTGCAGGCAGTGTTTTTGGAAAAGGTGCAGAGACATTTTCCCTGTGTTTTCAGGAGGCACAGCAGCCCATTCAAAAGAATGGGCTGCCGTTCCTGCTCAAAACACGACTCGCAGAGCAGCACAAATGTAAACCTAGCCTTATATTTTGTTGGGCATGTCAGACAAACATGCCTGTTGTTAGTGACAACTTGCCAGTAACAGGATTGATAAGAACTTATCTTTACCTAATGAGTCACTTATTTGCTAGCCACTCCATATGGTAGATGGTTTCCTAACTTTGGTAATTATGCCACTGGCATGTGTCACCAGCAGCAATATCGCCTGTCTGACATGCCCCAGTGAGAGATTTAACAACTTGCTGGCAGTCATCGCATCACCCTAAAGATATACAGGAGATTTCTAGTAGCTCTATCATGCTGCTAAAATTGGTAGTAACAATTTGCTAGATGTAGTAATTGAACTATAAACAGATGAAACAAATTCCTTCCTACGAAGTAAGTCCTTGTTCATATGGGAATACTTAAGCATACACATGTGGAAGGGCCATATTTGCCTACACGGGATGCACAGATGCTCCATGCATTCATATGCAGTTAGTCCTATTCATGTCTATTGGGAAATAATGGCTGCATGTCCCCGAATTCACAGTGTCTGCATTCGGAGACACACACCCACACGGATGTCAAATTGGCAGCAGCCGCCGCATTCCAATTGACATGAATGGGAACACCTGCATGCGGATACATGGAACACCTGTGCATTCCATGCCCTCACATGGGTGTACACTTAAGAACACTCGTGTGACCAAGGCCTTAGCATGCAGAAGCATCTTGTAGCAATCAGTTGTATGTGATTAACGAATTGTGCAATCCTATAAGAGTAATCACTACTTCATACTGTTAGCCATTCCTGTTTAAAACTCTGAAATTGCTAGGATACTCAGCCTTCAGGGGTTTTGGATCATGCTCTTTTCTCCATTTTTCCTATTACTCAGATAACTTCTGTTAAGGAAACCACACAATGAAAAAAACACCTTTCTTTTGAAGAAAACGTTTTATTTTTCCCAGAGAGAAAAAAAAGCAATATAAATTTTAGAGTATAAAACTTGCATGTAGTCAACAACAATGGTATAAATGGATCAGAGTATATATAATATGATGTAGAGAAGAATGGACTATGTGATACACTGGACATACTGGTGCATTGGTATAATGGACATCACATCACAAGCCACACAGGAGGATTTAAAGGAAGGTCAGTTTACTGATATATACAGGTTATTAGCATAAAAGACCACATCACCAGTACAGGATGGTCTATTCTTCACAAGACAAGCATTGCTTAAAAAAATGGAAAGCTCATTTACCTTAAGAAAATTTAAATTGTCTTATGGATAACTAAGTACAAGGTTGTCTACTTTTGTTTTACATTTAAACATACAGAAATGCACTATGCTTACATTGATACCAATCTATTAAAGGCTGGGATACTTGCAGTCCTGAGCAGAGCAATCTGAAAAATCAACATTTTAAGGTACCAATGGACATTAGAACAATCAAAAAACTCTCCATTCAGTGAAAGATTGTTTTTGTTTTTACCCAACACTCTCTAAGCCTTCCATACTTATAAGGTACACATAGATATAGGATGATTAGAAGGACAGAGAAGCAGTTATGATATCTTTGCATGGTATAGACTCAATTCAGTAGACCAGTACTTTTGGCACTGAGATCACAGTGCAGAATGGGTAGCTTTCAGTACTTATAGCTCCGGTGTCCAATAAATTGAGTATGGCTTTCCAGGAGTTAATTAGTATTAGGCAGGGGTTTTGTAAGAATAAGTGGATTAAGGTTAAGATTTAGAGTTAATGGCATATTAATTGGTAGGTTAGGTTTTAGGGTTCTGGTATTATATTTAAAGATAAGGTTAAATGCCAGGTAATGGTTAACTTTCAGGATTAGGTTTACTATTGAAGGTGAATGGTAAGGATTGGGTTAGGGGTTAAGGATTAATGATAGAGTTAAGAATATTGTCAGTTGGTGTAGGGACTTAAATTTAGGTTGAGTTGAGTGATAGTGTAGAAATCAGTGATATTTTCAGGCACAATTTATTTTTTTTGAGAGGCATCACCTGTTAAAGCTGAACCAAACCCTTCTGTCCTTTACAGCCAAGGAAACTGCCATCGTAGCCTCTCTTTGATCTACAGTTACCATGGTGCTGCACGTGTGATCAGTTATAACACCAGCAGTTTAATGGTTCAACAGTTTGGTTAAAAGCACAATAAACTGTGACAATTAGCATTCACGGCATACCTTGAATAAGCCTTAAATTTGCCTTGAGTAGGTTTTACCTTGTTAAGCTGGCCATAGATGGATTGAAATCGAAATTTCATTTCCATGTGTGGCCAGCCCCATTTTTACAGGTGTTAGATGTTAGACAAGCTGGACAGGTTGGAAAACTTTTAATGATAAGCGGCTGCAGTATTCCGACAGTGGAGACTCCCAATGTCAGAATACAGTGTTCTGGTGGGTGGGAAAATAGAATGTTCTGGTGGGTGTGGATAGAGGAATTCATTCTTTTTTTTTTTGTTCAGCCCACTGGCTGGACGAAAAAAAAAACATCTATGGCTAGCTTACCTGTTAAAGAAAACAGTTAAATCAGCGGGTTTAGTTCCGCTTTAAGTTTAGATGAGCTAGTGATGATCTGATAGCTTCTAGACGGTGATAACAGAACTTTCAGCTACAAGAAGCAATCTTAACACACACTGATAGAAAACCTCTGTAAAAGTGGCAACTGATTTTTTCCGATTTCATTGGAGTAAACAGAAGGAAAAAATGCTCAATCACCGCATTTACCTATTGGCCAAGTCACAAGGTAGACCACATCAGGTCCCAGTGGCTAGGGGACAGCTAATGTCAATGGGTACCTGTAGTTGCTGTAGGATTGTTTGTGAACTTCACCGATAACTTTAACAATACCAAATTCTCCAAGATATAAATGCCTTTAAAATATCATAGATGATTTTGTGCATTCGTTGTCTTTATTTAAATTTTTTTATGTATGCTGGCACAATGAAGATAGGCACTTTAAACTAGTTGAGTGTCAGTTATATAATGCACTATTGATGATAATAGATATAGATTCTGGTATGTGTTGAGTAACAATGTAACCACTGTAGTACTCAGCTGGAGATAAGAGAAAAATCTAGGGAATAATATACCCTCCAATGCAGGTGGTAGGTTTTATAGCCATCACTTGAGAGTTTCATATTTCAGTGGTCATGAAACTTCCTAATGATTCTAGAAATCCTTACCATTTTATTTTGATTCTATTATACAACACGTGAAGACAAAATTCCAAGTTTAGTTTACTAAGAGGTCCTTATTTAAATTCACCTGGTATGTACTCTGTTGCAGCATTGGCCAATGAAAGAAGGGTCTTTAAGTGTTTAACCATAGGCCAATCAAAATTCAGCAAATCTTCATTTCCCATGGTCAACACGTTGCCTTTCTTCCAGATTTCAATGGAAAGCTTAATACAGTATTTCTTATATCATAATGCAGCAGAAAACTTTGGCTTTGTTTAAGAGTTTGATAATATTTATTTCATAGCTGTAAAATAGATTATAGCCAAGCAAAACTCTTTACAAAACATTATTATGCAAATAATCTGTGAACAGATAAAACCAGACCTAAATTTAACAAAAAATTCAGTTATTTCATCCACATGAACCTTGATAGGCACCACATTATCAAGTATGTGTGATAAGTGGAATAGCATTCATGATGAGAGTATACTCATTATCCTGCACACAGAAGGAGATTTACAAAAAGCTGTTGTGGGACTGTCCACACAAAATATCTGCATTAGTCTTCTATTGTAAACTATATACTCTACATATTAGAGAAATATGATGAAATGTGATTATAACATTTGCCAAATAAATTAATAGAATGGGATAGCACTGTGATGCATTTTGTAAACCTCCTCCAAATTGTTTGTAGTCATTTATCAGGATGCAGAAAATTAGCTGGATACCAGGGACATTGCTGAGACTGATTTTCACTGTGACACCTTTATGGAAATGATTGTGCAGTACAAATGCATGTACCTATGGGCACTACAGTGGCATATGTATATATAAGATATGGACCTTAGATTGTAATCTGCTTGACTGATGTGAATGTACAATATGTAAAGCACGTCATACATTTCCAGTGCTATGTAAATACCTGTAATACAGTAAATAAATACGTCCGAAAAAGAGTACAAAATTAAAAACATCTTATTGGCTATGCTGTCTTTTCTGTGTTGCTTCTGATAACTTTATGTTGTGGCTACAAGTGGCCATTTTCAGCACATGCACATTTGCCAGTCTTAAAGTGGAGCTCCACCCAAAAGGGGAAGTTCCACTTTAAGGACTGCTCCCCTGCTCCCCATTAAGGATTGGCACCTTTGGGGGGCGGGGGGGAGCGGGTACCCAAATTTGACAGGTACCCGCTTCCACTTCCAGTCTGATCGCCTAGGCTATCGGAAGCGAAAGGTGTCCTCTCTCCCTCCCTCCCTGTAGTCTTTTGGGACACGTGACAGGTCCCAGAAGACTACAGGACCATTCATTAAGCGCAGCGCTACTCGCGCATGCGCAGTGGGTACCCAGCTGTGAACCTGCAATCTATCACAACTGGGTGCCCACACTGAAGATGCCAGACTCCTGGAATACAGGGCGGCTGGTGAAACGAGCTGTGGGGGACACAGCACGGGACCGAGGGACAGGTAAGTGGCTGTTTTTTAAAAGTCAGCAGCTACAGTTTTAGTAGCTGCTGATTTTAATTTTTAACAGGGTGCGTGGAACTCCGCTTTAATATGGAATAGTATTCAACTGGCTGAAATAAGCCAATACAATCAATAGACAGGTGTCTGCTAAAATCTAAGAAGCATTCACACCTGCAAATGCAACCTGCCAGTGATTACATGCAATAACCCTGATTAGCTGCGAGTAGTCAGCCTCATTGAAAGCAATGGGAGGCTGCCGGCTCTCGCAGCTAATTACGGCCACTCACATGTAATCTCTTATGTTGTTATCACATGTGAGTGATCTTCCCAGGATGCAGGCAGCCCGCATCCAGGGCAGATCATTCACATGTAATTGCTGGTAAGGTGAATTCGCAGGGATCTAAGTGTTCAGCTGATTATCTATTTGACTTAGTAATCAATGTAGCTTTCATGGTTAATCTAAAACCTTCCTATGAATAATGATTCTCTCTCATTTTAGAGAACCAGGACTGAGAGTTTGTCAAGGCAGAGATGGCCATTTGCTTGAGGACGTAGCAATCCTGAAGCCCTCCAAACTTGCAGCTCATGGTTCTGTCAGATGCAAGGAAAACAATAGGGACTTTAACGCTACGTTGGTGTCTTAAAGTGATCAGAAATTGTTAACAAAGTTCATTAGTTTAGAAGAGTAAATTCTACAGCTCTATTCACAGCTGTTTGTCATACTATTACAAATGTAATTGCTTGATTCACCTTGGGCTCTTTGATGGAATTGAAAGGGATTGTAAGAGTTCTCCAAGAAGTCCAAGACATAAGGATGACATTACTATTGTGACAGACCCAACCGGAACAGGGGCTTTTGGAGGGGACTGCAGGCTAGCCTCTTGCGTACTGACCATGGGCCCTGGCATCTGAGGAGGCTCTATTCTTTGGGAGGTGTATTCCTGGGGGGACCTTTGGAGTAGTTCTATTTTGGATTCAAGTCCATGTCTCCCCGAAACACACAGACTCTGAGAACTGGAGGACCAGGATACAGATTTGGGGTCTCTGTGCCCAAAGCAGCATTGACTGCTTCAATCCCCTTCCTAGACTCAGAGACTCAGACCAGAGGTTAATATATAAAGTAATCAGATCAAAACAACCTGATGCTGAGGTTTCTTGTGGTAATCTATTTATTAAGGTGTTTTGTGTTTACTGTGTCTTTCTTTGTCCCATTGTTAATTGAGTTAATTGAATCACCTATTGTTTCTATCTGTTGGGTAGTCCTTCTGGAGGTTCCTACATAATGGAATTAGTCTTGTGTCAACTTTACCTCTTTACCTAATCAGTGTGGGATGTTTATCCAGATGTGTAATATTTGTTTTTATTGTTCATGTGGGGACTGCCCCTATTTTTGAAGTCTATAAAACCCTGTATTTCTGTGCAAAAAAGCGTTCCAGTTGCACCTAAGCTAGCGTCATCTAGTTCTTGAGTGCAATGCCTAGCATTAATACCTTGGTCCTTTGTCCTAGCGGTGAGGAAGCAGCTCTCTGATGGAAGGTGTTCTGTCAAAAATATGTTATGGGGCACAACCTGATTTTTTGGGCCACAATTTAAGTTTTTGTTTAAAACTTATAGTAAACAAAGCTCAGATTAAGTGTACTGTAGACACAGTCACCGGTTTTTACAAGCTTTAAATATCTATTATATTATGTCTTAATGCTCAGTGATGTCCCTGGTTCCTAATGAATTAAAAACAACATTCTCATGTGTCATAAATATTGTACAAAGCATTTTTTCCTATATAAAGTGCCTCCACCTTTGGCTGTATTAAGTAATACCCACCACTACCTTATGACTTCTTTGTAGAACCATGAAGTTGGATGAAGTATTGACCAACCATCAGTTACCAATCCTGCCATGAATTGGTTAACAAGGCAGCTCTGTTCTTGTTATGCTATAGACCAGCTAGTGATGCCTTCATACACTTCTTCGATATTACAAAATCCATGGTGGAAATGTCACCTAATCATCATTCAGGCATAGGAGCTGCTGGAAATTATTGAAGTATTACTTTATACTGCCACTGAAGATAAATTATTGAAGAATAAATACAATTTATACTGCCAACAACGTATAGTCGGTAATGTTTGTAGAGAACAACTGCTATGATTGTATAGGCAATAATGACTAATTCTAATAATTGTAGTAACTGATCTTGTTTCTGTAAGTTTGTGTTGAAAGTTAAATTGACCCCATGCTTGGTTAAGACATGCAAATATGGACCTTATCCCAATGCACCTGTGAATACTGTATGGTTTGTATGCATGCAGTTTTCTATACACCTGTGTCAAACTACCATGAACCTCAACCAGTCACTGCAGGTAGAGAGAGGCATCAAATGCCACTCAATTTGTCTACAAACCTTTAAAGGAAAACTATCACCAAATTCTAGTTTAACATGTTAAGCTAAAAGTTTTTGTGTTGCCTGTTATTACTTTATAAAAATATTTTTTTTTTCGGGGGGGGGGGGGGGGTTGATGCTTCTCTTTCTGTGTTACTAGAACATTGAACCCAAAATTGCTATTTTAGCTGCGGAATAGGTGCTGGTTGATTGAATCACTGTTGGCTTCCTGATTCCAGAAATATAAAATATACAGTATATGTTTTCCTGGGTCCATCTACTTGCTAAAACCATTATAGAAAAGGCTCAGTCTTCCTGTTGGATTTTGTTCTTTAAGTAGAATCCAACAGGAAGAGGAAGACTCTAGCAGTGAGACAGTCAGTGTTCTGGAAACTAGACTGCTCATTCCAAATACTGCTCTTACAATGGAGTAAAGGAGAAGGAAAACAACATGATGATAACTAACGTGTGAAAAGACTTGCATATAACGATAAAGAATGATTGGTTCCAAATTTGAAATCATGCACTGAAATTATTTGGAGAAATAAGGAGCCAGCGTTTTAGATTCAGCCCACCACAGAACCAAAATATCAGTTTATGTTAAGACTAAATAAGATGATAGTTTTCCCACCTGAACACATTGGGCTTACCATTTGTCTAGTGACCAGTGTGCTAATTCACCTTCTCCCTGATATCAGTTATACAACTGGCTCTTCATGAATTTTGATTCGCAGCAGCCTACAAAATGTCTGCTACCACTCAGCGGATAACAGGAGCACTTAAAGTGAGGTTTTTACCTTTATGTGTTTTATTTACTATCAGAATAAAAATTAAATCACATTAAGTAATACTATATTATTTGCTACACAGTCGCTTATACATGATTACAATCACAACATACATTCTTTACATTTGATTAAACAAATTATATTTTCTTTTATTCATAATTTTGCAGCCCTCCTGTTATAAGTAAGTTTTGATTTTTATTTTGTGAGTTATAGAACAAACTAGGCTTGCTATTCGGTACAGATGCCAATCCACATCTTTCCTTGTCAAGCCATAAAACTTTTGTAGTGCTTAGCACATACACATCTTATAATTTCACCATATCTCATTATACAGTATGTTAATAGATATATTCTATTTTATATCAATAACTAATGATGTTACATGCCAGTAACTCTTTCTCTTTCAGTTTCTATAACTTCTAGCTTCAGCTACATTTTGTATAATACGTTTGATCGTAAAAGCAGCTTGCCTAAAGGCTCCAGGTCCATATTAGTTGCTTCTTGACATTCATTTACTATTAATTACACATTCATATATACAAAACTGGAATGCAGGCACACAACACTTGATTTCCCTAGCCCCACCCCGTCTACTGAAATGCCTCTGCTAGCTTGTTCCTGTTACAGTACAGAAAATTTGTCACACTTTATAGATTGATGTGAAACAACTGTTTAACATGGTAACTGTAAGGGCTCTTGCACATGGATGTGAAAATCGTCACATTTGTAGGTATACAGGTAATCTTTTTTTTTTTTCTGCTGATCTAAATGCAGCCCATTATTTTTAATGGGCCTGTACACACATGTATGTAAACTTGCGCTGCATATAGATCAGTAAAAAATAAAAAAAATAAAAAATAAAACTGCATTGCTAAACAGTATTTCATGCATGTATACGAGTATATATATCATCCCCTTGCAAAAAAGCAGAAAGAAGAATTTTTGCATGTGTGTACATGTGCACACGACTGTGCGCACGTACTCATGTACTATATGGACGATCCTCATGTTTTTATTCAAGAACATTCTGCCAGCAATGTCCAATGTTCATACATTGGTGCCATGTACAAGAACCCTAAAGCAGGTCACAATTTAATGTTGTGGATCAACAAAATTCGCAAACAACTGTGTTCTTTGTCTACCGATTGTTTAGGTAGGTCCTCAGACACTGTTGTTGTTGGTAAATTTTATGGATCAAGCATATCAAGCTTTTCACTGTGTGTGACCAGCTTTAAGATATGCTTCTGGGAAAAGCCTACCTGAATCTGACAATTTTTCATAAAGTTTTCATATTTAATCTCAGCATTAACAGTGATAGCCATTGCCTTGAGATGTAACTAAAATAATAACACAGTATAAATCTGCTAAAGCTTTTACATCAGGCGAACATGTACTACTGAATAATAAGGGCTGAGAAAAGTCCAAAGGTGATTTTTTTTTCTTGGCAAATAGAATGTGCTCTTCAGTACTGATCATTGTATGTAGCTTCTTCAAAATCTAACACAAAAGAGCAATTTTTCAGAAACTATATATGCTACAATCTATTAAGAACCTTACACTAAGGTAATCAACACCCCACATGTTAAAACATTTACAAAGCAAATACAGAGTTTAAAATTACAGTGCAAAGGTTTTAGAGTCAGTCGACTTCTGTTTTTGTTGTTGGCTGATCTGGGAAATTTTGTATAAAATTATATATTTTTTATTCTTTTTTGGAGGGGGATCATTTTGTTACAGGTGGGAAAAATAAAAATAGTATAACAAATCACTGGCTAATATAAATTATGATAGCACTTATGAAAAAATCCTTTATGGTTCATGAAAAGTTCTACTATCAAAACCAATTTTTCATCATAAACCATGAACATTCACTTTCATTTTTTTTGCCTTTCTTTGTAACAATGACATTCAATATGATTTGGTTGGGGTTAAGTGCTTAGAGTAATACGTTCGCTTGGTGGAAGTTGTACACGTGTATGGAAATGTTATTTTTTCTCCCTTTTGGCTGCCTTCTTCTTGTTCCCTCCTGAGGGTGCAGGAGTTTTTGTTTCTTGTTTCACAGCAGCATTAAGCGTGGCAGTCCCTGGAATATATATGTTTTGTCTATAGTCAGGTACATGCTGCAGAGTGAATTGGGGCCCATAGCAGGCACCAAGACCCATAGTCCCTGTTCCTCCTCCAATGTTGGAGCTTTCAGCAGCTTCTGTAAGATCAGAGGGAGAATTAGATAGTATAAAAAATACACATTCAATTAAAAATTAGAATTTCATGCATATTTGAACTACCCTGTGGCAACTGTGATCTACACTACTCAGCACATTTCCAATGTTTGTAAAAAGGATTAAAGCAGAAGGTCGTGCGTTTCCAGGATGTTGGCTTTTTGATTGCTGCTACCTGCTGCCTGAATGCAAAAGTCTTTTTACCATAGAATAAGTTAGGGATGAAATTAGGTGCCATTGCTTAATAAAATTTGGAAGCTAAACACTTTTTAAAACATTTGTATATAAGAATGTAGAATTTTTAATTCATATAATTATCTCATTTGTGAAATATTTGCACTCTCTGACCTTTGGTTATTAAATACCTACTCATACAAGACCTTAGGTGGAGAACATTGTAGCAAGGTTTTAGGAACCAAGGCAGGCAAATGTTGTATGTACAGTTTTTAGCTAATTAAAGAAGTTCTAGAGTCACAGCATATACTTTCAATTTATAATGTCAACATTGTAATATCGATACAAGCAGTAGTTATTTTTGCCAATCCAATATAAGCTTAATTGCAAAAATCTGCTTTCATTTTGTCTACTGGCCATCGCTTTTCACAACCTTCACGTTTCACTGCATGCTTTACAGCTTTTCCTCTGTGGTTTACTTTCAATGTCTAAGGACTACATATCCCATGGTACCTTGCTGCCTACGAGCAGTGATTCCTGTACTGACTGTGTCTCATAAAACTCCTCTACTCAGGACTTATGTAGTTCAGAAGGCAGGCTTTGTGAGTTCAGTAAGACAACAATGCATAGTCATAGGGAATGTCACAGAATTCAAGGAAGTAAATGTGTGGGTATTTTCCTAAAGTAATTTTACTCACTTCAAGATTGTTCAGACTGGGAGGAGTAGACTGGAAATAATGAAAATACAAAGTGGACATGAATATAATACACTTTAATCACAATTTGTATCTTTATACAGGCCATAGGAATCTTGGAAGGTGGGAAGAGTATGAATCAGTGGCATTGCTAGCAGTGGACTCCCATGCCCTACATCTTCTACAGGGTTCCCATAGGTCCCTGAAACTGTGATCACTGCAGTAGCCAGTATTTATTCTCATCAGCTGCCTGTCACAGGAATTGTAGGGGGGATTGTTCTGGGAGATGGATTTGGGGAGGTGTGATAAAGATTTGTAGGAAATGTAGTCTTTTGGACTGGGAGGGGGGATTTAAGTAGGGAGAAGGATTGGGGGGGGGGCAAAGATTTGTATGGATTTATGCTGGGAGTGGGAGACTTCAGCAGATGAACTATGAGCTGGGGGATTAGGTTGTGGGCGTGGCAATATTTTTGACAGATGCAGTATTTGGTCAAGTGAAGTATCATATTAGATCTGCTCATAGGGGAGTGTAAATTGACTGTGAAGCTGGGAAATATGGGATGTAGAGATTATAGACCACTGGAAGAATGGAACTGATCATGGACTATGAGAGAAGAAAAAAGAAGGGGTGGAGGTGGCAGAGGAGCAGCAGCTGACCATGGAGCATTAGGAGAGATAAACAGAGAGGACACACAGGTCAAGTACCAGAGACAGTGAGAAAATGCATAAAAGAGATGGCATTGGAAAGGGATATAAGAGATGTAAGCTAATCAAGGACAGCGGTGCTAGAAAGAATGGAGGCACAGAAGAGATGATCATGGACTGTTGAAGAGAGAGAAGGCAGTGGACAGAGAAGCAACAACTGACCATGAAAGATTAGGAGGAAAAGAAAAGGTAGAGTAGGAGCTAACCATGGGTGAAATGGAGAAGAGGAAAAGTGTGAGCTAATCATTGACAAAGGGAGGTGATTATGGACTGAGGAATGAGATAAGACAGAGAGGGGACGCAATTCAATGTGATCACAGACAGGGGATAGATGAAGCTGAAAAAATGTCAGTGCAAGAATAAGTGAAGAGACACTGAGCATCAATAGGTGGCTGATAGAAAGATGATGTCAAGTAGGAGGAAAAGAAAGAACTCTTTGCTGCTCTGTGCTGGAAAATAAAGAGGATTGGCAGTTGATATTGTTCCACTTGGACAGGATGCAGAGGAGGACCCAGTCATAGACTAAATGCAGAAGAGAGAGCAGTCATTAAAGGGATTGGGGGGAGGAGTCATGTATGAACTGTCCTTTATATCCCTTCTGCTGCAGTTCATGCCCTTTGAGTTGCAACATATGGCAGAGGGACTCAAAGAGCGTGCAGTATTGAATAATGCAGAAATTGTGGAGAGTGCATTGCGGACATACCTACTGTAAACACATGTCGAACAATAAAAAAACAGGAATAAAATATCCTATTTTGTCGATAATTGGCATATGAATGGGCACCTTTAGATTGCCTGCACTTTTCTTTGTCTATTAAAAATACAAGGAACTGTACTAGTTAGAAATGTAACAAAGTTTTCGAGACTAACCAGTTGCTGATGCCAGGATCATTGCCTGAAGCCTTTCTGTTTCCACTGGATTATTTGGCCACACTCCACCTTCCTCATTATTTTGAATGCTATTAATCAAAGTGGAAAAATGTTAAAACAAAAAAAGTACAGTATTCAACTTCACTAAAGAGTTTAAACTCAAATGTAGAGCTGCAAGAGCTCATTCCACTCACCAACTTTTGGATTACAGGTTTTCTGCCCAGTTTTATAAATAATCGAAAGATCGCTTACAAGGATTATTCCATGCAATGGTTTTCAGCATTACATTGAGCTACAGAACAATTTAGCCTTCTGGCTATTTTTGGTCCACTCAGACCTGCCTGTTTCTGCACAGACTGCAATGTTTCTCTCAATCTGGCCTCAATCAGCTCCTCACATTATTATTATTATACAGTTTATATAGCGCCAAAGGGTATGCTCAGCGTTGTACAGTAGCAGGGGGGACAGAACATGAGACAAGACAGTAACAATACAATACACGAGGGGTTCGAGGGCCCTGCTCTTTCGAGCTTACAATCTAGGAATAAAATTCCCTGTGCACAGCTGACTGATAATGAGGTCTGGCTTCCAGGTAAGATGTGGACTTAGTAATGCAGACTTTATCCCACCCAAAGCTCTACAACTTCTCTGTGCTCCAGAACTTAGGTGAGACTTTATAGAGGATCTTCAGTCCCCCCCAAAAGAAATTAAAAGTCAGCAGCTACAAGTACTGTAGCTGCTGACTTTTTAATAAAAGGACACTTAGCTCTCCAGGTATCCAGCGCTGTCCTCACCTGGGCTGGTGCTTTGCAGCCTTTGAGTCCCTGTTGCCACCACATCTAGTGTGGGAAGCTGGCTGTGGCTCCTTGCAGCTTCCCAGCCGGATTCCCACTTGTGATGTGTCCCAGAAGTCTGCAGGCGAAGTGGGGTGGGGGCGAACATCTGAGCGGAAGTGGGTACCTATCAAAACTAGGTACCTGCAGCCCCCCCCAAAATAAATTATCCAAAAGTGATAGCGGAAGAGTGAGGAGGCAGAATAGCTGAACTTCTGCCGCTTTGGAGGGTTCTGCTTTAATAAGCTCCAAAGAAAACAAAGAGCTTGTTTTTTTCCCTAGCAGGCACAAACCCTGTGCAGGTGCTAAACCTATATAATACATAAATACCATGCACAACCCTACCCTGATAAGTAAATGTCTAATGCAACACCATAGGTTATCATTCATTCTAAATCAGTATCACTTTAAATGAATGGGAAGAAGCAGTGTGTTCTAAACTGTCAGTAGTATTTATAAGTTTTTATAGCACACTCGCCATGAGAAAAATGCAGGGCCTTCCATTGCTGACCTTTCCCTCTAAAAATGCGAGCTACCTAAATGACATGTTGATGCTTTGTCTTCAATGCTTTTTAAATCCATCCCTTTGATCAAGTATAGTAATGATGAATTCTGACTTTTCGCAGACTTTAATTTGTTTCCTGCTTGTTTCAGGCCTTTGTCTCAGAAGTATTGATGAGAAAAACAACCAGGCAATTAGCATTTTAAGGAGGAGGTAAGCATTCACAACATCCATTAAAGCAAACTGTTGGCACTATGTAAGTCTTGTATAATAATAATAGTCCATATTTCTCTTACAATGTATTTTAATACTGTTCTATAATGGTAATGGCCTATGTCAACAAGCTTTTGTTCTTGTTGATGACATTAGTCTGACATCATCAGTATGAGATGCTTCTGAGATCATTTAAAAATCAGCTGACAGGTGCATTTGACCCCCTTCTATTCTGCATTTGACTTGCTTCATTCAGGTTTTGCATTTCCATAGACTTGTGTGTGAATCCAAAACTCTCTTGAAGACAAAGCTCTGTGAGCAAAAGCGAGCACTTTCATGTTAATAAATGAAGATTACAGACTTCAGGTGGTGTCTTCATGAGTATTAATTTCAAATTTTCAGTTGGAGTACAGGTTTACTTTTACTACTGGACACATGTTGAATTGTTGTTTCTCTGTTTCCTACTCTTATCAAAGGTGAGTGGGTCTGACTCGGGAAGTTCTATGATGCAGTGCCTTGAAATGATTATGGTAGGGAGGGAACTGCACATTAGCGGCTTTATTATTGCAAGTAACATTTGTAAAAGTGTACATTTTTAATATTTATTGATTTCAAAAGCTTCTCTTAAAAGAGAAGTATGGCCAAAGCTTATAATGCTCTTCTGGGTCACAGGAGTGCACTTACTTTTGTACTCCTGTGACCATGAATCAGACAACAGTGGGATAAAGCCCACTGTTGGTTGATGTCATAGATCTAGTCCAGGCTCTAAAAGGATCTTGAAAATAATGTCGGGATCAACCTAAATGCCTGACTGACAGCTGGCTCAGCCTCTCACTGCTGAGAACCTAAGCCAGCCCCTCCTTCCAGCCCTCCCCAGCCTGGCACTCCAGTGAGTACTGGAGGGGCAGGGCAGAGAGCGGTGACTGACAGTCACCGCCCTCTGCTCAGATTGGACCAAGAACTGAGCAATCAGTGGTCATGTGATTGCTCAGTTCTCCGGCTTAAAGATGCTGGGAGACAGCTGCAACTCCACAGTGATGTTGCAGCCATAGAGGTAAGTATATGTGTATTTTTTTTTTTTTTATTCCCACACTTCTTCTTTAACACTTTTCCGCCTGGCCTACTGTAATATGATGATGGGATCCCTGGATTGTGCCTCCCACGTGCTCCATGGGCCAAGCTGTGGTGTGATTTTCCACTGGCTGTGTCCACCAGACACAGCTTATGACTGATCGGTGTACCGGCCCATGGCCCATACTAGGTGATCGCTGTGACTAATCACAAGATCACATGACAGTTGTAAACAATGATTCACAATTGTCATTCAAAGTGCAACAGCGCTGAAAGCTGTAAATTGGCCTGAGCAGGAAGAGGGTAAAAGTGCCCACTATTGAAGTGGTTAATTAAGAGCAGACATTTTCATTAAAAAATGTGACCAAATAAGGAGGATACATATACAGTACCTATGAAGAACATTATCATGTAAACACAGTTACAGAGCAATTAAAAAATATTTACTAACCCACTAGTTCCTGGTCTTTGCGCCTGTGAAAAGTGCCAGTCCATGTTGGCTTGTGCCTGCTAAAAGTGGAAAAAAAAATTATTATCAACCCAAATGTAACTGATAAACTACACAAACATTTTACAGTTTCATGCTGCAAGTACAAAATAAAAGAGCACAACTTTCTGTTGGTGTTTTATGGAAACATTATTTATTCATATGTCTAAAAAGTATTTAAAAAGTTGTAGTGTGTGTGGGTGGTGCCCAGGTGTGGACAAGGAGGAGTGCATGCTCATACCCCTAAAGGCTGCCAGAGGCATATGCCAAAACATGGATATTAAGTAGCATTTGGGGGTGCTCTCCGTGATGTTCGGCACTTCTCTACACAGACAGTAGTTTAACTGCTTAGATTCTGTGGCATAGTTCTTTACCTTACACTGTAGACTATGAATAATATTCTTCTTTACACTTCTCTCCCTTTCGCTCAGCATTTCTGATCCCAGCCCAGTTACCAGTTACCTTGTGCCAGTGACACAAATCTGTGTGTTTAACTGTTAACTCTACTTGTGATTAAACATGAATCACAGGAAGCTCAACTTCTTTCGGAACCTAAGCTTTCTTCCCCTGAGGCCTCACTCCATCCTCCCTGACATACAGGCTGGGTTCCTAGGATGCTCAGCATCACAGGTTGGACCCAAAACTGGGGTGCCAATTGCAAAGGAAGAAGCCTAAGCACACAAGTTTCTTCACTACCAGGGTCTTCCATCACCTATGCCAAGTCACCTCAGCTTCCAAACAGGCTGGCTGTTATATGTACATAAACACTAGTACTGTAGTCATTGATAACGGCAATATAACCTTCTCTAGTTAGCTTGTCTGTTAATCAGACACTGGCACTGCATCTCTTCTTGTATCATCTTGTCCCCTGGTGTGAACAATAAGTCGATACGCCTTGCATGCACTCCTTTGTGTGGATCCTTAAGTAACTTCATACCAGGCCAAGTTACTTTAAAAACAAAGTCATTTTTACTGGAAGTTATTTAAAAAACAGAGAATGTTACAATCATGCCATTCCTCTTACATAGTGCTAGCTGAGAGCCTCCTAGTGCCCCTATCCATGGGGTATTCATACCTTTTAAATTGAAGAAAATGTCCTTAAAGTCCTTGCTCAAGTCCATTAGTCCACGTCCTGGAACCCTGACCGGGTTTCCACCAGAGGGGTGAACAAAATGGCAAAGTAATAGTTACATAGTGTAGCAATCTCCTTTTCTCTTCGCACATATGGACCGACCCAATCTCAAGATGGCTCCCTCCTTTTATCTAGTTGCCCCTAGCAGAGGAGTTAACCCTGGACTTCCAGGAGGCACCAACTCTACTATATTGCAGAATAGTGCAACAGAGTCAAAACATAATAGAAAAAAAAACAGAATAGATAACATGACAATCTTTAATGAACCACCTCCTTACATGTGTGTTTATGTGTAGGAGGAAGGGTTTTTTTTAGTAATGGGTAATGGCCAAGGTAGAGTCACAGCCTTCAAAAGGGCATTTAACCACACTTTGTGCTCTACCATTCTTTCATACAAGGGTATCCTCTTCTGGGACATGACATTCTACAGCTAGAACAGTAGAAATCTACAACATTTTCTATAAATGTATAAGCTGGTATGACTGAGCTTACAAGTACAAGGCATTCTCTGATTGGATGAAGTGGAGAGCAACAGTGGCAACTCCTCCATGCCTAATCAGAGAATGACTTATATTAATCTTCTATTAATTGAAAAGATAAAATGCATTCTATGAATGGTACAGGTGCTGAGTGTGTGCATGTAGCGTGCACTACTACAGTGATTTACAGAATTCTCAGTGGCCCTCTGGATATCAGTTATGGATACTTACCTCAAGCCAAGCTGGTCCAATGTACTGTAAGTATGCAAAAAATATAATTCCTGGAGTTAGCTTTAAAATTATATTAGAGGCATTTTTAAAATAATAAACATGTCATACTTACCTGCTCTGTGTAATGGTTTTACACAGAGCAGCCCCAATCCTCTGCTTCTTGGGCCCCTCATTCCTGCTGGGTGCCCCCAGAGCAAGGCAGTTTGCTCTGAGTGCACCCAAACAGGCTCACTCCAAAGCTGCTGCTCTGCATGTCCATTCACGCACAGTAATGGCTTAACCCCCACCTCCTCATTGGCTCACTGGCTGTGATTGACAGCAGTGGGAGCCAATGAGGAGGGAGAGTCCCTAGACATCTGAGGCTTCCATGAATCCAGAGTGGGCTCAGGTAAGTATTAGGTGGGGCTGCTGCACACAGAAGGTTTTTTACATTCATGCAAAGAATGCATGAAAATGAAAAACCTTGAGTCTTTAAAACCACTTTAAGTACATGTAAGACTGGTACTAGATTCTAGTTAATTGCTATTGGTACTGCCGTCAAAAAGTAACGCTTTTCTCACTAAACTAATTTGTTGAATATGTCTGTCTAACTCTTAATTAAAATCTATATTATGGTGGGTAATCTTTGTCAAAATGTGCAAGAATGACACACTTACCTACTAAACTGTTCTCTCCAGGATTTGAGATGTCAGCAATCTTCCTTTTTGCTCCTTTTGCTAACATCTTCCCCCACTCTTTTTGGTGTTCAGTGTACTCATTCAGCCACTGTTCTGTTCTGTTGCCCCGGAATGACGCTGGCATGTGCTCAGGAATTCATTCATTCTAGTTTCCACAGTGTACAATCATAAGAGAATTTCTAGCATGCAAGGCAGATGCGTTTATGGCAAAAGAGACATACAGAGTTTGTTCTGCAATTAAAGCCTGCCTGTTAGCACTTTTTTTTTTTTAAACAGACCTTAGTTCTATTCTATTCAATAAAACCAGCAGCAACAGGTGGGGATGAGTGTAAACATTGACTTCTATCAGTGTCCAACCGAGCGCTGGTTAAAGCTTGTGGGAGGACTTTTCATTCTCCCGATTGTCCTATGAAGCTGCATGACCCCTGACTTTCTGTCTGGACAGTGCTGATTATATGCACTCTTCCAAGAAATAAAACTCTCTAGCAATACACTCCAAACTAAGCGTTGGCAGCTTGCCCCCAAGGCTCTGTTCTATCAGCACATGGATTGGGGACTGTGGAAGAAGGAGAGGATGAAACATGCTTTTTACACAATGCAGAAGATTAACCCCTTAGGTTCCACAGTGAGTACAGTATAACAAGCATGCTTTACTGCATATACAGACTGATTTTACTGTTGTAGGTTTAGTAACACTTTAAGGGGACCAAGTGCTCCTTGCAAAAACTGTGTGTCGATTCTTCATATGTTAAGAGCCAGTAGATAGCCTAGGACAGTGATGGCGAACCCGTGGCACGCGTGCCACAGCCGGCACGCCGAGCCTTATCTGTGGGCACGCCAGGAGAATCCAGCGGCGCGCTGTCTTCCCGGCTGTAGTGTGCATGACAGCCGGGTCCCAAGTGCACATGCACAAGAAGCAGTGCTCTTTGTGAATGGTAAGGCGGTACCTGGGACACATGACAGATCCCAGAAGCCGCCGGACCAATCACAAAGCGCAGCGCTTCTCGCGCATGCGCACTGGGCATCCGGCTGTCCGACGAGCGCCCACACTACAGAAGCCGGGAAGACAACGCGCGGCTGGATAAAGGAACAGGTAAGATAAAAAAAAAACTCTGCGGAAGTAAGAGCGGGTACCTGTCAAATTCAGGTACCCGCTCAACCTCCCTCCCCAAAGGTCAGCAGTCATCTCTGTACTGTCCGCAGTCTCTGGTCATCCCTGTGCTGTCCGCAGTCTCTGGTCATCCCTGTGCTGTCCGCAGTCTCTGGTCATCCCCTGTACTGTCCGCAGTCTCTGGTCATCTCCTGTACTGTCCGCAGTCTCTGGTCATCCCTGTGCTGTCCGCAGTCTCTGGTCATCCCTGTACTGGGTCCGCAGTCTCTGGTCATCCCTGTGCTGTCCGCAGTCTCTGGTCATCTCCTGTACTGTGTCCGCAGTCTCTGGTCATCCCTGTACTGTGTCCGCAGTCACTGGTCATCCCTGTACTATGTCCGCAGTCTCTGGTCATCCCTGTACTATGTCCGCAGTCTCTGGTCATCCCTGTACTTTCTGCAGTCTCTGGTCATCCCTGTGCTGTCCACAGTCTCTGGTCATCCCTGTGCTGTCCGCAGTCTCTGGTCATCCCTGTGCTGTCCGCAGTCTCTGGTCATCCTTGTGCTGTCCGCAGTCTCTGGTCATCCCCTGTACTGTCCGCAGTCTCTGGTCATCTCCTGTACTGTCCGCAGTCTCTGGTCATCCCTGTGCTGTCCGCAGTCTCTGGTCATCCCTGTACTGTGTCCGCAGTCTCTGGTCATCCCTGTGCTGTCCGCAGTCTCTGGTCATCTCCTGTACTGTGTCCGCAGTCTCTGGTCATCCCTGTACTGTGTCCGCCGTCTCTGGTCATCCCTGTACTGTGTCCGCAGTCTCTGGTCATCCCTGTACTGTTAATTAGTTTGCACTACTGTACGAGTTGTTTTTTCTAAACCAAAAGCTCGATATTCAGGTTTCATTGCAGTGTTGGCACTTTGAAAGAAATAAGTTGGTTTTGGGTTGCAGTTTGGGCACTCGGGCTCAAAAAGGTTCGCCATCACTGGCCTAGGATATGGTCTTTTTTGTTTTTCTTCCTGGATTCTTGCCTTTTTGTGCCTAAGAAGGTTGTCCTCCAAGTTCTTTAAGTTCATTGGGCATCCCATATACACCTAGACCCCATTCCTAATAAAACAACAAAAACCAAGCACATGGACTGTTTACTGACTGTGGATGCAAGTGAGGAACAATGCTTGCTGCCTGGCTATGCAGAGCTTAGGGGACCCAAAAACACAGAGGTTAGTGCTAAACCAAAAACACCATTTATTAATAAAAAAGTAAAATCTATATACTCGCAAAACTGTATATTCACAAGCATAGATCAATTGATCAGCACCTCCAAGGTCTGGATAGCCAATACAGAAGACGTATGTTATATATAATGCAAATATGCTGATACGTTTCAAGAGATATATCATCAGAGCTGTTGCTGTGCTCTTCCTTAGGCCCCCTACACCATTTTTGTTGAAATTACTTTGGAGATCATTTTTTGGATTCCGTCTTTCTGTTTCTAGCACGATATAATGTCCCAGCTGGTTCCAACGTTACTTCACTGAGGCTCAAACACAAGCCACATTGTAACTGTTTTCTTCAGCTGCAATAATATTCCCACTCCCTTTGCTGGGGTTGTCTGCTCTTGAATCAAACACAGGTACTCTGGCTGTGGCATTGGGTGCTCACCCTATGGTGAAGAGTCATGATTAGGGACTATGGGACCCAAAAGTTGTCCAAACAGATCCATGTTTGTTCCTATGATTAAAGAGCTCTTTGTGGACCCCGGAGGCTGGAAACATTTGGCGGCAAGCGATTTTAATGACTAAAAGATTGAATGACACCTTGACCTGTAGGTATATATTGTAAGGACTTTTCTCCACTATGATACCCCAGATCTCAAAATCTTTTAATTTCTGTAGGTGCAGGTGCCTCAGGTTCATGTCATAGAAACCCAAGTTGAGAATAGCCTTTGTTTAAACATTCTCCACTTGACATTTCATTCATAGTGGTATCTCAAGGAGCAGGCTAACTTGGCTAGCATCTTCCGACTCAGCTTTCATTCTATGAAAAGAGACAGGAGAATCTGGGGGAGCTCCTATTTGTAGTAATGACTCCCTATGAAGCTGCTTTATTGTTGGTTTGTCCTAATTCCAATGGTGATCCACCCTTACTGAAATCTGTTTCCCCTTAATATTTTCCCTCTGCATAACCAAGTCTAGCCACCAATGTGGCCATTAATGGTCTTCCAAGCTCTCTGCCCCTTTCAGTAAGCCTGTCCATTATCAGCAGAGAGAGAGAGGGAGATTAACCTGCAGCTTGGCTGCAAAACTTGGATGTGTGGCTCCTACTGCTAAAAGGGGCGTCACTATCCTAAAAATGTTTCCCTATTTAAAGTGGAAGTAAAGGGCACATAGTAATATACTTAAAACCGTTGCTTCCGCCCTTCTGCTACCAAATGCTGTATAGTGCCAGTAAAAAAAGATCTGTGTAAATACTTTATTTCAGTCCAAACCCTGATGCAGAAGTTGCAGCTCCTCGTGTCATGGAGCGCTCTACAATGGTGCAGAATTCTGGGAGCCATGATGTCACCCGCTGGCTTCCATTTGTAGTTGCCCTTGACACGGAGGAACTGGTGCTAATTGGAACAGTTGGAAATAGATATTTTTTACCAGCAGTATAGAACATAGGTAGGAAAGAAAGGAAGCAGTGGTTTTAAGCACATTTAAATGTAGCTTTTACTTCAATAACAGAAATTCCAATATGCATTTTACATTACTGTTAATTATTTTATTTCTCAGATTTCTGTTGCAAGTAAAAAGGAAACCCATCCAGAAAAGCAGAGCGATAATAATAATAATGAGAGATAAGAGAAATACTAGCATTTTTTAAATGTAATCACAGCCAGATACAAAAAAAACAAGAAGCAGCATTTGTTTATATCCTCTTTGCTGCTATTTTGTAATGTAGCAATGGCTCCTTTATGTGCATGGCCTTATTTTTATAGAACATATTTAATGCTACTATTTGTCTAGCAGTGTATATGGCAGGACTGAATTGGTTAATCTGCTTTATATACGATGTAGGTTTCGTTCAGGCCTCTGAATGGCCTACTTTAAAGCGGAATATCAATGCTCCTGTCTGCAGTCCCCTTCCAGTTGCCATGGTAACCTATTGCCCGTTTGTTTACATGGCTCTGCATGTTCTGCTGTTCAAGCAGTGTCTTTCCCTACAGATCAATTTTTCTTTTGACAATAGCATGTTTTCTAATTTTCTGAGAACCAAAAGAGGGGCATTTTTTACTGCCTTACCATTTTGGTATTTAGTCACACTTTAACACATCCCAAACATCATTGCCGAATGAAAAAAAAATAGACATCAATATGATTATTGCAGACATTTTATTCTTTTAAAGACACTTGCAAACTCAACATTCTCCATTAAAAGATACTGCAAAAAAAAAAAATCCCCACTAAAGGCTTGTTTACACATACAGTAGTCCTCTGAAGGATGATCCACTATGGATCTCTAAATTAAGGTGAAAAACCTTCTGGGTGCAGCTCCCCTCTCAGCCCCCCTTATACTTAATTGAGCCCCATCTCGATCCAACAATTTGCATGAGAGCCGCGGCTCTCCTGGGTCTCCCTCTCCTCCTTGGCTCACACAGCCATGGGAGCCATTGGCTCCCTTTGCTGTCAATCACAGCCAGTGGGCTGTCAATAACAACCAGAGGAGAGAGTGGGGTGCAGGGCTGAGCTGCACTCCATGTGTGAATTGACAATATCCATTTACAGGAGTGCAGCTCAGGAGCAAGCCTGCTTGAGTGCCCCCATAGCAAGAGGCTTGTTATTGGGGGCAATCGGCTGGTAGGGGGGAGCCAGGGCTGCCAGCAGGGGACCCAAAAGGAAGAGGATTGAGACTGCTCTGTGCAAAACCAATGCACAGAGCAGGTAAGTATAACACTTTTTTTTTTAATTACAGCCTTTACACTCACTTTAAAGGGGAGCGGTTGGGGGTGGGTGGTAAAATGTGTATCAACTGCTTTTTTCTTTTACCACACCCTAACTGTGCAAATGAGCCCTTAGAGTGTAACTTCACTCTAAGCAAAGCCAGCTCACCCTGCCATGTCACACATTTATCCATCCTCTCTCCTGTAAGTCTCTACTAGCTATGCACCACAAACTTTTCTTCTTCATTCATTCCCATGGGGAATGCATACTTCACTAGGAAAAGTGGAGAATAAATGGATGAGATTGCGCATGCATTGACAGAAGGAGTAGGGTCTGACTGATGGCTGCACAGCGTAATCTGGAAGCAGGTAGGTGTGTGCCTTGTTAGAGGTGATAATAGAGGGTTTGGAAGCCCACTAAGTGCAACTTCACTAAAAGTGCTTGTATTGCCACTATACCAGCCTGTGTTGACAAGCGTCGGCCTTGTGTTGATGGCATTGGTATGACATGCTGCTGAGATCATTCAGAATTCACTGACCTGCATTTTACCTGCTCTAGGTGGGTTTTCCATTTCCTCAGACTTGCATTGGAATACAAAACCTGCCTGATGAGAACAAAGCCCGTTGACACAGGCCCTAAGGCAGCCCATAGATGATTCAATTTTCTTTTCTTCCACCATAGGAGGAATCTAGAGACTTTCTTTCCTTCCACCCATGGTTCCAGCCAGTATTGATGGGGGAATACCTTCTCTATTTTGAGGGGGGCCGGCAGAACACGATTACTGCTAGTGGCTATAGCCACTGCCAGTAATCACATGTACAAAAATCCAACAGGCTGGTTGTACTCAAGTTGATCGATGGATTGCCTTGGGTACAATTAGCCTGCCCATACGTGGATTGAAATTTGTCCGATACCTGCTGAACCAGACAAACTTTGATCCATGTATGGCTGGCTTAATACACTTGCACTTGCTTACAAATAAATACTTTTGTTTTCCATTTAAACAAGATCCAATTGTGGTTATGGAGTAAGCTATACATTGAAAACAAGAAGTTGACTAGTTATTGTGGACAATATTACTTCTTTTCCTGTATGATAGTGTTTATAGATAATCAATGCAATGATTTCAAAGACAGAGCTGTGTTATATTAACTGACAATTGGGCGGTCATCCAACACTGCAACCAAATTAAATTTATATCATTTTTTCCCCACAAATAGAGCTTTCTTTCAGTGATATTTGATCACCTCTGTGTTTTTTCTATTTTTTATGCTGTGAAAAAAACAAACTGACAATTTTGCAAACAAAACCATATCCCATATAAAACATATCCAATAAAAAAAATTAAAAAAATCAAATTTCTTCATAAATTTAGGCCAAAATGTATTCTGCTACATGTCTTTGCTAAAACAAATCCCAATACGTGTAAATTAATTGGTTTACTTGAAAGTTATAGCAGTATACAAATGGCAGTATATATACTGGAATTTTTATTTAAATTTTTTTTATACTAGTAATGGCGGCGATCAGCAAGTAGGACTGTGGGACTGTGACGGGCATTCTGACACTGGCTGGGAAGCGACTGCCACTGACATCCCCAGTGACATTAACCAATAGCCGCCCGGCCAATAGCTGTTTGGCAGCTGGGAAAAGGCTGTAGATTTCCGGGTGGATGCCATATGGCGTCCTCCCGCAAATGCGCAGTTTTCGTACTTGCAGAGCCACGCAGCGGTGCGATCTGTCACCGGCCGTGTACCTCGGCCCCCGTTGCCGGTACCATGTGACCTGCTGTGACCAATCACAGCAGGTCACATGACAGTTGTATACAATGGATGGCTTCATTCATGCCATCCATTGTATACTAGTGTCTAGCTGTGAATGGTCACAGCGATCACATGCACATGTCATGTGATTAGCTGTGGCCAAATCATGGCTAAGCACAAAAAAAAAAAAAAACCCTGAATAAATCGATGTCATTCAGGTAAATGCTTGCTTATAGCAAAGTAATTCTTTGCTATAAGCAAATTGTGTAAAAAAAAAAAAAAAATACTGATCACTTCCCCAAAGTAGTACAATGTTACTATGGTAACATTGTACTACTTTGGACATAGTGAAATATGAAAAAAAAATGTAATAAAAAATTAATAATAAAAAAAAATATATATATATATATATATTTTTTTTTCATACTGTCACCAGTCAGTGCCCCTGATCACCGCCATGCCAGTTATATGATGACGCTGTACTGCACTGGTGACAGTATGTAAAAAAACAAATAGTGAAAATAATTTTTTTCATTTTTTAATTTTCCCAAAAATTATGACAAAAAAAATACAACTTCAAATACCTCGCCATGCCTCTTATGAAGTACGTCAGACTGTCTACTTTGCAAAAAGGGGTCATTTGGGGAATATCTGTACTGTTCTGACATTCTTGGACCTCAAGAAATTAGATTGGCTGTCAGTACTTCAGGATTGATCAGTTTTGGGTACAGTGTTGTATGACTGTGCAATTGTCATTCAAAGTGTGAGAACGCTGAACCCTGAAAAATGGCCTGGGCAGGAAGGGGTAAAAGTGCCCGAATGATTAATGGAAATGATTAATGGATTAATGGAAATGATTAATACAGTGATCAATGCTAATAAAAAGCACTGACACTGTACTAATGACACTGGGCAGGAAGGGGTTAACATATGGACCGATCAAAGGGTTAACAGTGTGCTGTGTGTGTTTTACTGTGTGTACTGTGTTGTGTTTTACTAGGCAGACATGCTGCTTTGTATCTCTCTGCTGTGCAGAGAGGTACAAAGCAGCATGTCCATGCTGACAGGAGAGAGACCTATGTTGTTTACACATGTCTCTCCCTTGTCAGCTTTGCCCGATGATCGCCGAGTGTCGGCTGGGACCTGGTGATTGACATCCACTGCAATCAATAGCAGGGCGTACACACGCAGCCCCCTACCCAGAAATGCAAATGCGATCACGTATATATATAATTTATGTCGACTGTATTTTATACTTATATTTTTGAGAACTTAATTACACTCTGGGTTTATGCACAAAAAATGTTATTGGCACTGCATACTTTGATTCTTCACATTTTTGGTAGTATACCTATCACTAGAATAAAGACAATTATTAACCACATGCCACCCAGCCACTGTAGAAATACGGCGGCAGGGCGGCACGGCTGGGCAAAACCATGTTTTAAAACGTGTGTTTTTAAAACAGGTAGGGGGCGCGTGTGAGGCGCGCAGCCGCCCTACCTATCCCGCCAATCACGGCCGCAGATGTCAGTTGCCGGGTCACAGCCGGTCATTACCGGCTATGTCCCGGCGATTGGCGGCGATCACTGACAGAGAGCACAGCTGCAGTAGCTGTGCTTTCTGTCAGTTCCCTGACAGCACCTGACACGCTGATCGGGACAGAAGAGTTTATCTGTCCCGATCAGCAGTGTTCCCTGCAGTACACACCCCTGCCCCCTAGTAAAACATTCCCCTCACACAGTTAACCCTTTCACTGAATAATAAAGTTAACCCCTTCCTCCCCAGTGGCATTAGTACAGTGTCATTGTTTTTGTTTTGCACTGATCACTGTATTGGTGTCACTGGGGATGTCAGTAACCCCAATTAAAAATCCCAGTATCTTTCCCGCCATTTGTAAACACTATAATTTTCATGTAAACCAATTAATTTACACGTATTGGGGTTTTTTGTAGCAAAGACATGTCACAGAATGCATTTTGCCAGAAATTTATGACTAAATTTGATTTTTACACTTTTTTTTACTGGACATGTTTTATAGCAAAAAGTCCAAAATATTGTTTTTTTCCTCAAAATTGTCAGCCTTTTTTTATAGCGCAAAAAATAAAAAACGATCAAATACCACCGAAAGAAAGCTCAATTTGTGGGAAAAAAAAAGAATGTAAATTTCATTTATGTACCGTATTGCATGACTGCGCAATTGTCCGTTAAACTAGCGCAGCGCTGTATAGCAAAAAAAATGGCGTAAATTGCAGTATGTATACCATAGTTTGTGGACGCTATAACTTTCACACAAAGCAATCAATATACACTTAGTGGGATTTTTTTTACCAAAAACATGTAGCAGAATACATTTTGGCCTAAATTTATAACTAACTTTGAGTTTACTATATATTTTTTATAGCTGAAAGTAAAAAATATTGTTTTTCTTCAAAATTTTTGGTCTTTTTTTGTTTATAGCGTGAAAAATAAAAAGCACACAGGTGATCAAATGCCACCAAAAGAAAGCTCTATTTGTGTGAAAAAAAAGGATGTAAATTTCATTTGGAAGCAGCATTGCATGACCGCGCAATTATCAGTTGAATTAGTGCAGCGCCGAGTAGCAAAAAGAGGCCTGGTCATTAAGGGGGGTAAATCCTCAGGAGCTCAAGTGGTTAAGGAAAGAGTGAATTCAGTCAATCAAATCAACTGTTCTTCCAAAAGAACATTTGGAAGGTAAACAATAGGATTTATTGTCATACCTAGGAACTTGCCTGCCAATGTCAGCTTTTTGCTTCTATTACTGGCTTTTATTAGCTTGGCTCTGTTCTCAGGCATTTTGGCTATGTAAATGTAGCTCCCCTCTAGTTAGCCAGGGGGAGCTAGACTAGGTTTTTAGGCAGAGTCTGAATACCAACCGGAGCATGAGTCACCCTGGGTATGAGTCACCCTTAGATATACTTGGGCCTGATCAGCAGGAAGTGTGTCACTCACAGGTGGAGGCTAGAGTGTGGAGCCTGGGGTGGGGCCCGGGGAAGGGGCCTCCCTACAGGCAGGTGCTGGAAGAGGGGACCTCCACTTTTGCCACTGTCTACTAGGAGGGACAGCCTTAACAGCAGGGAATGAGCCAGCCCAGCAGAAGGCCTACAGGCAGCCACCAACCCATAAAGCTCTTAGAAAGGACAGTGCGAGTAACCTTACACCCCCTGGGCCGGATAAGGGGAGAGGATAGTCAGAGAGAACCCAACCAGCTCCTCAGATGGGACTGTTTAATTTTGAGCAGCTTCTGGATCCCCTTGCCCAGAGAATACTCTTACTACTGCTGGGTGAAGAGGGGGATTCATCTGGGGTCTGAGGAGATACACTGGAGAGCAGGAGTGCTCTCAAAGAAGAGACAGATTTTTGCTTCCTGTCCATAGACTTGTACATAGTTTGTCCTCACAGTTCTTTGGGCATCCCATGTATCCCTCCACACCATCCAACCCCTAAATAAAATCACAAAAACAAGCCTATAGACTGGTTACTGTCTCAGTATGCAAGCGTGGAGGAAGAAGATGCATGTTGCTTGGGTGTGCAGGACTGTAGGGGGAGCCAAAAACGTAGCGACTCCTAAGGTGGTAGTTCTACATAAACATAAACAAAGTCATTCATTCAGAGTGACTGAACACCAATTCTTTGCCTCTGCCTAGTAAATGGCTCATTCAGGGCCAGGAGTAGATGTACATATAAACAAAGTATGGGGGAAGCACAGTGGCTAAGTGGTTAGCACTTCTGCCTAGCAGCACTAGGGCTGTTGGTTCAAATCCCTACCATGGCAGTACCTGCGTGGAATTTGCATGTGCTCCCTGTGCCTGCGTGGGTTTCCTCCCACACTCCAAAGGCATTCTGGTAGGTTATTTGGCTCCTGTCTAAATTGGCCCTATTATGCGTATGAATGTGAGTTAGGGACTTTAGATTGTATGCTCCTTGAGGACAGGGACTGATTGGCTAAATTGACAGTGCTATATAAGTACCTGTAATAAATAAATATTGACAGTGGGCAGCAGCAATGCATATGACACTAGGCAGTGGTGGCACATGTCACCAGCTCTACCCACCCTGCACTAATCTCTGGCTCAGAATTACAGGAATTCCCAGGTATGCTTATTGTACATACTTCCAAATGCCCAACTGCACCATTTTACCTCGTACAGTGTACCTCACTTGACCCCTGTGCAATTCAAAGCAGTTTATTAATGCACATTATGCTGCACATTAACATGCATTGTAATAAGGCAGCCCACCTAATTAAATGGGCTGCAAATATACCACATGGTGGACCTGCACCATTTTTGCCAATGCAGCACTCCAAAAATCACAGTAGTGCGTTAATGTGTATTGAAACCTGCAACGTAGGTGTATTGAAGATGCTTTGAATGAATATGTTGGATGACACCATGATGCACTGTTCTGGGGTACGTGCTTTGTGATAACTCAGGTTAAAAAGGATGTAGGTGTGCAGCCAGCCTAACAGTTTTATATCACAGTTATCGTCTACCAGGCCATGTATTTGTCTTTTCTGGGTTTTCTCTGTTTTACCAGCATTTGGTGCCCAGTGTTCCTTACTGGACCACCATCTCTTTGCTCTACCTGCAAGCAGTCACCTTAGCAGCCATGCACTGACTTTACTTCACTTTACCTGTCTAAATAATTACCATGCTTCCTACAAGCCAGCCTCTGCGCATCTCATTGAACTTCTCTTTCCCCACGCCTTTGGCATAGTTATAATGCACTATTTAAATTGATCTCACTTACATGGTTGGAGGTTGAAGAGGGACAAGTAATTGAGAGGCTTGGGCATCAACTCATGACAGACAAATCCACCATTTTCCCTGCTGTATTAGACAAAGGGTCTCTTCAGGACAAAGAATGATAAAGAATGATAGCTGAGTTGATGAGGACAATGGCACAAAAAGGATCTCCCAACAAGTAAAGTAGGCAGAATTAGTCAATGTTGTACTATGTAATATATATAACAACAATTGGCTATACATCGCTATGTGTCATATCAGCTGTATGAATATCTCAGTGTACACACTGCAGCATGAGATGAGATAATGGCCTGGTACATTACACTCAGCTATGTGTCATATATCAGTGTATAAAATATATATCTGGATTTACAAGCAGTATAATATGATTGAATTTCTATACAATATCTCATCTCGATGTTGCTTTCTTATTTTAACATTGCCAGGGGGAAACACAGATAAAGAACAATGGTACAAATCCAAAACAAGCATAAAGGCACCCATAGGTTGTGCAGTGGAGACAAATCAAAGCAACAGCATTTTATTTTCAATGTTTCAATAGAGCTCAGTCCATCTTTCTCAAGATACCATGTTTGGTATAATCTTTTTAAATATGTGTTTTGGATCTACGTACATGTAACACCCTGCTTGATAAGTGCTGGGATAAGTAGATTAGTTGATTCTTCTGCTTAACAGGAGAACTGTTGAGAAAATCTAATTGGGTTTTCTGCTTAACAGAGAGCTGCAGTTGTTTAGTAATGCCTGCTCGGTGTGTTCAAGTGCTGCCTCTGACTTCCTCCGTACCCAAGCAACCTAGGAAGGTTCTGGATGTGTAGGTGGAACCCATGCAGAACATAGCATGAATATTATTACCACTCCAGCCAATCCCAGGTAGTGTAGCCCTGAAGGATGCTGGAAGAAGGTATTTATTCTCTGGGCATACTAAGCTCTGGGTCCTTCCTGGAGAGAATTGTAACAGCCTGGGGGAGGATATGCTGCCTCCCTAGGCACCTGCTGCCATGCAGCCTTATGTGGGCCTGAAGTAAGAGAGAGAGTGACCCTGAGTTTTCATAAAATTGACTAAGGGGAACTGTCTGCCAAAGATCTGTCTGGTATTACTGGAGGGCATTACTTGGAAGATTGAAAGGAGGCTACCATTCTGTTTTTGGGTCTTGTGAGTACAGACACCTTGAGATCTTGGGGACTCTGTGTGCTTTGTTACCCCTCTGCTCCTTCATAGTCAGTGTGGGTCTGTAAAAGGGCATGTCGGCTGGTGTCCTGAAGAGCACTGTCCATTTAATCCCTCTCTGATACTGGGACTTTGCTCAAGGCTGCAAATTAAGGAAGTTCTGTCTTCAATTGTAATTAGTTCTATTCCTGGAGTATCCTACTAAATTTCCCCATCCCTACCCAAGTTCTCCAATAATAAAACTACAAAAACAAAAACCTCTAGACTGATTATTAGAGACAATGAGTGAAAGTGTGTGTGTACTTTTAAAATACTTTGGGCGAGGTTTAGGGAAGACCTTGACAATACTATAGTGGCCCCTGCGGGGTTAGCACTACATGCACATTTGCATGCAAGCACGGGAGAATGGGCGTCCTTTTTAAACAAACAAAAATGCTAAAAAGCACATCATACCATCTCGTGCTGCAATCTACTGCATCCCCACACTGACAGCTGCCTGCACACTAAAACAGAGCATTTAGCATGGGGCAGTGTGAACTGACCCTTAGAAATTTGAATTTAGTTCACCTATAAGTGCCAGTATGTGTTAGTTTTCCACAGATTAAGGGGTAAGAAACTACAATGAAATTGTAGCATGAACTTCTCATGAGCCCTCTCTACAAAAAAACAAAAACAGATAACAGGAGCTTTTTGAAAAACACAAACTTCACATTAGAACTACATGTGAAGGACAAGCATCTAAAGGAGCCCAGCCACCATCTTTGGTGCCTGTTTTGCATGAAGAAACATACTATTCAGTGGTAGCATCAGTGGTAAACATATGGGGTCTCATTTACACACAGCATCTGCCACACCTTTTATGTTTATTACTCCATTTTAAATAAAGATAAAATGAACAATATCTGTGCTGACTGACAATACAAAGCAGCTAACACCAATAGGTAGTATACAATCCTATATAGTGACTACAAATGTGAGGTGTAGTGCTAAACATATAATGATAAAACAAAAGTGCATCAAAATAAAAATATATAAAATAATAAATAAACATATCAATGTCTGTGAGATCAAAAAATGGTGCCAACAAAAATGAATTAAAAATACGTTGAAATACACAACTGTTAAGAAAAAAAGTTGAACTTATGTCCATCCACCACTATAAAGTGCTATTGCTTGTAGCAAAACAACTCCAATCAAAATTGCCATCACCATCTTCCAGTGAATAGAAAACTCACTAGAAATGATGGCTGCCACTACGGCAGCATAAACGCCCATATATTTAAGCAGGAACGTATTTGTCTCGACATGAGACTCTGTGAATACATGTCATTCAGTCTGGACGGGCTGTGGTATAATAAAGCTCGCCAGGAGCATAATAAACTTCCAATAGTGTAGAATTTATTAAATACCAAGTGAATAAAAGTATATATAACTGAAGAACATATAGCAAAAGATATCAGCTTACATGAACAGCCACTGCCGACCCGGGATTGCACAGCGGCATGACGTCAGCACTGTAGACTCCTCCCCGCTGTAGACTCCATTTTATGTGTTGTGAATGTCCACAGTTCTTATTTTCTCTCCAGTTATTAAAACTTCAAGATTCATTCACACAGTTGGGAGGATTGGAGGGATCAGCCGCATGTCAAACTGCACATAGGTCACAGGGTAATATGTAGCGAGGACAGGACAGTGAAACAGCTGCTACCAAGGATTTGGAATATAGAATACTGACAACACAAAGGCCTGCTGTCCTGTCAGCACAGTCACCTGCACACGACAATACAGCAGTCTCTACACAGTCAGCACCTCCACAAAGACAACATGTCAAGGATTAAAGAATAAGTTCACCTTTTGGACAAAAATAATAAAGGCTAATTTTTTGCAGGTAAAAAAATATGCATTTATTATTTTTGTCCAAAGGAGCCTGTAAAGCATTGCACTAGCAATCAGTAGATCACTGATGCCATGCAGGTCTCCTGCAGACCTGTCAGAATATCTGCTTGCCGTAAGGCATATATGGGCAAGCAGATATACTGACAGGAAGCTTCAATGAACAACCAAGCCGCTAAGGCTGCCAGAACTTGTTTGCACTCATTCACAGAACACTGTGAATGAATGACGTGGCCGTGTGGGTGGAGCCCTGCATGGCCACACTGTTATCAAATCTGACAGATCGTACGGGGAGAAGCTGTGGGTTTTTTTTTCCAATTTTTTATCTTTTTTTGTTAATTTAGCAGAAAATAAAAAACCCACAGGTGATTAAATACCACCAATATAAATCTCTATTTTTAATTTTATTAACATTTTTTAAAAATTAAAATGAAATCTCATTTTAATTTTAATAAAATGATAAAAATCTAGTTTGGGACACAGTGTTGCATGACCACGCAATTGTCATTCAAAGTGAGAGAGTGCTGAAACCTGAACATTTGCCTGGGTGAGAAGTGGGTAAAAGTGTCCGGTATTGAAGTGGTTAAAGGTGAGGGGGCGTAAAGCAATACTAAACAGGGACAGCAAGACACATCATTAGAAACACAAATGCAAAAATACACTTGCTAGCTGAGAAGATACTTAGGAGGCTTCACTTGAAATGCAGAAAGTCCATCTAGAAGAGCATCTAAAGAGACTTGTGTAACAATAATGAGGTTTAAAATAACTATGAGACAGCACACACCCACCCACCATAATACAAAACCCAATTAAGTCGTTTCACAATCCTTCCCCTGAAGTACCAACATAAAATATATAAAAGAGACTTAAAGTAAATAACCCAAAGTCCAATAAAAGTCCAAAGCCAAGAAAAATATGCAAAATAAGTCCACAGTCTTGGAAGATAGATACACACTGATTCCGATGATCGATGATGTATCCCAAAAAATCTTTGTGTACCTCAAACAGATAAAAACCTAGACATAGTGTATTATCTTAGGTCTCAAAAAGGTGCTACACGTGCAACATGCAAATGCTACAGTGCCACAGCAATCAAATAAGAGATTCAAATAAGCACAGTTTACACCACTGCAAACAATATAGTAAAAGTGCATAATTACCCAAAAATAAATGAAACCAACATATAATCCATAGTTAGGAATGGAGTTTCCTCAAAATTACATCATCTTCTCCAGACACTTCCTATAGACCTCACAAACAGACCAGGGATCAGCGTATGAATCAAATAACATACAAATTTTATTACAGCAACTTACATTAAAAACCGATAAAATCAGCTTCCAGGTCATAAAGCTGTATATACAGCCATAATACTCAGTGATGGCTCCAAAACGATGGTCATTCAGCTCTAGAGGGGTGCCAGATGGTAACTGGAAGTCCCAGTGATATGGACAACCATGTGTTCCAGAATCCAAAATGACCACCACGGCACTTCCAGGAGCGTCAATGGGTCACAGCCATCCAAGAGAGACTTTTTGATTGTTGTCATTGTTTTTAATACTGCATTTTTTGTAATAAAATTATGTGGTTTTTAACCATTAATTGTTGCTGTTGTGTCCTTGCTGGTACCATGAAAATCTTGTTGCCCCTATAGCTTTTTTTATCTTTTATGATTGAGCTAAATTCACAAAAAGTGATGGCATTGACATATGGAAGGATGACATCTCCTTAGGAGGATAGACATATGATTCATAGCATGTTTGATGTATGACAAATCATAATTTAATTCTATTGAATAACGTGTTGATTGTCAGGTTGTAAGACCATTTAATATTGATATAGTTAGAAAAGAAAAAGCAATATTGATACAGTTAGAAAAGTGACATTAATGGAGTGTCCGTTGAACTATCTTAAACATTTCAGCACTCCTATTTGCCACCCCTTAGCTCTCTTGATTAGATGAGGGTTGGTCCAGTGAAACCCTCTGGCCCTCAGGAGGATCAACAAAAACCTGCTGCATTTGCAGATCAGAGCTCTCAAACTGCCATTAAAACCATGCCAGAATGCTGAGTCATTTCTGAGGACCAGTGACTCGATCAGAGTCTGACTTAGTCTGGGATTCTGCATAGGAACATTTTTTCTGTTTCTAAGTAAAATAGTGTAATATCTTTTTCTGTGAATATTTCCTTGCATTGTTTTGTCTTTTCTTTCATTAAAACAATACTTGAAAAACATTAAGCTTATTCGCTAAATGCTCTAAATAGGAGCTTAAAAAATCCTTGTTTGCTCGAAGAATGTTACTATTTTTTATATTCTGTTACCTAATTGTTTGTCTGGTAGTGACTGTCATAGACATTTCCTTTTGTGTTACTAAAGTCTGAGTTTTTTTTTTCAAATAAATTAACAAACATGTTATAGTCACCTGCTCCGTGTAGTGGTATTGCAGAGACTGGCCCCGATCCTCCTCTTCTCGGGTCCCCCGACGGTGATCCTGGCTTCTCCAAGCTGTTTGCTACGGGGGCATGTGCTGCGTGCGTGCACTCCATAGACATACACAGTGGGACTTAGCCCTGTCCCTACTTCCACTTCACTGCATTTGATTGACAAAAGCAAGAGCCAATGACTCCTGCTGCTATTCGAGTCCCTGTATGAAGAGGAAGAGAGGGGAGAAGAGATGAAGCTGTGCACAGCGCTGATCTCTTCTCCCCTCTCTTACCCTTCACACAGCAAAGAGGGAGCACAGGCAAATAGAAAACATTTTTACCTTAAGCCAAGCAATGCATTAAGGTAAAAAATGTTTTTAGGTTTAGTATCACTTTAAGGGCATAATTGTTACAGCAGACACTGTGAACAATGTATGCTTCTACTAATGGATATGTTCGCCTTTCTAAAAAAATAATAAATGCACATTTTGGGGGGGGTAAAAAAATTAGCATTTTTAATAATTGTTTATAGGGGCTTGTAAAGCATCGCACCCTCAATAAGCAGATCGCAGGGGCAATGCAGGACTCATGCAGACTGTCAGTGTAAAAGCTGCCTGCTTGTAACTCATATGGCCAGGCAGTTACACAATGATAGGAAGACTCAGTGAACTACCTAGTGTGCTCACTAGTGCCCTGGTAGTTCATTGAGAACTACAAGCCATCAGCCACTAGGGATGTTGGTACTTGTAGTTCATTCGTTCACAGAACTCTGTGAATGAATGATGCAGCTGTGTACAGCCCCACGTGGCTGTGTTATTTGAAAATTGTGACAGCGGATGAGGGGGGAAGGTCCCCGACCCACTGTCACAATTAGCAGGGGAATTGGGGGAGGCTGCAGGAGCAGGAAAATGGGTGAAACATGTATCATGTTCCCAAAGGTGAACTTATTCTTTAACACACATGGTGGCAGATATTGTTTGGGTGTGTAAAGGCTTGAAGTTATATTAAACTTTTAGAATGTTTTAGTTTACTACAATGAGCACAATAAAATATGCAAATTAACAGTGCATAGTGTGGTCTCAAGACAATCTGTTATCATGGTGAAGGGAGGGGGGAGAAGGAGGGAGGAGCAGGGGAGAGCATTGCCTATCCTAGAATGTGGGGCTGTGTTTTTCTATTGATGCACACAGTGAAGAGACACAACTGTAATCCTTGCATACAAGCATGGCTCCATAAGATGCTGAAAGAGAAAGGAGCCACCCTGAAATTGGAAACCTGGGGCAGCAGTCATGGCATCTGCTTAAACTTGAACATAGAGAGGGATTAAAAAATAAAGTGATTGAATTAACTGCTGAAAGTGCTTAAAACCGAGAGTGTAATATCACTTTAACTGCATAGTTAACTAACCCCAGTGACAATTACTGGTGCTAGTCCCTCCTTAGGTCATTAGGGGATCTAAAAATGTTATCATTGCTCTGAAAGGTACAGAGCCTGGATATCCTCTTTCTAAAATGCTATCAGAGGCTTAAAATTGTTGTAGGATGAGGAGATTGACCTCTTAACCAAATGCCTAGGAAACTAGTCTGCTGAGCATGCTAAATTAATTAGGCCAATAAACATAAACTACCCAGAAACTAGCCTTTAAATGATGTGGGATAAACCTGTGTTTAGCTCAGCAGAAGCAATAGAGTGGAGTATTCAAAATAATTGATATCTTTAAAAAAAAAAACCTAACAAGGTGTATCAATCCACTAAGTGACTTACTATTGGAACATCAGGTAGTCAAATCTGAAGGGAGCTTACAAGGAATTGTATTGTTTGGCAAAGTTAAAAAAGTCAACTACATTGTACAAAAGTTACCCTATAATTTGTAAGAGCAGTGAATAATGGCTCTAAATTTAAAAGATATAACAATGTTTCCTTTCCCCCTTTTCTGTTTTCGTGAAGTTTGAGTCGGCAAACTAAAGTTGGATACACATGTATCCAGTCTAATTTCGATCTATGTGTAGCTTCCTCTGTTCAATAGAAGCCAATCATTAGCCAAATGGTTCTGCTGGAACACCAGCATTAGATCAGCTGCTGCAGCCAATGGCTGCAGAGTGGGTCAGTGTATTCTGATAGGGAGGTCCCTGCTGTCAGAATAGAATAGCACAGCGGGGGAGATCCCTGCATCCACATTGTTTGTGTGGATATAAGAATCTGAGTTTTTTCCTTCAGCCAGCTGGTGGAATGAGAAAATGACAGTGAACCCAGCTTAAGAGAAGAATTTATCTTGATTTCAAATTGTCATGTACTGCTCCTTCAGAACTTAAAGTGGAGTTCCACTCATGCTGTCAAAAAAATAAAAGTCAGCAGCTACAAAAACTGTAGCTGCTGACTTTTAAAACACAGCCACTTAACCGGTCCCTCGGTCCAGTGGTTTGTCCCCCGCAGCCTATTTCACCGGCCATCCATTCCAGGATTCCAGGAGATGGCATCTTCAGTGGGGGCACCCGGCTGTGACTGCTTGTGGCTTCACAGCCGGGTACCCACTACGCATGCGCGAGTAGTGCTGCGCTTCGTGAATGGTCCTGTAGTCTTCTGGGACCTGTCACGTGTCCCAGAAGACTACAGGAAGGGAGGGAGGACACCTTCAGTTTCCGATCGCCTAGGTGATCGGACTGGAAATGGGAGCGGCTCCCTGTCAAATTCGGGTACCCGCTCCCCCCCCTACCCCCCAAAGGTGCCATTCCTTAATGGGGAGTGGGGGAGCAGTCCTTAAAACGGACGGTCTTGCCCTTCATAGACTCTCTAGTAACAACTTTGCCTATGACAGTGACCAAGACCATTTAAGGTGAGACTAATGGGATTAGTCAAAGAAGACACAAATGCAGATCTGCTTCCTATTTACATTGCAGCCCCCAGCAGCTATGCCCTCCATTCACATTGCAGCCCCCTGCAGCTCTGCCTCCCTATTTACATCACAGCTCTGCCCCCCAATAGCATTGCAGCTCCTTCTAGCTATGCCCTCTATTCACAATACAACCCCCGCACTGCTGTGCCCTCCATTTACATTGCAGCCCCCTACAGCTCTGCCTCCCCATTCACATTGCAGCTGTGCCCCACAATCACATTGCAGCTCCTCGCAGCTGTGCCCCCCATTCACAATATAGCCCCCCCATTTACATTGCAGTCCCCCTCCACAGCTCTGCCCCCATTCACATTGCAGTTTTCAGCAGCTCTACCACCCACATATATATTGCAGCCCCACCCTGCAGTTGTGCCCCCATTCACATTGCAGCTTTCAGCAGCTCTGCTCCCCATTCACATTGCAACTCCCTGCAGCTGTGCTCCCCTATTCACAATGCAAACCCCTGCAGGTGTGCCATCCCCATTCACAATACAGTCCCCCACAGCTGTGTCCCTCCTTTCACATTGCAGCCCTTTGCAGCTCTGCCCCCCATTCAAAGCAGTCCCCCAATTGCAATACAGCCTCCCCCAAAGTTGTGCCCTCATTCACACTGCAGCACCCCCCAGATGTTCCCCTCCATTTGTAATTGCGTCCCTCTGCAGCTGTGCCCCCTATTCACATTGCAGTCCCCTGCAGCTCTGCCCCCCATTCACATTGCAGTTTTCAGCATCTCTGCCATCATTCACCTTGCAGCCGCCTGCAGCTCTTGCCCACTGTAGCTGTCCCCCCCATTCGCATTGAATCCCCCCGGCAGCTCTGCCCCCCATTCACATTGCAGCTTTCAGCAGCCCTGCTTCCTATTCACATTGCAGCTCCCCACAGCTCTGCCCCCCTCCCATTCACAATACAGACCATTACAGTTGTGCCCTCCCCATTCACAATACAGTCCCCCACAGCTGTGCCTTCCCCATTCCCAATACAGTCCCCCACAGCTGTGCCCCTTCACTCTCCTACCTTACTTGGGTATACAGAGCAGAGATTGGGAGGCAGTACAGTCCTTGACAGAGCACAGCCACAGTGGATGGAGGCAGCTGGCAGAGTTAACTTTTCCAGTGAACCATCAGATGATTGGTTACTAGGACCGCCCTGCATGCAAGGAACCAATCACCTGCTGGTTAACTTGAAACGTTAACTCCAGCAGCTCCAGCTCTCCATCTGTAGTGGCTGTCCCTCACGCTCTCTGTCAAGACTGCCCTGCATCCTATTCTCTCCATGATAATGACAGCAGTGGTGGCAGCTGAGTCAAAGAACTGGCTCTTAAATGGTAGGTCAGTGGTGGTCCGGCTGGGACAAGGACTTGGTCTGGATCAGGACCACGGTCCGCCATTTAGTGCCTACTTTACACCATCTATGCACCGGCCTGCCCCTTGCCCTAACCTCGGCTCCTCTTCTGACCTCCTTCTGATTCATACTCTGTCTCCAAATCATAGCCCCCTTGTTCCTGCAACCCACTTGGTGGGGCAAATCTGAGGACCATGACCTGGCGATAACTCAGAAAAGTAGTCCTGGATAAAGAAATAGAAAATCCCCCTAAACTTAATGGGACTTTGAAGGCATCATACATAAAATTAAAATTGTGAAATCTTTATTTTATAAAAATTTCCATAAGAGTTATGGCATAACACACCATATTACAAACCAGTCACATTGTACATAATATAATTTCACCATTGAAGGATGTCATACAATTGTAGAACAATTCTGATTGGTTACAGAGATGATTCTGCAAAAATCTGCAGAATAATATAACTCCTTCTTCAGGGATAGCAAACACTCTGTATAAAGGTGATATAGTCTGTCAGACTAAATATCTACATGGTTCCAGATGTATAAGTATACTCACAATATGAGAAAATCAAAGTGTAAGAAAATTTTCAATCATATTAAAAACAGACTCCAAAATGTCAGCACCTCATGACCAGGGCACCTGCGGGCACTGAACACATAGGGATCCCATCAAGACAGAACACAGGGGCCACCCCCTAATATTTAATATGATTGAAAATTTTCTTACTGTATTTCCACTGTCAGTATTGGTTTTATCTTGATTAAATAAAGTGGATTGTTTGGATTGCAGCCGATCAGACGTCCTTTGTTGTCATCTATGCAGCACACAAGCTGGGCTAGCACCTACAAGAGAAGTTGTGCTTGGATATTGGGAGTCTCTATACCTTGAGCAGCGGTAATACATACAGTATATCTGATTAAAAGTGTTCCTTTAATTTTTTACACAGAATCTGCCCACAGGTCATCCCACTTCAGTGCACCCACTTTAATTTTAACAACTTAATATATGAAAATTAAAAGCAATGTGGGGGGGGGCGGGAGAGAGCACAAGGGGACCATGAAGACGATCACTCATAGGCCCTCCCACAGATCTGTGCAGAACTGTGTACATCGAGAGCACTAGGTGCACACCTACCACAGAGGTACAGACATTTATCGGTAGTCCATGAGACACATTATATATGGTAATACTGACATTTCTTCACCCACCAATAGATTGCTATATATACAGCATATGTAATATAGAGAGGATACACAGATACAGATAGGATGGAGATAGATAGATAGATAGATAGATAGATAGATAGATAGATAGATACAGGTGAAACTCGAAAAATTAGAATATCGTGCAAAAGTTCATTTATTTCAGTAATGCAACTTAAAAGGTGAAACTAATATATGAGATAGACTCATTACATGCAAAGCAGGATAGTTCAAGCTGTGATTTGTCATAATTGTGATGATTATGGCTTACAGCTCATGAAAACCCCAAATCCACAATCTCAGAAAATTTGAATATTGTGAAAAGGTGCAATATTCTAGGCTCAAAGTGTCCCACTCTAATCAGCTAATTAAGCCATAACACCTGCAAAGGGTTCCTGAGGCTTTAAATGGTCTCTCAGTCTGGTTCAGTAGGAATCACAATCATTGGAAAGACTGCTGACCTGACAGTTGTGCAGAAAACCATCATTGACACCCTCCATAAGGAGAGAAAGCCTCAAAAGGTAATTGCAAAAGAAGTTCGATGTTCCCAAAGTGCTGTATCAAAGTACATTAATAGAAAGTTATGTGGAAGAGAAAAGTGTGGAAGAAAAAGGTGCACAAACAGCAGGGATGACCGCAGCCTGGAGGGGATTGTCAGGAAAAGGCCATTCAAAAGTGTTGGGGACTTTCACAAGGAGTGGACTGAGGCTGGTGTCAGTGCATCATGAGCCACCACACATAGACGGATCAAATGTCGTATTCCTCTTGTCAAGCCGCTCCTGAACAACAAACAACGTCAGAAGCGTCTTACCTGGGCTAAAGAAAAACAGACCTGGTCTGTTGGTCAGTGGTCCAAAGTCCTATTTTCTGATGACAGCAACTTTTGCATCTCATTTGGAAACCAAGGACCCAGAGCATGCAGGAAGAATGGAGAGGCACACACTGCAAGATGCTTGAAGTCCAGTGTGAAGTTTCCACAGTCTGTGTTGATTTGGGGAGCCATGTCATCTGCTGGTGTTGGTCCACTGTGCTTCATTAAGTCCAGGGTCAACGCAGCCGTCTACCAGGAGATTTTGGAGCACTTCATGCTTCCTTCCGCAGATGAGCTTTATGGGGATGCTGACTTCATTTTCCAGCAGGACTTGGCACCTGCCCACACTTCCAAAAGCACCAAAACCTGGTTCAATGACCGTGGGATTACTGTGCTTGATTGGCCAGCAAACTCGCCTGACCTGAACCCCATAGAGAATCTATGGGGCATTGCCAAGAGAAAGATAAGAGACATGAGACCGAACAATGCAGAAGAGCTGAAGGCCGCTATCCTCGTCTTCCATAACACCTCAGCAGTGCCACAGGCTGATAGCTTCCATACCACGCCGCATTGAGGCAGTAATTGCTGCAAAAGGGGCCCAAACCAAGTACTGGGTACATATGCATGCTTATACTTTTCAGAGGTCCTATATTGTTCTATGTACAATCCTTGTTTTATTGATGTAATATTCTTATTTTCTGAGATTGTGGATTTGGGGTTTTCATGAGCTGTAAGCCATAATCATCACAATTATGACAAATCACGTCTTGAACTATCCTGCTTTGCATGTAATGAGTCTATCTCATATATTAGTTTCACCTTTTAAGTTGCATTACTGAAATAAATGAACTTTTGCACGATATTCTAATTTTTCGAGTTTCACCTGTAGATAGATAGATAGATAGATAGATAGTGTGACAGACCGCCTGTCACCCCAATTCAGTTATTCTGTCAGAGAACTGCTTCCTCGCCGCTGGGACACAGGACTAAGGTATTATAGCTGGAGATTGGAGGACACTAGCTTAGATGCAACTGCAACTACTTTATTGAACAGAAATACGTGTTTTTATACACGTCAGAAATAGGGGCAGTCCACACATGAACAATAAAACAGTATTATATATTAGGATAAACATCCCACACTGATTAGATAATGAGGTGAAGTTGACACCACAACTAATACCATCATGTAGGCACCTCCAGGGACTAACCAACAGACAGAAACAATAGGTGACTCAACTGATTCAATTAACAATGGGACAAGTACACAGTAAATACAGCAGAATACACCAAGAGTCCTCAGCATCAGGTTGTTTTGAGCTAATTAATCAGGGAGCCCACCCAGATAGTCTAGAGCCTAGATAAGAATACACATACTGCCTTTCAGGTGTCTGGCCATCATGACAAAACTCATACAATACTCCAACAGTCTGAAAGAGTGGAATTAATTTACCTTCATAGATTACTTGAGGGAGATTGTTGATAAATATTTCTTTCCCAAATAGAGATGCTTCTCCAACCCAGTCCACATGAGGGCCACAATATTTCCTCTGACCATTAGCCTGTACAAGATTAATATTACACCTATTCATCACTTCAGAAGGGAAGATTTATTGTCTGTATACAGAGAATTAATCCAAGCCTCGCTCTCAGCATTCGTCACGTTGGTGTCCATCATTAGAGAACAATCTGCTCTCTCTATGGGCCATAATCAGTGGGTAGAAGACTAGCCCCTAGTACACTTCAAAAGCCCCTGTCCTGGATGGGTCTGTCCTAGATAGATAGATAGATAGATAGATATCATTTGTTAGTAGATGTATTCTTTAGACCGATCTATATATTTCCCTCTACACATTCTTCCTATCTATCTGTATCTGTCTGTCTGTCTATGTCTTCTTTGCTCCCTTTCAGCTTACTATCTATTTTAGAATTAACTAATTTTCTGTCTATTTTTAAATACTTTTGATCATTGTATTCATGATTCTAAATTGTATACATGTTAAGTTCAATGGAGGAAGGAGAACATTTCCTAGGTCTCCTCTGCCTGCCTAGAGAACAGTGTCCCCCCCCCCCCAGGTGACAACATTGGCCCTGTACCCCGATCCCTCTCTATTTATCCTGCTTACTATTATCATCTAAATTGAAAGTAAAAAAAATCACATATTTTGAGATGTCCCCAGAAAAGTAATAGAGGAGAAATCTTCCAATAGGGACACTGGTTCTGATGACCTGGGGGTCCCCAAGGAATTCCCTTAATTTGCAGAGGTTTTCCCTGACTTTCTGCTGTGGCTATAGGACAAGATGTGAAGGGAAATCTCAATGGGACACAGATGGCAAAAAATAATTTGACAGGGGTTATAACCCTCCCTTATGCCCCGTACACGCGATAAGAATATCGGAAGCACAATCGCCTGTTTTTGTTCACCTGCTAGTCCCACAACCAAAGTGAAAAGGTTAAAGATACATAAATTCTCCTATGAAAGAAAAGAATTTCGAAAGTAATTCTCCTATGAAAGAAAAGAATTTTGAAAGTGATGTCATGTATTGTATTGTATTTGTATTGTATTTTCGGACGACTACTGTACTGATTAAATGAAAGTCGTATGATCTGGTATCGCACAAGAAACATTTTTGCGCTTGTCCCTTCGGATATTGTCGCAGAAATTGTTGTGATTGGCTCTCGAAAGCTGTGTGATCTGATATTGGACGATCGGTCCTTTTATGATTTTTTTATAATATGTATGGGGCATTACTCTTTCCAAAATGAAAGAAAAAGTTTTCCCTATAGTTTTACTTTCAACATACATTTCTGCTAACAGGATAATATCATGCCAATGTTACAGCAGAAAACATATAGTACAATGATGGAAGTATATTGTCCGGAAACTAGTGCAGCTATTTCTAATTCTTCTACAGTTAACAGCTACTGTTCATTCCCATGCAGCTAATGCTCGTGCATGTGTACCAGTACAGAGAAGAGCCCAGGCTGATATCCAGCATGAACTGACATGTAGGCACATTTCTATATGCCATCACGCATCGGCGAGCTCGTCTTCCCGCATTGTCACCAAGCCGCCTATTTAAAGGAAACTCTGCTGTGTACTAATCACTGGATATTCTTCAGCTTCCTGTGACCCATGTTCCTGTGTTCCTGCTTGTACTGACTGATCTTCTGTTGCTGACCCGGCTTGTTCCTGACCTTGCTCTGCGGATTCTGGATTCAGACCTCAGCTTGCCTTAGACTACTCTCTGCCTGATCTCCTGGTGCTGACCTTGGCTTGCTACTGGACCTCTCTCTGCTTGCTAACCTGGTACCAACCCCATCATGCCTTCTGACCACGCTGTTGTCTCACTGTGTAAGATCCTTGCTCACCTTGACTACATCTCTGACTGTGGCAGTCACCTGATATCAAGCTATAGGCACCCGTGCTTCTTTGAGCCTTGTACCTCTGTCACTACATTCAGGGGTGCTCGGATCAGAGCCACAAGGGAAGCCCTCTCGTTAACTCGTCCTCCAATGAAGGTACGTGACAATATGTGGTCCAGGATTGGTGGCAGGAACAGATAGATCCATCTGTTTATTTTTCTCATCATCAATCAACAGAAATAAAATTAAGATTCCTAAATATGTACAAATGACACAAACAAAGGATTGCAGAAGAGTCCTACTACCTACCTGACAGGTATAGGTGACATTCGCAGTGTCCCTTGCATCTGCACTATCCCCAGTACCCAGATTAGGAGCCTCTTGGCAGCTAGGCAGGTGCCCTATAAAATTTACCCAAATGGTGTGGTTGTCCTTTCATCCTGGGTACCTAGTACCCCTATGATATAACCTACTCATCTATAAATATGAGGGACATTCAAGTCAAACCTGGACTTTTTAGTTTATATAATTACAACTTTTAAAAAATTACAGTTATTTTTGACAGTTGGAAAATGACAGTTGGAAAATGGCAGTTATTTATGACAGTTGGAAAATGACAGTTGTAAAATTGCAGTTATTTTTGACAGTTGGAAAATGACAGTTATTTTTGACAGGTGGAAAATGGCAGTTATTTTTGACAGTTGGAAAATGGCAGTTATTTTTGACAGTTGGAAAATGACAGTTGGAATATGGCAGTTATTTTTGACAGTTGGAAAATGGCAGTTATTTTTGACAGTTGGAAAATGACAGTTGGAAAATGACAGTTATTTTTGACAGTTGGAAAATGACAGTTATTTTTGACAGTTGGAAAATGACAGTTGGAAAATGACAGTTATTTTTGACAGTTGGAAAATGGCAGTTATTTTTGACAGTTGAAAAAAGGCAGTTATTTTTGACAGTTGGAAAATGACAGTTGGAAAATGGCAGTTATTTTTGCAGTTGGAAAATGACAGTTGGAAAATGGCAGTTATTTTTGACAGTTGGAAAATGGCAGTTATTTTTGACAGTTGGAAAATGGCAGTTGGAAAATGGCAGTTATTTTTGACAGTTGGAAAATGACAGTTGGAAAATGGCAGTTATTTTTGACAGTTGGAAAATGGCAGTTATTTTTGACAGTTGGAAAATGACAGTTGGAAAATGACAGTTATTTTTGACAGTTGGAAAATGACAGTTGGAAAATGACAGTTATTTTTGACAGTTGGAAAATGACAGTTATTTTTGACAGTTGGAAAATGGCAGTTATTTTTGACAGTTGGAAAATGGCAGTTATTTTTGACAGTTGAAAAAAGGCAGTTATTTTTGACAGTTGGAAAATGGCAGTTATTTTTGACAGTTTGAAAATGACAGTTGGAAAATGGCAGTTATTTTTGACAGTTGGAAAATGGCAGTTGGAAAATGGCAGTTATTTTTGACAGTTGGAAAATGACAGTTGGAAAATGGCAGTTATTTTTGACAGTTGGAAAATGGCAGTTGGAAAATGGCAGTTATTTTTGACAGTTGGAAAATGACAGTTGGAAAATGACAGTTATTTTTGACAGTTGGAAAATGGCAGTTATTTTTGACAGTTGGAAAATGACAGTTGGAAAATGGCAGTTATTTTTGACAGTTGGAAAATGGCAGTTGGAAAATGGCAGTTATTTTTGACAGTTGGAAAATGACAGTTGGAAAATGGCAGTTATTTTTGACAGTTGGAAAATGACAGTTGGAAACTTACAGTTATTTTTGACAGTTGGAAAATGGCAGTTATTTTTGACAGTTGAAAAATGGCAGTTATTTTTGACAGTTGGAAAATGACAGTTGGAAAATGGCAGTTATTTTTGACAGTTGGAAAATGACAGTTGAAAAATGGCAGTTATTTTTGACAGTTGGAAAATGGCAGTTGGAAAATGGCAGTTATTTTTGACAGTTGGAAAATGACAGTTATTTTTGACAGTTGGAAAATGGCAGTTATTTTTGACAGTTGGAAAATGGCAGTTGGAAAATGACAGTTGAAAAATGGCAGTTATTTTTGACAGTTGGAAAATGGCAGTTGGAAAATGGCAGTTATTTTTGGCAGTTGGAAAATGGCAGTTATTTTTGACAGTTGGAAAATGACAGTTGAAAAATGGCAGTTATTTTTGACAGTTGGAAAATGACAGTTGGAAAATGACAGTTGGAAAATGGCAGTTATTTTTGACAGTTGGAAAATGACAGTTGGAAAATGGCAGTTATTTTTGACAGTTGGAAAATGACAGTTGGAAAATGGCAGTTATTTTTGACAGTTGGAAAATGACAGTTGGAAAATGGCAGTTATTTTTGACAGTTGGAAAACGGCAGTTGGAAAATGGCAGTTATTTTTGACAGTTGGAATTTGGCAGTTATTTTTGACAGTTGGAAAATGACAGTTGAAAAATGGCAGTTATTTTTGACAGTTGGAAAATGGCAGTTATTTTTGACAGTTGGAAAATGACAGTTGGAAAATGACAGTTATTTTTGACAGTTGGAAAATGGCAGTTGGAAAATGGCAGTTATTTTTGACAGTTGGAAAATGACAGTTGGAAAATGGCAGTTATTTTTGACAGTTGGAAAATGGCAGTTGGAAAATGGCAGTTATTTTTGACAGTTGGAAAATGACAGTTGGAAAATGGCAGTTATTTTTGACAGTTGGAAAATGACAGTTGGAAACTTACAGTTATTTTTGACAGTTGGAAAATGGCAGTTATTTTTGACAGTTGAAAAATGGCAGTTATTTTTGACAGTTGGAAAATGACAGTTGGAAAATGGCAGTTATTTTTGACAGTTGGAAAATGACAGTTGAAAAATGGCAGTTATTTTTGACAGTTGGAAAATGGCAGTTGGAAAATGGCAGTTATTTTTGACAGTTGGAAAATGACAGTTATTTTTGACAGTTGGAAAATGGCAGTTATTTTTGACAGTTGGAAAATGGCAGTTGGAAAATGACAGTTGAAAAATGGCAGTTATTTTTGACAGTTGGAAAATGGCAGTTGGAAAATGGCAGTTATTTTTGGCAGTTGGAAAATGGCAGTTATTTTTGACAGTTGGAAAATGACAGTTGAAAAATGGCAGTTATTTTTGACAGTTGGAAAATGACAGTTGGAAAATGACAGTTGGAAAATGGCAGTTATTTTTGACAGTTGGAAAATGACAGTTGGAAAATGGCAGTTATTTTTGACAGTTGGAAAATGACAGTTGGAAAATGGCAGTTATTTTTGACAGTTGGAAAATGGCAGTTGGAAAATGACAGTTGAAAAATGGCAGTTATTTTTGACAGTTGGAAAACGGCAGTTGGAAAATGGCAGTTATTTTTGACAGTTGGAATTTGGCAGTTATTTTTGACAGTTGGAAAATGACAGTTGAAAAATGGCAGTTATTTTTGACAGTTGGAAAATGACAGTTGGAAAATGACAGTTGGAAAATGGCAGTTATTTTTGACAGTTGGAAAATGACAGTTGGAAAATGGCAGTTATTTTTGACAGTTGGAAAATGACAGTTGGAAAATGGCAGTTATTTTTGACAGTTGGAAAATGACAGTTGGAAAATGACAGTTATTTTTGACAGTTGGAAAATGACAGTTGGAAAATGGCAGTTATTTTTGACAGTTGGAAAATGGCAGTTATTTTTGACAGTTGGAAAATGACAGTTGGAAAATGACAGTTATTTTTGACAGTTGGAAAATGACAGTTGGAAAATGACAGTTATTTTTGACAGTTGGAAAATGACAGTTGGAAAATGACAGTTATTTTTGACAGTTGGAAAATGGCAGTTATTTTTGACAGTTGAAAAAAGGCAGTTATTTTTGACAGTTGGAAAATGACAGTTATTTTTGACAGTTGGAAAATGACAGTTGGAAAATGACAGTTGGAAAATGGCAGTTATTTTTGACAGTTTGAAAATGACAGTTGGAAAATGGCAGTTATTTTTGACAGTTGGAAAATGGCAGTTGGAAAATGGCAGTTATTTTTGACAGTTGGAAAATGACAGTTGGAAAATGGCAGTTATTTTTGACAGTTGGAAAATGGCAGTTGGAAAATGGCAGTTATTTTTGACAGTTGGAAAATGACAGTTGGAAAATGACAGTTATTTTTGACAGTTGGAAAATGGCAGTTGGAAAATGGCAGTTATTTTTGACAGTTGGAAAATGACAGTTGGAAAATGGCAGTTATTTTTGACAGTTGGAAAATGGCAGTTGGAAAATGGCAGTTATTTTTGACAGTTGGAAAATGACAGTTGGAAAATGGCAGTTATTTTTGACAGTTGGAAAATGACAGTTGGAAACTTACAGTTATTTTTGACAGTTGGAAAATGGCAGTTATTTTTGACAGTTGAAAAATGGCAGTTATTTTTGACAGTTGGAAAATGACAGTTGGAAAATGGCAGTTATTTTTGACAGTTGGAAAATGACAGTTGAAAAATGGCAGTTATTTTTGACAGTTGGAAAATGGCAGTTGGAAAATGGCAGTTATTTTTGACAGTTGGAAAATGACAGTTATTTTTGACAGTTGGAAAATGGCAGTTATTTTTGACAGTTGGAAAATGACAGTTGAAAAATGGCAGTTATTTTTGACAGTTGGAAAATGGCAGTTGGAAAATGGCAGTTATTTTTGGCAGTTGGAAAATGGCAGTTATTTTTGACAGTTGGAAAATGACAGTTGAAAAATGGCAGTTATTTTTGACAGTTGGAAAATGACAGTTGGAAAATGACAGTTGGAAAATGGCAGTTATTTTTGACAGTTGGAAAATGACAGTTGGAAAATGGCAGTTATTTTTGACAGTTGGAAAATGACAGTTGGAAAATGGCAGTTATTTTTGACAGTTGGAAAATGACAGTTGGAAAATGACAGTTATTTTTGACAGTTGGAAAATGACAGTTGGAAAATGACAGTTATTTTTGACAGTTGGAAAATGACAGTTGGAAAATGACAGTTATTTTTGACAGTTGGAAAATGGCAGTTATTTTTGACAGTTGAAAAAAGGCAGTTATTTTTGACAGTTGGAAAATGACAGTTATTTTTGACAGTTGGAAAATGACAGTTGGAAAATGACAGTTGGAAAATGGCAGTTATTTTTGACAGTTTGAAAATGACAGTTGGAAAATGGCAGTTATTTTTGACAGTTGGAAAATGGCAGTTGGAAAATGGCAGTTATTTTTGACAGTTGGAAAATGACAGTTGGAAAATGGCAGTTATTTTTGACAGTTGGAAAATGGCAGTTGGAAAATGGCAGTTATTTTTGACAGTTGGAAAATGACAGTTGGAAAATGACAGTTATTTTTGACAGTTGGAAAATGGCAGTTGGAAAATGGCAGTTATTTTTGACAGTTGGAAAATGACAGTTGGAAAATGGCAGTTATTTTTGACAGTTGGAAAATGGCAGTTGGAAAATGGCAGTTATTTTTGACAGTTGGAAAATGACAGTTGGAAAATGGCAGTTATTTTTGACAGTTGGAAAATGACAGTTGGAAACTTACAGTTATTTTTGACAGTTGGAAAATGGCAGTTATTTTTGACAGTTGAAAAATGGCAGTTATTTTTGACAGTTGGAAAATGACAGTTGGAAAATGGCAGTTATTTTTGACAGTTGGAAAATGACAGTTGAAAAATGGCAGTTATTTTTGACAGTTGGAAAATGGCAGTTGGAAAATGGCAGTTATTTTTGACAGTTGGAAAATGACAGTTATTTTTGACAGTTGGAAAATGGCAGTTATTTTTGACAGTTGGAAAATGACAGTTGAAAAATGGCAGTTATTTTTGACAGTTGGAAAATGGCAGTTGGAAAATGGCAGTTATTTTTGGCAGTTGGAAAATGGCAGTTATTTTTGACAGTTGGAAAATGACAGTTGAAAAATGGCAGTTATTTTTGACAGTTGGAAAATGACAGTTGGAAAATGACAGTTGGAAAATGGCAGTTATTTTTGACAGTTGGAAAATGACAGTTGGAAAATGGCAGTTATTTTTGACAGTTGGAAAATGACAGTTGGAAAATGGCAGTTATTTTTGACAGTTGGAAAATGGCAGTTGGAAAATGACAGTTGAAAAATGGCAGTTATTTTTGACAGTTGGAAAATGGCAGTTGGAAAATGGCAGTTATTTTTGACAGTTGGAAAATGGCAGTTATTTTTGACAGTTGGAAAATGACAGTTGAAAAATGGCAGTTATTTTTGACAGTTGGAAAATGACAGTTGGAAAATGACAGTTGGAAAATGGCAGTTATTTTTGACAGTTGGAAAATGACAGTTGGAAAATGGCAGTTATTTTCGACAGTTGGAAAATGACAGTTGGAAAATGGCAGTTATTTTTGACAGTTGGAAAATGACAGTTGGAAAATGACAGTTATTTTTGACAGTTGGAAAATGACAGTTGGAAAATGACAGTTATTTTTGACAGTTGGAAAATGGCAGTTATTTTTGACAGTTGAAAAAAGGCAGTTATTTTTGACAGTTGGAAAATGACAGTTATTTTTGACAGTTGGAAAATGACAGTTGGAAAATGACAGTTGGAAAATGGCAGTTATTTTTGACAGTTTGAAAATGACAGTTGGAAAATGGCAGTTATTTTTGACAGTTGGAAAATGGCAGTTGGAAAATGGCAGTTATTTTTGACAGTTGGAAAATGACAGTTGGAAAATGGCAGTTATTTTTGACAGTTGGAAAATGGCAGTTGGAAAATGGCAGTTATTTTTGACAGTTGGAAAATGACAGTTGGAAAATGACAGTTATTTTTGACAGTTGGAAAATGGCAGTTGGAAAATGGCAGTTATTTTTGACAGTTGGAAAATGACAGTTGGAAAATGGCAGTTATTTTTGACAGTTGGAAAATGGCAGTTGGAAAATGGCAGTTATTTTTGACAGTTGGAAAATGGCAGTTATTTTTGACAGTTGAAAAATGGCAGTTATTTTTGACAGTTGGAAAATGACAGTTGGAAAATGGCAGTTATTTTTGACAGTTGGAAAATGACAGTTGAAAAATGGCAGTTATTTTTGACAGTTGGAAAATGGCAGTTGGAAAATGGCAGTTATTTTTGACAGTTGGAAAATGACAGTTATTTTTGACAGTTGGAAAATGGCAGTTATTTTTGACAGTTGGAAAATGACAGTTGAAAAATGGCAGTTATTTTTGACAGTTGGAAAATGGCAGTTGGAAAATGGCAGTTATTTTTGGCAGTTGGAAAATGGCAGTTATTTTTGACAGTTGGAAAATGACAGTTGAAAAATGGCAGTTATTTTTGACAGTTGGAAAATGACAGTTGGAAAATGACAGTTGGAAAATGGCAGTTATTTTTGACAGTTGGAAAATGACAGTTGGAAAATGGCAGTTATTTTTGACAGTTGGAAAATGGCAGTTGGAAAATGACAGTTATTTTTGACAGTTGGAAAATGGCAGTTATTTTTGACAGTTGGAAAATGGCAGTTATTTTTGACAGTTGGAAAATGACAGTTGAAAAATGGCAGTTATTTTTGACAGTTGGAAAATGACAGTTGGAAAATGGCAGTTATTTTTGACAGTTGGAAAATGACAGTTGGAAAATGGCAGTTATTTTTGACAGTTGGAAAATGGCAGTTGGAAAATGACAGTTATTTTTGACAGTTGGAAAATGGCAGTTATTTTTGACAGTTGGAAAATGACAGTTGGAAAATGGCAGTTATTTTTGACAGTTGGAAAATGGCAGTTGGAAAATGGCAGTTATTTTTGACAGTTGGAAAATGACAGTTATTTTTGACAGTTGGAAAATGGCAGTTGGAAAATGGCAGTTATTTTTGGCAGTTGGAAAATGGCAGTTATTTTTGACAGTTGGAAAATGACAGTTGAAAAATGGCAAGTTTTTTTGACAGTTGGAAAATGACAGTTGGAAAATGACAGTTGGAAAATGGCAGTTATTTTTGACAGTTGGAAAATGACAGTTGGAAAATGGCAGTTATTTTTGACAGTTGGAAAATGACAGTTGGAAAATGGCAGTTATTTTTGACAGTTGGAAAATGGCAGTTGGAAAATGACAGTTGAAAAATGGCAGTTATTTTTGACAGTTGGAAAATGGCAGTTGGAAAATGGCAGTTATTTTTGACAGTTGGAAAATGGCAGTTATTTTTGACAGTTGGAAAATGACAGTTGGAAAATGGCAGTTATTTTTGACAGTTGGAAAATGACAGTTGGAAAATGGCAGTTATTTTTGACAGTTGGAAAATGGCAGTTGGAAAATGACAGTTGAAAAATGGCAGTTATTTTTGACAGTTGGAAAATGGCAGTTGGAAAATGGCAGTTATTTTTGACAGTTGGAAAATGGCAGTTATTTTTGACAGTTGGAAAATGACAGTTGAAAAATGGCAGTTATTTTTGACAGTTGGAAAATGACAGTTGGAAAATGACAGTTGGAAAATGGCAGTTATTTTTGACAGTTGGAAAATGACAGTTGGAAAATGGCAGTTATTTTTGACAGTTGGAAAATGACAGTTGGAAAATGGCAGTTATTTTTGACAGTTGGAAAATGGCAGTTATTTTTGACAGTTGGAAAATGGCAGTTATTTTTGACAGTTGGAAAATGGCAGTTGGAAAATGGCAGTTATTTTTGACAGTTGGAAAATGACAGTTATTTTTGACAGTTGGAAAATGGCAGTTGGAAAATGGCAGTTATTTTTGGCAGTTGGAAAATGGCAGTTATTTTTGACAGTTGGAAAATGACAGTTGAAAAATGGCAGTTATTTTTGACAGTTGGAAAATGACAGTTGGAAAATGACAGTTGGAAAATGGCAGTTATTTTTGACAGTTGGAAAATGACAGTTGGAAAATGGCAGTTATTTTTGACAGTTGGAAAATGACAGTTGGAAAATGGCAGTTATTTTTGACAGTTGGAAAATGGCAGTTGGAAAATGACAGTTGAAAAATGGCAGTTATTTTTGACAGTTGGAAAATGGCAGTTGGAAAATGGCAGTTATTTTTGACAGTTGGAAAATGGCAGTTATTTTTGACAGTTGGAAAATGACAGTTGAAAAATGGCAGTTATTTTTGACAGTTGGAAAATGACAGTTGGAAAATGACAGTTGGAAAATGGCAGTTATTTTTGACAGTTGGAAAATGACAGTTGGAAAATGGCAGTTATTTTTGACAGTTGGAAAATGACAGTTGGAAAATGGCAGTTATTTTTGACAGTTGGAAAATGGCAGTTATTTTTGACAGTTGGAAAATGGCAGTTATTTTTGACAGTTGGAAAAGGACAGTTGGAAAATGGCAGTTATTTTTGACATTTGGAAAATGGCAGTTATTTTTGACAATTGGAAAATGACAGTTATTTTTGACAGTTGGAAAACGACAGTTGGAAAATGACAAAACCAATATGACCACTCTAATTGCGGACAATAGGGCGCGACTTGGCATGCTATTTGCAAGTCACATAGCATGCAAATTGCATGCCATTTCGCATCCAGTGTGACCGGGACTTAATCTCAATTTTTAACATCACCACTGAACTTGGAGAGTTTGTCTGCTAAGGATTTATGTGATATGTCTAATGGTTCTCATTCCATTATTCTCTATGGGCATTCCCTTCTGTTCCATTATTCTCTATGGGCATTCCCTTCTGTTCCATTATTCTCTATGGGCATTCCCTTCTGTTCCATTATTCTCTATGGGCATTCCCTTCTGTTCCATTATTCTCTATGGGCATTCCCTTCTGTTCCATTATTCTCTATGGGCATTCCCTTCTGTTCCATTATTCTCTATGGGCATTCCCTTCTGTTCCATTATTCTCTATGGGCATTCCCTTCTGTTCCATTATTCTCTATTCTCTATTCTTCTGTTCCATTATTCTCTATGGGCATTCCCTTCTGTTCCATTATTCTCTATGGGCATTCCCTTCTGTTCCATTATTCTCTATGGACATTCCCTTCTGTCATGCCTTTTAGTAGGTGACCTTTTTAACATTTAACACATTTCTGTTTGTAATGTGTGTTATATGTAATATAGCATCCATTTATATTTACAAATATAAATTAAACTGTTAACTGTTAACCCAGGACCCTGTATCCACTATATCTGGTCTCCCACAGTGCACAAAACATGGAAATGCAATTATTTTAGTAAACATAAACTGCTAAATACCTTTTCTCATCAGCAGTTAGAGCAGTCTTGTGACTTCTATCAGTGTCCAGCAGAGCACTAGTTAAAGCTTGTTGAAGTTTTCATTCTCCCCCATGAGGCTGCAGGACCCCTGACCCTTTGTCTGGACAGTGCTGATTGGCCCTGTGCTAATCACATGCACTCTCCTAAGAAAAAAATACTCTCTAGCAATACACACCAACCTGAGCATGTGCAGTTTATCTCCAAGCCTCTGTTGTAATAGGAGTTATATTGGGGACAGAAAAGGAAGGGAGGATCAGAGAAGACAGGATCAAATATCCTTTTTACACAATACAGTCAGGTCCATAAATATTGGGACATCGACACAATTCTAACATTTTTGGCTCTATACACCACCACAATGGATTTGAAATGAAACGAACAATATGTGCTTTAACTGCAGACTGTCATCTTTAATTTGAGGGTCTTTACATCCAAATCAGGTGAACGGTGTAGAAATTACAACAGTTTGCATATGTGCCTCCCACTTGTTAAGGGACCAAAAGTAATGGGACAGAATAATAATCATAAATCAAACTTTCACTTTTTAATACTTGGTTGCAAATCCTTTGCAGTCAATTACAGCCTGAAGTCTGGAATGCATAGACATCACCAGACGCTGGGTTTCATACCTGGTGATGCTCTGCCAGGCCTCTACTGCAACTGTCTTCAGTTCCTGCTTGTTCTTGGGGCATTTTCCCTTCAGTTTTGTCTTCAGCAAGTGAAATGCATGCTCAATCGGATTCAGGTCAGGTGATTGACTTGGCCATTGCATAACATTCCACTTCTTTCCCTTAAAAAACTCTTTGGTTGCTTTTGCATTATGCTTTGGGTCATTGTCCATCTGCACTGTGAAGCGGCGTCCAATGAGTTCTGAAGCATTTGGCTGAATATGAGCAGATAATATTGCCCGAAACACTTCAGAATTCATCCTGCTGCTTTTCATTCTCCCCCATGAGGCTGCAGGACCCCTGACCCTCTGTCTGGACAGTGTTGATTGGCCCTGTGCTGATCTCTCTAGCAATACACAACAACCTGAGCATGTGCAGTTTATCTCCAAGCCTCCAATCCTTTTTACACAATACTGTATGGAGGATTAACCCCTTAGGTTCCACAGTGAATATAACAAGCATGCTTTACTGCATATACAGACTGATTTTACTATTGTGGGTTTAGTAACACTTTCATTCTGTAAAATATAAACTTAGTGTCAATACACATGAACATGAATATTAACCACTTGCCCTCCAGAGGATGTATCCCTCTTCCTGACCAGGCCATTTATTGTGATACGATACTGCGTTATTTTAACTGACAATTGCGCGGTCATGCAATGCTGCACATAAATTACATTTATGTCCTTTTTTTCCCACAAATAGAGCTTTCAGTGGTATTTGATCGCCTGTGCGTTTTTTAATTTTTTGCTGTATAAACAAAAAAAGACAGACAAAAAAAACAATATTTTTGACTTTTTGCTATAAAACATATCCAATAAAAAAATTTACAAAATCTAATTTTGCCATAAATGTAGGCCAAAATGTATTCTACTCTATGTCTTTGCCAAAACAAAATCCCAGTACATGTAAATTCATTGGTTTACGTGAAAGTTATAGCGTCTACAAATGGCAGTATATATACTGGAACTTTTTTACTAGTAATGGTGGCGATCAGCGACTTATAGCGGCACTGCGGGACTGCAGTGGGCATTCTGACACTGCATGGGAACTGACTGCCACTGACACCTCCAGTGACTCTAATACAGTAATGAGTGCTAATAAAAAGCACTGATACTGTACTAATCACACTGGGCTGGACGGGGTTAACTTTTGTGCTGTGTTTGTTTTACTGTGTGTGCTGTGTCCTGTTTTACTATGGAGACATACTGCTTTGTAGTTCTCTGCTGTGCAGAAAAATACAAAGCAGCATGCCCTTGGTGGCAGGAGAGAGTCCTGTGTTGTTTACACACAGGTCTCTCCCCTGTCAGCTTTACAAGGTGATCACCGGGTGCCGGCGGGGAATCTCCAGCCAGGATCCAGTGATTCACATCCCTAGCCTCCAATGGCGCGCCCCCTACCCAGAATTGCAAATCACGTATGTATATATGTGATTTTGCGCAGCCCTGCCGCCCTGTAGCAGTACTTCTGCTAAAGGGAGGCGGGCAAGCAGTTACAATATGTCAAACTGTGTTCTTGTCTCCAAACAGTAAATTTACAAAGCAAGGTACTGACTTGTCTCTTAGTTATATTTAATTCTCATATGAAATATGAAAGGCAAACATGGAAAGAAAGTGCAGTCTAATCTAGACTTCTGCATGCTGGAAATTTTTGTTTTGTTTTATTTCGGATGCCTACGTTTTGTTTTGTTATATTCGTTATGTTGAACCAATTAATTTTCGGAATTTGTTTCATATTTTCAGTATTCGTTTCATATATTCGTTATTCTGGGTGGATTTTAAAAATTTAGCAGCTTTTTTTTGAAGATTATTGTATAGTTTTCAGGTTTCAATATTACAGGTGGATTTGTTATTCATATATCAAAACTATTCAATATTTTCGGAATAAATATAATGCAAAATTTGGCGGCCTCTAATTTTTCAAACCTAAAAATTGCATTAGACTGTGGAACTGAATTGACTGACTGTGACAATTACAAATTCAATTTAAATCACAAATTTAATTGAATCCGAATTATCGAACAAATTTGATAATTGAAATAATTTCCCCATAGGCCTGAACTACTATTGCATTATGTGACGTCATCCAAATGTAAACAAAACAGTTCTCTCCCCTGTCAGCTACTGCACACTGCAAAGCAGTGTTCTTACATTGAAGCACAAACACAGCCACATAGTAAAACACACACAGCACACAGTTAACCCTTTGATCACCCCACATGTTAACCCCTTCCTGCCCAGTGCCATTAGTACAGTGTCAGTGCTTTTTAATAGCATTGATCACTGTATTGGTGTCACTGGGGATGTCAGTGACATCAAGTCACTTCCCCGCAGTGTCAGAATGCCCGCCGCAGTCCCGCTTTAAGTCGCTGATCGCCACCATTACTAGTGAAAAAAAAACAATTAATTTACACGTATTGCAATTTTTTTTTTAGCAAAGATGTAGCAGAATACATTTTGGCCTAAATTTATGATGAAATTTTATTTTTAGGTTTTTTTTACCAGACATGTTTAATAGCAAAAAGTAAAAAATATAGTTTTTTTTCTCAAAATTGTCGGTTTTTTTTTTATAGCCCAAAAAATAAGAAAAGCACAGGCAATCAAATACCACCGACAGAAATTTCCCTGTACTATCTTTCAGATGTGAAACAGCTCTGCCCACACGACCGCATCACTACACGACTGGGCCTACACTCCCACACAGCCTTAGCGGCTGTCGGCTTGTAGTTTTCAATGAACTACCACAGTGCTGTGGAGCGCCATGGTAGTTCATTGAAGCTTCCTGTCAGTATATCTGCTTGCTTGTAAATCCCGTAAGGCAAGCAGATAATCTGAAAGGTCTGCAGGAGACCTGCATAGCATCAGTGATCTACTGATCGCTGGTGCAATGCTTTACAGACTCCTTTGGACAAAAATAACAAATGTACATTTTTTCACCTGCAGAAAAAATTTGCATTTATTATTTTTGTCCAAAAGGTGAACTTATCCTTAAGAGTCGGTTCACACCATAGAAATGCAGTCCAGATGCGTTCCGGATGCGTTTCCGCATGCACGTTTTTGACTTGTTTTTGGTGTGTTCTGGTGCGTTTTTGATGCTTTCCAGTTAATTTTTCCCCCTCTCTTTTTCTTCAATATAAATAGGGACATGTGTGTTCCAGTGCGTTTTTGGTGCGTTTTTTATGTGTTTTACCGCTTTCTAGAGCAGTTCTGTGCAGGAAAAATGCAGCATGTTCTACTTTTTTTCTGCAACCGGAACGCGCTGGAACTGCAAGCACTGATGTGAACTATGACATTGACAACCATATAATCTACTTTCTGTGCGTTTTGGATGCAGAAAAAAGCACACTGAAATGCATGTAGCGTGAACTGGCTCTATAGTAGAAGTACTGCAAAAGCACTGACACTGTACTATGACACTGGGCAGGAAGGGGTTAACATCTGGGGTGATCAAAGGGTTAACTGTGTGCTGTGTGTGTTTTACTATGTGTGCTGTGTCCTGTTTTACTATGGAGACATACTGCTTTGTAGTTCTTTGCTGTGCAGAAAAATACAAAGCAGTGTACGGGAGCTGCCAGGGGAGAGATCTGTATTGTTTACATACAGACGTCTTCCCTGTCAGTGTTATTTGGCGATCATCAGGTGCCGGGACCCAGTGATCAGCAGCTGATGGCGCCCCCACCTGGAAATGCGAAATCACGTATATATATTTATATATATTGTGGGAACTCGCTTCAAGTGGTAGAGCTCTTCTTTAACACACAGCAACTTGCTTTCTTTTCAGGGCTTTTTTGCCCACTTTTATTTAAGAAAGTTCAAACAACAAAAATGCTTCCCACGCAGGGGTATCCACCATCAAGCAAAACAATATTCAGCCTCCTGGCTTGTACGCAGTTTTAAGTCTGCCTCCTGCAGACTCTTCCCAAAATATGTCACTAGCACACCGCTAGTCTGGCTTCCACCTGACTCCAAGGCAGAGACCTCCCGTCTGCCGGGGTGGAACCCTCCTAACTGCTGGGGTGGAGCCCAGAACTATGGTTAGGCCTCTACAAAAAGGTCTGCACACACCTGTGCAATCAGTGTGCTGGGGGTTCTCAAAACATGGACCCCGGATTGGAGATTTCATCCCTCCCAGATCTCTTCGAAATCTCCAGGCTCCAGATCCCAAAACAAACTTACTGAATAAATGAGGAAACCGAAAAGTCAGTTTCCTCTGCAATACATTAACTCTCTGGAGCCCCTCAACCTGCCTGGTTGAGAATCCAGGGTTTTCGACTTGAGTTTGACCGTGGCAGGACACCGCACTGCCACATATCCCCCCCCTTTGTTTTGACCCCGTAGGGGGCGGAACACACAAACCTAAAACCCTTGCTTTAGACCTTCTGTGCGGGCTATCACCTGTGAAGGTCCAATCCTGGCTGACTTCATTTTCAACAAAGGGAGACACTACTCCCTGCCCCAAGAGGTGACTTCCCCTGTCTCCCCTTACTTGGGCTCTACGAGATCCCCGTGCCTTTTTACGAGTGCGCTTCCAAAAGCGCGGTCTTTCTAATTTTCTTAAGACTATGCTAGTCCTTTTACCACTAGGGGGTTTACAAAACTCAGTACCCTTTGTAACCCGGGGTTGACTCCTAAGCTTCAAATGCCTGGTACCTGTAACATTACAACGTGCTCCCTCAAATTCCTCTAGACCATCCCTTTTTGCTTTATTTAATTTTGATGGGGTTATATTTTTAGACCCTTTAGTAATAGAGGTGGGCTCTTTTATTTGGGAATCAAACACTTTTAACGTCCCCTTGTTAAGCTTTGGGCCAGTTCCCTTAGACCTTTCATTCTTACAACTTGGGCGTTTACTGGACCTTTGGAAAACTTTTCCAGAGTGACCTTCCTTACATAATTCTGCATTTGGGTAGACGACCCCAACCACATCACATTTACATGCGTCTTCCGGCACTTCTGCCCAAACCTCTGTCCTGTCCAACAGTACTCTGGTGTGCCTCTCATACAAATTACTGCCATGAAGCAACCCAGCAATGCACTGAAAGACAATTTTCACCATCACCAACAAGGATGGTATCACAGAATTCCTATATTGACCATCTTTGTTTTGTATAGCCTGTAATACCCAGCTCCGATTAGCGGGACTCCACTGTACCAGCTCTCCCGAACATGGAAGAGACAGCAAGGTATACACCGGCTGTACACTCCAGAAAGCCAACATTTCCTTCAGCAGGTCTGTTATAAAAAGACAGCCTGATTCCACACATAAGACCTTCCTGGGGACATGGAGACACTCATTTACTGATGCCTCAGAGGTGGTGCTTCTTAAAGAGGCTTCCTCTCGGCTGGAGGTACCCAACACAATAACCTGGGGCTCTCCCAGAGCGTAACCAGGTGTGGGATTCACCCAAATACTCTGAGGCTCAGTGTCAATGAGCTCTTCCACATCTCTATGGATATCAATTTGGTATACTACCCCATTAACTCCTTTATGGGCTGTGGGCAAAACTTCTGCTGAGTGTTTATCCTCAATGGTGCCTTTTACCAGCAGTGAGTTAATTTTGGGAGCGACAGGAGCGCCCTGGACTAACAGCTGCTCCACAGTCCCTCTTTTCAGCACAGAAGTTGTGTCCACTTCATTGTTGGCAACAGAGGTATCTTTTATTAATGCCAACAAGCTTGTTGCCCATCTGTCCCAGTCCATCTTCCCTGTGATCCCATCAGAGGTACTACGCAGTACCACTCCAACCGCTGAAGGAGACACAGAGGGACAGAGTGGCTCTGTATCAGACCCATTACCTAGATCTTCATTATCCATATCACACTGGGAGACTCCTTTTCTAGGCACAGCAGGTTGCAATTTCACACTCTCACCACCGTGACCTAGTGGCGTGTCATTCACTGCAAAAACTTTAGCATTAGTGGATTGCATTGACCCATCATTATGAATACATTCATACCTTTTAGATTCACCATTGCCACACTGAAATAACAAATTCTCACCACTCAATTCAGATACAGTCTGGTCCACCAGAGCAACACAATAGTTATCCTGGGTTACCTTAACCACCGTTGCTAGGGGAGATAACACATCCTGCTTAGTGGTCACCCCTACTATAGTTAATTCAGCATTCTCTTTAGATGACATTGGTGCAACCCCAATATCAGTACTCTTCACATTGACATTTTTAACCGTTGCCTCACCACTAAAAGTATTATACAGAGGCAAGTCTTTCTCACAATCACCAGCAGTGGGTTTCCCAACTGGGAGTATCCCAAATTTATAGCAGAGAGTCTCAAAGTCAGTCTCAATCAGTGCATCAGTGTCTCTCACATTTATCTCAAAAGTACCAGTCTTACCCACCACTGTAACAGGCTTCACCTTCACTTGAGTGCGTGGAATCTGGATCCTTTCTGTCATCTCCTCTGCTTGGCTTTGGCCAGTCAGTTCATCCATGCAGCTATAGGATGATACTGTGGCAGGCACTTCTGACTCCTTGGCACCCCCTGCAGGCACAACAGGTACTTCACTGTTGCTAGAGGTGGCTGCCAACATTTTTAAACATGAATCTGGGCTTGCAGATGAAAACATTTGCCCAGTAGCACCCTCATCAGTGGTATTCCATAATCTGGGGCAGGTAAAGATACCATGCCCAAACTGACCACATTCCAGGCAGGGTATGGTTCCACAGATAACCTTCTTGGGATATGGAACCTCATCTCCCTTGTAGCCCCTTCTCCTGGTTGTCAGGTTTTCTCCTGTTGCTATGGGAGATGGCACTCTCCCAGCTGAACTTTGTGGGTTCCTCCAAATGCGCTGAACTCTCATCTCCGCGTTGCCACAATCCTCTGCAGACGACACTTCTCTCACAGGGTCCGCAGGCCTGAAGTCACAAGTGTTGCTATGGGCAACCACATTCTCCTGAAACTTTGAGGCAGCCTGCTGCTCCTTCCTGGAACTCCAAGCAGGCTTCCCATTTGCATACCCAGACCTTTGTCTGGTTGTGTCACCTTGTACTGGAAGCTGGGATAATGGGCACAGGAGACAGGGTGCCCCCATTCACTGCACCGCAAACAGCGCTCTTGCGGCAGTATCTTGGCCAAACTTCCAACACTGCATCCTCTTTCAAGCATTGTACTCTGCACATGGAAAACTGGTTTCCTTTCACCAGCATTGCCAGGGACAACAGCATGCACTTCCCACTGTGGCAAACTCTGTGCAGCCATGTATGGGGCTTGTTCTGGTGATAACAACCCCTCCAGCCACAGGGCTCTGTCTCTCATTTCAGAAAATCTTGCTTCTTTTTTGAGTTTTGACCGCCCCATCTTTGCAGTCACTCCACAACAATTTTGCACAGTCCAGCAACACAATAGAGCACTGTCTCTTTAAGGCAAGTTCCTTTTCTCTTGCAGGATCTCCTCACCTGCACACACAGATAGTGCAGAGTCATGCACCAAACACAGTTCAACACATGAACTTACTTCCTTGCTGGGATCTCTAGTTCTGCCCGCATCCTCCACCATATGTGGGAACTCGCTTCAAGTGGTAGAGCTCTTCTTTAACACACAGCAACTTGCTTTCTTTTCAGGGCTTTTTTGCCCACTTTTATTTAAGAAAGTTCAAACAACAAAAATGCTTCCCACGCAGGGGTATCCACCATCAAGCAAAACAATATTCAGCCTCCTGGCTTGTACGCAGTTTTAAGTCTGCCTCCTGCAGACTCTTCCCAAAATATGTCACTAGCACACCGCTAGTCTGGCTTCCACCTGACTCCAAGGCAGAGACCTCCCGTCTGCCGGGGTGGAACCCTCCTAACTGCTGGGGTGGAGCCCAGAACTATGGTTAGGCCTCTACAAAAAGGTCTGCACACACCTGTGCAATCAGTGTGCTGGGGGTTCTCAAAACATGGACCCCGGATTGGAGATTTCATCCCTCCCAGATCTCTTCGAAATCTCCAGGCTCCAGATCCCAAAACAAACTTACTGAATAAATGAGGAAACCGAAAAGTCAGTTTCCTCTGCAATACATTAACTCTCTGGAGCCCCTCAACCTGCCTGGTTGAGAATCCAGGGTTTTCGACTTGAGTTTGACCGTGGCAGGACACCGCACTGCCACAATATATTAATATAGTATTTCTGCTATAGGGCGGCAGGCAAGCGGTTAATGACACAATATTTATATTCAGCACAACATTTTTTGGTATACTAAGAAAATACAATATGCTTTGACATGGGATTTTTAAGTCAGCTTGAATGGGTACATCTTGTTTCTTCCATATGTGGCATCTCACTGTGATTTGCATACACGCAGCCTGCATTGTGTTGATCTGGCCCACTACACTATGCCGCTAACTAACAAATGGATCACATACACCATGGCCAATATTCAGCATTGTCTGGTAGAAAGGCAAGACTTCTCCCATGCTTAAGAAACCCTTTTCCCATTATTTGGCAGCTTACATATGACTTCTGTAAATCTAAGGATAAACCATCCCAGAGTCCTACTGCACCATAATTGCTCCAACACCTTTTTCCACACTTAGCTGCCCTCTCTAATAGTTTTTGTCTCATAAACTCTGTGTCTAACCAGCTTCTCTTTATACGTACTAATTGCCTTCTTAGAGATCTGCATATAATCATGTGTCTTTAATAAGCACATTTTGTCTTCATTCAGTTAATTAGTTTTTAACTTCATATATGAATAGAAAAGAAAAGTGCAGTCTATGTTCAAAGACACAGACTATATATTTATATTTTTAGCTGCCTAGAAGTACATGAAATATCCTGGAAAACACTGTGCAGAACATGCAAAGACTAACGTGTAACCCCCCCCTTCTCTTTCCAACCTCCCAAAATTGTACAGATTTACAATTTAAAGAATATGTCAACCCAAAATCTCATATTCCAGGTATGAGCCTCCCATACCATGTACTTGCATAAAACTGTATCCTATTCTCTTCGTGTGGTGAAATACCTGGTGTCCATGCCAGTACCTCTGCATTACTATTAAAAACTGACCACTCTAGGCATGAGAGAACATCGTGGTCTGTTTTTTTTTAGCTGTGCTAAGCACTCAGCCTGCTCTCCTCCAATGATCAGACTTGTGCTGACACGCCCCTCCCCTTATACTGCCATTCACTGGGAAAATCTGTGTGTTGCTGCTTCTCCTCCCCCATCTCTCTAAGCTCCTTGTACAGCTGAGAACAGAGGGTATGTGATCATTTAGAAAAAGGGTAAAAAAAGGTATGTATATATTTATTTATATATGCACAAATGTTTTGCCTTTCATGTTTATTTTAAGGAGACCATTGTACCCACCTGATGTATGATATCTATATATGCTTTCCCTGTAAGTCAATTGTTTCCCTCACTTCGAAGCTATGCATCTGTATTTTTCTTTGCAAATTCCTCATAAACAGTTTAAACAAATGATTTAACCACATTCTGAAATTATCTTCTAATACCTTACTTTTACCCAGGAGATATTGCTCACAAAGCTGAATTCTTGGCAAGCATATGAAGAAAAGTTAGCACATTTTACAAGTATTCAGCAGGTCTGCCACTGTTATGAAAATCAATTTATATTTCTGGTGACAAAGGCCTACTGAAGCACGACATTGAAAGAATATGTTTCTTGTTTCTGTAATCCATAGCAGACCTTCCTGCAAATGTCTTAGAAAAGAAAATAGGTCTTAGAACATTGAGTTAAGCATTTCAATGTATTACTTGTTTCCTCATAGTTGAACTTGTTATAAATTTTGAAATGGTTGAATTAAGCCAAGTAGAAAAATGCACTCAGTAGATTGCTGAGGGCTAATGTATGTGTAAACCCAATAACTAACACCTCCTATAACCTTTTAACACATTATTTGAAAAATGTTAAATAAGCAGCTTTCATTAAAGTATATATTTGGGCAAAATATAACATTTTATATTAATTCGCACCAGGGTGGATAAAAATCAATGATTTTTTTTAAAAAATCAAAAAATCTGATTTTTTTTATTTAAATCAGATTTTTTTGAATAAAATGCTTTTTGAGGAAAATATATTACCATCCAAAGGTTATTCCATCATGAAATAAAGATTTGTTTTTTCATTATGTAGAATAAGGCTGTATATGTTTAATTTTTTTGGTAAATAAATTCCATTAATCCATTGACAATGTCATGCTCTTCCAGAGGTTTTTGTAAGATTATTGGGCAGTTTCTCTGCCTACAAGATATTATCACAGATGCTTGGTTTACTTTGCAGTTCTCAAAACTGAATTTGACTCAGCGGAGATCACATGCCTCTTCTTCACAGCAAAAATGTTATAACATGAACAGAGTTAAGAAAAAGACCTTAATCCTAACTTCTACAAACCTATGAATACAGAATCAACCCCTTCAGTGCTAAGTTTCAAGAAGTTCAGTGAATAGAATAGAAACAATATTTTTCTGATTGTTTGGAGTGGAATAGATCTGCACAAGAAGAAAGTGAAACTAAGTGTGAGGAGGAAGGGGCTGACAGTCTACGTTTCTTAAAATATATATATTTTGTTTAGCCAAATTAGTTAACAAACATGGATGCAAATAACATATGCTGTAATGTTATTGTTTCAGTTGAATAAATCTATTTAAATTGTTATTAAGGTAATGATTATTTTTCTCCTTCCTAAGTACAACAGAAAAGTTGTCCAAATATGAATGATTAACCTATTAAACTGGGGATAAAAAAACTAATATGAAAAGTTGTTATTCTAAAAATCTTCATCTACTTGCATATTAAAGTTATACCAGCAAGAATTAGTCTATGTAGAAAACTAGGATTTAAATCAAGACTTACTGACTAGTGATTTAAATCGTGATTTAAATCAGTTTGATTTAAATCAAATCCACCCTGATTTGCACATTGTATTTCAATTATTTCTAGCCTACTCTCAATAATCTGATCTATCTTGAAGTTTGAAAAAGTACTTTTTGAGAAATCCCACACATTTACTTCCTTGAATTCTGTGACAGGTATTCACTATACCAGGCGTCACTAAATGGCGGACCACGGTCCGGACACGGACCAAGTGACAGTCCTGTCCAGATCGCTACTGTACCACTTAGCAGCCTGAGTGGACCCCTCTCCTCCTGCAGCTGTTAAAAATTCCAGCATTGTGGAGGTCAGGAGGAATGGCAGGGTGGACTCCTCTTCTGTGAGACCTGTGCTGCCGCCACTGCCACTGGACTCACAGCAGGAAAGAGGGTGGGAGGAATGGCAGGGTGGACTCCTCTTCTGTGTGACCTGTCCTGCCGCCACTGCTGTTGAAGTCACAGTATGGAAGAAAGTGGGAGGAATGGCAGGGTAGACTCCTCTTCTGAATGTATTCGTCACTGCCGCTGAACTCACTGCAGGGAGGAGGGTAGGAAACATGGAAGGTGTACATGGGGAACGGCAGCTGCCCAACCTTTATTATTAACACGCGGGTCACTTGCATTTTAACAAGAATAAATAGGCAGCTCCTGCCCTCAGTGCAGACCTTCCGTGTTTCCTACCCTCCTCCCTGCAGTGAGTTCAGCGGCGACAGCAACAAGTACATTCAGAAGAGGATTGCATTCTGCCATTCCTCCTGCCATGCACACTATTGAGTTAAGGTAGGGGGAAAATTAGGGGAGAGCTTTGATATCAGTTCGGGGAACTATGATTTGGGGGGCTGTGAAGTGAGGGGGGGCTGTAAAATGGGGGGCCGTGACGGGGGAGCTGTGATGTGGGAGGCAGTGAGAGGGGGGAGCTATGAAATGGTGTGTACTTGGGGGGGGGGGTGTAATACTGGGGGCTGTGATGTGAGGGAGAGGCTCTGATATGGGGGGGCTGTGATATGATATGGGGCCTGTGATGTGAAAGGGGGAGCTATGATATAGGGGGCTGTGATGCGTGAAGCTGTGATGTGAGAAGGGGGAGGGATGTAATGTGAGAGCGCGAGCTGTGAGTTGAATGGGCTGTGATGTGAGGGGGGGCTGTGATGTGAGAGGGGGGAGCTGTGATATGGGGGAGTTGTGATATAAGAGGAAGCTGTGATATGGGGGGAGGGCTGTGATGTAAGAGAGAGCTGTGATATGGGGGGGCTGTGATGTAAGGGGGAGATGTGATATGGGGAGCTATGATATAAGGGGGAGCTGTGATGTGAGAGGGGTGACCTGTGATATTGGGGGGCTGGGATGTGAGAGGGGGGAGCTATAATACAAAGGGTCTGTAGTGTGAGGAGGAGGGCTGTGATTGAAAGGGGGCTGTGATGTGAGGAGGGGGGGAGCTGTGATGTGGGGGTTGTGGTTGTAAGGAGAACTGTGATTTAAGCAGGGCTTTAATGTTGGGGGGCTCTGATGGGAAAGGGAGTTGTGATGTACGGGGGTTGTGATGGGAAAGCCCTGAGTCATAGAAGAATGAGATTCGGAGACTCTGAGGAAAGAAAATGTTACCAAACGGACCTCAGTGAATTTTAATTCAGTATCGTACCCTGTGAATAGGAACTGTTGTGTCACAGAGCCTGCCTTCTGAACTACAGAGCTACTGAGAGGAGAAGTTCCATGAGGTGGGGTCAGTACAGGAAACACTGCTTGCAGGCAGCAAGGTACCATGGGATATGTAGTCCTTAGAAGTTGAAAGTAAACAAAAGGAATGAGCAGAGGAGAAGATGTAAAGCAATGCTGGAATCCAGGAAGTCGTAGAAAGAAATGGCCAGTGGATAGACAGAACTTACAACATGAAAGCAGATAATGCAAGTAAGCTTATTTTGGCTTGCCAAAAAAATATTGTTTGTATTGCTTTTACAATGCTGATGTTAAATGATAATGTATGCTGTGACTATCGATCTTCTTTAAAGAATACCTGTCAAAGCCATTGTTCAGGTAATATCTGTTAGGCTTCATACACACTAGGTGTTTAGCCTGTTGGTAGGGCAGAGGGTAGCTGATGACGGACCTTCCTCCATGTTTCCCATTAACTTGTTGTGCGGCAAGTGTGGGTTACATGTGATGACTACCCCTGGACTATTCTAAACACCTGTGACAGGATCACTCCACTTCACAAATATGGGATACCTTTACACTTGTGTTGTATTCACCAATACCCGTGACAAGGCTGAGGCTGCTGTGGGGGAATACTCAACCTTAAGGTGGGCCTCTACTCTTAGAGATTAACGTATACTATGTACACTTGCACCATAACTGTTCTCCAGTTACCTCTTGGGTCTCCGTGTAAATGTACATCTTCCCACTGAAATTTGCAATTAGGAGGGACACACTGAGCCTTGTCCACAACTAAATGCCCAGTAGCAGAGTGGGCCCCACCGTGCACCTGGCACAGCCTCTACACATGCACTTGACTCTTAAGCCTTTGTACCTCTATACAGGATGGGGACCTCTGCAGTGTGAGTCCGCTCCCATTGCTATGGGAGACAGACCACAGCGAAGGAGTATGGACAGCATCTACATCACTGATAGCACCTAGTCCACTTGTAAAAAAGTACACACTACTGATAGGCTGCATTAACTGACTGTAGATTTCCATTGCTCATGGCAACCACATGTAATACTGTACCATGATGACATTTTTAGTGTTGACTCTTCATACCCAAATATGCTAGTGACCCAAAACTGTAGCAATGTGTTACTTGCATTACACTCCTTTAAATTACTTCTGTTGTGTTACACTATTTGATTTAATATTATTTTTCTGTGACCATAACTTGTTTATTATTGCTGTGTGTCTTTAAGCTGTCTCCCCCTGTCTAAGCTGAGCTCTATCTCTCACCGTACTTGTGTATAGCCCTCCCCCTTGCCTCTCTCTGTTAGTCATTCCACAGTATCCTGTTTTCCTGTTTGCATCTTTCCATGAGGCTTACAACATTAACGTTTTCTACCTATGATTATCCTCCATTAAATGGAACATTTGAATGGTTTTCCTCATCTGACTTCCTCAACATGTGAGTTTATTCATTGAGTTAAACTGTCTGACCTCATTCAAGAGATAGATTCAACACCACGTCATATAGCTGTATACATCGCTAGAGATAAAGTTTATAGTCTTGTAGTTGAGTCAGAACAACTTCAGACCAGGCAGCAGGCAAAGTTTCAACATTTTACTAGTATCAAATATTACAGGGTTCAGTACATAAGAACAGTCCTTTTCCTGTAGCCCAAATCCTTACTCCTAACTTGGGCTATGTGCTGCCCTGGTATACCTGCAAAGGAGGAATCCATGTGCTGAAAGGTCCATCAGTAGCATTCCCTAGCAGATGATGTCTTCGAGGCAAACCCCAGGTCTCAATGACCTCGTACATCACGCTGGCTCCAAGAAGTTAGCTGCAGGTTCTCTCTCCTCAGCCCTAAAGCTCCCTGCTCTGGGCCACTGTCCATCTTTTGTATCACAGGACTAGTGGGTTAGACCCAAATGAAAAACATTAACTCTCATCCTCCTGTCCAAGGAAGCACCTAACTAGCTGCAGCTTATTTGCAACCTGCTTACAAGCCCCTGTGCATGAGATTTCGTCTTGCCTTACAGCATTCAAGATAAATCTATTTGGTGAGGAATTCTTAATTGTTGATGTTCTAAAGGCAAATACAGCATACTGTTCACTTTGCAATGGAATTGCCAACGCCTATTGCATGAAGTAAAGCTGCTGACTTCCGTTATCTAATCGTATGCAAGCAAAAATGCAGTTTTTTAATTTTCTTTACATGGGATTGGGTATTCTCTGCAAATTAATATTTCACTACATGCACTAAAAGTGCAACTTTCCTTGTAAAATGAACAGCCTATTTGTCTTTAGTAAATCAGCACTAATAAACTGGAGGTAAATGACATTAAACTCTGGTTTAAAAAAACAAATCTATTCAAGTATGTTTTTGTTTTCTTAATTCAATTCTTAATTAAGAGTCCATGCATACTGGAAGCAGAAAAAATGCCAGAACCTCTGACAGAAAAAAAGCAGCTTAACCCCTTCACGCCGGATCACCCCGGCGTGAAGAGGAGTTCCTGTGCCGGGAGGTGGGCGGGGCTTAGTGTCATGTGGCCGCCGTGACATCACGTCACGGCCGGTCACATGATCGGGAAAGGTCCTGATCGAAAGAGCAGACCGGGACCTTTCAGTGAGTACCGTACATGTGTGCTGGGAGCGCGCAGGGCGCGCGCTCTCAGCACATATGTTTTTTGTTACATGAACGCAAATGTGCGGCCGCTCGGCGTCTAGGCCCTGACGCTGGGAGGCCGCACATTTGCGTGCGGCCGGCGTGAAGGGGTTAAAAATCCTCATAGTAGCTTGTATTTGGTTTATGATAGTTTATAGGCAATTTGCTTTATAAGCGTTTTTTCCAAAACATATCCCTATGCTCATTTTTCATTGTACATTTGAAAACTTGAAAAAAGGGTTTTGTCTGCCTCTAAATATTCCTCTGAAAATATGCCTGTAAAAGCCCTAATGTGCATCGACACATGGGCTAACGTACAGCTGCTTCTGAAGAAAAAAGGATGAAGTGCCTGTATAAGCAGCATTTTTTATGCCCAGTGTGCATGGACCTTAAAGTCTTACTAAACCCAGGACCCTGCATTCAATATATCTGGTCTCCCACAGTAGACAGAACATGGAAATACTATTAATTTAGTAAATATAAACTGCTAAATACCTTTTCTCATTAGCAGTATATAGTAGTTGTGACTTCTATCAATATCCATGAGAGCACTGGTTAAAGCTTGTAGGAGAAGTTTTAATTCTCCCCTGATTGTGCTTTGAGGCTGCAGGTCCTCTGACCCTCTGTATGGACAGTGCTGATTGGCCCTGTACTGATCACATGCACTCTCCCAAGAAAAAAAAACTCTAGCAATACACAAACGGAGCATGTGCAGGTTGCCTCCAAGGCTGTATTCTATCAGCAGATGGAATGGGGACTGAGGAAGAAGGAAAGATCATAGAAGACAGGATCAAACATCCTTTTTACATCCTTAGGTACCACAGTGAGTATAGCAAGCATGCTTTACTGCATATACAGACTGATTTTACTGTTTTGGGTTTAGTCACACTATAAAAATACCTTCTATTGCTCTAAGCCTCTTTCAAATCTCTGCTGTGATCCTACGTCTTGTTAGAAAGTGACTACCATCATTCTCCATGGTCCTAGTGTATGTAGGAATGTAGCCACCTCTTCATGCTCACTTCTGAGATGGACTGTGGACTATGGCGTTTGTAGCGTGCATAGAGCAGTGCACATGACTACAATTAATGTACACTGCTCATTCCAAACAAACAGAAGTGAGGGGGAAAAGGAGAGGATGTTACAAATAACTCTAAGAATTTATTTTAAGGAAAAATAGATTAGAAGGCCATTAATTAGTAGATGTGTATTGATTGTTTTTGGAGACAATTATTTAATTTAGTGTCACTTTAAGTATGTGCATAAAGACCTGTAAGCAGATTGCTTATGTTAGCCTAGATAGGTGCTGCCCCAGATGGGAGGGTTAGGGTTAATGGTGTTCCTGAGTTTTTCTTTGGCGAGCTTTCTTGGGCCTGACCCACTGGTCCTGTACCTATAAAAAGGGACAGTGGTTTGGGTCCCAGAGTCCTTTTGCTTACTGTGAGCTTTGGGGCCTGCCGCTGCTAGCCAAAGTCTGAGATTACCTGCCATCAGGAGCCTTCCATCATGTAAGGGAACTGTTAGAACATGTAGTCTGCCCTGAAGATACCGGCTCCTGGATTCTGGGAACTGTGGACTTTACCATATGCATGAGTTTATCAAAGAGTGTAATGCGAGTGACCGACACATAGTCTGTAGCTGTGAGTGAGTAGGCACACTGGGGTACGAAGACCGCACATAAGAGTCAACCTGGCGTAGAGACAGCAAGCAAGCCTGTCGTTAAGTGTGTACCTGTGATAGGCGGGACAGCCTCTTACAGCGAGGGAGATGTTGTTGGCACTCTGACCGTAAGTGGTTTGTCTCCCATACCAATGGGAGCAGATCAGCTCCACAGAGGTCCCCATCCTGTGCAGAGGTATGGAGGAACAAGAGTTAAGTGAGTACACATATGGAGTCAGCGCTAGGTGCATGGCGGTGCTCCATTCCACTACTGGAAGTGAGGTAGCGGAGATATGCTGGACAGGTGTAGTAGGCATATGCTCAGCATGTAACTCCTAAATGCAACAAGTTACAGTGAAGGTATATATTGCCAGGGGGAAAGAGAGTTAACTGGAGGACAGTTTATTGACCAAGTTTTTATGGTGCACGGCCATGTCTAAAGTCAGAGGTCCATCTTAAGGTTGAGTGTTCCCTAACGGCAACCTCAGCCTGGTCCTATGGCATTGATGGATACAACACAAGTAAAGGTACCCAATGTGCAAGGCAAGTGACCCTGTTCAAGGTGCCCAATGTAGCCCAATAGAACCCACCCCAGGGTAGGCCTCTTATTTGACCCAAACTTGGCACCCAAAGAGGAAGGGAACATTGAGGAAGAACCTCCCACTTACCTCCTTACTACAGACCTCTGACGTTTTCATGACTTTCCCCTTCTGTATACATTTTATGAGTTAATGGCTTACAGTATTGAGGCTATTAGGAAAGCATAACAGCCAGGAAATTAGCATATTCAAAAGCAGGTCAGCAATGTAATGTATCCATTTTATAACAGTGAATGTTTATATTGCCAAGTATATTAACCCCCTCCCACCTAAGGGTAAAACAAATGTTAATGCCTAAGCTCAGTTTTGCAACTTTGACATACAGTATATGAGTAAAACTATACATATCATCACAACTACTTTGTGTATCCAGGTGGAAAATTGGGCTGTTATTTGATGGTAAATGGTAATGGATAGCTCCTGATTTTTTTTTTTTTTTTCAAAGGAAAACTGGCTGAAAATAGTAAAAAAACCCACCGTATTTGCCGGTGTATAAGACGACCCCCTAATTTTCCAGTTAAAACATAGGTTTTGGGCTATACTCGTGGTATAAGACTGCCCCCCTTCTGAGGCAACATGATTTAAAAACATCAGATTTGAATAAGCATCAGATTTGATTATGTATACACCCACTAATCTGTCAGCCCGCTGGATGTGCGGTAATACTGTTCTGTAGCTTCGGCTACATACAATATACAGCATATATTCAGTATACCGCACTGAGCCAAGCTGGCTCAAAACGAACGTCCCTAATCTGTCAGCCCAATGAGGCTGAGTCAGAGAGGTGGGCTGATGTGTCACAACCTCAGCCAATCCAAGCAGGCTCTGTATTCATTAATAGAATACATCGCTCGCCGTGATTGGCTCAGTGCGGTATACTGTATGTAGCCGAAGCTAACTTACATACAGTATTACCGCACATCCAGGAGGCTGACAGATTAGGGATGTTCGTTTTGAGCCAGCTTGGCTTTGTATACCCCGCGTATAAGACGACCCCCGATTTTTGGGGTATGTTTTTAAGTATAAAAAGTCATCTTATACGCAGGAAAATAGGGTATTTATTAAATTTAGCTGTATATTTTCTTGCTATTACCATAATTTACCACCAAAGAACAACCTAAAATAAATTTTCCTCCTCCTGACGATTGCAATGATACCACATGTATATTAGTTGTTTGTACCCGTAGTAGAGCCCAGAAACAATGGTGCGCATTTTGCATTTTTTTTTATCCTACCTAAAATACACTGACACTAAATGACACTGATACTATTCTTTTTTTTTTTAACTCTACCTAAAATATGCTGACCTTGACCTTTGACCCCAACCATGACCCTAACACTAACCCTAGCAAACCTTGATTTTGTGATTTTTTTTTTCTCCCCTGCAAGAAGAGAAAGATACAATGTACACTATATCGTCAAAAGTATTGGGACGCCTGCCTTTACATGCACATGTACTTTAATGGCATCCCAGTCTTAGTCCGTAGGGTTCAATATTGAGTTGGCCCCCCCTGTGTGCAGCTGTAACAGCTTCAACTCTTCTGGGAAGGCTGTCCACAAGGTTTAGGAGTGTGTCTATGGGAATGTTTGACCATCCTTCCAGGAGCGCTTTTGTGAGGTCAGACGAGAAGAGCTGGCTCACAGTCTTCCTTCCAATTCATCCCATAGGTGTTCTATCGGGTTGAGGTCAGGACTCTGTGCAGGTCAGTAAAGTTCCTTTGCCCCAAACTCACTCATCCATGTCTTTATGGACCTTGCTTTGTGTACTGGTGCGCAATCATGTTGGAACAGGAAGGGGCCATCCTCAAACTGTTGCCACAAAGTTGAGAGCATGAAATTGTCCAAAATGTCTTGGTATGCTGACGCCTTACGAGTTCCCTTCACTGGAACTAAGGGGCCAAGCCGAACACCTGAAAAACAACCACACACCATAATCCTCCCTCCACCAAACTTTACGCTTGGTATAATGCAGCAAGCAAGTGCTGTTCTTCTGGCAAGCGCCAAAACCAGACACATGCATCAGAATGCCAGATAGAGAAGTGTGATTCGTCACTCCAGACTCCACTGCTATAGAGTCCGGTGGAACCATACTTTACACCACTGCATCCAACGCTTTGCATTGCACTTGGTGATGTAAGGCTTGGCTGCAGCTGCTCGGCTATGGAAACCCATTCCATGAAGCTCTCTACTAATCTGAAGGCCACACAAAGTTTGGAGGTGTTTAGCTACTGACTCTGCAGACAGTTGGTGACTTCTGTGCACTGTGCGCTTCAGCATGCGCTGACCCCGCTCTGTCATTTTATGTGGCCTACCACTTCATGGCTGAGTTGCTGTTGTTTCCAGTTGCTTCCACTTTGTCATAATATCACTATCAGTTGACCATGGAATATTTAGTAGCAAGGAAATTTCATGGATGGACTTATTGCACAAGTGGCAACCTATCACGGTACCCCGCCTGAATTCACTGAGCTCCTGAAAGTGGCCCATTTTTTAACAAATGTTTGTAGATGCTGTCTGCATGCCTAGGTGCTTGATTTTGTGTGGCCAAGAAGGTGATTGGAACACCTGAATCCAATGATTTGGAGGAGTGTCCCAATACCTTTGGCAATATAGTGTATCTTTCCCTTCATTCAGAAGAGGAAATAAACACAGGGATGGGCTCAGTGGCTGATCACTGTGATAGCCAATCCCAGTCAATCACAGTAATCAGATGACCAGGAAACGGGAGTCCCAATTGTTAGTATGAGGCCCTGGGCTTTCGATGGGAGCCTGGTCTCTGTACAGGGAGCACGCTGTGAAGTGCACTCCGAGCACAGAGACATATGCATAAGACCCACTTCTGTGATGCCATATATATGCATTTGGTCTGTGGGAAAGAGTTAAATGTGAATACTTCTATTTTGTCATGTTTGAAGGTGAACATATGAACACTTCAAACTGAGCAATACAGCAAAAAATCCCTTCCTAGTGAGATATGAGAGCAGCTTCCATCTGTCTACAAAAAGGATTTTTAACCCCTTGACGCCACCGTCACACAAATATACGGCCTCACGGAACTGGGCTTTTTTCCTTGACACCGCATATTTGCGTACCTGTCTTTGCGCTGGGAGCACAAAGACCGTGGTGTCACTGAGAGCCCCGGGTCCTGTTCTAATGATCAGGACCTGGGACTCCTGATTCCAGGTCACATGATCGCTGTGATAGCCTCTAATGGCCTATCACAGTGATCAGTCACTGTGCAGCCCGGCCCCCTTGTTTTTTTCTCTCTCTATGAATGGAGAAGAGAGATACATTGTATCTCTCTAACTCCTGGCATAGAGAGAAAAAAAAATGTTTGTAAAAAAAAAGAAAAAGAACATAAATAAATAAATATTACAAAATAAAATAAAAAAATAAAGAAAAAATACCTAGATCAAAGTTTGATCTAGTTCAGTGCAAGGGTTATTGTTTGGGTCAAGGTCAAAGGTCAAGGTCAAAAGGTCAGGATTTAATAAAATTTGTATCAGTGTCAGTTAGTGTCAGTGTGTTTTAGGTATAAAAAAATAAAAGACAAAAACAAAATGTGCACTATTGTTTATGGGCTGTACTACGGGTACAAACAACAAATAGCATACACATATATGGTATTGCTGCGATCGTCAAGAGCTGGAGAATTTATTTTGGGTTGTTCTTTGATGGTAGTTTATGGTAGTAACAAGAAATACACAGCTAAATAAAAAAAATGATTTGTTTTTTACTATTTTGGGCCAGTTTTCCTCTGTTAATAAAAAAAAAAATCAGGAGATATCCATTACCATTTACCACCAAATGAAAGCCCAATTTGTCCTGAAAAAATGCTGTATAATTCACCTGGATATACAAAGTAGTTGTGATGATATGGACGGTTTTACTAACACATGTCAACTTTGCAAAATTGTGCTTAGGCATTTAGATTTGTTTTACCCTTAGGCGTGAAAGGGGTTAAAGTGTATTTCCACTTTTGCAGCCAAAGTTGGATAACACCTAATTTAAATGTGTTACATGTTCTCTTTCACATAGCATATCTTAAAATGTTTAAAAATTGCTGCTTCCATTTGTTAGATGTTCGATTCTGGAAATTTCAGCACCGGCGGTTCCTGCTATTCCTCTTTTGTTTGAAAGGCGTTTGACAGTTGTTTTTGACATAACTAACCCTGGTCTGTACTGTACAGAAAGATCTTAATTATCAGTTTAACCACTTGCCTGCTGGGCACTTATACCCCCTTCCTGCCCAGGCCAATTTTCAGCTTTCAGCGCTGTCGCATTTTGAATGACAATTGCGTGGTCATGCAACATTGTACCCATATGAAATTTTTATCATTTTTTTCACACAAATAGAACTTTCTTTTGTTGGTATATGTTGTCGCTGGGTGTTTTATTTTTTGCGCTATAAACAAAAAGAGAGCAAAAAAATTTGAAAAAAAAAGCTTTTCTTTGTTTCTGTTATAAAATTTTTCTAACGGGTAATTTTTCTCCTTTACTGATGTGCATTGATGAGGCTGCACTGATAGGCAGCACTGATGGGCACTGATAGACAGCAGTGATGGGCACTGATTGGCAGCACTCATGGTTACTGATAGGCAGCACTGATGAGGTTGCATGGATAGGCAGCACTGATGGGCACTGACAGGCAGCACTGATAGGTGACACCAATGAGCTGGCACTGATGAGGCAGCACTGATATACAACAATGATGGACACTGATAGGCGGCACTGATGGGCCGCACTGATGGGCACTGATGGGTGGCACTAACTGACGGTACTGACTGGTGGCACTGCTGGGCACAGGTGGGTGGCACTACTAGGCACTGATGGGCACATGTGGGTGGCACTGCTGGGCACAGGTGGGTGGCACTGCTGGGCACTTGTGAGCGGCACTGCTGGGCACTGATCATCAGTGCCCTGATGATCGGTGCCGATCCATCCTCTGACAATTGCCGGTTATTGGCAGTGTTTTCCTCACGCTGTGACAGCATGAGGAAAGTGCAGCTGATAACCGGCAACTGCATTTACTGGTCATTGTACACAACTGATCGTGTGGTAAAAGGCTGCTGTGATTGGCCTTTTACCACATCACGTGATCAGCTGTGTCTGTAGGACACAGCAATCACGGAGATCGCCGGGTGCTCGCCCCTGGGGGCGCGAGGGAGTGCGTGTTCTGGGAGGACATCATATGACGCTCTCCCAGAAATGGACAACTGCGCTGTAGCCGTCATTCGGCTATAGCGCGGTTGGCAAGTGGTAAACACTGTTCTTCTCAAAGCAGAACTTATCTATATCTGAGTACCACAAACTGAAAACACGATTTAACATTCAATGCATCCATCCATGTATCCATGCTTTATTTTGTCGAGAAATCACTTTGATAAACAAAGCTAGCATTTCTAGCCAGTGGCATCTTGAGTGAGGGTAGATGATTCATGTAGCATTTAATTCCTGGAATCCATCTGCCCTTAGCTCAGGCCTGTGGGCAGGAGGGTGTGCTTAGCTGAAAATGCCCCTCTGGATGAAATAAAAAAAATGCCCATGAAAACGCCTGGGATGTATAACATCTTGTTGGCCTAGGCCAGAAACCAGGAAGCAACTGAAGAAATGTAAAACAAAAAAGTTTGAACTAGTAAATTTATTATACCTTCCTATATATTTACTAATGGTAACAGTATAAAGATTAAAAATAGTTAATGTTGATTGAAAGAGTTTAGTTCCACTTAAACAAAGGTTTATAGCTTTAGAAGGCTTCTTGCATTGTATGTTAACAAGAGGAAAAACGGCCTGTCCTTAGGACAGATTCACTCTGACATTGTTCAAAAATCCTTGACATCAGACACTAGGCCTTCTCCTTAGCAACATGTAAAAGGTACATGCTGTGTGAATGCAGGGGCATACATAAGAAGAAGGGGTATCCATTACCCCTAAAACATCCATTGGCATCCCCTGTGCCATAACTAGGCTAGAAAGCCCAGCAGGCAGATCTACTTGGTGTGAATGAGTTGAAGCAGGCTGCCTCAATTGAACACCCATCCAGAGTTTAACTTGTTCATTGTGACCAGACCAAATCTTGGATAGGTACTAGATTGAGGTGGCCTAGTTCCTGTCTGGTAGGCAGTCATTTTGAATAGAGCCTGGTATTCTGCAGTGTGCAGCCAGAGTCAGATGGGGGATAATGCAGCTGGGCCAGGTAGGTGACAGTGACCTTCTGATTGGAGGGGACAGCATTGCAGGGTGATGATAGGGTGTGCTGGAGGAAGGCATTGTAACCCCTTCTCTTCCAGAGGTCTGCATGGTCTCTTGGCTGGCTCTTACAACTTTTGTTCCTTGCTGGGTGCTGTGCATGTGTTTTGCTGTTGGTGACATTACAGATGGTATTTGTTTGACTTGGCAGTATTTTATATGTGATCTTATGTAGATGAATATTGCTCTATACCTAGTGTATTCAGTGATTGTATGGGTCCAACAAGCTACTTTAACCACTTGCCTACCAGGAACTTATACCCCCTTCCTTACCAGGCCAATTTTCAGCTTTCAGCGCTGCCGCACTTTGATTGACAATTGCGCGGTCATGCAACATTGTACCCATATGAAATTTTGATCATTTTTTTCTCACAAATAGAGCTTTCTTTTGGTGGTATTTAATCGCCACTGGGCGCTTTACTTTTTGCGCTATAAATTAAAAAATGTGCAAAAAATTTGAAAAAAAAAGAAAAGTTTGTTTCTTTTATAAAATTTTTCAAACAGGTATTTTTTCTCCTTCACTGATTTGCGTTGATGAGGCGGCACTGATGGGCACTGATAGGCGGCACTGATGGGCACTGATAGGCAGCACTAAAGGGCACTGATAGGCAGTACTAATGAGGTGGCACGGATAGGCGGCACTGATAGACAGCACTAATTAGGGGTCACGGATAGGCGGCACTGATATGCAGCACTGATAGGCGGCACTGATAGGTGACACTGATGATGGGTACTGATAGACGGCACTGACTGGCATCACTTCTGGGCACTGACTGGCGGCACTGACTGGCACAACCCCTGGGCACTGACTGGTGGCACTGACTGGCAGCACTGCTGGGCTGCACTGGTGGGTGGCACTGGTGGGCAGCACTGGTGGGTGGGCACAGGTGGGTGGCACTGGTGGGCACAGGTGGGTGGCACTGGTGGGTGGGCACAGGTGGGTGGCACTTCTGGGCACAGGTAGGTGGCACTGCAGAGTGGCACAGGTGGGGGCACTGCTGGGCACAGGTGGGGGCACTGCTGGGCACAGGTGGGGGCACTGCTGGGAACGGGTGGGCGGGGCTAGTGGGCGCACTGCTGGGCGGAACTTGCGGGTGTCACTGCTGGGCACCGATCATCAGGGCACTGATCATCAGTGCCCTGATGATCGGTGCCGATCCCCGCTCTGACAACTGCCGGTTCTCGGCAGTACTTTCCTCACGATCTGACAGCGTGAGGAAAGTGCAGCCGAGAACCGGCACTTGCATTTCCCTGTGATCAGCGTGTCATTGGACACCGCTGATCACGTGGTAAAAGGCCGGTGGGATCGGCCTTTCACCACATCACGTGATCAGCTGTGTCCGTAGGACACAGCGATCACGGAGATCGCCGGGTGCGCGCCCCCTGGGGCGCGCAGGAGAGCGCGTTCTGGGAGGACGTCATATGACGTCCACTCAGAACTGGCCGGCCGCGGTGAAGCCGTCATTCGGCTATGCGCGGTCGGCAAGAAGTTAACTGACCACTACACTCTGCACACTGGGCTGTATATGACATGTTCCTGACCGCTGCACACTGGACTGTATATGACATGTTCCTGACCTCTGCACACTGGACTGTATATGACATGCTCCTGTCCGCTGCACACTGGACTGTATATGACATGTTCCTGTCCGCTGCACACTGGACTGTATATGACATGTTCCTGACCTCTGCACACTGGACTGTATATGACATGTTCCTGACCTCTGCACACTGGGCTGTATATGACATGTTCCTGTCCGCTGCACACTGGACTGTATATGACATGTTCCTGTCCGCTGCACACTGGGCTGTATATGACATGTTCCTGACCGCTGCACACTGGACTGTATATGACATGTTCCTGACCTCTGCACACTGGACTGTATATGACATGTTCCTGTCCGCTGCACACTGGGCTGTATATGACATGTTCCTGACCGCTGCACACTGGACTGTATATGACATGTTCCTGACCTCTGCACACTGGACTGTATATGACATGTTCCTGTCCGCTGCACACTGGGCTGTATATGACATGTTCCTGACCGCTGCACACTGGGCTGTATATGACATGTTCCTGACAACTGCACACTGCACACTGGGCTATATATGACATGTTCATGACAGCTGCACTCTGTACACTGGACTGTATATGACATGTTCCTGACCACTGCACACTGGACTGTATATGACATGTCCCTGACCACTGCACACTGGACTGTGTATGACATGTCCCTGACCGCTGCACACTGAACTGTATATGACATGTTCCTGACCGCTGCACACTGGACTGTAAATAACATGTTTCTGACTGCTGCACACTGGACTGTGTATGACATGTTCCTGACCACTGCACACTTAAATGTATATGACATGATCCTGACCGCTGCACACTGGACTGTGTATGACATGTTCATGACCACTGCACACTTAAATGTATATGACATGTTCCTGACCACTGCACACTGGATTTTGAAAGACATATTCCTGACCATTGCACATTGTATACTGGGTTGTATATGACATGTTCCTGATCACTGCATTCTGTACACTGGGCTGTATATGACATGTTCCTGATCACTGCATTCTGTACAATGGGCTGTATATAACATGTTCCTGACCACTGTACACTGGGCTGTAAATGACATGTTTCTGACAACTGCAAACTGCATGCTGGGCTGTATATGACATGTTTGTGACAGCTGCATTCTGTACACTGGGCTGTATATGACATGTTTCTAAGCACTGGATTATGTACACCAGGCTGTATATGACATGATCCTGGCCACTGTACACCTGGCTGTATATAACATGTTCCTGACCACTGCATTCTGTACACTGTGCATTCTGTGTCATCTATTATCACAGTGAGTAGACAGGACACAGTGATTAGACTCAAGTTTTAACCTCCCTGGAGGTATTCTCGAGTGTAGCTCGGGGTAAAGTTTCAGCACCTCAAGCGGTAACCCCGAGCTACACTCGGGCTTACCATGCGGCGCTGCTCCGGGATCCCTTCTGCATTTACCTTGTCCTGCGCTCCAGCGATGTCCCCCTTGCAGCGTCCCCGGCCATCTCCTCCGGCCAATGCCGGCATCCGTCTTCTGGGTTCCGTTCCCTGCTACGTCGGGACGTACGGGGACGTAACCAGTGGGTAATATAAAAATTTTAAAAAGTGACATTCACTAAATACACTAAAATCACATAGTAAAACATTATTGTATCAAACCATCTCACATACATTTTGTCCCTAGTGCTTTGTCCTGTGCCCTGCCTGCATTTTTACTGTTCTTTCTGCCTGGAAACTGAGAAATGTCCATGGCGTCCAAAAAGTGTCAAAAGCAGTTTTAGACCAGCTAAAGAACAGCGATAGTAAATTAGAACCACTTGTAGAATTGAGTGAATGATTCATGGGGAAATTCATCATCAGACACTGAAAACGATTTTGCGACTAAGATCAGTGATGTGCAAACTTGGCACTATATTTCCAATTTCAGTGTTTTTGGTTTGATTACATTATTATATTACATTTATTATTATTATATTATTTTTTATGATTATTTATTAAATTATAATTTATGATTTCGTGTTTCAAATTTTAACATACCCAGGATGTTTACTAGACTCTTGTTTGTACAGATTTCAGTGAGTTATTCCTAAAAATTACAGGACTACAATAAAAAAACAACATATTTCCATGCAAAAAAATGTACCACTTTGAGCACAGAAATATGGACATAATCATACTGCTATGGAGGCTACACCTCTCCCACGTTAGTGCACATTTGTCACACCTACAAATTATTTGTTTCTTTTTCCTCTGAATACTCAAGGCTGACCCCCACCCACCCCATCTCAGGAAAATAATTATCTATGGCCCTCTGTGGATGGGAATACATGCCAAACATACAGTATATAGTGGGGTTTCTCAAAATGCGACTTCAGAAGTGGAAAAACACTTAAAACTTTCCAAAAATTGGACAATTCACTGTCCTTAGGAATCTGGAAGGGGAGGAGGGAGGTAAAGACTGTGGCCAATCGAATAGGAAATGCCTCAGAGTTGGTGGTCAGTGGAAGAAATAACAGTGCCCTGTCATTATCATTGGGAGGACAAAAAGACATTGGCATAAGTAATTCCCCGTCTTTGGTGTCAACAGGATGAGCAGTGCGCCATTGTTTGTCTCAGAGGAAGGACTAGTGCTCCAAGGGCTGGTTACAGATAAGCAAAGGGCCACATCTGTGCAGTGCAGTTTGGGAACATTGGTCTACACATTGTTGTCCACCAAACACTGACTAGTCATGGGTGGAATAAAAGTATATCTAAGTGACCAACTGCTAGTTTCACCAAAGTTGTGATTTTCATTGGCAGCAGTGATAAACCTCTTAGAACGGATTCTGTAGTTTGTCAGGCTTTTTGTATGTAAGAGACAACACTTATCCTACCATGGGTGTCTTTGGAGTACCTCTCCTGCACTGCAAACAGGCCAACAAAAATGTTCTACACATTACCAACAAAATGCAGTAGTTCAGTAATGCCTAGGTGTAACCTAAAGCTCAGAGATGGTGCACCATGATTCCTGTGTGGATTGAAGGCTTAAGAAAAAAGTAATCTCATATGATATTGTATGCCTCCAAACCACGAGGCGGGATTTGCCTTCCTAATCTATAAGCATATTTCCAAGCTGCTCAAATTGCCCAATTGGCCTACACCACTTCTAAGGGACCTACCCCATCTGAGTTTTTATTGAAGTTCTCTCCTGCCACCCCATCACAGTTGGCTTGTTACTTTGGCTTCCTAATCGATCACACCCTCTTATGCTATGCCCCACTATCATATTCTTTGGCAGTCTGGGACAGAGTGCGCCATCACAGATCACTAGCATTTCCACACACGCCCTTGGCTCCTGTTTTTTGTGACCCTGAATTTGTACCTGATTTAGTACCTGCTCCATTTCAATGGTGGATTAGTAGAGGACTGCTGCAGATAGAAGACTATTTTAAGGGTGTTTGAGTATACTCTTTGCAGCACTTTAAAGTTGCAAATCCCCTTTACCGAAATCTTTAGATACAATCAGATTGTCTCTTTTATCCGCTCTAATGCAGGCCATAGACAGGTTGTTTATCGGCCGAATTTTCGTCCGAACGAAAAATCGTCCGATATTCACGCCGTTAGTGGGGCCAGCCCATCACCCGTTTTTCACGGATCTTTATCGGTCATGCTGGAAAATCTGTTTTTCGTGGACATTGGTGGCAGCATCGGCAACGGCACCGACCAATTTTTCATTTATCGGCCGACAATTCGGCCGATAAATGGCCTGTCTATGGCCTGCATAAGCTTACTTTATTGGATGAGCCACCTATACTTACCAATTTTGATCTTTCCTGCCAGAATAGGGACTTCCCCAGAGGCCGTGACTCTACAGTATATGCTCTCCTCGCTGATCCAAATTGTAAGCTTCCCTATATGGATCAATCGGAATGGGACCTGAATGTCATTTATGACCTGTCTGAGTTGCAAGATATTGCCTTTGCATTAAAGTATACATCAACACTACTCTAATTGAATCGAATTATAAAACGTTATTAATATGGTACTTGGTCCCTACCCGGACTGTGAGGATGTATCCATCTGCTTCACTGGTGTGCTTCTGGTGTTGCGGCCGATGGGTACTATGTCACATCTGGTGGCAATGTCCGATAGCGACCAGATTTTGGATCCGCGTGTTTAATTTAATCTATTCAGTGACTTGGGTGAATATTCACAGATCCCCGGAGATGGCCCTCTTTTATAAATTGACATTCCCAGAAAGTCTCTTAAATTGATCACCCATATGAAGTTGGCAGCGAGAATCACAACAGCTAGACATTGGAAGCAATCGGTCATCCTGCTCAACTATGTTAGGAATAAACTGAATTGGATTTTGATTAACAACAGACTCACCTGTATGCTACATAACAATACTGGAAAATTTGATAAAACATGGGACTCGTGGATTTGGTATATTTCTATGCCTTAATGTGTTCCGACTTGATCCTCTCTTTCTCTTTTTCTACTCCTTTTTCTTTATTCTTTATCATTCCTTTTTTTCTGTCCTCTGGGGTTGGTTATGCCTAATCCCTATGTGTTCTACAACATTTGTTATACCTCAAATGACACTGACTTTGCGTGTATTCTCAGGTCCACGAACAGTGGTTCTTCCCCTTCCACTACGTCACCTAACTGCCCCTCCATTTCCTTTCTGGCTTCCCTCCCTCCTCCCTTACCCCACCACTGTGTCCGTCCCCTATATATGGTTAGATAAATGATGTGGACTTTTCTACTTGGGTTATCCAATATCTACTCTACAGAGTCCCTGGTCTATCTGTTATTTTGAAAAATTGTTCAATAAAAACTATTGGAATGAAAAAAAAAGTATTCTTAGAAAGAAATACAGTGTCTGCCAAAAATTCTCTCCTTCTAGGATAGCAGTTACCTGGCTGTCTGTGGCTTTAATATTTAGGCTACATTTACACTTGCGTATTGGCCTGACAGCGTGTACATGCAAGAACCCCAGTAGGGACCCCAGAAATTAGCAGGGGGAGGCAGCCCCATTTTAAGCAATGAGAGGCTGCCAGCTCCTGCAGCTAATTGCATCTGTTTGTAGGTAATCGCTATATACCAATCATCTGTGGGTGATCATCCCTGGACACAGACTGTCTGTGTCCCAGGGCCAACTACTCAAAGGTGATCACTGGATAGCAATTACATGCAAGTGTCCACAAACAGCTGTGGAAGCTGGCAGCCTTCAGTTGCTTTTACTGGGGCTGTCTACCACAGCTGATCGCTGGGACCCCCTCAATGGGTTTATTGCATCTGCACGCTATCAGGCCAACTCACAAGTGTGAATGTGGCCATAGAATCTGACCCAGAACACCGTTGTCACTCTCAGTAAACTAGCCAAAGTAATAATTTGCAACTGACACTGGAGCATTTACCTATAGATAGAAACTAGCTGAATGAGGAAGCACTGAAATGTAAAAAGGTTGAAATGGTAAAAACAGTATTTTATTAAAAAACAAATACAATTATATATGATATTCAGGGTTAAAAAAAACACCAAAAACTCAATGTCATCTAGGTAAAGAGACCTTGTCACCACTGCAGACTTTGTAAGAGTACAATACCAGAAAAAGTACTCACCATCTATGCCATTACTTTGTCAGAACAATATTTCAACAATAGTAGAGAACTAGAAACTCTGTTTAGTTTGTTCTAGAATGACACTTCTGGCAGTTGGAACATGCAGGCCCTAAACTTGGCCCTCTCTTTGATGTCACTGTTCCCTGACAGAGTCTTGCACTGTGAGTTCAAGTAACACCTCTAAATGAATTTCCCGGTGAATCCTCATGTCAGCCTAATGTGGGTCAGCTCCACTTCCCAACCCTCTCATGACAACCATTGACTGGCTTTTAAATTCAGGAGTGACCAGTGTAGAAATGCTCTTTTTCTTCCCTTCTCTGGGGCAGCTCTTTGTTGACTTATTTTTCTTTTTAGTTTGCTATTCATCCTCCCTGCCTTTGCCCTCCCCAGGTTCAGCCTTTCTTGGGGAGATGGCCTCCAGTAAGAGGTAAAGTTACTGAATGGTGGGCGTCCCTGATGTCAGGACTTGCAACCTCCTGGGTAAAGCATGCATTCCTCTGCCTACCTAGTGGGATATTGGTGAGCTGGGAAGTATAGTGTTTCTCCCTCTCCCGTGCCATCTTGCCTCCATCTCGATCCCAGTATGTTTGGCATGGCCATGCTCTGAGATTTATGTGCAGATGTCTCATTTATGTACAGCTGACTGAATCACTAATGGTGCAATGTGTGCTGGGACAAAAGGCTGCTTTTTAAGCAAGTGGAGTTGGGTCAGGTCCCTTATTAGGTCTGCTCCTCCTATTTTTTGAGCATTATGGAAGTCCCTAATTAAAGGTGGGTGATGCTGGGCCACTGGGCCTTCTGACTATGAAAAAGACAAGGAAAGGTCTGCTGGAGGTGCTTCTTGCTCTCCCCTTCAGGGGCGGGGCTGCTCTAGGGTCCCATGCTGGAACTAAGGACAACTACCGGAGAAGGAGACTTGGGTTTTCTCTTCATTCTCCTCTCTGAGGAGCATGGTGTTCCATCAGTGGGGATTAGAGGAAGAGAATAGGACTGTACATCATCTTGGTGAGCTATGAATATCTCATGCCTCCTGATTGTTATAATACTCTTTAATGCAAACCATTTTTGACTATAAGATTACCATTATTTGGACTGTTATGCTTTACATTTAAACCAAGCAAGTAAAATAAGTTTATTTCCAACTTCGTGCCTCTGTGTGAATATATAAGAGAGTAAGGTGCCTAGTTTACAGCCAATGCCCGAATAAGGGAAATTAGGTACTTAGACTTTGTGTGAGTACTCCTGGAAGTGAGGGGGTTATTCCTACACAGTTGGTAGTATGGCAAGAATAGGCCACATGCGAGGCAGCCTGGGTACTGTCCTCTCGTTGGAAGATAGTGATTGAATTGTATGTAGGTGCCTATTTAAAGTGATGGCATCTGTATCCCTGTGCTGGCTGCCATTTCCATTTACGCTTTCTGTGTGTTATATGCAAGTTTTGGAGTTGCTCAGTGTGACTGCTCCAGCCATTACATGGGAAAAGTAGCAGATAAGGTTCCAATATAATTTTCTGAGGAGGTGGAAATGTGTCTCATGCCAGATTATCCCCCTCCCTGTCTTGATAAGACAGCCATTAGGTCATTGTCTGTCAATCTATTGCAAGGAAGATAATTGGGTCTGAGGCCAGAGATTGTGTTGATGATAGATACCAATCAAGAAGGTTGGGAAACACATAACTTGGGGCAACTGATTCAGAGGTGCACCTTATCATCCAATATCTTGGAGTTGTTGGCTATCATCCAGGCACTCAGGTCCTTTTGAGAGTCTCATACAGGGTCAATATGTAAAGATTCAGTTGGACATTAGAACAGCAGTGGCTTACATGAACAGACAAGGAGGAACCAATAGTCTACTACTATTACAGATTGCAACCAAGACTTTTGCCTGGGCAATGGTTAGTGGACAACAGCTTTTCTTTTAAGGCATATTTTCTATGAGAATGATCCCAAAGTTATTTGTTTGTCTTGACAAATGTGCTTTTCATTTACCACTCATTGCAGGGAGTCCCAAGAATTAAGTGGGTGTGCTTTTCCAACATCCTTCATTGACCATATCAAGCTGGTGGTCTATATATTCATACGTGATATCTTGAGAATTCAAGGATTTGTACTTTGATATTCAAAATTACTATTAAATCTGTTGTGTACATATTCTTTATGTGGAACGCTATATAATTCTCAGGTTGCTCTCATTACAAACATTGATGAGAGTACTTCTCTCCACCATATCCACAGGAGTGTGTGGTTCGGAGTGAGTTTGACACATACAGTGTGTGCTTCAGGGAATTCTACGAGCTGGTGTATTTAGAATTTCTATAATGCCACGTTGCTTGCTATACTTCAGTAGGCTAACATGACAATATATGAGAGTGTGTTAATACGGGAATTTTTACTATGTTGTGTACCATGGTGTTTTAGATGCTATATGTGCAATAAATACATTTTGTGTGTTTTTGGGTGAAGCAGCCTCAGTTTCTATTCTTTGTTACTTTTTTTATGCATTTATGATTTTCAGTAATCAGTAGCACCTGTTGAGCCCATAATCTTGGCGTCTCCATAATGTCAGTTTCTCCAAAGTCAGTTTCAGGGTGGATTGTGAAAACACTTCACCTTTTCCACTTGGCCTTGGGGATTCCTCCTAAGATGGAAATTGATGCCCATTCTACCAGGGAAGTTTTGGCTTTTGTTGGCTTTTTTCACAAAGGCTTCAGCAGAAATTAACTACAGGCAGCCAGCTGATTGACTCCTAACATCTTCATTCACAATTACAAACTTAATGTTTCTTCAGATCCTCTGGTGTCTTATGTTTCTTCTTTTATTTCTTCAGTCTTATCTAAGTATAACATTTTTAATCTTACCACATAGTGTGTATGGATATTTCCCCCTACCCTTAGGGGCTTAATTAGGCTAGTTATATGCCACAGTAGGGTGACATGAGGTGCTCCAGGAATTTAGAAAGTGTTACCTTAGCCCTAATTCACACTGGTTCTGTCTTTGAAATTGTATGATTTCAAAGTCAGATGGCAGTGCGACTTGGGGTGCAACTTGATAGACATCTGTGAAACTTCATGCACAGGTGTCACATCCAAATCCGCAAAAGTAGTGCAGTGCCATCATTCGTCAGAGTTGTACTGATTAGAACGGTTCCATTGCCAATCATTGCATGCAATTTGCGATTTGAATGGTCAAATCAGATGACAATTCACATCAGTATGAACCAGTGCTAATACTTACCAAATTTTTCTTGTTGCATTCCTGTCATTCCCCCTCTGGTCTGTCACAAGTCTTGTCATGGAATTCCTGTAAACTAGTCACTCTAGAATTTATAGGCTAGCCTAGGGTTGTCTTGAGAGGTGTCAGGGGGTGAAGCTGACCCACAGCAGGCTAACTTGAGGATGCACCAGGAAAAGAAAATTATGGTAAGAATAGGGTAATGATTTTTCATTTCCTGCCTTGCTGTTTTTGAACATTTTTTTTTTCATCCTCAGCCAGGGTCATATCACACATGTGCAATATGATCCCCGTAGAAAATAAAAAAAAAAGAAGGGAGCAATATTCAATTTACAGCTAATGTTTTGAAGTGCCATCATTACTTTTTTCTGTATGTTTGTTGTTTTTTTTTTTAAAGGTGTTTATTTTGCATTTATGAAACACAAACAAAAAAGCAGAACAAGGAAGAGACAAATAATAACAGGAGTTCAAACTAAAAAAAATCAAAGAATAAGGGTACATAATACAGAAAAGGGGATCCAAAACAAAAACCAAACATCAAACAATCGTAGGCAAGAAACTTAATACATATTACAAAGGATAATCATGAGACAACATAATAACATAACAGGTAAGCAGTCAGAACATACAAAAGCAGCCAAACACATAAAACAGTCACAAACAAACAAGCACAAACACCCACACCATCACTTTTTTCTCTATGTTAATCTTTAACCATGATAAAATTGTGTTATGTACACATAATCAAATTTAAAATAATAGAGAAACAAGGAAGCTGCCATTATTGCCCTCCTTTTTAAAACGCCACATTTTGCAGACAAGGAACATCAAAGTAAGCTTGGCTCTTTATTTCTTTACCTGTTCTGGGTGACTGACTCAATATTTAAAAGAGAAGTTCAGGAATAAGAAAAAACAATCCTAGATTCTCCTAGCTAGATGCAGCATTAATTCAATGCTACATCTGTCCCTTGCGAACCGAGAACAGAATGATCAAAGACTGCTAATTGCTCAGTTCTCGGTCTTTAACTATCATTCCCCAGCTCTCTGCTCTGCCCCTCTAGCGCTCAGTGGATCGCAAAGCCGTGGGGGGCAGGAGCAGCTGGCTTAGGCTCTCAGCGGCTTGCTGAGAGGCTGAGCCAACTGCCGTTCAGGCATCTGGGTGAATCCCGGCTTTAACCTCTTCATGCCGGCCGAACGCAAATGCGGCCTCCCGGCGTCTGGGCCTAGACGCCGAGCGGCCGCACATTTGCATTCTATTAAAAAAAGAACATATGTGCTGAGAGCGCGTGCCCTGCATTCTCCCAGCACACATGTCCGGTACTCATGGAAAGGTCCCAATCTCCTCTTTCGATTGGGACCTTTCCCGATCATGTGACGGCATGTCACGCCGGTCACATGACGCTAGACCTGGCCCCACCTCCCAGCTTCTGAAACCCTTAAAGGGCCGGGAGGCGCCGGCATGAAGGGGTTAAAGTTGGGATCTCTCCAGAGCTTGGACCAGCTGGGTGTTGTCAGTTGACAGTGAGTTCTAGCCCATTTTTGGCCCCTGGCTTTGGCTCTTCTTCCTCTTTAATCCAAAAGTCATCAAATCCAGGTAGCTATTTCTCAAATAAGAAGTGGGCAATGGTGGCCCCTGTGTTTCATTCAAGAAAGGATTTACATATTTGATGATTTAGTAACATTTTGGTACCATTTGGACTGAGAGTAGAAAAATATCATATTGATTGTATCTACAATATACCTATGTGTCTTAAGTCAATACAAATATGAAAAATTAGACATAGTCTATTCAGCTACATATATACTGCACATACTAATTATATTTGTATGCAGCATATGTATGTATGTATGTATAAAATATGTACTCACACTATTTTAAGTCTAATCTATCCAGATCTATTTAACATTATCTTTTGCAGGAAATGTTATTAAATATAAAAACTCTGCTTCTTTCATTTGAGTAAGTAATGCTAAAAGGATTTTGGCAATCCACACTGTAAAAAAGATAGCGAAAGGAAAAAAAATTAATTATGAAATTACAGTGTATGTAAAGCCATTTTTTAGTTTTTGATATAGTACAGATGGACTGGAACCCCTGCCAAACTGCTATCAGTGTCCCTGCTTGTCCCACATCCTCACTACATATTGTGGTAACCATTATTACAAGGCAGAGGATGAGGGAAATTCCACAATTTTAGAGTTCTCAACAGAACAAGATGTTAGGGTAAATCTTCCTCTCCTAGGGTGACAATGCTTACTCCCCCTATTCTTTCTCAATGGCATTATACTGTTCTGATTTGAACTACAAACACCTCTTCCTCTCTTTGTCTACACTACTAGCGAAAAAAAGGTTGTGCATTTTTTCTTCATATTTGTTGCATCTCTGGGACAGGAAGTGAATGAGACCCTCCTCAATGGGACAACAAAAATATGTTGGGGATTTAACACTCCTTACTTTATTTAAAACAAAAAAAAATAAAAACTGACTATACAGTACATACATTTAAAGTGTTTGTAAACCCTAATTTTTTTTACCCACTTGCCCTCCAGAGGATTTACCCCCCTTCCTGACCAGGCCATTTTTTGCTGTTTGGCACTGTGCTATTTCAATTTGTAATAACGCGTCGTGCAATACTGTACCCAAATGAAATTTATGTCCTTTTTTTACACAAATAGAGCCTTCTTTTGGTAGTATTTGACCACCTCTGCACTTTTTAATTTTTGCGCTATAAACATAAAAAGACCGCAAATTTTGAAAAATAAACAATATTTTTCACTTTTGGTTATAAAAAATATCCAATAAACTCAAAGTTAGTTATACATTTAGACTAAAATGTATTTCGTTACATGACTTTGATAAAAAAATCTCAATACATGTATATTAATTGGTTTGTGTGAAAGTTAGAGCATCTACAAACTATGGTATATATATTGGAATTTGCGTAGCTTTTACTTCCTGACTGCCTATCACATTTGTTGAGGTGCTAAAATGCCAGGGCAGTACAACCCGACCCCCCCCCCCAAATAACCCCTTTTTGGAAAGTAGACAACCCAAGGATTTTGCAGAGAGGCATGTTGAGTCCATGGAACATTTTATTTTTTGCCACAAATTTTTTGAATATGACATTTATTTTTTCCTGAGCCAGGCTGTGTGTGTCTATTGACACATACACAAGTGCTGCTCAGCCCCATCCCCTGCGCTCTGCAAACAGAGTTTGATTGACATAAGCGGGAACCTCTGCGAGCAGAAAAAGAGGAAAGAGATGCAAAAGGGCACAGTGCTGGATCGGGATCAGGCTCAGATAAGTATACAGGTAGGTGAGGGGGCGATACAAGTAACAGGACATTTTTTTGCCTTAATGCATAGAATGAATTAAGGTACAAAATGCCCAGCCTTTAGAACTAATTTCATTAAAGCTATTATAAACTGCAGATTTATTTATATAATAAATGTAAATTTATTTTTACACTCAGCATAAGCACTTGGATTTATATACTATCCACCTATACTGCCCTTTGGCTGTGTGAGAAGATCGATACAGTCACTATGTCTGTCAGCCTGTCATTCATTCTTAACAGGCTGCTGATTGCGGCTGTGTGGGACACCTGTGCCTCTCGGGTGCATAAACACAGTCCTCCTGCATCCTGTATGGGCCTCTGTGCTCATGTGAATAAGCCTTTAATGAGATTAATGAGACAATATCACTTTGCATTAAATATTAAACCCAAAAGCAAAAATATAATATATTGCAGCTTACAAACCTTTAGATGTGGTGACTGTTTATTGTTTTTTTTTTTTTTTAGATTTTCTAGATTTTTTCCATGTGTTTTTACCCAGTGATTTGGCCAGTAACACACCTTATGTATTAGATTGCCTACACTCTGGATGAAGGAGCATAGGGGGCACATTTGGACAGCAGCATTGTCAGCCTGGGGGAAGGGGTTTGTTAAATGTAATAGCAGATTTTGCAACAACAACATTAAATAAAACTTCAGCTAATACTTTATAATCAGTTACACCAACAGTTTTTTTCCTTTTTTTGGAGTAAAGATTTTACATGAATAAATAAAAGCAGATCATTGTAAGCGCCACTGCCAATGTTAAATGGTTTGCCTCTCAACTGACACATTTGGAAAAGAGCTTATTCTTTTGAAAAACAATAGACTTACTGGTTGGATCACCAGATGAAAATAGAAGAAAGAAAGCCTAAAAAAGAAAATCTATGCTGCCATCGCAGTTAACCACTAGGGGACCGCCCACAGTACATATACTGCGACAAGGAGGCCCCTGTGCACAGGATCACGTATATAAACGTGATTCTGCATTTCCGGGTAAGGGGTGCATGCGAGGCGTGCGTCCATCCTACCTGCGCCACCAGTTGCAGCCCCGGAAGTCAATCACCGGGTCCCAGCTGGTGATTACCCGCCGGTGCCCGGTGATTACCGGCAAACACCGTCTGGGAGGACGGCAGCGTTGTTTACAATGCAGCTCTCCTCCCTGTCAGTTTGGGCACACTGATCGGGATGGCTGAGCACAGCCGTCCTGATCAGTGTGCTTACAGTGAAGTACCCCCCCCCCGCCCCCTAGTAAAACACTCCACAGTTAACCATTTGACTGCCTCCAAATGTTAACCCCTTCCTCCCCATCGCCATTAGTACAGTGTCAGTGCTTTTGTGTCATTAGTACAGTGTCAACTGTGTCATTAGCCATTAGTACAGTGTCAACTGCTCACTGTACTGGTGTGACTGGGGATGGCAGTGACTCCAAGTCAGTTCCCCAGACAGTGTCAGAATGTCCGCCACAGTCCCACAGTCCCCCCATAAGTCGCTGATCGCCGTCATAAGTCGCTGATCAATTAATATAAAAAAAAAATTCAGTACCTATACTGCCATTTGTAAACGCTATAACTTTCACATAAACCAATTAATTTACACGTATTGGGATTTTTTTTAGCAAAGACATGTTGCAGAATACATTTTGGCCTAAATTTATGACGAAATTAGATTTTTAAATTTTTTTACTGGACATGTTTTATAGCAAAATGTCCAAAATGTTTTTTTCTCAAAATTGTTGTTTTTTTCTTTATAGCACAAACAATAAAAAATTCACAAGTGATCAAATACCACCGAAAGAAACCTCAATTCGTGGGAAAAAAAGGACGTAAATTTTATTTGGGTGCAATGTTGCATGACCGCGCAATTGTCAGTTAAAATAACGCAGCTCCGTAATGCAAACCGCTTCTGTAACTGCTTCCTGACCACCCTATAGCAGAAATACTGCTACAGGGTGGCACGGGTGCGCAAAATCACATATATACGCCCCTCCCAGATAGCGTCAGATTGCCGTCAGTACACCAGTAATCACATTTAACCCCTTGATTGTCAGGAACACGCTCATACACAATAAACCTCTATTTCTAGTATAGTGTCTGAACGGATCAATATCTTTGATCAGATCAGCACTATACCAGCGTTCACATTAGTATAGTGTCCCCAAAAACGCGCATTAGTGGGATCAGCCCCGGCACCTGCCAGCATCGGCGTTTAGCCCTACGCTTATCCCCACAGCAAGTGCAGTGTCAGTAGGTCACTGCCACTTGATACACTGCACACAAAACCGCAGTGATCGTAGAATCAGGCCTGATCTCTGTTAGCACTTGCCGGTAAATTTTGATGACTCTCATATGCAGCAGAGTGCCAGTACTAGTGCCCCTCTACCTTTTGATGAACTGGTGAGCACCAGCTGCCTAGTACACCTGGTCTTTCACATACCAGCACTGCAGTATCACTTGGTGAAGTGGTGAGTCCCATAAGTGTAGTACAAGCCGCCAAACCTTGCCAGACCGTTCGCATGTAAACCCAATACGTTTTCCGAATTTACATTTTTTTTGGGCCTAACCCTCAACATGGGCATTACTAAAAAAAATGAATTGTGGTTGTATTGGTTCACAGACTCGATTCATCATATGTCTCTGTTCTCTGCTGCCATGGCCAGGCATAGACATTAGAGTATAATGTGTTTTATGCATGTTAACAACAACACACTCTGTCATCCTTGGGGTGACCCTGAATTTGACTGGCTCCACAAAATTCGGCCCCTCGTAAATCACCTTAACCAAAAATTTTCAGATGTCTATACTCCCCAGCAGAACATCTGCGTTGATGAGTCCCTCATTAATTTTTCTGGCCACCTTGCATTCAAACAATTTCTCCTCAGCAAGCGTGCCAGATATGGGGTCAAGTTGTAGAAGACCTGTGAGAGGGCAACAGGCTATACATGTAAGTTTCGGATATACGAGGATGCTCAGACTACATGGGGAATAGTAGCAAGATAGTTTGGGACTTGGTTTTATCCTTTATCCATATGGGGTACCACTTATACGTGGACAATTTTTATTCAAGCATGCCACAATTTAGACATTTGTACAATCTTGGAATTGGGGCATGTGGTACTGTGCGACCTAATGTGTGCCCACCATTAGCAGTGGGTGGATGCAGGGCGGTATATTCTGTAGGCATCATCCTGGTATCGTTTTTTTCAGCCAGCGATTGGCTTTCTGGAAAAGCAATCCTAGTGGCTAATTAGCTGCAAGATTTCTTTTACAAGCAGCGGGAGATGATGCTCCCCCTCCCCTGCTGCCTTCCACAGCCTTCTCGGGCAGTCCCGTGCCATCGGGGGAACCTGAGAATGCAGCCGGGGTTTCTGCCAGCTGACCATAGAGCTGATTGGAGACTGGAATGGTGGCAATCATCTCTATAGTCTAAGAAATCGGAGCTACAAACATTTCATCACTTCAGTTTCACAGGATATAAACAGCGCCATTTGTAAATTGGGAAAGCATCTGATCACACCGATCTTGGTTTGATTAGATAATGTAAGGGCAGATCAGATATAAAGAGTCTGATAGCCCCCATATTTCTCAAAAAAGAATATATGACAATGCCCATTGAAGTTATAGGGGATATTTGTATTCCCTGTGATAGCATTAAAAGTGATAAAAAAAAAAAAATGAAAGGGACCGTGTAAAAACAATTGAAAAAATCAAAATAACTTAAAAAAAAAATCAATCTTGCTCCCCCACGCATGCACACCTGAGTGCGCTAGTGTTGACCCTGTGCCGGTATGTAAACAGCGTTTGTACCATGCATGTGAGGTATCACCGTGAACGTCAGATCGAAGGCAGTAATTCTAGCACTAGACCGCCTCTGTAAATCTAAAATGCTAGCTTGTAAAGGCTTTTAAAGCGTTGCCTATGGATATTAAAAACATGCAGTTTGTCGCCATTGCATGAGACATGCACAGTTTTAAAGCATGTCATGTTTGGTATCTATTTACTCAGCATACCATCATCTTTTACAATTTACAAAATAATTGGCCAATATATTGTGTTTTTGTGCATTAAAAGTAAAAAAAGTGTTTTTTTTTTTTTAAATGTTTGATAAATCGCTGCGCGAGTACTATGCGACATAAAAAATTGCAGCACCCACCATTTTATTCACAAGGATGTTTGCTTTAAAAACATATATAATGCTTGGGGGTTTAAATTAATTTCCTAGCAAAGAATTCAGATTTTTTTTCATGTGAACAAAAAGTGTCAGAAAAGGCTTGATCTTCAGGTGGTTAGAGTGAGTGATGTGTGGCATAAACTTCTAATGCTGGGCATAAAATGCCCCCACCCCCCAAACAACCCCTTTTTGGAAAGTTGACACCCCAAACTATTTGCTGATAGGCATGTTGAATCAATAAAAGAAGTTATTTTTTTACCACAAGTTTTAGGAAAATGACAAAAAGAAAATATTTTTTTTTTACACAAAATTGTCAATTAAATGATTTATTGCTCATACATGCCATGGTTATATGTGGAATTATTCCCCAAAATACATTCTGCTACTTCTCCCGAGTATGGGTGTACCATGTGTGAGAGACTTTTTGGCAGTCTAGCCAGGTACAGGACCCCAAAATCCAATAAGCACCTTCAGGCTTTTAAAGGGCTTTATTTCCTCATTACACTTCCTGACTACCTATCACAGTTTCGGAGGCCCTGAAATGCCAGGATAGCACTAAACCCCCCCATATGACTTCTTTTTGAAAAATAGACACCCCAAGGATTTTGATCAGAAGCATGGTGAGTATTTTGCAGATCTCATTTGTTGCCACAAGTTTTTGGAAAATGAAGAAAGAAAACAAAAACATTTTTTCTTTTTTTTTTATATTTCAAAACTTTGTGAGAAAAAATTATATCTGCAAAATGCTCACCATTCCTCTTTTTAAATTCCTTGGGGTGTCTACTTTCCAAAAAGGAGTCATTTATGGGGGATTGGTGCTATCCTGGCATTTCAGGGCCTCTGAAACTGTGATAGGTAGTGAGGAAGTGAAATGAGGAATTTCCGCACCTTCAGGCTTTCAAAGTGGTCATTTTATTTCAGGCTCCTGTATGTGGCTAGGCTCCCAAAAAGTCTCACATATGTGGTATCCCCATACTCGGTAGATGTAGTAGAATGTATTTTGGTGTGTAATTCCACATATACCCAGAGAAATATATCATTTAAATGACAACTTTGTGTAAAAAAAAATGTTTTTGTAATTTTCCAGAAACTTGTGAAAAAAAAAAAAATCTTCTATGGACTCAATATGCCCCTCAGCAGATAGCTTAGGGTGTCTACTTTCCGAAAAGGGGTCATTTGGGGGTATTTGTATTATCCTGGTATTTTAGCACCTCAAGAAATGTGATAGGCAGTCAGAAAGTAAAAACTGTGTAAATTCCATTATCTATACCATAGTTTGTAGACGCTATAACTTTCACACAAATTAATCAATATATACTTATTGGGATTTTTTTAACCAAAAACATGTAGCAGAATACATTTTGGCCTAAATTTATGATGAAATTTGAGTTTTTTGGATATTTTTTATGACAGAAATGAGAAAATATCGTTTTTAAAAAAAAGTTTTTTTGTTTATAGCACTAAAAATAAAAAGCACACAGGTGATCAAATCCCACCAAAAGAAATCTCTATTTATGTGATAAAAAGGACATAAATTTAATTTATTTACCATATTGCATGACCACGCAATTGTCAGTTAAACTAGTACAGCGCTGTACAGCAAAACAAATGGCGTAAATTACAGTATCTATACCATAGTTTGTAGACGCTATAACTTTCACACAAATCAATCAAAATACACTTATTTGGATTTTTTTTTACCAAAAACATGTAGCAGAATACATTTTGGCCTAAATTTATAAGTAACTTTGAGTTTACTAGATATTTTTTTTATAGCCGAAAGTAAAAAATATTGTTTTTCTTCAAAATTTTCAGTCTTTTTTTTGTTTATAGTGCAAAAAGTAAAAAGTGCACAGGTGATCAAATACCACAAAAAAAAGCTCTATTTGTGTGAAAAAAAGGACGTACATTTCATTTGGGTACAGCATTGCATGACCGCGCAATTATCAGTTGAATTAGTGCAGCGCCGTGTAGCAAAAAGAGGCCTGGTCATTAAGGTGGGGTAAATCCTCTTGAGGGCGGGTTCCTCTTGAGAAGTGGTTATGAACTGGTAAGTTGCAATATAATAGATGTTTGTGTTTGGGTTTATCCAGGTCCGTAACGCCCTATAGCAGAAATACTGCTACAGGGCAGCATGGATGTGCAAAATCACGTGTATATATATGTGATTTTGCAGTCTTGGGTAGGCCTCGCCTTTCAATCACCGGGTCCCAGCCGGTGATTACTCACTGACACCCGCTGTTTGCCACGTATCTCCGACGGGGGAGAGACCTGTATGTAAACAATATAGATCTCTCCCTTGTCAGATCCTTCATACTGCTTTGTATGGCTCTGCATTGCAGATCCATACAAAGCAGTGTGCTTACAGTGAAGCATACACACAGCCCCCATAGTGAAACAGCACACAGTTAACCCTTGGATTGCCTCAGATGTTAATCCCTTCCTGCCCAGTGCCATCAGTGTCAGTGCTTTTTATCAGCACTACTCACTGTATTGGTGTCACTGGGAATGTCATTGACATCAAGTCAGTTCCCCCCAAGTGTCAGAATGCCCGCAGGCACACAGTCCTGCTATACGTAGCTGATTGCCGCCAATACTAGTAAAATATAAATAAATAAATAAAATTCCAGTATGTATACCGCCATTTGTAAACGCTATAACTTTCACATAAACCAATTAATTTACATGTATTTGGATTTGTTTTAGCAAAGACATGTAGCAGAATACATTTTGGCCTAATAGTATGATGAAATATGAATTTAATTTTTTTTTTACTGGACATGTTTAATAGCAAAAAGTCAAAAATATTGTTTTTTTTCTCAAAATTGTCAGTCTTTTTTTATTTATAGCATAAAAAATAGAAAACACACAGGTGATCAAATACACCAAAAGAAAGCTCTATTTGTGAGGAAAAAATGACATAAATTTCATTTGGGTGCAGCGTTGCATGACTGCGCAATTGTCAGTTAAAATAACGCAGCGCTGTATGTCAAAAAATGGCCTGGTCAGGAAGGGGAGTAAATCCTCTGGAGGGCAAGTGGTTAATACTGCTTTATGGCCAGAGTGTCTTTTTTAAGGGCCCCTCTGATCAAATTACACTGACCTTGCTGACATTCCTTTGCCACTCTTGCTTCTGCTGACAATCTCTGAAGCTTCCAGGTATGGGAGAGCATGTTACCCTCTCCCCTGTAACTTTGCCAACTTTCATAGAAAAAACATTCTGGCCATAATGGCTATGGCTTGTTGTGGTTGTGATCTAATAGGTTTATGGCCTCTAGACATTGCAAGCAAAAATCACAGTGAGAATTGACTTTGAGTCTAATTAAATACCTTCTGCCTTCCTATCAACACTCAGAAAAGTGAGCAAAGGTACAATTTACTTTTTGCTAAGTTCTTTAAAAACAAAGGGGTGTGGACATTTTTTTTAAAAAACTACTTGCCCAAGGGACTAAATTGGGGTCCCAATGTACTTCTCCTTCATGACAATCTACTTGTACTGATTAAAAAAAAACAAAAAAAAAAACAATTTTAACACCTCCCTGCCTGTCTCCAGAACCGCACCCAAGGGCTAGCTGGGAAGGGAGAGACCTTGCAGTGTGATGAGCACTGATTGGGTGCTCTTCAGAAAAGAGAGTGACGGGCTCTCTTGACACTCAGCAGAAGTGCACCTGCTGTCCCTACTCCACATACAGACGACCTTAGCTCTGTCCTCATGCTGTCACGCACAGCACACTCCAGCACTGGCAGTGTTTCTCACAGTCTCCCCATCCCTTGCAACCCCTCCTGTGACACCATATGACCCCGGAGCTCCCCACACCCACCTATCTGCATGTGACCTGCAGCTGAAATATGTCCTTGCTTGGTGCCAGAGCTTGTCCTTCACACTGGAACAGAATCTCTGCAACAGTACCACCATCTTGAGATGCCCACATGGTTGCTAAGAGCATGTTAACCCTTCCCTAAAGCATTTGTGTGCGCTGTGGGAACAAGGCCTAACCTCCATCAGATCCCTTCACCTCACATACATCCCCGAACAATAAGCACTGGACTCCTAGGAGTTCTTCCTGGAAATCACAGAGAGGCATAGCGTGTAATATCTGTCTGGGGGGAGACATGGTGACCCTGGCTGAAAAAAATGGAACCTGGCTAGCCAAGGGGTCTTATGGAGACTAGCAACTATTCCCAACAATCTGTATTTAGAGAAAACCAACAGCAATAAAAGAGGCATCACATAAAAAGACAACTGACCTCAGCCAACAGACGCCTGACTACGCTGATCCTATCATTTACAGAGGGCAATCAGCCCATTGCTTTCCATATGCTGCCTGTTGTTTTTGGGTGGCTGAGCCTTTTTTTTTTAATTTTGTATAATATGTTTTATTTGTATTTTTTAATACATTTACAAAGTTTCAAATTACAGCAAGTAGGAAAAGGAGAAAGTAAAAACAAAGGGAATAAAGGTCATTTTACAAATGCCAAGAGGAATACAGGAACTATTAGACTCTTTCACATGGGCTGTCCAATCAGGTCCGCCTGTCAGTTTTTCAGGTGGACCTGATCAGACATGTGTCCATTTACACTCTCCAACATCCAATCTGATCTGCTAAAAACAGACAGATAGGGGATCTGTTCCCTTTCATCTGGGTAGATTGGACAGCAGTCAGGTGTAAAGTCCGTTTACATCCCACTGCCCATAGAAGAGAACAGGCTGTGTGCGTGTGAACTCCACTTATCCAGGACCTGTCATCCACCCACTCCACTCTGTTCAGCGGGGATCAGTGGACAGACTCCCCACTAAGCAAGTGGATCACAGGTGAAGGCCACCCCATGTGAACAGGTCCTTAAACAAAAAGACCACAAAGTTCTGGTGCAGAGGGAGTGGTAGAGGCTGTGACATTGGGATGTGCTAATAAGCATACCTTGGAGTTCTGCTTTGCAGCTGGGGTAGCACGGGCTGTGGTCTCTCCTTCTCTCTCTCCTCCGTACCAGTCCTGGCATCATAAGTTACATGGGGTGCAGCCATCTTGGTTGTAGAGCGAGTTGCCAGGATCTGGGTGGCAAAGAAGGAAGAGAGGGTTCCCACTCCTGTGCCTGCTCCAGTAGTCAGGACCGCCATTATGGCCACCTCCAAACCACTTTGGACTTATATTAAGGTAGGGGCCTGGAGCTGTAGCTCTGGACAGACTGATTTCCCGGGCCTCAGCGGATCACACATGTGGCTCGCATCAAATGATCCTCATGGAGCTCCGGACTGAGGATGATCCCGGGAAGGAGAGGCTGAATCCTGGTGTCCCTAATTTGGCCCGCCCTCCATCCTCCAGACCTCAGGTTTAGTGTGTGCTCGCTTCTGCCTTCTCCACTCTTCACTCCGATCACTAGGGAGGAAGTTAGCATGTATCCCCAGCTGCTGGCCCGCAGCAGGCCTAAATGTAAAGAATAACCACCTGCCTGGCGCCCGTAACTGCATGTCCTGGGCATCAGGCGACAGGAATTGCACATCCCTGAAATATTATAAAATCTGTGTGCCGTACTGGTTGTTAGTCTACCTAACCTTTAAAGGAATTCTTAGAACTATATTTTGTGCAACAACGCTTACCAGGTCCTGTACTGGATATGTTGAAATAAATGCCTTCTCAGTGATTGTTACATCTACTTATTCTTGTGATATACAGATACAGTATTCTCGTTATATTTTGTATCTCCTATTACGTGTTGGGGTGCGACTTAATATGGATGCCCTCTGTGTCAGTATAAGAAGATTTAGACTGTGCTGTTTTTTACTGTACTGTAAAAAACAACCTTCTTAGTAAAAATATAATCTTAAAGGATAAGTTCACCTTTGGGAACATGTTTTATGTTCCACCTTTTTTTTAGGGTGAAACATATAGCATGTTCCCACTCTTGCAGCCACTGCCCGCTCCTCTGCATCTAGTGACAGCTAATGGTGAATCTTCTCCCCCACTAGCTGTCACTATTTTTTTTTTAAACACGGCCTTGCAGATACAATGACAAGTAGGAGTCCTGCATGGCACCTGCGGTTTGCTGATCATGGGTGCAATGCTTTGCAGGCTCCAAGTAAAAAAATAAATAGCAAATACACATTTTTTTACCTGCAAAAAGATATGCATTTATTATTTTTTTTAAAAGGTGAATTTATCCTTAAAAAAATTAATTATGTGTTTGTCCTAGTACTGTAAATTCATATACTATCAAGTTTAAAGTAAAACTAAATTGTTGGGTGGAGGGGGCAAAGGGGTTATGCATAGTATGCTTACACATTATAGCTGACTTACCCCTTTGGTATTGTTTCCTCCAGCCCTGACTGCTCCCTGTTCTCCCCGTCTATCATGTTCTCCAGCATAGGTACATTATACCCATCTCCATTATCAGCTTCTTATTGATCTGGGAGTATACACTGCACTACGCATGCACATTGGAAAATGTTAGAGAAAAGGGAAAATATTTTTTCCCAGAAGAGCCAATAAAAATCTCTTCTACTAAAAAAAATACCTACTTCTTTGCCCCCTAGTTTCTTTCCCACGTAAGCTCTCCCACGTAAGTACAACTTTGTGTTCACTCACTGTGCGAGTGCTGTGAGAAGGCTGGTTAAGGTTTGAGGTTTTTACATCAACAACTGATCTTCAACAGTCATAAATTAATAATACAAATGAATCTGAGTATCCCCATTAAGTCAGTGATAGACATTTCCTACATTCCCATGGGTATATACTGTTGTTCAATGTGAGCAATTTGTTTGCTTGAAAGCCTATATCCTTGATCTGGAGAATCAACTGGCAACACTGTGGAACATGAAAAACCTATAAAGGAGTCTCGACCTTACCCATCAGCTGCTGATTGAGGCCAGTATAGAGGAGGGTAGTGCTTTGGAGGTGCAGGCACTAGAGGTGAGTATACTGAACTCTGAACAGTATGTTGTTTACCGGACACTTGAGTTTGACACATTGTGGATTGGATAGAAAGATTGTTGGGTGGGCCTGAAAGGGACCAACCTCTCATGGTTCACATTGGTACAAGTTACAAAAAGTAAGCTGAAGCATCCTTAAACATTATTTCAGTGCTTTAGATGCTATGTTGGGAATAAAGGACCTCCAAGGTAGTATTATGTGCCACAAACCACACCAGATAGAGAGTGGGAACTTTGAGAGCTAAAAAGTTCCTGAGAAATTGGTGTAAAAGGGGGAGTTTTGGGTTCATTGAGAACTTGGATGACTTTTTGGTACTGGCTCTAAAGTAGAGTTGAACTGCACCTAAATGTGGTAATGGTGAGTTCAGAGAAGACCAGAGAAAAGAGTGCATTAGGGGGCTGGAGTTATGAGGAACGACTTTGAAAATTGAACTCTTTCTCTCTGGAGTAAAAGCACTTAAGAGGTGATATGATTGCAATACAAAAATCTATCAATGATTACTGTATTGATGAAAAGAAACTGTTTATTCTAAGAAGACATGGGGCCGCACCATGAAAATAGATGAGAAGTGGTTTAATCTTAAACTGCATAAGGGGCTGTTTGCTGTTAGTGTGGTAAAAATGTGGAACTTCCTTCCACAGTTAGTGGTATTAGCGGAGAATGTACTGTAGATAACTTTACAAAACTCTTAGATGTCTTTCTCATTAAACACATACTATGGTAATGAAATTGTAGCAATGTACACACACAAACGTAGAATTGAATGGGCTTGTATCTTTTTTTTTTCAACCTTACAAATTATGTAACTATATATGTAGCAAGCAAAAGACAAAAAAATAGCATTTTAATACTTTCATTAAGGTCCTTATAGCAGTCATGTATCCACTATCTTCATCTCGTCATCAATGCTACCAAGGGCTGGGGTGGAGTATGGTTGCACTTGAATGTCCCTAGGAGCACTGCTCCATCCCAGAGATGGTGTCAGTCAAACAGAGATCATGCACTGATGTGCATGATTACAGGAAATGACTGTGTATTGCCACATCAGCCTGTAACACTGCTGCAGGAAGTGCCTCTGGTTCAATAAAAGAACTAGGGTTAAAGTTTTTTTCCTTAATTGTTGTAAAAATGTAGAAAATTATATGCTTTTGATGTTTAAAAGTACAAGAGAAGCTCTAAATATTTTTTTTTGTTTTTGGTTATGATTATACATTAATAAGCATGCTGACCTCACTCAGTCTGGACTTTAACAAAGAAGCAGCAGTTTTGTAGCTGTCTCTTGATTTTTTCCTCTAATTGTATGCAGCCAACACTCTGAATCTCTTTTACCTTAAAATCTGCAATAAAAATTCAAGTTATGATAATAGCATCACAGGAGGATTCAACCTGTAAGGGATAAGCTCCATTCCATCAGCTACATGCTTCTGGTGTCAACTCTACCACTACTGCCATTTCAGTTACATTTGGAAAGCCATAGCCAACCTCCTAATCCAATCTAAAATACTTACAAATACTCTTTTCTCCTCGGAGATAGGCACCAACGTTATTTCCTGTTAACAGTGAATCTGTAGCTGGTCACTGCAAGTTAAAGTACATACACTGTCATAACAACAAAACCTCATTGACCATTGTAGCTGCAGGCTCCGTGGTGCAATTCTTCCTCAGAGTTTAAATCAGTAGCACTAATGTCATACAAGTCATTGGCTCATCTACTCATGGCCTCACGCCCTTTCCCAGAGCACTTGCTCTGTGTTTTCTTTAGAGATTGGAAGGCTGGAAAGCTACCAACTCACTGCTGGGAGTGGGAGCGGAGCTACTGAATGAAGTACTTGAGTTGTGAATATTAAGAATGAATTTCTCTGCAGTTCCCATAGCTACAATGGTTAGGGAGGGAATGTTTAAAAGATTATTTACTGGTTGTTAACAATATAAAAATAATCAATTGTGCATAGCCTGGCCACAGATGTAGGCATATTGTGAGGTGTTTTAATGAACTGAAAGGTCTGATTTAAAGGTGATGATATAAGAAATAAAATGAGAGATTACTGAAAAAGGCATTCTTTCTCCAGCTAACACTTGAATTAGAGCTTGCACGGTTAAAGCTCTTGCACGCACCAGTCATTTTCTACTTATACGAGGAGCACATGTTTTATTTTCCTATAAGTACCACAGGAAGAAAGACAAATTAACCTTTACTTCATCTTGCAACCAGCTATTGTATGAAGAAGAACCTAACTTCAGAGGTTTGAACCTTGTTGCTGCTACCCTGGTTGCTGTACTATCAAATAGTTTTCAGTTACCTGTAGGAGGCTCTGACCACAAGAACTACTCACTGCTAAAATGTTGTGTGTATGTGTAGGGTAAAACAATTGACAGTTTTTAAAATCAATGCTAATTGTCTCCATGTATAGAATTTCTTTAGGTAAACAGGCATTTTTCAATGATTTCTCCCAAAGTCCATAACTGCTTTAAATGTAAACACATTATACAACACATTTGTGATCAATATAGAGTAGGGCAGCCATTTTGTGAGCAAAATATCAGTGAGAATGTAGCTTAACAATTTACTGGGAGCAACTTGTCATGTCACTGGATAATTAAACTTTCATCTTCTAGAATCATCTTTACTTAAATACTGGTTTCTAGTGAGATGATGTTAACAAAATCTTGGTTAACAACAAACCACAAAGTGGCTGCCCCGACTAAAATGCTTTTGTTTATTATGACCTGTTTAAACCATCAATATGACTTATAAAAGTATGTTTTTTGAAAGGTGTAAAACAAGATGAGAAAAAGAATGTTTCACACACTCATTGACACAAATAAAATATGAAAAATGCTTTATTATGAATGTAATATGTTTGCAAAAAATGAAATGTATTTTTGCATGACCAAAAATGTCAAAATAAGAATTTTTATGAGTCATGACAGTTCTTACCCCATCGTATGGTCTTCAAAAGATGCTTGCATGTTAATCAGGACTCACTAAAAACTTTACAAACAAGTCTCCATCGGTATAAATGGATATAAACGTGTCTGCAAAAGCAGACTAAATCTTATATCAGTGTATTTCAGAGCGTCTCCTTGATTACACTGTAATTATGAAGTTTTTTTGCTGGTGTGTACTCCCCAAAAGTCTCTGTTTTGTCCAATACAGTACAAACTTTAAGGCAATTTATGAAAGTGCGGCAAGTTTATTAAAAGATGACACATCAGTCAGTTGATTAGTCAGGATCCAAAAACCTGACAGTGTTTGATGGACCTTCATCCGTCTTAGAAGCAAAGGATTTCTCAAGTAATATATTCCAGATATTCCAATGTGAAAAGGCTAGGTCTAGATCACATCTTGGCAAGTATTATTTTCCATAAGAATCAGTTTTTGCAGTTGGACTCATATAAATATATCCCTAAGGGCAGTTGAAATTTACCACATGGGGATTTCCTTGGGCTGAATAGTCAGAAACCTATAGCAGGGGTATTTACCATAGGTATCTATATTGTTTATTATTCACTTGCCTAGTACTAAATGTAAGCATGGTGTGCAGGATTAAAAAGTAAAACAATTACTTATTTTAGTAATATAATGTAAAAGGAAAAATGTTATGTATGTTTTTAAATCTTTAGAACTATTAGAGTATATATCAGCACTGATCGAGGCACTTTTACACTTAACTGATTATTTAAAAAATTTGGCTTAAACATGGTTGGAATATCATCTGATGTATAACCACAAAGTTATGTAATCTGTTGAATATCGTTACTGATATCCATAACCACTTTATTATTAATGGGATGTCTGCAGCTTCATTATATTAGTTCTATTACCTTTACTATGAAATATGCAAACATTCTGTTATGGTAGCATACCTAAAGATAGTCTCCATTAAACAATATTGGTTGGAAAGTAAGGAAAAAACTGAAAATGATGTGCTGGTATAGACCGCTTTAGCCATGTCAAGTCAAACTTGATAAAGACTGAGAATTAAATTCAGAGAATTATTTATTTCCTTGACCTCTAACCAAAATTGTTATGTGGAGTGGTCCTAATAGCTACAGAAAGAAATATAGTAGCTAAATTATTACATTCTTAGGCCTTGTTGCTGCTTAGGTTGGTCATATTCTACTTATTCTATCCTTTAGTAAATAGTTAAGCATATGAACTTTAGATGTATTTTGTAGTGTATTGCTGTCAAGACCACCTTCTTCTACTCTAAAGGATTTACCTCCCCTACAAAAGTAAATGTAAAAATGTTTTTTATAAAGTGGACAGTATGGCATAATGACCCGTGATGAAAGAAATGTGCTGTAAATATGCTCACCACACTGCTCACAGATGCCATGAAAGATGAAATTGAAAATTTAATGACATTCATCTTGTTTGACTTTGGTTTCAAGTAATGGCAAATTCTGGGAGCTCACCTCATTGGAAGCAATGGAGAAGTTAGGATCTGGAACCAGTATCCCCGGGGAAGAGGAGCTAGCTGTGACATGAGGTGGCCTCATAAACATAAACTCACTAATATCTGAGACTGGGGAGAAACATGTTCTGACCCTTCGATTAGATGGGATATTTCCAGCACAATCCACTCGGACACCTATTATAGTGTTACAAAGGCTTGGGTGAAGCTGAAACGTTCCATGAAGCTTAGATCCTGCCACCACTGCTTTCTTTTGACTTTGTCGGCAACAAAGGGGGAAATTCTTGTTTTCGCACTTGTGAATTTTAATTCCAAGGGCTGCCAAACCAATTAATGAGATGACAGAAATGACAATTAAACACACAATCAAGTACAAAGTAAGACTAGAGATATTCCTTTTTTTAGAGTGGTCCTTTACACCCTGTGACACCTCTAGGTCTTTGTCTTCTAGGGTCATCATTACTGTAACTGAAGTAGATAAACAGGGTTCTCCAGAATCTTTTACCAACAAAAGCAGCTCATGTAACGTAGGATCAACATCTTGAATAGCACGTTTAGTTTTTATTTCACCAGTTCTCATTACAATACTAAAGAGAGTGGGATCCGTTGCTTCAAGTAAGTTGTAGGAAAGCCAAGCATTTCGACCTGAGTCATGGTCTACGGCAGATATTTTGCTTACCATAACATTTGGTCCAGTGGAACGTGGTATCTTACACTGGGCAACTGAATTAGCTCCAACTACAGGAAAGACAACCACTGGAGAATTATCATTCTGATCAAGAACAAAAACATGCACAACAGTCTTATTTTTAAGAGGTGGGGAGCCAGCATCAGAAACCTCTATTTGGAACTGGAAGTAGTTAATCCTTTCATAATCCAGAGGAAATTTTAGGTAGACCTGTCCATTTTCAGAGTTGATGTATATATGAGATGTGCTACCATAGTCATCTTTAGGATTTTGTAAGATGGAATAAGAAAGCCGTGAATTTTGATCCAAATCAGGGTCCGTAGCTGATACAGTACAAAGTAACTCACCAGCTTTATTATTCTCCTCCACGAAAACCTCATAAACTGGTTCAACAAACCGGGGAGTGTTGTCATTCACATCAGAAACTACAACTGATATGACTTTCACTGTGGAAAGAGGGGGATTACCCATATCCTTTGCAGTTATTGTTATATGGTATTCAGAAACACTTTCACGGTCCAAATGATCACTTGTTATTAAGGAAAATTGATGCTCAAAATCTTCCCTTACAGTGAATGGAAGGTTTTTGTCTACTTGGCATTGCACCCTTCCATTATCACCATGATCTTTGTCTTTTATAGTTATAACAGCAACTACTGTCCCAGGTGGTGAGTCTTCTGGAACTGAGCTAGAAAATGCACTTATAGTCATCTCAGGAGTATTATCATTTACATCAATAATATGGACAATTACACTGCAATGTTCTTCCATGATAGGACTTCCCTTATCTCTAGCTTCAATGTCAATCTCATAAACTGAAATCTCTTCAAAATCCAAATTTCCAAGTACGCGAATTTCTCCTATTTCTGAATTCAGCTGAAAAATATTGCTTAAGGCATCCGAATTGTGACTGCTAAAAAAGTACTCAATCTCTCCATTAGGCCCTTCATCTAGGTCTGTGGCATTAAGTTTAATGACTAAAGAGTTTTTGGGGGCGTTTTCTTTCAGCTGGACATTATAAGAAGGCTGATCGAATGCTGGGTGATTATCATTAGCATCCAGGACTATGATTGTGATCTGCATGGTGCTTGACCTACATGGAACCCCACCATCTTCTGCTTTCAGTACTAGGTGGTGGACAGCTGTCTGTTCTCTATCTAGAGCCTTTTCTAGAACTAACTCTGGAAATTTACTACCATCAGCACGCTTTTTCACAATCAGAGCAAAATTTTCACTGGGGCTGAGATGGTATTCCTGCAAAGCATTAGACCCTATATCTGGGTCTTGTGCATTTGGAATAAGAAACCTAGCTCCAGGGGATGCCAACTCATTTATTTTTAAAGTCAGCTCTTCACTCTGGAATCGTGGGGAATTATCATTAATGTCTAATATTTCCACTTCAATCCTATATACTTCTACTGGATTCTCTATAGCAAATTTCAGATTTAATATACATGAAACACTCTGTCCACAAAGCAGCTCTCTATCTATTCTGTCATTCACCAATATGGCTCCATTGTTTACATTTACAGAGAAATATTGGGAATCAGAATCGGAAAGTACCTGGAGATTAGCAGCTACTAGTTTGGCCACATCTGTTCCAAGATCCTTAGCGATATTCCCAACAATTTCTCCCCTGTTCAGCTCCTCAGGGATAGAGTACCGGAACTGTGCATATGTAAGGTTTACAAGCAGCCACAAAGGAAAGAGATGCAGTATTCCTACTTGCAAAACACGGTAACCTGCTGGATGAATCATTGCAAAAAATGCCTGGTATATCCCTTTTTTCCCCTTCAGCACATCTTGATCACCGAGCGGTTAATCCTTAAGGAAAAAAGAAGGATGCAATCGACGTTGTTTTGTCATTTCTTTTTCCATCAGGCAGAGAGACTACGGTAAAATCTAGCTGGCAACAGAAAGGAAACGAAGGAGGAGCGAGTACATAGCAGCCATTGAATTGTATGCAGCACTGCATTGGCTCACGATATGTTTTAGTGCATCCAATCATCAGCCAGAAAAATATGTTCCCTGTATTAAAATAAGTTACCAGCATTTAAGAGAAGCAAATTCAAATTTTAAAGCTACCTGCTCTTAATGTGTCGCTGAATAAACAGAACAATTAAAAAATGTAACACTCATATTGGAACATTCCATACCGTAACTCTTTACTTGCCAAAATCAAAGACTCACATGCAACACTTCTCTGATTTCCTAGGAGTTTATTGAACAGTTAGTATTGATCTAAGCCAATCTGTGATCTATATAAAATAGAGCAGCTCCAATAAAACAGTCTATAACTATATTCTATGGACAAAGGAACAGCAGCTATGGCCAAACAGTGACAAGAATCTGCAGTGGAATGTGGGTTTTCATCATTTACAATGTGTTTTGGAAACAGAAGAAAACATTACTCCCACAACACAATCTGCTGTTCTCGCATAGAGTGCTAATTAATATACCATTGTAATAAATTAGCAAGTGTCAGCCTAACAGATTTTATTTTAAATCCTGAAACATCAGTTACTCATTCGCTTACATGAGTGTGACACCAAGAATATGCAAGACATAGATAACGCATTACAACAGTAATAGCACAGTATATTGTTCATTTGGAATAATTTAAGCACTATTAGCAGCTGTTTAATGCATGATTCTTGTAAAAAAAATCTGTGTTGTGGTTGTTGAACCTAAAATTTCTATGTAAAATTCAGTAATAATCCTGGATGCGTTTGTTGCTTGCAGTGATTAAAGTTTCTACAAAACAGCAACAAAAAACACTTATTTGTTAGCATAGAAATTTTTGCAAAAAAATACTTAGGCTTCAGTCATTTACTTGGTACTTAAGCAAACAATCATACTTGCCATTTTAGCTCATATCCTTTATAATACAGTCCACAAATAGTCCAGAGAATGCAAGCAACAAACACATGCAGTTTGAGGAGTAAAATCCTGTGATTGTGTGGAAAGCTGACCAAATCCGTTACTGGTCTTCTCAAACAGAAATTGTGCTTCTCGCCCCTGGAGTAGCTATTCTTTAGCAGTGTAAATGACAAGAAAAGAAGAGGAGGGGAGTTATCTAGCCATTCACTGCAAGAGGGGGAAGGAAACAAAGACGGAATTGGACACAATACCCTCCACATGTCAGTTTTACATGGTCCTCTTAGACAACATGAATTTCAATAAGTTCATCATAATGAGCATGTTAAGTGACTGCTTCGAAATGGCTGCTAATAGTAAAAAAGAAAATGCAATAGAAATGAAAGCTTGTTAAAGGATATTAGATTAACTGAGAATTAATATCTAAGACGAATAATTTTCATGGTGCCAAAAGGGAAAAAAAGTAGGATCTGGGAGCTAGATGTACGATTCCATAAATGCATCTTGAAAAATGTATGCATACACACAGGGGTGGGATTATGAAAAAATGAGGCAGAAACATGAAACAAAAGCGGTGCTGTTGTCACAGCAACCAATCTGGCACTTAGTGTAATTTTCACAGAGGATAAAAAATGACGGAAGAATGGTTGTTATGAGCTACAGCTTCACTCTTGCTAAATTTTCACTGTTTTGAATAAATTAGTCGCAAGAATAGCTGCATACTACTATTGACAGGTACTGGGTCTGTTGCATTTATTGTCTAAGAATATTTTTGTTTTTCTTCAAATTCTTTGAATTTTTTATACCTCTCATGAAGAAATCCAGCAACAAGCTGCCTGGAAGACAGGTTTAAGGGTCACAGTGAATGCAGCTGTGGTTCCAGGAGGCTGTTCTGTATAAGTGTGAAATGGTCATCCACCTCACCTGTGCATGGAATATAAAGCAGAGAAAGAGAGATTGCTCCACAAGGAGTGAAGATGTGGTAAACTGAGTTCATTCAAAATTTGGTTTTGTCATTCATTCGGAGAAACTTGTCACATGGTCACAGGTGAATAGAACCTGCTCAAAGTTGTAGGAACTAGAATAGGATGACTAGGATATAATTCCCAGAGTGTGGCATCTAACCACATTTAATGAGAGCTGTTGCTTTCACCATATACTGAAGGTAAAGACTATTGCTTTAGACATTTGCTGTTTTGGCATAGGAGGAATTGTGATTATATATTTATGAAAATCAAAGAAGTTAACAGAAAGTTTATAGAGCTGTGCTAATTCCTAAATCAGACCTGTTGCGATAATAATATCAGTCTACTCAAACATAATATTCAAACTATTTAATGCTTAAAAAAAATCTTTCTATCAATATGGGTATTAAAATTAAATAAAACACATTAAAGTCCACGTGAAGAAAAAACAATCAACATGATTGCCACCATCGCCAATGATATAAGCTTATCAGCACATTTTGACCCTCTATACACAGAGAAGTCATAAAGTGTTTGTATTCAATTTCTCCATGTCATATCATCATTCTCCACCTGCATTTGGTACAGCCCACCAAGTACTAAGAATCCAGGGAAACACTCAAATAGCCACTCCAAATATCAATGCATGGACTCTCAGAGAAAACATAAGACGCTCCACATAGTGTAAAATCTTTAAAAATAACTTTAATATACTTGCATTGCGCTTACATGTTGATATATACAATTACCTATTACACAGAATAATCGAGACGGCATGCAAGGCTAAATGCTGTCACTTCCGGTTACAAGATTATGTCAGTGCGAGGCTGTGTCCGACGCATTTCATTATAAATTATTTCTGGTGCTAATTCCATGCACCTAGTCTATCTTGCCTTATGTGTGGGCTATCAGCACAGTTTAAAGGAGTTCTATGTCTAGTAACAGCATACACTTTCATTCTATAACAGCAGCATTGTAATAGCAATACAAAAAATAGTTATTTTTGTTAATTCACTATAAACATACTTAAAGGATCTCCTTTCATGTTGTGCCTCCTGAAACCCTCATCTCAGCACCTCTTTAGTTCAGAAGGCAGGCTCTACAAAATGTGTAACACAGCAGTGCCTACTCAGAGGGCATATTGAATACATGTCAATACATGTCATACAAGACAATTTTATGGTACAGTTCATAGAGGCCTCAACCAGAAATGATGCTCTGCTGGACCTGGTAATCTCAAACCATGCAGAGCTTATTACTAATGTTCATATAAAAGAACATCTGGGTAACATTGGCCATAACATGATTTCATTTAATGTTACCCCCCTTTCCTGGTCTGCCGTGCTGCATTCTGTTTAAAATTTTGGTGTGGGAGTACGCATGCGCGGGCAGCTGGTGTACATGCCCCGGCCTTAAGCTCCACACACCCCCGGCACTAAATCAGCCTGTATAAGGGCACTGAACCTCCTCCGATCCTTGCTCTGGTCCTCTACCGGACCCCCGGGGCTCTATTACAATGCTGAAACAGACTGAAGGAAGGAGCCACGGCGGCTCCCAGCACATGATCCCTGCGGTGTGCAGGGGATCCAAAATGGTGCCTGGCTCGGCACCCGCGGCCCCTGCTGCCTCAACTCGGCCAGCACCTCTCCCTCAGAGGGCGAAAACGGGCTCTACCTTCTCCACGGGCTGGGACAGCAGAGACCTCATCTACTGGGGTGAGTGACCCTCCACGGCCCTCCCAGTCACCTTCCAGCCCTGCAATGCCTGAGTCCCAGGCCACGCCCTGCTCACTAGGCCACAATAACCCTGCTTCCTCCCCATTGGATAATGAGATAGCAGCCATCTTCTTTAGTCAGAGCAGTGGCCTGGAACCTGACTCTGATAGCCCTAATCACTCGCCCGCACTCCTTCCAGATTCGCCACAATACTCAGGAGACGAGACCTTGATCGCTCATTTTGCTGATTTACTGCAACGTGAATTAGAGCTACAACTAAATTGTCGGCTTATCTTAAGCAAGATTTTCAGGAATTGTTCCAACGCCTGGACAGTATTGAATCTAAACTTGATCCACAGTGTATCCCAACATTCTAATATGATCACCAACCTACAAGACCGGCTGGGGGAAGCTTTCTCTAAAATCGATGATCTGGAAAATCGGGCTATATTCGAGGGCTCCCTGAGTCAGTTAAAGAGTTCACAAACTGTGCCCAATCCCTTGTGCGATCTGCCATGCCTGATATTGATGATCTTCATATGGAAATTGATCGTATACATAGAGCATTGATCCCCCCAGACAGGGAGGGCTGCCCAGAGACCTCATTGTTAAGCCACATTTTTTCCAGGTCAAGGAAGCAGTCATGAAGTATGGCAGGGAAACTCCAGAACTGGAACTTGCGGGACATAAAATACAAATATTTGCAGATGTCTCTCCGACCACTATCCAGAAGCAGCGGTTTATAAAGCCATTACTTTCCCACTTGGTACAGAGGGATATCCGTTATCGGTGAAGGAATTCTTCTTCAACTGGGCATTAGCCCCTCATCTCATTCCCTAGCAAGATCTGCTTCTCGGCCTTCATTGCTTTCCCCATTGTGGACTGCTCCGAATTCCAGGAAGATGAAATCACCAAAAAAAACTTCTTGAGGTTTACGATTTATTTTGTGGTTTTTGTAAGGTGGTTTATTGATATGTAGTGGCTTCTCAGTGGTTCCTTGGGAACATTAGCCACCGTCGCTCAGATGTCTTGGGAGGAGGGGGGTGGGTGCGGTACTGCCCCTTGGTGGGGTTTTTCTCCTTCTCCCCCTTATGTTAGCTATGAGGTTGTAATAAGTCCGTCTGTTGAGTAATAGTATTATGGGGCTCGGTTACTTCAATATAGCAATATGTTTATAATGGGTTATTGTTTTTGTTGGTGCCGGGGAGTGTGTATGTGCCCTCCTCGATTTGGAACACTCACCCCTGAGTTGTTTCTCTGGGTAGATCCATTCCTCTACAGGGCTTTAGTTCTGTTATTATTGGTATATTGTTTGATTTGATTATACTATTATGTGTAATGCCATCGATTACCTGACACGAGGATTTTTATACTCTGAGTGTCTCTTCTTACTTCTTTTTTTTGGTCTTTTTCTCCTTTTTCTTCTTCTTATTCGAGGGTCAGCCGCCCGTGCTCCTGGTTTCTCTGGACCATCCCTGTGCTCCGACAACGCTTGGTTCCCATCGCATGTGGAGTATTAGTTGTTCATTATGTCTTCTCCACGTTCTAACAGCGGGTTCATCCGCTTACTATCTCACAACGTTCAGGGGTTTTGGGGCGGACATTGTAGCCCTACAGGAGACGCATTTTCCCCCTTCTTTTACCCCACGATATGTCCATAAAGACTATCCCCTTTGCTATTTTGCTAATGCTATGGAGAAGAAGTGAGGGGTTGCCCTTTGCTTGTCCCACTGTTTGTCGTTCACTGAATCTAAAATTATCCAGGATCGGAAAGGGCATTATCTTCTGGTGAAAGGCCACATGGGCGGACACCTACTCACTTTTTTGATGTACTACGCTCCAAATACCAATCAGGTGGAATTTTTTCATACATTATTGAGTTCATTGCCCTAGGAATTTGAGGGTGATGTTATCTTAGCCGGTGATTCCAATTTAACATTAGATCAGATTTTGGATCGCTCCCGAACCGCCATGCTTCAGCCACCTTCTAGGCAGAGTTGTAGGTTTGCCCAGCTACGATATCGTTACGACTTTGTTGATGTCTGGAGAGAAGCTTAACCAACCTCTCGAGATTATTCCCATTACTCTAGGGCTCATAATTGCTGCTCTCGTATTGATCATATATTCCTCCATACACACTCACTCCCCAGACTGCTTGCAGCTGAAATACTTTCCACACCTTGGTCCGATCACGACCCGATTCTTCTAACACTTTTGCCCTGGACCCAGGGTAGGACTGTTCCTCATTGGCATCTTAATGAATCTATATTGGGCAATGCTACCTATTGTCAGGATATTTCTTCACATCTACAAATGTACTTTGAAATCAACAAAGCAGACGATACCAATCCGGCTATTAATTGGGCAGCCCATAAGGCTTCAGTTAGGGGGTTTATTATTCAACTTTCCTCGAGGCTTAAAAAAGCTTGTAACGATTTAATTCTCACTAAAACTCAAGTACAGGTGAAACTCGAAAAAATTAGAATATCGTGCAAAAGTTCATTTATTTCAGTAATGCAACTTAAAAGGTGAAACTAATATATGAGATAGACTCATTACATGCAAAGCAAGATAGTTTAAGCCGCGATTTGTCATAATTGTGATGATTATGGCTTACAGTTCATGAAAACCCCAAATCCACAATCTCAGAAAATTAGAATATTACATGCAATCAATAAAACAATATCGGACCTCTGAAAAGTATAAGCATGCATATGTACTCAGTATTTGGTTTGGGCCCCTTTTGCAGCAATTACTGCCTCAATGTGGCATGGAAGCTATCAGCCTGTGGCACTGCTGAGGTGTTATAGAAGACCAGGATGCTTCAATAGTGGCCTTCAGCTCTTCTGCATTGTTCGGTCTCATGTCTCTCATCTTTCTCTTGGCAATGCCCCATAGATTCTCTATGGGGTTCGGGTCAGGCGAGTTTGCTGGCCAGTCAAGCACAGTAATCCCACGGTCATTGAACCAGGTTTTGGTGCTTTTGGCAGTGTGGGCAGGTGCCAAGTCAGCATCCCCATAAAGCTCGTCTGCAGAAGGAAGCATGAAGTGCTCCAAAATCTCCTGGTAGACGGCTGCGTTGACCCTGGACTTAATGAAGCACAGTGGACCAACACCTGCAGATGACATGGCTCCCCAAATCGACACAGATTGTGGAAATTTCACACTGGACTTCAAGCATCTTGCAGTGTGTGCCTCTCCATTCTTCCTCCATACTCTGGGTCCTAGGTTTCCAAATGAGATGCAAACGTTGCTCTCATCAGAAAAGAGGACTTTGAACCACTGAGTAACAGACCAGGCCTGTTTTTCTTTAGCCCAAGTAAGATGCTGCTGACGTTGTTTGTTGTTCAGGAGCGGCTTGACAAGAGTAATATGACATTTGAAGCCCATGTCCAGGATCCGTCTGTGTGTGGTGGCTCTTGATGCACTGACTCCAGCCTCAGTCCACTCCTTGTGAAAGTCCCCAACACTTTTGAATGGCCTTTTCCTGACAATCCTCTCCAGGCTGCGGTCATCCCTGCTGCTTGTGCACCTTTTTCTTCCACACTTTTCCCTTCCACATAACTTTCTATTAATGTACTTTGATACAGCATTTTGGGAACATCCAACTTCCTGCAGCTCCAATTTCCTGTTGGGCAGAGTTACAGCAAGGTGTGTGTGGTGAGAGAGTGCTCTCTAGAGCTCCAGCAGGCCTCATTTGAGGCCTGGGGCTCAATTTTGGGCTTTAGCCCGTTTTACCATGGCTGAGCCTGGCCGTGATCTGGGTGGTGGACCCCTGCGTAGGGTGCCTAGTACCGGTCCTAGGACATCCGTGGAGGACCTGGGAAAGGGCCCTAAGGCTGGAGAGACCTATGCCGATTACCGGGGGAGAGTGGTGACCCAAGTGAAGAAAATTGAGAGAGAGGAGGAAAAGCTAATCCAGATGAGGATGGACTTAAAGCGTTTCAAAGCGACTTACGACCGAGTCTGGAGTACCAAACGGCAGGCCATGCGGCCAGAGTTGGAAGTTATGGAGAAAGCTGTTCGCTTGCAAGTGGACCTTGTGGCTACACTGAAGGCTGCGAGTGGTGCATTGAAAGAGAAATACACAAATGAGGAGAGATTCAAGCAAGCAAGAGATAAGTCAGTAGCAGTGATGAGGGGCCATGATGGTGGTGTTATTTCTTCAGAAGATTTGTCTGATCCTGCTGGAGGGGGCTCTGCAGAAGGGAGCAAGCAAGATGGCGGAGCTATGGCCACTGGAAATGTGGTAGGAGAGTCTGCTCCCATCCCTCCCAGGCAGCCTGAGCAGGACTGGGCAGCTCAGGTGGTGCAAGGTGAGGAGGGGGGGGCTATGGAGTTCATTACTGAACTGGAGTCTCCACTACAGGGAAGGAAGTTTGCATTTACCTCAGATGACACAGACTCAGAAATGGATGTCTGTCGCAAACCCATGAGGCCAAAAACGAGGGAGAAAGCGGTGTATGTCCGGCTGGAAAGGATGTCCAGTGAAATAGAAAGGGCTGCTGGCTTGGGGACTGTGAGAGGAGTTGCGGTAAAGCCGCAGGACTTACACAAACCTGGGACTGTGTGTAACATGGACGGTTCTGAGGGTATGATTGTCAGTATGTCTGATAGTGCAGCTGCTGTCAGGGCGGTGTCTGCAGTCTCTGACCCTGTGTGTGTGTCCAGCTTGGCTGAAGCTGAGCTCATGGCTGCCTCTGTGTCCATCCCTGCTCCTTCCATCCCAGGTCACGTCTCTGCGAATTAATCTGCGAATTAATCTGCGAATGGAGATCTGAGCTGAAGGAGTAGAATAAAGAGCCCGTATTAAAGTCAGAAAAGATGGGCCAAACCCCAACCTACCCAATATCTGAAATAAATAGTCCCAAGATAAACTGTCAAATGCTTTATGAATATCCAATGATAACAATAGGATTTCCCTCGGTAAGGATTTATCCCAATTGGACTGTACAGCTGAACACAAAGCCAAAGTTCAACGCATTTGATCTAATGTTTGTTGGCCGCTGATGAATCCGGATTGATCATCATGATTATAAAGAGCCAGAAATTTATGGAGGCGTAAAGCCAAGATTTTAGTAAGGATCTTGAGATCACAATTAATTAAAGAGATGGGTCGATAATTAGCAACTAAGGTAGCATCTTTGTGGGGTTTGGGAATAACACTGATGAATGCTTTATTTTCATCAGGAGGGACAAGTCCCCCATCCTGTAAATAGCTAAAATAATGGGTCATATGTGGAATCAGGAGGTCAGGGAAGACCTTATAGTAGTTATGAGGGAGGCCATCTGGTCCTAGAGAATTATGAGGGGCAAGAGTTTTCAAGGCATTCCAAATTCTTTGCAAGAAATAGGCTGACTCCCTGTGGGCCTCCTGAAGAGAAGGAAGAGCAACAGAGCTCAAAAAGTTGTCGGAAGATGAAGAAACATCTCTCTGAGGTGAATGGTATAGATCTGTATAAAAAAAATAAAACTTTTGGAGAATCTTACTGGGATCTTGAGATAAGGTACCGTTATTTAGTCTGAGTTTAGGGAGAACCATTTGGGAATGTTTCGGAGATAATTTAAGTGCTAATAAAGTACCTGGCCTATCTCTCCAAGTGAAGAATGTATGGTTGGACCATCCTGTTTGTCAGCGGTAGTAGTAAGGCATAAGTTAAATTCCAATCTGGCTTGGTCAAGTTTAACCAATAAATCTGGATCAGGATTCTGTTTGTGTCGAGCAACCAGGTCAGTATTAGAGATGAGCGAATTATTCAAAAAGTCGATTCGACTGATTCGGCGAATTCGTGAAAAAATTTTGATTCGAGTCGAGTCGCTGCGAATTTAACTTATAAAAGGGTGTTTCTAGGCTTCAGAGAGCCTTTATATTAGTGCAGAACACTGTACCTTTAATTTAAATGCCCTTGGAGTCTGCTGGGGAAGAGAAATAATACTGTCAGTCAGTATGACATGCAGATGAGTGCCGTCGATCTTAGAATCACCGCACACTTCACTCATTTGGGCAGTCACGGGGCCAAAACCAGAGTGTGGAGCCACAGTGTGGCGGTGGAGGCAGCAGCAATGGGAGGCCATACAGCACCCTATGACAAAATGGAACCCACCAGCAGTGTGAGGAGACCTGAAAGTGGCACATGGCAGAGTGTGGCGATGGAGACAGCAGCAATGGGAGGCGGTACAGGGACCCATGACACACTCTGGACCTGGCAGCAGCATGAGGAGGCGGTACAGGGGCCCATGACAGATTACGGGCCTGGCAGCAGCATGAGGAGTTGGTACGGGGGCCCATGGCAGATTACGGGCCTGGCAGCAGCAATGGGAGGCCGTACAGGGACCCATGACACACTCTGGACCTGGCAGCAGCATGAGGAGGCGGTACAGGGGCCCATGACAGATTACGGGCCTGGCAGCAGCATGAGGAGTCGGTACGGGGGCCCATGACACACTCTGGACCTGGCAGCAGCATGAGGAGGCGGTACAGGGGCGCATGACAGATTACGAGCCTGGCAGCAGCAACTTGGACAGGAGGACGTTCAGCTTCTGCACCGTCGGGTGCGTGCTCGTAAACTGTTGTCTCTTGGAAACGGATTCCAAGAAAGACTGCTGACGGAATCTGTGAAGAGGAGTAGCAGGAGAAGGAGCATCTGAACAAGCGGAATATGCCAACAAGCGACAACAGGGGCCCATGACAGATTACGGGCCTGGCAGCAGCATGAGGAGTCGGTACGGGGGCCCATGGCAGATTACGGGCCTGGCAGCAGCAATGGGAGGCCATACAGCACCCTATAACAAAATGGAAACCCAACAGCAGTGTGAGGAGACCTGAAAGTGGCACATGGCAGAGTGTGGCGATGGAGACAGCAGCAATGGGAGGCGGTACAGGGACCCATGAGACACTGTGGACCTGGCAGCAGCAGGAGGAGGCGGTACAGGGGCCCATGGCAGATTAGGGGCCTGGCAGCAGCAATGGGAGGCCCATCATCTGCCAGCACCCTATGACAAAATGGAACCCTGTGCTGGGGCAGGCAGAACCGCCGTATCTTTATCACGGTTTTCCCAGGCCTCCGAATGGCGACGCTGCATATGCTGACGCAACGCTGTAGTCCCAACATGGGCCCCCTGGCCACGCTTGACTTTCTGGCCACATAGTCGACATACGGCTACGTTTACTTCCTCGGGCAGCTTGACAAAAAATTGCCACACCGCCGAGTAGGAAACTTTGCCGCCGCTACTCCTCACTGGCTGACTGCTACTTCCTCTGTGCACACCGGCACCACTACTGGCCGTGGTGGTAGGCTGCAGTGGAGCTGGTGCTCTACTCCGTGGCCGTTTGCCTCCACTGACACTGCTGCAACCCTGCTGCCTCCTGGCAGCAGCAATGGGGAGGAGGAGGCGGTACAGGGGCCCATGGCAGATTAGGGGCCTGGCAGCAGCTATGGGAGGCTCGTAATCTGCCAGCACCCTATGACAAAAAATGGAACACACCAGCAGTGTGTGAGGAGACCTGAAAGTGGCACATGGCAGAGTGTGGCAATGGAGACAGCAGCAATGGGAGGCCGTACAGGGACCCATGAGACACTGTGGACCTGGCAGCAGCATGAGGAGGCGGTACAGGGGCCCATGGCAGATTAGGGGCCTGGCAGCAGCAATGGGAGGCCCGTAATCTGCCAGCACTCTATGACAAAATGGAACACACCAGCAGTGTGAGGAGACCTGAAAGTGGCACATGGCATGACACACTGTGGACCTGGCAGCAGCATGAGGAGGCGGTACAGGGGCCCATGGCAGATTAGGGGCCTGGCAGCAGCTATGGGAGGCCCGTAATCTGCCAGCACCCTATGACAAAAAATGGAACACACCAGCAGTGTGTGAGGAGACCTGAAAGTGGCACATGGCAGAGTGTGGCAATGGAGACAGCAGCAATGGGAGGCCGTACAGGGACCCATGAGACACTGTGGACCTGGCAGCAGCATGAGGAGGCGGTACAGGGGCCAATGGCAGATTAGGGGCCTGGCAGCAGCAATGGGAGGCCCGTAATCTGCCAGCACTCTATGACAAAATGGAACACACCAGCAGTGTGAGGAGACCTGAAAGTGGCACATGGCATGACACACTGTGGACCTGGCAGCAGCATGAGGAGGCGGTACAGGGGCCCATGGCAGATTAGGGGCCTGGCAGCAGCTATGGGAGGCCCGTAATCTGCCAGCACCCTATGACAAAAAATGGAACACACCAGCAGTGTGAGGAGACCTGAAAGTGGCACATGGCAGAGTGTGGCGATGGAGACAGCAGCAATGGGAGGCCGTACAGGGACCCATGAGACACTGTGGACCTGGCAGCAGCATGAGGAGGCGGTACAGGGGCCCATGGCAGATTAGGGGCCTGGCAGCAGCAATGGGAGGCCCGTAATCTGCCAGCACTCTATGACAAAATGGAACACACCAGCAGTGTGAGGAGACCTGAAAGTGGCACATGGCATGACACATTGTGGACCTGGCAGCAGCATGAGGAGGCGGTACAGGGGCCCACGGCAGATTACGGGCCTGGCAGCAGCAATGGGAGGCCCGTAATCTGCCAGCACCCTATGACAAAAAATGGAACACACCAGCAGTGTGTGAGAAGACCTGAAAGTGGCACATGGCAGAGTGTGGCGATGGAGACAGCAGCAATGGGAGGCCGTACAGGGACCCATGAGACACTGTGGACCTGGCAGCAGCATGAGGAGGCGGTACAGGGGCCCATGGCAGATTAGGGGCCTGGCAGCAGCAATGGGAGGCCCGTAATCTGCCAGCACTCTATGACAAAATGGAACACACCAGCAGTGTGAGGAGACCTGAAAGTGGCACATGGCATGACACACTGTGGACCTGGCAGCAGCATGAGGAGGCGGTACAGGGGCCCATGACAGATTAGGGGCCTGGCAGCAGCAATGGGAGGCCCGTAATCTGCCAGCACCCTATGACAAAAAATGGAACACACCAGCAGTGTGTGAGGAGACCTGAAAGTGGCACATGGCAGAGTGTGGCGATGGAGACAGCAGCAATGGGAGGCCGTACAGGGACCCATGAGACACTGTGGACCTGGCAGCAGCATGAGGAGGCGGTACAGGGGCCCATGGCAGATTAGGGGCCTGGCAGCAGCAATGGGAGGCCCGTAATCTGCCAGCACTCTATGACAAAATGGAACACACCAGCAGTGTGAGGAGACCTGAAAGTGGCACATGGCATGACACACTGTGGACCTGGCAGCAGCATGAGGAGGCGGTACAGGGGCCCATGGCAGATTAGGGGCCTGGCAGCAGCTATGGGAGGCCCGTAATCTGCCAGCACCCTATGACAAAAAATGGAACACACCAGCAGTGTGTGAGGAGACCTGAAAGTGGCACATGGCAGAGTGTGGCGATGGAGACAGCAGCAATGGGAGGCCCGTAATCTGCCAGCACCCTATGACAAAAAATGGAACACACCAGCAGTGTGAGGAGACCTGAAAGTGGCACATGGCCTAGTGTGGCGATGGAGACAGCAGCAATGGGAGGCCGTACAGGGACCCATGAGAGACTCTGGACCTGGCAGCAGCATGAGGAGGCGGTACGGGGGCCCATGGCAGATTACGGGCCTGGCAGCAGCAATGGGAGGCCCGTAATCTGCCAGCACCCTATGACAAAAAATGGAACACACCAGCAGTGTGAGGAGACCTGAAAGTGGCACATGGCAGAGTGTGGCGATGGAGACAGCAGCAATGGGAGGCCGTACAGGGACCCATGAGACACTGTGGACCTGGCAGCAGCATGAGGAGGCGGTACAGGGGCCCATGGCAGATTAGGGGCCTGGCAGCAGCAATGGGAGGCCCGTAATCTGCCAGCACTCTATGACAAAATGGAACACACCAGCAGTGTGAGGAGACCTGAAAGTGGCACATGGCATGACACATTGTGGACCTGGCAGCAGCATGAGGAGGCGGTACAGGGGCCCACGGCAGATTACAGGCCTGGCAGCAGCAATGGGAGGCCCGTAATCTGCCAGCACCCTATGACAAAAAATGGAACACACCAGCAGTGTGTGAGAAGACCTGAAAGTGGCACATGGCAGAATGTGGCGATGGAGACAGCAGCAATGGGAGGCCGTACAGGGACCCATGAGACACTGTGGACCTGGCAGCAGCATGAGGAGGCGGTACAGGGGCCCATGGCAGATTAGGGGCCTGGCAGCAGCAATGGGAGGCCCGTAATCTGCCAGCACTCTATGACAAAATGGAACACACCAGCAGTGTGAGGAGACCTGAAAGTGGCACATGGCATGACACACTGTGGACCTGGCAGCAGCATGAGGAGGCGGTACAGGGGCCCATGGCAGATTAGGGGCCTGGCAGCAGCTATGGGAGGCCCGTAATCTGCCAGCACCCTATGACAAAAAATGGAACACACCAGCAGTGTGTGAGGAGACCTGAAAGTGGCACATGGCAGAGTGTGGCGATGGAGACAGCAGCAATGGGAGGCCGTACAGGGACCCATGAGACACTGTGGACCTGGCAGCAGCATGAGGAGGTGGTACAGGGGCCATGGCAGATTAGGGGCCTGGCAGCAGCAATGGGAGGCCCGTAATCTGCCAGCACTCTATGACAAAATGGAACACACCAGCAGTGTGAGGAGACCTGAAAGTGGCACATGGCATGACACACTGTGGACCTGGCAGCAGCATGAGGAGGCGGTACAGGGGCCCAAGGCAGATTAGGGGCCTGGCAGCAGCAATGGGAGGCCCGTAATCTGCCAGCACCCTATGACATAAAATGGAACACACCAGCAGTGTGTGAGGAGACCTGAAAGTGGCACATGGTAGAGTGTGGCGATGGAGACAGCAGCAATGGGAGGCCGTACAGGGACCCATGAGAGACTCTGGACCTGGCAGCAGCATGAGGAGGCGGTACAGGGGCCCACGGCAGATTAGGGGCCTGGCAGCAGCAATGGGAGGCCCGTAATCTGCCAGCACCCTATGACAAATAAATGGAACACACCAGCAGTGTGTGAGGAGACCTGAAAGTGGCACATGGCAGAGTGTGGCGATGGAGACAGCAGCAATGGGAGGCCCGTAATCTGCCAGCACCCTATGACAAAAAATGGAACACACCAGCAGTGTGAGGAGACCTGAAAGTGGCTCATGGCAGAGTGTGGCGATGGAGACAGCAGCAATGGGAGGCCGTACAGGGACCCATGAGAGACTCTGGACCTGGCAGCAGCATGAGGAGGCGGTACGGGGGCCCATGGCAGATTACGGGCCTGGCAGCAGCAATGGGAGGCCCGTAATCTGCCAGAACCCTATGACAAAAAATGGAACACACCAGCAGTGTGAGGAGACCTGAAAGTGGCACATGGCATGACACACTGTGGACCTGGCAGCTGCATGAGGAGGCGGTACAGGGGCCCATGGCAGATTAGGGGCCTGGCAGCAGCTATGGGAGGCCCGTAATCTGCCAGCACCCTATGACATAAAATGGAACACACCAGCAGTGTGTGAGGAGACCTGAAAGTGGCACATGGTAGAGTGTGGCGATGGAGACAGCAGCAATGGGAGGCCGTACAGGGACCCATGAGAGATTCTGGACCTGGCAGCAGCATGAGGAGGCGGTACAGGGGCCCACGGCAGATTACGGGCCTGGCAGCAGCAATGGGAGGCCCGTAATCTGCCAGCACCCTATGACAAAAAATGGAACACACCAGCAGTGTGTGAGGAGACCTGAAAGTGGCACATGGCAGAGTGTGGCGATGGAGACAGCAGCAATGGGAGGCCGTACAGGGACCCATGAGACACTGTGGACCTGGCAGCAGCATGAGGAGGCGGTACAGGGGCCCATGGCAGATTAGGGGCCTGGCAGCAGCAATGGGAGGCCCGTAATCTGCCAGCACTCTATGACAAAATGGAACACACCAGCAGTGTGAGGAGACCTGAAAGTGGCACATGGCATGACACACTGTGGACCTGGCAGCTGCATGAGGAGGCGGTACAGGGGCCCATGGCAGATTAGGGGCCTGGCAGCAGCTATGGGAGGCCCGTAATCTGCCAGCACCCTATGACATAAAATGGAACACACCAGCAGTGTGTGAGGAGACCTGAAAGTGGCACATGGTAGAGTGTGGCGATGGAGACAGCAGCAATGGGAGGCCGTACAGGGACCCATGAGAGATTCTGGACCTGGCAGCAGCATGAGGAGGCGGTACAGGGGCCCACGGCAGATTACGGGCCTGGCAGCAGCAATGGGAGGCCCGTAATCTGCCAGCACCCTATGACAAAAAATGGAACACACCAGCAGTGTGTGAGGAGACCTGAAAGTGGCACATGGCAGAGTGTGGCGATGGAGACAGCAGCAATGGGAGGCCGTACAGGGACCCATGAGACACTGTGGACCTGGCAGCAGCATGAGGAGGCGGTACAGGGGCCCATGGCAGATTAGGGGCCTGGCAGCAGCAATGGGAGGCCCGTAATCTGCCTGCACTCTATGACAAAATGGAACACACCAGCAGTGTGAGGAGACCTGAAAGTGGCACATGGCAGAGTGTGGCGATGGAGACAGCAGCAATGGGAGGCCGTACAGGGACCCATGAAAGACTCTGGACCTGCCAGCAGCATGAGGAGGCGGTACAGGGGCCCACGGCAGATTACGGGCCTGGCAGCAGCAATGGGAGGCCCGTAATCTGCCAGCACCCTATGACAAAAAATGGAACACACCAGCAGTGTGTGAGGAGACCTGAAAGTGGCACATGGCAGAGTGTGGCGATGGAGACAGCAGCAATGGGAGGCTGTACAGGGACCCATGAGAGACTCTGGACCTGGCAGCAGCATGAGGAGGCGGTACAGGGCCCACGGCAGATTACAGGCCTGGCAGCAGCAATGGGAGGCCCGTAATCTGCCAGCACCCTATGACAAGAAATGGAACACACCAGCAGTGTGTGAGGAGACCTGAAAGTGGCACATTGCAGAGTGTGGCGATGGAGACAGCAGCAATGGGAGGCCGTACAGGGACCCATGAGAGACTCTGGACCTGACAGCAGCATGAGGAGGCGGTACAGGGGCCCACGGCAGATTACGGGCCTGGCAGCAGCAATGGGAGGCCCGTAATCTGCCAGCACCCTATGACAAAAAAATGGAACACACCAGCAGTGTGAGGAGACCTGAAAGTGGCACATGGCATGACACACTGTGGACCTGGCAGCAGCATGAGGAGGCGGTACAGGGGCCCATGGCAGATTAGGGGCCTGGCAGCAGCTATGGGAGGCCCGTAATCTGCCAGCACCCTATGACAAAAAATGGAACACACCAGCAGTGTGTGAGGAGACCTGAAAGTGGCACATGGCAGAGTATGGCGATGGAGACAGCAGCAATGGGAGGCCGTACAGGGACCCATGAGAGACTCTGGACCTGGCAGCAGCATGAGGAGGCGGTACAGGGGCCCACGGCAGATTACGGGCCTGGCAGCAGCAATGGGAGGCCCGTAATCTGCCAGCACCCTATGACAAAAAATGGAACACACCAGCAGTGTGTGAGGAGACCTGAAAGTGGCACATGGCAGAGTGTGGCGATGGAGACAGCAGCAATGGGAGGCCGTACATTGACCCATGAGAGACTCTGGACCTGGCAGCAGCATGAGGAGGCGGTACAGGGCCCACGGCAGATTACGGGCCTGGCAGCAGCAATGGGAGGCCTGTAATCTGCCAGCACCCTATGACAAAAAATGGAACACACCAGCAGTGTGAGGAGACCTGAAAGTGGCACATGGCAGAGTGTGGCGATGGAGACAGCAGCAATGGGAGGCCATACAGGGACCCATGAGAGACTCTGGACCTGGCAGCAGCATGAGGAGGCGGTACAGGGGCCCACGGCAGATTACGGGCCTGGCAGCAGCAATGGGAGGCCCGTAATCTGCCAGCACCCTATGACAAAAAATGGAACACACCAGCAGTGTGAGGAGACCTGAAAGTGGCACATGGCAGAGTGTGGCGATGGAGACAGCAGCAATGGGAGGACGTACAGGGACCCATGAGACACTCTGGACCTGGCAGCAGCATGAAGAGGCGGTACAGGGGCCCACGGCAGATTACGGGCCTGGCAGCAGCAATGGGAGGCCCGTAATCTGCCAGCACCCTATGACAAAAAATGGAACACACCAGCAGTGTGAGGAGACCTGAAAGTGGCACATGTTTGGGGCATGATTCATGGCGGATTTAGTCAGTTGTGTCAGGAACTGGTGGTTTGAAATCCAGACTAATCCACGCCTGATTCATTTTCACAAACGTGAGTCTCTCCACACTTTGGATGGACAGTCGTGTCCTCCGCGGAGTTACAATACCTCCTGCCGCACTAAACACGCGCTCAGATGCCACGCTACTGGCCGGGCATGACAGCCTTTCAAGTGCAAATTCAGCTAGTTGGGGCCAAAGGTCAAGTTTCGTTGCCCAGTTGTCAAGGGGATTGTCTACCTCGGTTGGCAGGGTGCTGTCCAAGTAGGCCCAAGCCTGTAGTTTGAGGTCCTGCTCCAGGTCCACCTGATGCTGCTGCTGCTGCGGCTGGTTAGTAGTTTCCTCACTGCGCTGGTGAAGAAAGCTACTCATCATCGACTGCAGACTGAGGCAGCCGCTGCTGGTGGAGCTGCCACTGCTCCTACCACCCCACCCCTCCCCTGCTGCCATGGCAGCGGAACGCAAGCGCACACAGCCCACAGTGTGTGAGGATGGACGTTGGCGCACAAAGGCAGAGACCAACTGACTACATAGGTGGTTTTTATAGTACGTTATTTTGGCCTCCCTCTCAGCAGGTGTGAAAAAGGCCACCATTTTTGAACGGTAGCGAGGGTCCAACAAGGTGGACAGCCAAAAGTCATCCCTCTGTCTGATGGTTATTATTCGACTGTCGCTACGCAAGCAAGCGAGCATGCTATGGGCCATTTGTGCCAAGGAATGCGAGGGACTCCCTGCCTCCATCTCCACAGCATACTGCCACGGTGCGTCTGGGTCCTCTGTCTCCTCCTCCTCCTCCTCTACCAGATGCTCCTGCTCCTCCACTCCTGTCCGCTGAGTGGAAAAACCACCCATTTCACTCAATAATTCCTGAGCACAAATGTCCTCCTCTACCTCCTCCTCTACTTCCTGTCCTGCCCCCACAGGGGTCATGTGGCGTTGAGATCTGTGCGCCACGTCTACCGCACCCTGACCAGCCATTGTTAACAGCATTTGTTCCAGGACGTGCAACAGAGGAATGACGTCGTTCATCCCATAGTCCTGCCGACTCACGAATAGCGTGGCCTCCTCAAAGGGCCTGAGCAAGCGGCAGGTGTCACGCATGAGCTGCCAATGGCTGACATCTAAGTTACACAGGGGAGTACCTTTATCCGCTTGTAACATCAGGAAATCGGTGATGGCCTTTCGCTGTTCGTAAAGGCGGTCTAACATGTGTAGGGTTGAATTCCACCTTGTTGCAACGTCGCAGATCAGGCGATGCTGTGGAATTCCGTTCTGCCGCTGCAGCTCAAGGAGGGTGTGCTTTGCGGTGTAGGAATGGCTGAAATGCATGCAAAGTTTACGTGACATTTTAAGGATGTCTTGCAGTGGGATGGTGGATTTTAGGAACCGCTTGACAACCAGATTGAACACGTGAGCCATGCATGGCGCATGGCACAACCTTCCTTGACGCAGAGCAGACACCATGTTCTTTCCGTTGTCGGTCAACATGGTTCCGATTTTCAGTTTGCGCGGAGACAGCCATCTGTCGATTTCTCTGTTCATTACACTCAGAAGTTCCTCCCCTGTGTGACTACGTTCGCCAAGGCATACCAGGTGCAGCACAGCGTGACACCGTTGCGCCCTGCACATGTGATATGCCGGTCGGGTAATGGGACTTGGCACGGGGGTGGCGGCTGAGGACACGGCGGAAGAAGAGGTGGTAGAGGCGGACATCTTTTGTGGACCAAGGACGTGCAAACGTGGAGGCAAAAGCGGCGTGACCTGTCCAAGTTGCTGGTGCGGCTGTGCCGGCACCACGTTCACCCAGTGGGCCGTAAATGACATGTACTGTCCCTGACCGTAGTTACAGCTCCACACGTCGGCGCTGCCGTGCACTTTGGCAGAGACCGACATGCTCAAAGACTGGCCCACCATCTCTTCTACATGTGAATGCAGGGCTGGCACTGCCTTTTTGGCGAAGAAATGACGGCTTGGCACTCTCCACCGCGGCGCGGCACAAGCCATCATTTCTCGGAAAGGTGCTGAGTCCACCACTTGGAAAGGGAGGGACTGCAGCACCAGCAACTTGGACAGGAGGACGTTCAGCTTTTGCACCGTCGGGTGCGTGCTCGCAAACTGTTGTCTCTTGGAAACGGATTCCAAGAAAGACTGCTGACGGAATCCGTGAAGAGGAGTAGCAGGAGAAGGAGCATCTGAACGAGCGGAAGATGCCAACGACACCATGTTCTTTCCGTTGTCGGTCAACATGGTTCCGATTTTCAGTTTGCGCGGAGACAGCCATCTGTCGATTTCTCTGTTCATTACACTCAGAAGTTCCTCCCCTGTGTGACTACGTTCGCCAAGGCATACCAGGTGCAGCACAGCGTGACACCGTTGCGCCCTGCACATGTGATATGCCGGTCGGGTAATGGGACTTGGCACGGGGGTGGCGGCTGAGGACACGGCGGAAGAAGAGGTGGTAGAGGCGGACATCTTTTGTGGACCAAGGACGTGCAAACGTGGAGGCAAAAGCGGCGTGACCTGTCCAAGTTGCTGGTGCGGCTGTGCCGGCACCACGTTCACCCAGTGGGCCGTAAATGACATGTACTGTCCCTGACCGTAGTTACAGCTCCACACGTCGGCGCTGCCGTGCACTTTGGCAGAGACCGACATGCTCAAAGACTGGCCCACCATCTCTTCTACATGTGAATGCAGGGCTGGCACTGCCTTTTTGGCGAAGAAATGACGGCTTGGCACTCTCCACCGCGGCGCGGCACAAGCCATCATTTCTCGGAAAGGTGCTGAGTCCACCACTTGGAAAGGGAGGGACTGCAGCACCAGCAACTTGGACAGGAGGACGTTCAGCTTTTGCACCGTCGGGTGCGTGCTCGCAAACTGTTGTCTCTTGGAAACGGATTCCAAGAAAGACTGCTGACGGAATCCGTGAAGAGGAGTAGCAGGAGAAGGAGCATCTGAACGAGCGGAAGATGCCAACGAGCGACAACTCCCCTCAGCAGAGGTGTTGGAGCCTTGACTGGCTGATAGAGGGCGATTGACGTCGGGTGACGGAGCAAGTAACGGAGCGGGTGATGGAGCGGGGGCTGGGGCGGGCAGAACCGCCGTATCTTTATCACGGTTTTCCCAGGCCACCAAATGGCGACGCTGCATATGCTGCCGCAACGCTGTAGTCCCAACATGGGCCCCCTGGCCACGCTTGACTTTCTGGCCACATAGTCGACATACGGCTACGTTTACTTCCTCGGGCGGCTTGACGAAAAATTGCCGTGGTGGTAGGCTGCAGTGGAGCTGGTGCTCTACTCCGTGGCCGTTTGCCTCCACTGACACTGCTGCGACCCTGCTGCCTCCTGGGCAACCCACCGACTGTTTTGCTCGCTGCCAAGCTGCCACCCTCTTCTCCTGATGATGCGGAAGCAATAGCCTGATGACGACGAGGCTGCCAAGTGCGATCAGCCTCATCATCATCAATTAGGGTCTCCGCCTCACTACTAGCCCCCTCGGCTGCGTGTGGGTCAGGAGACAGACCTGTCTCTAGACCAGCTACCGAGCCACTCTCCTCGCCACTACTTCTTCGCCTGGCTGCTGAAGAGGCGGATGTCTCCCCCCGTTCCTGATCGCCCTCTGTTAGCTCTTCCTCACTGTACAGTGGGGCTGAGCCCACAGCATGCGATACTTCGCTTGGTGAGGGAACACCAAAGGACAGGGGCAGGTAGAGGACACGTGATTTCAGTGGGCTTGCTCCCGGGCCATGCCAACTAACGGTTGTGTCTGACGTACCCACCGACCGTTGGCTGTAGGTGTCAGAGGTGACCTGGGAAGAGGAAGACGACCGAGCCAACCAATCGATGACGGCAGGGTTGTCGGTGGAGACACGACCGCTGGATGACACCGGGAGCAATGGCCTCTGGCTGCGACTAGTGCTGCCTCGACCCCTTCCTCTGCTGCCACGTCTGCTCGCTCCTAAAACATTGCCTCCTCTGCCACTCCTCTGCATGTTGTCTGACATACTCTTTAATTCAACGATTATGTGTCCCTGAGTAACAATTCTGTGTCCCTGAGTAACAATTCTGTGTCTGTCCCTGAGTAACAATTCTGTGTCCCTGAGTAACAATTCTGTGTCCCTCAGTAACACTTCTGTGTCCCTCAGTAACAATTCTGTGTCCCTCAGTAACAATTCTGTGTCTGTCCCTGAGTAACAATTCTGTGTCCCTGAGTAACAATTCTGTGTCCCTCAGTAACACTTCTGTGTCCCTCAGTAACAATTCTGTGTCCCTCAGTAACAATTCTGTGTCTGTCCCTGAGTAACAATTGTGTGTCCCTCAGTAACAATTCTGTGTCCCTCAGTAACAATTCTGTGTCCCTCAGTAACAATTCTGTGTCTGTCCCTGAGTAACAATTCTGTGTCCCTCAGTAACAATTCTGTGTCCCTCAGTAACAATTCTGTGTCCCTCAGTAACAATTCTGTGTCTTTTCCTGAGTAACAATTCTGTGTCTGTCCCTGAGTAACAATTCTGTGTCCCTCAGTAACAATTCTGTGTCCCTCAGTAACAATTCTGTGTCCCTGAGTAACAATTCTGTGTCTGTCCCTGAGTAACAATTCTGTGTCCCTGAGTAACAATTCTGTGTCCCTGAGTAACAATTCTGTGTCCCTCAGTAACAATTCTGTGTCCCTGAGTAACAATTCTGTGTTCCTCAGTAACAATTCTGTGTCTGTCCCTGAGTAACAATTCTGTGTCCCTGAGTAACAATTCTGTGTCCCTCAGTAACAATTCTGTGTCCCTGAGTAACAATTCTGTGTCCCTCAGTAACAATTCTGTGTCCCTCAGTAACAATTCTGTGTCCCTCAGTAACAATTCTGTGTCTGTCCCTGAGTAACAATTCTGTGTCTGACCCTGAGTAACAATTCTGTGTCCCTCAGTAACAATTCTGTGTCCCTCAGTAACAATTCTGTGTCCCTGAGTAACAATTCTGTGTCCCTGAGTAACAGTTCTGTGTCCCTGAGTAACAGTTCTGTGTCCCTGAGTAACAAGTCTGTGTCCCTCAGTAACAATTCTGTGTCCCTCAGTAACAATTCTGTGTCCCTGAGTAACAATTCTGTGTCCCTGAGTAACAATTCTGTGTCTGTCCCTGAGTAACAATTCTGTGTCTGTCCCTGAGTAACAATTCTGTGTCCCTCAGTAACAATTCTGTGTCCCTCAGTAACAATTCTGTGTCCCTCAGTAACAATTCTTTGTCCCTGAGTAACATTTCTGTGTCTGTCCCTGAGTAACAATTCTGTGTCCCTGAGTAACAATTCTGTGTCCCTGAGTAACAATTCTGTGTCCCTGAGTAACAATTCTGTGTCCCTGAGTAACAATTCTGTGTCCCTCAGTAACAATTCTGTGTCTGTCCCTGAGTAACAATTCTGTGTCCCTGAGTAACAATTCTGTGTCCCTGAGTAACAATTCTGTGTCCCTCAGTAACAATTCTGTGTCCCTCAGTAACAATTCTGTGTCTGTCCCTGAGTAACAATTCTGTGTCTGTCCCTGAGTAACAATTCTGTGTCCCTCAGTAACAATTCTGTGTCCCTGAGTAACAATTCTGTGTCCCTCAGTAACAATTCTGTGTCCCTCAGTAACAATTCTGTGTCCCTCAGTAACAATTCTGTGTCTGTCCCTGAGTAACAATTCTGTGTCCCTCAGTAACAATTCTGTGTCCCTCAGTAACAATTCTGTGTCCCTCAGTAACAATTCTGTGTCTGTCACTCAGTAACAATTCTGTGTCTGTCCCTGAGTAAAAATTCTGTGTCTGTCCGTGAGTAACAATTCTGTGTCCCTCAGTAACAATTCTGTGTCCCTCAGTAACAATTCTGTGTCCCTCAGTAACAATTCTGTGTCTGTCCCTGAGTAACAATTCTGTGTCCCTCAGTAACAATTCTGTGTCCCTCAGTAACAATTCTGTGTCCCTCAGTAACAATTCTGTGTCTGTCCCTGAGTAACAATTCTGTGTCTGTCCCTGAGTAACAATTCTGTGTCTGTCCCTGAGTAACAATTCTGTGTCCCTCAGTAACAATTCTGTGGCCCTAAGTAACGTTTCTGTGGCCCTAAGTAACGTTTCTGTGGCCCTAAGTAACGATTCTGTGGCCTTAAGTAAAGTTTCTGTGGCCCTAAGTAACGTTTCTGTGGCCCTAAGTAACGATTCTGTGGCCCTAAGTAACGTTTCTGTGGCCCTAAGTAACGATTCTGTGGCCCTAAGTAACGATTCTGTGGCCCTATGTAACGTTTCTGTGGCCCTAAGTAACGTTTCTGTGGCCCTAAGTAACGATTCTGTGGCCCTAAGTAAAGTTTCTGTGGCCCTAAGTAACGTTTCTCTGGCCCTAAGTAACGATTCTGTGGCCCTAAGTAACGTTTCTGTGGCCCTAAGTAACGTTTCTGTGGCCCTAAGTAACGATTCTGTGGCCCTAAGTAAAGTTTCTGTGGCCCTAAGTAACGTTTCTGTGGCCCTAAGTAACGATTCTGTGGCCCTAAGTAACGTTTCTGTGGCCCTAAGTAACGTTTCAGTGTCCCTAAGTAACGTTTCTGTGTCCCTAAGTAACGATTCTGTGGCCCTAAGTAACGTTTCTGTGGCCCTAAGTAACGTTTCTCTGGCCCTAAGTAACGTTTCTCTGGCCCTAAGTAACGTTTCTCTGGCCCTAAGTAACGTTTCTGTGTCCCTAACTCTCTCCCTCAATACAGACAGCTCTGCCTCTCTTGAATGACTGGAGGCAAATGGAGAATTCTAAAATGGCCGCCATTTATAGCTCGACCATTACACAGTGCTGGCTGGCTGGCTGCTGATTGGCTAATGCGATCACATGTCATGAATGAATGCATTATGGGTCAGCGCGCCTTGTCTGCGCGCCTTCCCAGACATCCCCGCTCCGTCGCCGCACATGTCGCCGCCATTTTAGGAAAAATTTCGATTCGCGCATCCGAAGTCTGCTAATTTTCGGACTCGTCGCGAATCGAAATTTTCCTAATATTTGAAACGAATTCCACATCGCCTAGTTCGATTCTGTCAGGCTCCGCCCAACGGGATCTCTAGTGGTCCATGGCACGGGTTTCCCAGGACGCGGAGTCTAAGTCCCAGTCTGCCTTTTCACCAGGGCCCCTGATGGTGGGGATGGACTTGGTGCAAGACTGAAACCAGGTCGCGTCCCTGGGCACCCCCGGCGGTGGCAGAGGGGTCCCGCTGAGGGTATATGCCCGGGTTGAGCCTGCTGTGAAGGGGATGACAGATCCCGATCTGAACTGGATGGATGGGATGACAGATCCCGATCCGAGCGGGATGGATGGGCAACTATCAGGAGTAGGCGAGGTCAGACTAGCCGGGTCGGTATTGTGCGGGCAGCGTGGTACAGGGGGAGTAAGCGGAGAATGGTCGGGGTCACAAGCCAGGTTCAGCAGGTAGCGGGCAACGCGGTACAGAGGGTCAGGCAGAAGGATGGTCAGGGACGAGCCGGGGTCAGAGCAGGAGAGGGTCAGCATAAACAGAACAGGCAGAGTTTGGCAACAAGGAAGCGTACTTACAGGACAGGAACAAGACCTTGCGGCAACCTGGAGATGCACAGGGCAGCTTTAAATAGAGCGCCCTGTTCTCCCATTGGTGCGGCCGCGATCGCTACTGCGCATGCGCGGCCGCCGCCGCGATCTCCGGCTGGGTCGGATCAGCCGTCTGCGCATGCGCGCGCCGCCGAGGACCCGGGATCCCTGACATTGCCCCCCCCTACGGGCAACCTCCGGATGCCCAACCGACCCCTATCGAACGGCTGGTTCTGAAAAAATTCCCGCACAAGTCTCGGGGCGTGCACATTTTGGTCCGGCTCCCATGAATTTTCCTCCGCCCCATATCCTTTCCATTTAACCAGAAACTGAGTTCGGCCTCCCCTCTTCCTACAGTCTAAGATAGCTTCAACTTCAAACTCCTCCTCCCCATCCACGTCTACTGCCTCCGGTGGTTTAGACCTTCGATCTGGGAAGGGATCTGGAGTTGCTGGTTTCAACAGGGACACGTGGAAGACCGGATGAACCTTCATAGACTCGGGCAGTGCAAGCTCGTATGCCACCTCGTTGATCCTACGTTTTACACGAAAGGGCCCCAAGAATTTGGGAGCCAGTTTCTTTGAAGGGCAGGGCATTTTCAAATTTGCGGTGGACAACCAAACCTGGTCCTCTGGCTGCAAACTCAATTCCCCCCTTCTCTTCTTATCAAATGCCCTCTTATTGTCACCCTGGGCCTTTGCCATTGCTTCCTGCAATACCTTGCTATTGGTTGACAAAAAGTTCAACATATCCTGCGTGGCCGGGACTGCGACCTCCGGGATCAGATCGGGCAGGAATACAGGGTGGAACCCATAGTTCGCGAAAAACGGGGACTGTCTAGTAGCAGAGTGACTTGCATTATTATATGCGAATTCCGCAAGCGGCAGGAGAGTAACCCAGTCATTTTGGAGGAAGGTGGTATAGCACCTGAGGTACTGCTCTAGGGTCTTGTTTGTACGCTCCGTCTGGCCATTGGTCTGTGGGTGATAAGCTGAAGAGAACGATAACTTAATCCCCAGGGTTTCACATAGAGCTTTCCAGAACCTGGACGTAAACTGAACCCCTCTGTCAGATACAATGTCCCTGGGAATTCCGTGGAGTCTTACCACTTCCTTAATAAACACACGTGCTGTCTCAAGGGCCGTAGGTGTGTCCTTTAGAGGTACAAAATGGGCCATCTTGGACAGGCGGTCTACAATCACGAAGATTGCTGTGTGGTCCTGAGAGGGTGGAAGTTCCACGATAAAGTCAATGGAAATCATGGTCCATGGCCTGTCGGGTATGGGTAATGGGCGCAAGAGACCCCAAGCTTTATTCCTAGTGGGTTTGTTTCTCTGACAAACGGGACAGGTCTTTATGTAGGTTTCGCACTCCCTGGCCATATTAGGCCACCAGAAAGTACGCTGCAGCAGCTCCAAGGTCTTACGTACCCCAAAGTGCCCAGCCAGTGGGTGATCGTGGCAGTATCCTAATACCAATGTACGGGCCTCCACAGGGACCACAATCCGATCCTCCTTCCAAAAAAGTCCTTCCCTATTTAGTAAGGGGACACCGGGTGGACCTTGCATTCCTACGGACGCGGTCTGCAGTTGAGAATGGAGCTCCGGTTGGAGAACTAAGAAATTTCCTGGGGACAGGATAGTGTCTGGCTTGGGATTCTCTTCGGGATCCCCAAACATGCGGGAGAGCGCATCTGGTTTTGTGTTCTTAGACCCTGGTCTATAGGTTATATGGAAAAAGAACCGTGAAAAGAACAGCTCCCACCTGGCTTGACGTGGCCTCAGACGTTTAGCTGTCCTCAGATATGCTAGGTTCTTATGATCCGTAAAAATCAATATTGGGTGTACCGCCCCTTCTAACAAGTATCTCCATTCCTCTAGTGCCACCTTAATCGCCAAGAGCTCCCGATCCCCGTTATCATAATTCCTTTCCGCAGGAGTTAGTTTCCTGGAGAAGAAAGCCACTGGGTGCATGAGTTCTTTGATGCCCTTCCTCTGGGACAGGATCGCCCCAACCGCATTCTCGGATGCGTCCACCTCCAAGATATATGGCAAGGACGAATCAGGGTGGCTCAGAATAGGAGCTGCCGTAAACAATTCCTTTAAGGCTTCAAAAGCCCTCTGTGCCTCAGTTGTCCATTGGAAGTGAACCCCCTGCCTGGTCAGCTGGGTGATAGGGGACACTAGGCCCGAAAAGTTCTTAATGAACTTTCTGTAGAAGTTCGCAAAGCCGATGAAGCGTTGGACCGCTTTCTTATCGGTGGGGGCCGGCCAATCTAAAATGGCCGAAACCTTTTGGGGATCCATGGCTATTCCCGTGGGAGAGATGGTTAGACCCAAAAACGAAATGCTACCCTGTTCAAAGCAGCACTTGTCTGCCTTGGCATATAAGCTGTGTTGGCGGAGCCGTTCTAACACGCGCCTCACGTGACCTCTATGGTCCTCCAAGGTTGGGGAAAAGACAAGGATATCGTCCAGGTATACAATGACGAAGATATCTAGGTAGTCCCTGAACACATCGTTTATGAAATGTTGGAAGGTAGCAGGGGCGTTGCATAGGCCGAAGGGCATAACCAAATATTCAAAGTGTCCGAATCTGGTACGGAATGCTGTCTTCCACTCGTCCCCCTCTCTGATACGAACTAAATTATAGGCACCTCTCAAGTCTAGTTTAGTGAAGACAGATGCTGACTTCAGCCTCTGAAACAGCTCGGGGACTAGTGGTAGTGGGTAACGGTTCTTTACTGTGACCTTATTCAAGTCCCGGTAATCTACGCAGGGCCGGAGGGACTTGTCCTTTTTCTCCACAAAGAAAATGCCCGCCCCGGCTGGTGACGTGGAGGGTCTAATAAACCCCTTATGGAGGTTTTCATCTATATATTCTTTTAGTACCCCTAACTCCCGCTCGGATAAGGGGAATATCCGCCCAAATGGGATTTCCGACCCTGGGAGGAGATCAATTGGGCAGTCATAAGCTCGGTGCGGGGGGAGAGTGTCCGCCCCCCGCTTGCTAAATACATCTAGAAAACTATGGTAGACTGACGGATTGACTTGCGCCAGCTCCGCATCTGTCTCTAGACACAACAAAGTCGGTGGATTCGGGGAGAACTTAGGGAGGCAATGCTGCTGGCAGTATGGGGAGAGAAACTGCATAGAACCCGCCTTCCAGTCTACCTGGGGATTATGGGCTCGCAACCACGGGAGCCCCAAAATAATTGGAAATAGTGGGGATGCTATGGCGTCCAACCGAAGGAGTTCTTCATGATGGGTCGATACGGTAGTACGGATAGGTGGGGTCTCATGGTCCACCACCCCTGACTTAATACGTGATCCATCTGCTAGAAAAATATTCAATCCCACCTCCTTGGTTTGTAGGGGAATTTGTTGCTGAACTGCAAAGTCTAAATCTATGAAGCAACTACACGCCCCAGAATCCACAATAGCCGTGGCCACCACTGTTCTCCCCGGCAGCTGAAGTGACACAGGTACCGCTAGATAACTAGTGTTGCCCACGCTGTTAGAAGTGACTGTAGAGAAAACAGCGGAACACTTACCCCCCTTGGCTGGACAGGTACGTACCACATGGCCTGCTCCCCCACAGTAGAGGCAGAGATGGTTGGTAAGACGCCTCTGGCGTTCCTCAGGCGTAAGTGTCGGCCGGGTCCTTCCCGATGGCCCGGTCTCGGGTGTATCCATGGCATCCTGGTTCTGGCTTGCCGGCTGTAACTGGGTGGAGGCCTGAGGGGGTGTTCCAGTTGATCCTTGTCCTTGGTTGCATCTTTCCTGCCTGCGCTCCCGCAACCGGCGGTCAATTCGAATAGTCAAAGCCATCAAGGCCTCCAAAGTGCTAGGTATGTCTATTCGGGCCAATTCGTCCTTCAGGGATTCAGCTAACCCTACGCGGAACTGGTGGTGCAGAGCCGCCTCGTTCCATTGGCAGTCACTATGCCAACGCCTGAATTCGGCGGCATAGTCCTCCACTGTCCGGTGACCCTGCCTGAGTGTATATAGGGCCCTCTCGGCCGTTGCGGTGCGCAGCGGGTCGTCATACAAGAGGGCCATAGCCTCAAAAAATACCGTCACTGACTGCAACAGTGGGTCTCGCTTCTCTCGGAGCCGGTGGGCCCAGTCTTGGGGTCCCCCCTGTAGTAGGGAAATAATGAACCCTACCCTCACCGATTCGGAGGAAAAGGTCTGAGGCTGGAGGTCAAAGTATAGCTGACAGGAGTTACGAAAGGCCCTGAATCTACTTCGGTCTCCGGAAAAACGTTCCGGTGTGGGGACACGGGGTTCTGGTGCGGGTAACAACCCCGGAGTCTCCCTAATGGGTTCCCCAGACCCCCTGGTAGAGGTAGCTAAGGTCTGCATGCGTCTGTCCAATACCGTATAACCTTCCTGTAGGCCCCTAATTCCCAGTGTAAGGGTCTCCATCTGTTGGCAGATGTCGTCCAGAGGGGAAGTTCCCCTTCCAGGCTCAGTCATGGCCACAAGGTACTGTCAGGCTCCGCCCAACAGGATCTCTAGTGGTCCACGGCACGGGGTTTCCCAGGACGCGGAGTCTAAGTCCCAGTCTGCCTTTTCACCAGGGCCCCTGATGGTGGGGATGGACTTGGTGCAAGACTGAAACCAGGTCGCGTCCCTGGGCACCCCCGGTGGTGGCAGAGGGGTCCCGCTGAGGGTATATGCCCGGGTTGAGCCTGCTGTGAAGGGGATGACAGATCCCGATCCGAACTGGATGGATGGGATGACAGATCCCGATCCGAGCGGGATGGATGAGCAACTATCAGGAGTAGGCGAGGTCAGACTAGCCGGGTCGGTATTGTGCGGGCAGCGTGGTACAGGGGGAGTAAGCGGAGAATGGTCGGGGTCACAAGCCAGGTTCAGCAGGTAGCGGGCAACGCGGTACAGAGGGTCAGGCAGAAGGATGGTCAGGGACGAGCCGGGGTCAGAGCAGGAGAGGGTCAGCATAAACAGAACAGGCAGAGTTTGGCAACAAGGAAGCGTACTTACAGGACAGGAACAAGACCTTGCGGCAACCTGGAGATGCACAGGGCAGCTTTAAATAGAGCGCCCTGTTCTCCCATTGGTGCGGCCGCGATCGCTACTGCGCATGCGCGGCCGCCGCCGCGATCGCCGGCTGGGTCGGATCGGCCGTCTGCGCATGCGCGCGCCGCCGAGGACCCGGGATCCCTGACAGATTCGCTCATCTCTAGTCAGTATATACAGGTGAAACTCAAAAAATTAGAATATCGTGCAAAAGTTCATTTATTTCAGTAATGCAACTTAAAAAATTAAACTAACATATGAGATAGACTCATTACATGCAAAGCAAGATAGTTCAAGCCGTTGTTTGTCATAATTGTGAATATAGCTTACAGCTCATGAAAACCCCAAATCCACAATCTCAGAAAATTAGAATATTGTGAAAAGGTGCAATATTCTAGGCTCAAAGTGTCCCACTCTAATCAGCTAATTAAGCCATACCACCTGCAAAGGGTTCCTGAACCTTTAAATGGTCTCTCAGTCTGGTTCAGTAGGAATCACAATCATGGGAAAGACTGCTGACCTGACAGTTGTGCAGAAAACCATCATTGACACCCTCCATAAGGAGGGAAAGCCTCAAAAGGTAATTGCAAAAGAAGTTGGAAATTGTTTTATTTGAAAAAAAAACTTGCAACCAGCAACAATTTTTATACAAAAATATCAAAAGAATAAATAACGTAAACATCCTACTTGGTAACAAACAAAGGAAAAAAAAACGGATTACCCTCCTATAATAATACCCATAACAGACAAAGAAAAACCTGATCATTAGGACCAGGACATATAATTTTTACCTACTTAAGGATGTTGTCTTTATAAACCTCAATTTTTACAGGAAAAAGTAAACAAGACAACCAAGGAAGGCTTTAACAGCCTACCTATTATCCTTCTATACATGCTTTCCACAGCTTTTAGCCCTTTACAGGGGAAGACGCACTTGTATCAAGTGTACCGGCCTTTCTGGCCTACCAACCTATACCCACAACTTACCCCTTACCCGGGGAAGCCTTATACATTATAAATTAGCCTCTACGGCTTTTAGAAAACATAACAACAAACCTAATACATTACCCATAGAAGGTTAAGAAACCTAGACCATCAGGCATGTCTAGCCATCTTTCAAAAAATAACCTACAGACAAAAATCTAGGGGGGTGAAAAAGGAGAAAACACAGGACAGCAACCCCACCAAGAGATCAACAGACTGCCGCTACAGGCCTGATAATCTTCCACACCTTTATCCAGAAACTTCGCTACAGCCTGTCTTTCTCAAGACCCCGAATTTTCCCAACCTCACCAAGGATGTCACGCACCACCACCTGGACAGGAAGGACCTTCTGCCGCAAGGAGACCTGACACCGTGCATTCCACGTGTAATAATGGACAACTAGACAAACTAGAAAAAGTGTATTTAAATCATACCCAGTATGACTTTCTAATGCCCCATATACCCACTCTGCATAAGACATGCAGTGCAGGAAGGGGATGTCTAAAGCCCTCCCCACCTCTTTGTACACCTCTACATTGAAGGGACACTGAAGCAAGAAGTGGTCCATACTTTCCACTTCACCCCCACACTCCGTCCATGGACATCCACAGTCATCCAGAGAACGGTGCTTCATGTTTCCCCTCACGTAGAGCCTGCTATGGAACGCAAGCCAGGCCTGGTCCCTAAATTTTAAGGGAATCCTCCCTCAAGATATGGCCTGGGCAATCCTTCAAGGCCAGCGGTGCATGAAACGCAGCGGCCACAATCCTCTCCCTTAGGAGCCTCCCAGGGAGCGACCTGACCTCCTCCGCAGTCACATACCACCGCCTTAGAATCTTCAGACACGGGGCGACATAAGCCGGG